>NC_052534.1:9539396-10139396 GCF_016699485.2 Gallus gallus
GAGGCAACCAATTTGTGTTTTCTCACCTAAATTAGCAACAGCACTCTGACAATGCCTCTGTCTCAGATTCCTTGAGCCAAGGAGGGGGCCTTATTTTCAATGAACCCCGTGCTTTCAGCCGCTATCTCTGCACCCGGAGGGAGCTGTTTACCTGAGCTGGGCAGCAGAGGCCACTTTTTGAAGAGACCCTAACCCTTATCTGGCTTTTAACACGAGCAAAGAATTCAGTGCCGCCTTTGGTCCTTCTGCCTTGTTTGTGCCATCGGGTGCCCTGAATTTGGGATAAACAGACTTTTGGTGTACTCAGCCCCTTGGGAAAACGCAAATGTCCTCAAATTGCCTCTTTTAACCTGGGTCAGGCAAGCCCAGTTCCAGCATCGTGCCTGCCGTGTGATACCGGGGAAGGTGCGTGCATTCTTTTGCTCTTTTGCTGCAAAGTGAGTTGTGAAAAATCAAGAGCAAGGGGAAGAGGGCAAAAAAAGAAAATAAGAAGACAGAAAGAATTCTGGCTTTGCATAAGTTGGCTGCTGTGACCCTGTGCCACCCAGTGGCGTGCTGACTGTGACCCAACGCCACGATGCTTCAACAGGCTGCCCCCACGCTGCTGTGACCTCAGGGCAGCGCCCACCAGGGCCTACATGCAATCAGCAAGGAATCTGCCTTGCACCTGTCTTCGCCAGGGTGCCACTGCCGGGCTGCCATACCAACCTCAGTAGTGCTGTGCCCACTGCCAGGCCACCGTGCACACCGCAGTGCCCCAAGGCAGTGCCACCGCACCTGCTGGGTGCCTGGGACGCACAGCCCAGCCCCATGGGATACCATGGCAGGGGAGCTAAGGTAGTTTTCCTTCTCCAAAACATCATTAGGATTGAAAAATGAATCTCTCGCTTGCACGTTTTGCATAAATACATGGTAAGTTATCAATTGATGTTCAAATAGCTTAATTGAGTTTGAGAGGGGGAAAGGTCATTTAATTGGTCTATATTGAAATGTTAACAGAAACAGATATGGGGAGGAATAGACTTTAATGGCTGCAGTGTGGCACTGATGTCTGCATTCACTTGCAAAATTGTTAATTAGGGCACTTTGGTAGTTCATTTGCTTTTGTATTGATGTGCTGAGTCCAACGAGAGAAATTGGGTTTGTATATGGTATTTACAGCCCTCAGGAATAAAGGAAATAAAGTGTAAATCAGAGCTGGTTTCTGAATGGTGCTGGTGCCTTCACTGAGGGGCTGGCAGCTATGCAAGGTGTTGTCCACTAGCAGTGCATTTTCATGTGTAATTAAGCTTGGTAGTTATATTTTGGCTTCATTTTTCTTTGTATGTGTAGCAGTGGTCTTGAATAATGACTTAATAGGATTTTTTTAAAGAAGTTTGGTGTACAGAGTTTTTAAAACTATGTTAAAACAGATCGTCTTGCAAAAGCAAGGAGCTGGATGTTCATTTTAGCCCTGGAAGAAGGCGTTATCTCCTTGAACGTATACTGCAGGGCTATATGGAGCTGCAGTTCATGGCCTGCAGTCATCAGTGCCTGGGAAATCACAAAAACAGCTCCTGGTGTGTGCTCTAAGTCCACCGTGCCTCTCCTGCAGAACTTAAACCTTTAAGGTAGTGGCATTTTGTACATGGGAAGGGCAAACTCGTGCTGATTGTCCACCTGCATTTTTTGTGGGTTGTAATTGCATGGATTAATCCTGGTGCTGTTTCATAATAGACTTGCTGGATGCAAAGCTTGCTATTTGAATTGGCTGCAGGAAGGCTGCATTGTGTACAGTGTATAATCATACATTATACTCTGGGTACTCCTTATAAACAGAGGCAGCAAGAAAAAGCAAGCGCAAAAGGAGGAGCTGCGAATCCTCACTGTTACAGCAGGAATTCTGCTGTGGAGCGGGCTAGGAGAGGATAGTTTGCAGCGAAAAAGCCTCGATCTTGCAGCTCTGAGATGAGAAGGACGTGGTGTTGGGCACAAATACCGCGTCACGGTAGCTACTCAGTGCTGGCTGCCGTGTAACGCTGTCATTGCGGGACAGAGCTTTTGGGCTTCGGGCTGTGCTTTGCCAGGGAGCCTTTCTTTAAACTCCTGGGGCGAGGGTGACATCAGCTTCATTTGCTCGTATGTATTTGGGAAAGTGCTTACGTGGAGATCACAAATGTGCACGCTGCAGCTATCTGGTTCTGCAAGCTTAATCAGAGTCCCAGAAAGTGTCATTGTGGCTGCATGCAAATGTATTTACATAGGAATGGGTCTGGGGCTCTTTAAAGAAGGCAACAAAGTTGAAGACCGAGGCCAACAAATAAATGAAAGTTTCTCTAAATCCATTGGATAATAGAGGCAGTGTTAAGGCTAACCACAGTGTTGAACTAAACAGAGGGATTACTCCTGGGTTTTGCATCAGTTGTTTTCTGCCGGGTGGCCTCACTTGTCAAAAAAAAAAAGAAAAAAAAAAAAAAAGAAAAAAAAAAAGAAAAAAAGTTTAACGGGAGAACATTCACATGGCACATTGAGAAAAGAAGTATGCTTAATTCCATCAAAGCTCAGAAATCAGTCATTAATTTATTCTAACCTCCGATTGTTGGTCATTTGTGAAACATCTGGCCTTTAAGTCAGAGGAACCCAAACACGAGCACAATGTGGGCTCTTCTGCAGATGGGGCTGGGCTGAGCGAGGGGCTGAGCGAGGGGCTGCCGCTCACCGCTCCGCTCCCGGGACTTTGCAACACGTTGAAACGATTCCTTCAGTTAATTTACTCTTGAAATTAGATTATTGTTCATTTGCATCTTGGAAAAGTTCTGCCATTAAAAAGAGTCTCTTGCTTCATGGTGAGTTAACAGATATTTAGCAATCTTGCAGCTTGCTAGTCAGAAATAGTTTCTAATGAAGTTGAAATTTGAGATAGAAAATGTATAAAAGCTTTCAGGAAAGACATACCCTATTTTCCATATGGCTAAGTAATTGTTATGATATTTGTTTTAAAGCTGGACTTAGACACTCCTGACTGCCCTCTAATTTGATATGGCTGGTCCAGACAATTCTTCTTGGGGGAACTTTCGCGGCAGAACGCAGTGAAGGAGATAAATAATTTTGCAGCTAAACACACATTGCGAAGTATAGAGAATAATTCAGTCGTCTTCGCCACCGTGCGTGTAACAGTCTGCAGGTTATTCGACTCTGCGAGGAGTTTGAATGAGAAGGAGCAAAGTGATTAAAAGCAGATTTGAAGTAAAGGTGGCACCTCGGAGCTGGCAGAACTCTGCCTTTTGTTTGCCTTTAACGTATTCCTGCTGCATCGTGCTGCGGGATGGGGGTTGCTTTCGGCTGGGAGGGGGGAACTGATGCGCGGCTTAAACATTGCCCAGTGCTCCAGGATGAAAGCCGCTGCATTTCACGTGGGATGTAGATGTGATGTAGACGTGGAGATCTGCCAGTTCTGCAGCCAGGGCATTGCAGGGCCACATTCCTGCCCTTACCTGCCTGTGCTGTTTGGGGCCTGAAGGCCAGGGATCATTCGCGGACCTGGCAGACCATGTCCTTGGTAGGAAGAGGCTTGCTCTTCTGGCAAGCGTTGTGATGCTGTTTGGGCATGTGACAAAAAGAAAGACTTTTGAAGGGTTTGTGTAAAGCGGATCTTTCTCTTAATATTTGTTTATCCTTTTCCTCATTGCTAAGTAAATAAACCTTTAATCCCCATTCCATTGTAGAATTTACTGTATCAGAATCACGACCGCTGTAACTCCTTTCGAGGCAGGTTTGATCCTTCCATACCAAAGGGGTATCTGCAATTTTGGCAGGTAGACACATCATATTAAAGAATTGAAAGGCTGAACTAAGGACGAGTCAATATACGTGGGTTCTCAACATTTGCTTGCTACTGCCATAGCATGGGTTCAGCTCAACAGCAGGAATTGGAAACATTCAGGTTGCACACACGTGTGGCAGTCACACTTGGACTCCAGCAGCCAGCATTCCCCAAGCACTGGTGTCCCAAGCGCTGCCAGGGCGGTGGAGATGAGAGCAGATCTCTTTAAACATTTGTGGAACACAAGGTTTGAAACGTTGCTTTGAGAGCACGCGGATGATGGCTGGCACAGGGGTTCTCCCAGCGCTCTGGGAAATGAGCTGTTGACATTCTTTTGGGTCATCATCCGAGAGAGGAGGGCAACCGCAAGGATTGAGCAGATAAATTCATCCCAAAAGACCTTTATCCATTCCGTTGCAACTTGGAAACGTTTGTGTCGAATAGCAGCATTAATGTAGCCCTTTTAGCCCTTCAAAGTGAGCCTTATGTTAAAAAAAAAAAAGAATCAAATGGCTGGAGTAATAACTTCTTTAGGTCTTCTAAGAGGTAATTCATTATTTACATAATTCTGGAGCATAAACCAATCTTTCCTTCAAGAGGCTCTGAAATAGAATTGGGATCTTATAGAGGGAAAGAGTCTCTTTTGAATTCTAATCGACTGGATCTGTCTCAAATGCATTCCTAGTTGATTGTAAACAGCAGAATTTAAATTAATTTCTTCTTATCTTGTCTTTTGAAGAAAACTAGCAACGTGTTTGAAAAGTTTTATTTTACAATACAGCTCAGAGTTTATTTTATTTTTTATTTTGTAACTTGATGAGACAGGTGTTAGGCAGGGTGGGTTTTGACAGCCAGACGATTATACGTTGGTCTGGGTTGTTATGAAATAAATAGGAAAAAAAAAAAACTTTTTGACTTGAACTCGAATGATACTATATAGGCTGAATGTGCAGGAAAGGTTCCCACAATGCACTGTGAAAACCTAGGCTAACAAACACCCCGCTGCGTTGAAAACCCCCAAAAAAGACAAAAGCACAATGAAATAGAAAGCTTACCACCGGTAGCTTTCAAAACGACAAACTAGGCAAACTATACATCTCCACCACTCCAATTTTGTCAGAATGCTAATGAGCCTGCTCTGATCTTTACTCGGCTTCCCGTGTTTTCTACATCTTCAAGGACCACATGGCGCTAGCAAAATAAAGACAACTAAATGAGAATTTCGAATGCTTTTTGTGTTGGGACCTGGTGCCTTTCAGTTGACGCGCTCGTTGAATATTCTCAACTTAAAAGCGTACAACAGGGGGCTGGGTATGAACTTTTTAGCAGGGGAAAATTTGTACAAAAGTAAATTAGTGTGATGAGGAAAATATGAGAAAAATTTCTGATTAATTTCCACTCTATAATATCAATGACACCTTCAGCCCCTCTCATACTCCTCGAACAAGAGATGCTGATAAAAGATGAATGATTCTGTGTTGTTCGCAGTGAATGTTTAGTGGTTTTTTAATAGCAGCATTCTACATAAAAGGCACCAGGAAGTACTCCGCATTAGCAGTTGAGATCACTAGTTAATAGGATGATGTCTTTTAGCTTTTGTCACAAGATTATTAGAAAGGATGGGTTTCTCTTCTCATCCTGGCATACTTTGGAGTGCTTCTTGTGCACAAGTGCTAAAATACAGGTTTCTCCGTATTGTTTGCCATGCAAAGTAAAAGCCCTTTTAATGCAACACCTTTTACTTTTTTTTTCTTTTTTTCTTTTTTACCAGGTGATTTTGTCATTGATCTCTTATCTGCCCCCTTTAGCTGTATTAATCACTTGGAGTGTTCTGCTTCTCAATGGATGCTTGATGATGTATATGTGCACAGATTCACTATCAAAAAATAAATCCCTTATATGCTCTGCACCTTCACAATCCTGATTATCGAGCTGTATTTACCAGACAGCATTATACGGTCTTGAATGCTTCTTGCTGGAGTCCCTCGGTCTGTAATAGGAATTTGCACTTGCTGTAAGCTGGGAGGAGGTGCCGCAGCCCCTAGAACAAGTTTTGGCTTTTAAAACCAATTGCATTGACAATTCTTTGGCATTTTCCACAGTGAATGTGGGTTTGTATCCACCAGCATTAGTGCTAGGGGAGGAAAATACTGGGTGTTCAGTTTTGCATTAGAGATGGGCTCTGTTTAAAAGTTGGTTTTGTCGCTGTCCTCCCTATCAGCAGGAAGGGATACATTTGTATATTAGTCCCTTTTGCGTGTTTATTTCTTCATTCCAAATACACTTCCTTGGATTAGCTCCTTTCTACCCAAGCTTGCATGTGCAGGCAGAAATCAAGAGGAATGCTGGTGTGTGTGTACGCAGAAAAAGCTGTAACTAGGTAGGGAAGTCAGCATGCTCTTCTCATGCTTTCCTATCTTACCCAAATTGGAAAGTAGGACTTAATAACCCCACAGCTCTTACAGCCCCACAGCTCTTACAGCAACATGCCACGCTTGCTGTCCACTCCTTCTGGAGTTCTCCAGGCTCGTCAGTTTTCTTTCACTTTCCTTTCCGCCGTGTTCCATCCGCAAAGCCTCCTGTTTTGCCAATTTCATCCTCTCCAACCTCCGACTCCTCCCAGCAGCTCCTGCGAGGCAGCCTGGTTGCTCCTTCTGAGGGCCCACCAGCCAGATGGGCTTTCCTTGGTGCCCAGTATTCCCGCAGCTCCCATTGGGCAGGCTCTCTGGGCTGCACCTCAGCATGGAGCTCGGCCTTGAGCTCCCCACTTCTCCTGGATCTCAGTTCAATGTGTCTGCTGGGAGAGGTTTGCTTCCCAAGAGCAAATGCAGACAGCATGCGTGGTCAGCCTTCCCCACCTGAGTTCATCCCACTGTAAAGAAGCCCAGCAATGAAAGGACAGTGGTTTTTTATTTTCTCAAAGCAACACAGCACTACCATTGGCTGCCTGGCGGCTGGGGGAGAAGCCGGCCCGCTCTCCGTGCCCTCCCCAGCTGTAGCCTCATCATGGAGGTGAAGGAGAGCGCCCGAAGGCAGCACTGCCTGCATAGCAGGAGGCTGCTCTGGGAGAGCCCTCGGCGCACTGAATAGACTTGCAAGCCTTCCAGAAGTCTTGCAAGACCCAACAGACACTTGCTTCTTTAGCTGATTTCCATCTTTCATTGTGGTATTGCAGTATAAATGGTCTTTCATGTGGTCAGCCTAGTCTCTGGCTCCATGCCTGGAAGCCGGCGTTCTCCACAAGCAGGGCCTGCCTGTAAAGAGAGCGGTGAGGAGAAAGGCATTGCGGTCACCCTGGGGCTCCCAGCTCACACTGTGCTCTGCAGAAAGCTCTCTTATTTTTTCCTCACTTTTCTCCCTTTTACCACCAAAAATGCTTTTTCTGTCAGCTCTGGGAACTGTGGAGCCCCAGGGCACCTTGGCCTAACTAAATGTGCCTAGTTAGCCCTGGGAAGCTTTAGGTCCCAGAGGTATGAACCTGCCAGCTCCCAATGAAACCAGTCCTCTTTGGTGACATCGCTACATGGTCATATTCAGTGCCAGCCGTCATCTCACATCAAGCAGCTGTTTGGGTTAAATTAAGCCCTGTCCAGTTAAGTTATTTTTTACTGCACACCACCCCTTTCTAGCCCCAAGACTAAGTATTCTGAAAGAAGCATGCCCCTTAGAAGAGCACAATGCAAAGACTTTAACTTCTCTCTCACTTCAGAAACTGACCATCACTCGCCTTGTGAACAGGCAGGTGGGACTGGTATAAAGAGTATTCACTGGTAACAGAGCATCCAACTCTGCTTTTTGACCTGCAAGCAAAATAGTCTGTTTTCCAGATTACCATCCAACTCTTGGTGAATTTTCAAGTGAAAACTGATAGTTTTTTCCATGGTTTAAGAGGTTCAGGTGTCCCAGCTAATGGTGCTTGTTTCCTGTGCTGCAAGCAAAGGTTTGATGGCTTTCCCAAGCCCAGGCTTCTTCTGAAGTTGTGTTACAGGAGCAAATTTGGGAATAATGAGTTCTGGAGGGTAGAGAGGGACAAGTGTTGGTTCTGTCTAGTGTGAGGGTCCCTGCAAACATTGTCCTTGGGAAGGAAGCATTGCTGTTTTATAGGAGTCCCCAGATTTTTCACTTGAATCTCACCCCTTGCTGTCTAAATTTTGGGCCACCAGCTATGTGTTTTCTTCACCTTAATTAATAACCTCACATTTAAAATACACTCATTCTCTTTATCAAGGCTAGGCATTGTGTTTCTGTTGATTTTCTGTTATTTTCTTGTGGCCACTGTGTTGACTTGCATAGGGAAAAATCAGCAATCTCTCCTCTTCCATGAAAGTTTGTGTCCTGGGACAACCTCAGGTAGCCAGGCCATGGGCTGCAGACATTTGTCTCTCTGTGTCAGTCCAGCTGTGGGTAAGAGAAATCCTGGCGTGCGCTGCGCTGTGGTGAGAGCCCCAACCTGTTTGCACAGCTCTCAAAGTTCTCAATGAGCTCTCTGATTTATTTCATTTCAGAAAGCAAAGAAATTACACGTTTTCTGCTTGATCGTAAGCTAATTTGATGTGTTCTTGTGATAAAGGAATTCCCTTAGCCAAGGCTCTGTTTCATTAGGGTTACAGTGCTTTTGGGGCCGAAGTAGTCAGACTGCAACGCAATACAGCTCAGCCTGGCAGATTCTTGGCAGTCGGCACCCACCTTTATGAGACTTCATTGTGTGGACATCAATGTCTCCTGAACTGCTCTCAGACAGCAAGTTAGTGGCCATGCATTTTTCTTCACAGTGTTCCTTAGGCATTTTCCCATTCAGGAAAATCATGCAAGGGCTTTGGCTGATGGCTAGCGCTCACTCCTGCAGGGCCATCTAAACAAGACACCCATCTCGTATGTCTCTCGGTGGCAACTCTTGTTCATGTTCAGTGATTTTCAATAACCAAGGAGGTCGTCAGTCAGTGAAATAAGAAGTATTCTGGAGGGAAGGTGAGCGTGGTAATACTGAAATGGAAGGTGTGAAGCTCGAGGTCGAGCAGCCCAGCTGTTCACGCTGCCTACTGGAGGCTCTCTTTCAATACGGAGAGCTTTTAAGAATAACGTAACTAAAATGCTTGAGTTTTTCCACCAAAGATTGTCCTCTAGAAGGAGGTTAGCCCCTGTCCTACAGCAGGGAGGACCTGGTTCCTCCCTCTTGTGTCTTCTGTTTGTTTGTCAGAGTATTTATTGGTACAGCCTTGCCTTCCCCTGTTCAGCATTCAGCCCGCTTTTAATTCTTGCTGAGCTCTTAGTTTCAACATCGCCTTGTGGCAACGCGTTCGATGGTAAGCGCCGAGGCTTTGGGCAGAGAGAGTTCTTTTATCGGTTGTGAACACACCGCCCTCAATTTCAGTGCATTTCCTCAGGTTCCTATGAGACAAGACGAGGCACATCCTCGAACTATTCCTTTATTTGCTGTTCATGTTCTCCTTCAGGTAACCAAGCCAATCTGTCCGGTTGCTCCTAATACAGCAACTCGTAAAAACCTGTCCCCCTAATTGCCCGAATGCAACTCGATTGGTTTCCAGCAGGCAAACAAGCGCAGTGGTATATGTTCTCAGAATTTGTGGAATTTGCCAGCATTCGGACGGCCCATAGTGGTCACCTTGCTGCTGTCAGACAGCAAATAGCACGGCTCTCAGAGCAGAGGAACGGGACGGAGTTGCCAATTTTGGTCATTATTCGCCTCGCTCCCGCTCCCACGGCTGGCATCCTGCTGCTGGCCTCTTCACCCAAGTGCGCTGAGGGAAGAAAGCTGCTTCTATTCTGCTTTAAAACTGTGGGTAAACAGCAGCAAATGGGCGAAGAATGGGCTCTGTCTTAAGTAGGTTGTTTTTCGTGTAGTTCTGTCGAGGTAAATGGGGAGATGGGGAGCTTTCTGTGTTTAACATGACACCATGGCACACACTATACGCAGTGCAAATAAAATTTAAAAACAATTACTGCTTGAGACAGCATGCAAAGTGATTTCTGTGAACCTGTTATTTCTTGCCAGACCAAATGGGCTGACAGGGGATGCTGATAGAAAGCCTTTATTATTTATCTGCTGTAGGTTGTAATTCATTTTTGCACAACGGCTAAATACATTTACATGTGAGGATTTTTTTTTAAAGTATGAATCTATTGGCTTATCTTGACAGATTTACAACAATATATCATGTAGAGGAGTTACTGTGTTCATCCATTTACACTGCAGACCCATCCTGTCCCTGCATGTTGCTGCTTTTTCTTCCCTTTAAGTGGTACTCACGGTGTTTTGTAGCACTTTAGCCTCTGTTTTCTTAGCGATGTACAGTTTCACTATGTTAATCCATATTTGGTTTATCTAGTGACTGGCTGCCCAAAAGGCTTTAAAATAATGGATCTAATGGCACATATGCATCCCAATCGCCTGCTGATGGTAAGGGTGTGTTAGAAGCATTTTCAGCAGGAAAGAAAGGGAAAAAAAAAGCAGTTTGCTCTTTGAAATTGGTTCAGAACAGGCATTTGTCAAAACGCTCCTTATTTAAATATTGAACAAATAATTAGCTTGCAATTCAAACAAAAATCCATTTGTAAATCCCGCAGAAAGTGAAGGAAAAGATATTTTATAAAGCCTGCCTGGAGGCTGTGCAACGTGAAAATAAGGCAGTCCCTTGTATTGTTCTCCAAAAAAACGGCAACATACAACGCATGCTTGTAATTCTTGAGCGTTGAAGGTGAAAATTGGCTCAAGTTGTTCCTGAATAACAGTCATGAAAATACTGTTAGAATATGTGTGATGAACCATGGGAGGAAATAAAGTTGGAGTGGGGAGGGGGACTGGGTTTTTGTGGTTGCTTGGTTGTTTGGTTGTTTTCTCTTCTGGCTGTTATTAAGATCCTGGCTTCCTAGGACGGCGGCAGCAAACTTTATGCTACAGCCTTGCCTGAGCCCTGTGTGGGAGATGCCCCAGCCAGATGCACAGTGCAGGAGCTGGTGGAGTTTCTGGTGTCCGAGGACAGTGTGGTGCCCTGGGCTGCCCTGATGGCCGAGGAGTGGTCTGGGGGATGTGAGGTGAGGGGGAGAGAAGAGCAGGCATCCCTCAGCACTCCAGCCGGACAGTCAGATCAGAAAATGGCGTGGACAGAACTCCCTTGATTTCTTAGCGGAAGGATAGAAGCAGAGTGTATCGGCTGGAAAACGGGAGGAAGAGAGGAAAAAGAGAAAATAAATGAGCTAAACCTTGTCGGCTCTGGCCTCAGAGCGTATGTAGTAAGCAAGCACGACACCAAGGGCTGTGCTGGGTGCTTACACAGGGACGTGCCGTGCTTACGGCTCCCTTCGCTTCTGCCTCGGAGTTCCTTCCCGTGCGTTGTGCACACGCGGGGCTGCAGCGCTGAGCAGTGCAGTCCGAGGCCACGCTCAGAAGTCAGCACTGAGCTGCAGGATAAAGTGCAGAGCCGTAATCAGCGCGAAAGAGAATAAATAGCTCTGCTTGATAGTTAACCAGGTGAGGTTAAACACGATGAGATGAATTCGGGGCTTTTCAGCGAGCTGACAGTCTTCATTTTGAGCTACGGTGTAAAGTGCTTTATCCCGAGATGAGGCATTGTGGCAGAAGCTCACTCTGCCTCCTTCCCCTGGCCGTGCCGGAATACAGCCTCCTTTCTCTGCCGCTAACAAGGCTGCTTCACCACCGCAGCCCACTCTAAGTAATTAAATCAATCCTTTGTACTTACCGTATTCTCCTCTAGTGACGGTACTAGATCTGATTATATGCTTCATGCATATTCAAAGTACGGCACTGACAGCTCTTTAATGAGCTCTTACTTAATCAGCGCGAACAATGTTCATCTTGTTCTTTTTTTCCTCATACATTAGAGCTAGGAACAGTTGGGGAAAAAATGAAACATCCAGCATTCATTTGAAAAATATATTGTACTTTGAAAAGTGTCTAAGCTGGGGAAGTTGCATTCTGCCCTTTAAAAGTCTGATGGACAAATTGGATTACTAGTATTGGATTAAATAACAAATGGTGAGAGGAGAAATGAGAAAAGCTCGCTGTGATCACAGGCTTTAATATTTTTTGTTACTTATAAAGCTGAAGGGGTCTTTAACCAGTTATTAAAGTCAGGATTAATTTGTAATGGTCCAACTTACTAGCTTTAAAAGGGTTTTGTTGTTGTTGTTGTTGTTTATCCAAAACAATGGTGTAGTGCGTGTATTATGGGAGGAAATGTAAGTTTAAGATCTGTGGGCAAGAGGTAGATTCTCGTCCTGGCGCAGATAAGGGGTTTGCATGCGCGGTATCGATCCGTTCTCAAACACGTTTCCCGCTTCATTTAAATAATCTGTACAGTGGGTTGTTTTTTTTTCAGAGGCCAGCACAGATATTACTCCTGTTTTAATTCTCAGACCTTTGCAGCGAGGGAACCAAACCCTCGTTTCGCACTCAGGCAGCGGCCACGAATGCGAACAGCGCGGCAGCGGGGTTCTGCAGAGCGGATGTGTGCTGAGCCCGGGGAGAGGCTCAGTGCATTTTGCTCAGGCACTGCCAACGTGATTTCAGCTCGCAGGGCTGCTGTCGGAGGAGCACTTGGTTTTTCTTGGCCGAAAGTGTTTCCACCAAAGGAAAAAAAAAAGAAAAGCAAATTAGCGCATGGCACCGGATGTGCTGAAAAGAGTTATTTAAAAATTATACGTCCGGCGGCTCGTCTTTTATTTTGCTTGCCTGGGAAGAATCTGTTTCAGCCCCGTGCACAAGAATTTAAAAGCTCGTGGTCAACAAATAAAATATCACCATCTAGCGCTATTAATATTGCACACATGTGTCATTTTGCTGATCAAAAAGGCCTTCACCGGGGTACAATTGGCCTTTTTCCAAATGGCAAGCTTTTTCTCAGCTTTTTCTTTTTTCCTCTTTCTTCTTTTGTTGCTGCCCGGGGATTTGTGCCTATCACAGCCGCTATCACATGACCGGTGTCAGGGCATCACATGGTCCAAAGTGAATACAAAAACAGCTACCGAAAAGATTAAAAATTCGGTAAAACAATACAGACTTTGTTAACTCTCTTTAAACCAGCCCAGCCGGAGCGCGTTCCGCGGCCTTCGGTGTTGGCACAGGAACACCGCAGTAGCGCCCTTGGGAGCGCTGACCTGCGGCTTCCCTCCGTGTGCACCGCCGCCAACTCTGTCTGGGGGGGACACAGTCAGGGAAAGAAGTTCCTATCTCAGGTTTAGGTGCTCGCCCTGAGGTTGCTCGTCATGAAATTAGTGCCAGAAGTTGACCGACGTGTTCTTAA
This sequence comes from Gallus gallus, assembly GCF_016699485.2. Lineage (NCBI taxonomy): Eukaryota > Metazoa > Chordata > Aves > Galliformes > Phasianidae > Gallus > Gallus gallus. The sequence goes on from NC_052534.1 coordinate 9,552,480, forward strand.
GGCCACGTATTTGTGGTTGTGAGAACTTTCGTTCACTCGCTCTGTGGCGATCCTTCCCTCTGCCTTGCCACCCCCAAATAAATGAGGGCTGCTAGGTGCATTGCCACTGACAACTGTCACTGCTCTCAACTGCAGACCCCATTAGTGGGCCCGATCCAGCAGTACCTTTGATCTGTAACTTAGCAGCAAACTCTACCTATAAGTCTTAATCCTCTTTGGGGCAGTGCAGAACTGCCGAATATCGTCAGTGCCGTGCAAACATGGCATGATTTTTTCTACACAAAACCAGAAGCAAAGGTCCTGGGGGAGAGCAGCTGTGCAGCAAGGCACGCACCCCAGGAGCAGCCACCCACCGGCAGTGCCCTGCTGCTGCTTCCTGCTCCTTCTCTTGCACCAACGCCCTCAGATGGCACATTCAGGGCCCTTGGGGTGCTGCATGCCTCTCCCAGTGATGGTCTGTGATCCTGGCTGTGCTGGGCTTGCCTGGTGGTCCTGCCCACCACAATGGGTTTGGGTGCAGCAGGATTATTTTTTTCATTGGGAACATGGCGATGATACAGTTTACTTCAGAAGAAGACTTAAAATATATGATGAAAAGTGTCTGCTATCAAAGTTCTATTTATGAAGCTAACGGCTTTGGACTTCAGGACTCCTATAGCGCAGTGCTGTGATAGTTGTACCACTGGGATTCTGCCTTGTGATGCTCTGTGATAGGGGAGGTGGATTCTCCAACAGCTGAACTGAATTACACAGCTTAACTTGTGCAGTGCCACCCAAGTAAAGAAGCACTTTCTTTTGCAGGAAGGAACACGGAAGAAGAGGAAGCTATGATGCAGGAGTGGTTCATGCTGGTTAACAAGAAGAACGCCTTGATAAGACGGATGAACCAGCTTTCCCTCCTGTAAGTACAGATGGGCACACGTAAGTCCAGAAGGCCGATTCACCTGAATATTTACACTGCAGACAGGCGCAAAACATTTTTGCTTTCTTCCCATCAGATTTTAATATGTTTCCTCAAGAACGAGGAACGCGGGTGAGCCGCGCAGCACATCGGGGAACTTGTTTTCCTCATATTTCAGACCTGACAATGCAGAGCGTGCAATGACACGAGATTAACCAGAGCTGTGAAAAAATATGAAACACGAGGCGTAGGTACATTTCCAAAGGCCCTACGGTAGAATCAGATTACATTTCAGAAGCGGGCGGGTGGCTCCGCGCCGTGCCCCGGCCAAAGGAAGCTTTTCCCAGCAGGGAGAGGCAGCGCTGGGTGCAGCTCTGCTCCCTGCAGCTCAGCTCCTGCGGTGTGCCACCTAGCGTGCTGCCGTGCACAGGAGATTCCACCTCCAAACGTCGAGCTTTCCTAATCCCGGAATCCTGAATCTAATTTTCATTATTCATTAGGGCAAAATGTATATAGGATAATACTGCTGGTGTTATCTCGGCGAATAGGCTGATGCTGGAATCTGTTCATTAGATCCGGGGGAATGTTTTACGCTTAGGACATTCCACAACAGCAGCTCTGAGGATGGATGTGAAATAACCGTTTCCCTCAGTACAACAGAGGGCATTAAAGGCCCCGTTACCCATCACGCAGGGTTTTAAGTTTGTGTATCACTTGTTTGGAGTAGCTTAAACTTTCAGAGAAAAGTCGGTCGCCAGTCCTAAAATCAATGCAAGTTAAAGGTTCTTTTAAGTGTTTAATGATTTAGTAATTAACATATTGATGAACTTTTGCAACTCGCCTAGGGAAAAAGAGCACGACCTGGAGCGGCGCTACGAGCTGCTGAACCGGGAGCTGCGCGCCATGCTGGCTATCGAAGGTAAGCGTTGGCTGTGCTGCTGGTAATGGCACGCAGTGAGCGCACCGGGCCCTCGGTGCCACGTGCAAGGTTTAGTCAGGAAAAATAAAAATACAGGGCACAAAGTATGGCATGCTCAGCATGCGTGTAGGTGAAAGCACTATGGAGGTGGAGGGTTGGTTTTGGAGCAGCGTTGCGCTGCTTCTGGCCGCAGAGACCGAATGGGGCGACCTGCTGGAGGGAGCTCCTGCCTTCGGCCCCCCAGGTGGGTCTCACACCAGCACCTCGCTGGGAAAAAGGCTTCCTTTTCATGGCAAAGCGCTGCGTTTGCCAAGGAAGCACTTGGTTGGGGTGACACCGGGATCAGGGCAGTCCCACACACCCGTTTTCTCCATTCTGTGCGCTGCCCGCGCTCAGTCACCTCACCTGAACGAGGCCCAGGGGCAGATTGACACGCGGGATCAGGGAAACAGCTCCAACTTTCCACAGGGCTTTGGAGTGAATTGTACAATAATCCTAGGGATGATTCATAATAAAAAATAAACATCCAGATAGCTTAACCCACTGCCTGCATTATTTTCTTATTTAAATATCTTAAGTGTTTTATAATGCTGTGCCGCTTATAGCTCTCAGTCACAAATGCTGTCGTATAGTTCAAAGCTGTTTGCTTAAAAGTTAATCCTTTGGGCTCTGCAAAATGGACCTTTTGTCTGATCAATGCAAATTGATTTTGCTATTCGGTATTGACCTCTTAACCCTTTGACTGTCCATGGTAATTTCTTTCTTCACCTGATAAGGTACCTGATCCATAATAAATCGATTCTAATTAGTTTGGAGACTTCACTGGCAGCGTAAGTTTGGAGCAGGAAAGCAGCAGGTTGCAGGTAGCTTTTCCTATCTGTCCATCTGTGGTTGTGTTTCTGCATAAGGCTGCCTGCACCGTATCCTTGGGTAAACTTGGGTCAGGAATGTACACACGGCTTGCTGCAGAGACAGCCGGATTAGCAGGGAATCATACCACTGCAATAGTCAGTACGTGGAACGCTCTAAAACCGAGGAGGACGTGAGAGATGCTGTGCTTCAAACCTTAAATTGAAATGCTCAGTGGCCTCACCCATGTGTTTCTGTCTGGGGATGGCAGAGCGGCCCTGCGCTGCTCGCGCTGGCTGGGACAACATCTGTCTTCTTTACATTTCATTTCTGCAAGTTCGGAGAGCAATGCTGAAACCCAGCAAGGTCTCTTTTTTTTTTCTTTTTTCTTTTTAATTTCTTTCTTTTTTTTTCTTTTTTTTTTTTTTTTTCCACTATTGATGATAGGGTAAACAGGGGCTTAGGAAGTAAACGGAGGTGCGCTGGAAAATTTGGGTATTATTTTTATTTATGCAACAAAGTCTGTGCTGAGCGTTTCGCACCGTAAAACAAATGGTTATCCCATCAGAAGTTTTGGCAGCGCTCCGCTTCTACCTCAAAGTCTACAGAAGGAGGGAAGCCCTCCTAACAAAACGACAGCAAAATGCCAGAGAGAAAACAAAACGCAGCCCAGGGCCAACCGGGCCGTGCGTCTCAAAGAGGGAGTTGTGAGGCAGAACGCCGACCTGGGTTGGAACGTAAAAAATAAATCAAAAGAACTCCTTGAAAGATGGCAATCGCTGCCGGGGTGAATGGCTGTAACTTCCACGCGTGGCTGTGCTGGTGATGTGTCCCCCAGGCAGTTCACCCCGCTGCTTATGGCCGGGAAGGCTGCGAGCAGAGCCGGCTGCGGGACGGGGCCGCGGGGTGCGTGAGCGGCTGCAGCGCTGCTACGAAACACGAGAGCGCCAAACAAAAGCCGGACTTTTTATCCACCTCCTTGAGCTGCAGAGATGGGAAGGGGAGCAGAGAGCAGCCCGCTGCTGTCCGGCAGCTCGGCAACACGCTGCTGCCCACGCGGGGCCGGGGACGTGGGGCCATCCTGCACCGCACGGCCCCAGCGCCGTCTCCACCCCCTTTCCCTTCTTTCTTTTCCTTTTTTAATTCGAGATTTAATGCCTCCTTAGGAGAGATACGTTCGTTTTTGCACACCTTGGGAGGGAGGTGTTCGTTTTCTGCCCAAGAAATGGATCTTCTTTAGGGTTTTGTACATCTTGATTTATTCCTGGCTTCCAGTTTGAAGTGGGTGCTCTTCTAAAAGGATTTATGCATAGGTTCACTATTTTTGTAGTTATGGTTTATATGATAAGCTTTTTATATTTAAAATCAATATGTAATCCTGTGGAGGAGCTTATCCTCTAAAACCCCATTTGTAAATCTATTTTAGCTTTGTTACACCGCACAGCCCGGTATCCCATAGATTGATTAGGCGCAGCACAGAATCCTATCAAACGGGCTGCTCTGATGATGATGCAAACTCTTTCAGGATTGCTAGTTGACTGGAACCGCAGATAAGGGCTGCCTGCCATCCCCCAACGCGCTCCTTACAAAACTCCCGTTAATTTCCATCAAAGTGCCCAGTTTCGTTACTGCGGCGCCGGGGCTGCAGGTTTTCCCGCAAGAACTTTTGCCCGCTTCCATTAAAGCATTTCTATGGGAACCGGCCGCCCGTTTGCCCCAAGTAATTATATCGCTGCGAGCAGCGGGGGGAAAAAGGCAACGCGAAGTCAGTGAAGAACTGAAAGCGTTTCTCCTCCGACGCGAGTTTCACAAACTCCGTCTATTTAGCCCGCGCGGTGCCCACAGCTGTCGGCACTGAGCGTGGAGCTGACCCTGGGGCTTCATCCCATGGCTGCGTGGGGCTCAGCCCTTACGGCACCGAGGGCCCCCGGGCACAACAGGTAGGGGCCTGCCGGGCACCCCGACACTGCAGGGAGGGACCCCAAGGGGCTGCTGGCGGGATGCTGTTGGGCAGAACCAGCTTGCGGATAACTCCAGTAGGGGAAGTGATCCTACAGCTCCGCGCCGGCCCCTCTCTTTGCCACTCGCTACCCGAGAGGGGGACAAATGGGTCTCCTTTTGCGGGAAACGAAGTAAAAGCGGCGCACCGCGCGTCTTGTCCGCCGGAGATGGGCGGACGCAGAGAGCACGGGACAAATCGTTGCGTTCCGTTGACGCGGTGTCGCTGAGCCCACGGGGCAACGAGAAGGGCAGCTCGTAGAGGGGACCGAGCAGGAAAAAAAGAGTAGGGCCGAGCGAGGCCGACGCTGAAACGTTCGCCCGATGTTCGCCGTTTGCAAAGCCGCAACCGCGGCTGAAAATGGGGAGCTGAGGGGGAACGAAAAAACGAACAAAAAGGAATGGAAAAAAGAAAATGTGCTGCGAACAGCTCAGGCGGAGCCGCGCCGGTACCGCGCGGGGTGCGCTGCCCCCGGGGGTCGCTCTGCGCTGCACCCCATTTTCAGCGCTCGCTGCGCCCGTCCCGAGGCGGCCCCGAGTCCCGTGCAGGGAAAAGCGGGGAGCGCCCGTGCGGCTTCCCCCCCTTTTTTTCCTCCTGTTTTCACCCCCCCCCTTTTTTTTTCTTCTTTTCGGAGCGGTGCCCCCCCTTCCCCTCCCCACCCCCCTCCCCGCTCCCCGCCGCCTCCCTCCCCATTGTTTACCTTCCTAATGAGGGAGGCGGGGATGGCCGCGCGGTGAGTGACAGCGGCAGCCCCGGGGCACGGCCGGGACGGGAACGGCGAACGGCTGCGGAGCCCCTTCGGGGGGAACGCTCCGGGTGCGGAGTCCCGCGGGGAACAGAAATCACGGGGCTAATCGCTAAAAGTCGTTAAAAGAATGAAAGGCGAGGCGGGCGGCGGAGGGCTGTGCCGGGCGGGGTGGCGGAGGGGCTGCGGGCTGCGTCCCGGAGGGCAGAGCCGGGCCGGGCCGGGCTGTGCCGCACCGGGTCGGGCTGCGCCCCGCCGGGCCGTGCCGTGCCGTGACCGTGTCCGTCCCGCCCCGCAGACTGGCAGAAGACGGAGGCGCAGAAGCGGAGGGAGCAGCTGCTGCTGGACGAGCTGGTGCTGCTGGTGAACAAGCGGGACGCGCTGGTGCGGGACCTGGACGCGCAGGAGAAGCAGTGAGTGAGAGGCGGGGGGGGGCCGGGCTCTGTGCCCCCGCTCACCCCCGGGTGTCCCCGCAGGGCCGAGGAGGAGGACGAGCACCTGGAGCGGACCCTGGAGCAAAACAAAGGCAAGATGGCCAAGCGGGAGGAGAAGTGCGTCCTGCAGTGAGCGGCGGCCCCGTCCTGCGCTGCCGAAACGCCGACGAGACGCTGCAAAGAAAGAAAAAGAAAGAGAAAAAAAGGAAAAAAAAAATGTTTTGCAAAAAAAAAAATCAAATCAAGTCAAACCCCCCCAACACACACACATACACACACACACACACACACAAACACTCTCCCCGAACCCCCCCATTCCCTCGGGCCGGAGCCGGCGGGTCCCGTCCGGAGCTCCGCGCAACCCCGGGTTCGTACTGTAGGGTTAGAGAGGGGCCCGGGGATACAACACCGACCCCACGGGGAGAGCCCTCCCGGCCCGCACCCCCCGCTGTCCCCGGGCCGTATTTATTGCGCCGGGCCCCGCGGAGCCCCCGTTTATTTATTACAGTGCCGAGAGACGGAGAGAGCGTTTTCAATAAAAGCCGAATCTTTCTTACCGGACCGAGCGCCTCCCGTGTGCTGCCGGGGGGGGAGAGGGACAGCGCGGAGAGGGGGGGGGGGGAAAGTTTGGTCGGTCGGGTCCGACCCGACCGCGGGGCGGGGAAACTTCGGCGGGGCCCGAAGCGGCGGGGGGGGGAGGAGGGGGGGCAGGGGGGAGCCGGGCAGGGAGCGCCGAGCGGCCTTCCTCTTCCTCGTCGTCGTCGCCGTCGGGCTTCGGATGTCCCCGCCGTGGAACCGGGGAAGAAGGGGGGAAAGGGAGAAATAAAGAAAAACAAAAAGGAGGGGGCGGGGGGGGGTTGGGGGGGGACGGGGGGGAGTGAAAGCCCCGCGGTGCGGTGCGGTGCGCGGTGCGGTGCGCGGTGCGCTCGCGTTCAGCTGTAGCGCGGACGGGCGGCGCGTTGGGGCGCGCACACCGCCGCTCAGCGCTCCCGGCCCCGCGCCGCGCCCGTCCCCTCGGGTTTCTCTGCTTTTTCTTAAGAAACCCACAAAGTTTGGGGCCCTCCGGGGCTGCAGTCCCCCACCCCACCCCCCACCCCGCCCGGCTCCCTCTCCTCGGGAACCGCCGCGTCCCGTCGCCCGCGGGGCAGCGCAGTGCGGGAGCGGCGCGGGGCAGGGGAAAGGGAGAGGGGAAGGGGTCGGCAGCGGTGCGCGGGGCAGCGCGGAGCGGCGCGGAGCGGCGCGGGGCGGGCGGGGGGGGCCCGGGGCCGCGCTGCCATTGCCCGGGCGGCTGTCAGTCAGGCGGGGAGCGGCCGCGGATTGGCGCCGGGCTGGTTACGCACGGGCTTTGCGCGCACATACAAGGGTAGGGCGGCGCGGAGGCGATCAAACCTCATCAGGGCCGCGGCTCCATCGCCCCGACAGCGCGGGCCGGCGGCAAGGTAACGCGGGGCGCCCGGCCGGGCTGCGCGCCCCCACCGCCCCCTCCCGGGGGGGGCCCCGCTCCGCTCCGCCCCGCGCTCCGCGGCCGCGCAGGGGGGGCCCGGCCCGACCCGGCCGGGGGGGTCCCGGCCACGCCGCCCCCCGTCCCCCCCCTCCCCCCGCGGCCCGGAACCCCGCGCCCGGTGCCGGTGCCGCTCCGCGCTCCCCTTCTTCCCTCCTTCTTTTCAACTCTCGTCCATTTCTAATTAAAACGTCCCCGTCCGCTCGCTTTTAAATTAATTAGACTTCCCTCCTCCGGTCCCTCCTTTTGATTCCTAATCCAATTATCTTTTTAAATAATTGCTTTATCTCTCCCCATCGCCGGGCGACGGTGCCTCTCGGCGCTCGCCCGCAACTCGCCTTCGTTTCGAAAAAGAATAATTATTAAAAAAAGAAAAAAAAAGAAAGAAAGAAAGAAAGAAAAGCCCCCAAACCGCGAAGTTGCGGCGCGCTGACCCCGCTCTCTCCCCGCAGGACCGGGCCGACCCCGCTCCGCTCCGCCACCGCCGCCTGAGGACCGCGCGTCGGCGCCGCGGGACGGACCGAACACTGCGCGGCGGCGGCGCGGCTCTGCCGCTCGTCCGGGAGCTCTTTTTGTAGCGTTCGTTTTTTGGGCTTTTTTTTTTTTCCCTCTTTTTTCCTCATTTTTTTTTAATTATTTGTATTGCGACTATTTTTATTTTTATTATTATTTTTATTTTTAATTTTTTTTTTAACTTTCCTGCGGGACGTCGGAGGAAACCCGCCCGGCTGTTAGCATGATGTCTTACCTCAAGCAGCCCCCGTACGGCATGAACGGGCTGGGGCTGCCGGGCCCCGCCATGGACCTGCTGCACCCCTCCGTCGGGTACCCGGGTGAGTCCCAAACGCGACCTCCCCCCCCCTCCCCACGCCCGGATTTCGTTCGCTCCCGCGGGGAATTTTAAGGAGAATTAAAAAAAAAAAAAAAAAAGAAAAGAAAGAAAGAAAAAGAAAAGAAAAAGAAGGGGGAGGAGAAGGGAAGGTGGGATAGTGGTTTATTTCCCTACAACGAAATCTCCACGGATCTCCCACCGCGGCTGGGCCTGATCCTTCCTAAGTGCTTCTCTGCTCACCCCGTCCGCAGCGGGATGGGGTCCGGCCCCGCGTGGCAGTGCCGTGGGACCGAGGGGTTCCATAATGTGGGGTCCACAGAGGGGAGGGGGGGATGCTCCGAGGACACCCCATCGCGGGGTGCCGGGGCCGCGCGGTGCCACAGTGACGGTGCCCACCCGCAGCCACCCCGCGGAAGCAGCGCCGGGAGCGCACCACCTTCACCCGCTCGCAGCTGGACGTGCTGGAGGCCCTGTTTGCCAAGACGCGCTACCCCGACATCTTCATGCGGGAGGAGGTGGCCCTGAAGATCAATCTGCCCGAGTCCCGAGTGCAGGTACTGCCGGGACGGCACTCGGCGTGGCCGGCCATGCTCCGCCGGTCTCCCTGGGGCGTGCGTGGGCCACGCTGCTCAGAGGAAGGGGTTTTTGTGTATCTTCTGTTCATATGTAATTTTTTTCGATCTTATTTAATTTGTATTACCCCGTCCACCTGCCCCGTGGGGTTAGCAGCCCCTGTGCTGCCTTGCTGCGCACCAGCGGCCCCGGAGCGCTGCCTGTGGGGTGGGTGTGCGGGTGCTGGCCCCTTCGCCGTGGCCATTTGTTGAGGAGTCCTGAGCTCGGTGGGCTCCCTTGGCCTGAAGCCCCAGTGACCCCAGTGCAGCGGGACGGGACACCCCACTGCTTGCTGAGGGCATCTGGGGTGACGCCGTCGGGGTGCGGGCAGGGCTCTGTGGGTGTAATGGCGGGGTGTGGGTGTGGGTGAGGCTGCCTGGCTGCGGGAGGGCACGCAGGGCTCCCACTCCTCGCCCCGGCGCTCATAGCCCCGTTTCCCCCAGGTCTGGTTCAAGAACCGCCGTGCCAAGTGCCGGCAGCAGCAGCAGAGCGGTGGTGGAGCCAAGAGCCGCCCGGCCAAGAAGAAGTCGTCGCCAGCCCGCGAGAGTTCAGGCTCAGAGAGCAGCGGGCAGTTCACGCCGCCGGCGGCAGCCTCCAGCTCCTCGGCCTCCTCCTCCTCCTCCAGCTCGGCCTCCTCGGGGGCGGCGGCAGCGGCGGCCGGGGCTGCCCCGGCCTCCTTGGGTACGACGGCCTCGTCCATCTGGAGCCCAGCCTCCATCTCTCCTGGTGCGGCCCCGGCGGGGGTGACGGTGCCCGAGCCCCTGCCGCCTGCCGGCGCGTCCTGCATGCAGCGTGCGGGGCCAGCAGCCTCCGCCAGCTACCCCGTGTCCTACGGCCAGGGCGGCGGGTACGGGCAGGGCTACCCCGCACCGCCCTCCTCGTCCTACTTCGGGGGAGTGGATTGCAGCTCCTACCTGGCCCCCATGCACTCCCACCACCATCCCCACCAGCTCAGCCCCATGGGGCCCTCCTCGGTGCCGGGCCACCACCACCACCACCCGCTGAGCCAGAGCTCGGGCCACCACCACCATCACCACCACCACCACCACCAGGGCTATGGCGGCACCGCGCTGCCCTTCAACTCCTCCGACTGCCTGGACTACAAGGAGCCGGCCGCCGCCGCCTCCTGGAAGCTCAACTTCAACTCCCCCGACTGCCTCGACTACAAGGACCAGGCCTCCTGGCGCTTCCAGGTCTTGTGAGGGCCCGGCCCCACACCGACCCCCACGCCGGGCCTCCTCCCCGCTTCGGCAGCGGCCCCGTCTCTCCTGACTGATATTTATTTGCGTCCCGCGCCCCTCCGGCCGGGTTATTATAATTATTATTTTTTTAAACGGAACAGAAGAGGACTTGGAACACAAAAACCCAAAGGCTCCCTGCTCCTCATTGGCTCTCCGGGGATGGATGAGCACCGGCTCCGGCCCAGCGCTGTGGCCGTTCCCTTCAGCTGACGCTCCTGGGCTGCCGTTGATGGCGATGAGCCCAACGCGAAAACACAACTTTAAGCTCTGTTTTTGTTTTTTCTTTCTTTTTTTTTTTTTTTTTCTAAAATGTTATTTTTTTGTTTCTCAGTTTTTCTCCCCTACCGGAGGCTCCTCTCGCCACCTCCGTCCGTCCGTCTGTCCGCGAGGGGCCGGTGGGGCCAGAGAGGAGGAGGAGGAGGAGGAGGAGGAGGGGAGGGAAGGGCTGCTCGGCCGACCCGCGACCCGCAGACCAAAAAAACAAAAAGCTTTTTGAAAAAATTAAAAAAAAAAAATTAATAAAAAGGAAAGAAAAACAGGAAAAAAAAAAAGTTTTGGGTGGTTTTTGGTATTTTTTTCGTTTTTACTTTTTTTTTGGGGGGGGGGGGGGGAGGGGGGAGGTGAGGGAGCTGCGCTCCTTTGGGGTGAATGTGGGGAGGGGGAGGTGGTTTCCTGCCCGCTCCCGTGGCCCCGTAGTCCCTCAGCCACGCAGTGCCCACCAGCAGACCCCAAATCGAACCCCGCGCTCACTCTCCGTGCTCTCTCCCCGGGGGCTCCCAGCAGGACGGGCTGTGCGGGGGCACCTCTCTGCGGGTGCAGGCTCCAGGCTGCTTTTAATTAACGCTGCTAATTGGTTCCCTGGCCGGGCTGCACCACGTTTCCCCGTGCGGGGTGGGCGAGCTCTTCCCAAAAGGACTGAAACCCCGCTGGTGCAGCGCTACGCGCTGGGGGCCCGCGGGCAGTTCTGCGCTGAGGGGGGCTGCGTGGTTCCCCCCGGACGGACAGACAGCACGGTGGGCGCACAGAGCGATGCTCGGCACCACGACCTCAGCCGCGCTGCCGGCGTTCCCCCGCACCCGCTGCCGGCTGCGGCTCGGTGGGAAGGGGAGGTGGTTTACTTCTCATGGCAATTTCCACCCCCAAACCCCCATTTGTTTTCCAGCCTTGGTCTTGTCTCAGCTCCCAGTGCAGCCGGGAGCCCGGCGTGCCCCCAGTATGGCGGGGCAGAGGCGCCGGGGTGCTACAGGTGCTTTGGGGAGAGCCGGAGCACCGTTGCGTCTCCCACCCCAGGGCACGCAGGTGGAACCGCCACCGCCGGGCGATGCGGGCAGCGAGCATCCTGTGCCACCTGCTGCAGATAGAACAGCATTTACGGAGCGGCGTCGAGTTTCTACACCGGCACAGCTCTACGCCGGCACCGGCTGTGCTCGTCCCAGCGCAGCTGCCCCCGCAGCCCTTCTTTACGCAGGGAAAAGTCGTCCCAGCGCTCACCGGGCGCAGCGCCGGGCAGGCGGCGGTGAGCCGCTCTCGGCAGCGCCGGTCATTGTATTGCAGCGGGCGAGAGAAGAGCCCCGCCGCCGCCCTCCGCGTTATCCCATCGCCGGTAATTCGGGCACGAGAGCAGCAGTTACCGCATGTAAAATCCCACACGGGTCCGAGCTCCGGCTGGGAAGTGCCAGAGCCGCTCCCGGTGCAGCGCCGTCCCCTCGGTCGGGCACCAAAAGCCTTCGGAGTGCGCAGGGCTGTGTGCTGAGGACAGCAGTCCCCGCTCCTCCAGGACGGGACTTTTACAAGAAAACCATCAGAGGATTTTATGGGGGGGGTGGGGGGGGTTGGGGAAAAGGTGAGATTTTAGGAAACGGCGCTGTGCATCTTATGTACATTTCTAGTATCACTTCCTGTATATTTTTAAGCCGAAATCCTCTTAGCATGCAAAGTAAATAGATTATGATATAGCGAAGGATTAGGAATCCCTGTCTGGTGTCGGATTAATCCCTCACACAGACCATCACTCGCGCTGACAGAATCGTGGCTGCCGTTCAGCACACAGCTCTGCGTTCCACGCTGTCCCCGCCGTCCCTGCGCGCCGCCCCACAGCCGGCCGTGGGGCTCTGGGGGAGGACTGGTGGCCGACAGCAAGCACGCATCCTTTGCTGTGGTCCGTACAGGTATCCTGCTGACAAATCGCCGCAGATTTAGGAGATGTTTACAGCTCACCTTCCTTTTCGGGACAGGAAAAAAAAAAAACGGTTTTAAGACGACGGTGATGGGATGGAGGGGGGAGGGAGCCCTGAAACCCGCCCTTATGGCTCCAAACCCGGCGATGCCGCAGGGCTCGCTGCCCCCGGCGCGGTGCGAGGGGGCTGATTGGGATCGGGGCTCCGATGGAACGGCGCTTAAGAGGCTCTGCGTCTTATTTTAAAGGCAAAATAATGGTTATTCAGCTGAGATGATATAGAGAGATATGAAAATGGAGAGCATTCTTAGCAAAACGCCGCCGACTGCGAAAGGCACAGAGGTATCCTGAGTGGAGATGTTATCTGCCCCTATCTCAATGGAACGGTTCTCAGAGCCTGAAGTGGAAATTCAAATCTGCTTCCGAGCACAGATTGCTAAAATATATAATATAGGAGTGCTTCTCCGGAGAAGTTTACGGCTGTGCCTGGTGCAACCAGCCCAAGCAGTCAGCAGGGAGCTGCAATTACTCCATTTGTTAGTGTCAGTGAGTGGCAGGGGGACAGCGTCACCAAGATGTCCTCTGTAGGCACATGTGGGGCACGGGCATGCTTGCCATCACAGGTCTTCTTCTTCTCCGCCTGGAGCTGTAGCCGGTGGGATCTCTATGGACACCACAGAGAGGGTCACACCAGTCCCAGGTGCACGACTTGGAGAGAGCCTCTGCCCCTCGGCCCCTGCAGGGACAAAATCAGGACAGCGTGGATGGGGACCTCGCCCTGGTGCTCCCACTGCCACCCGCCCAGGGACAGGGGACAGCCCTGACCCGGCAGCGCGGTGCAGGGCACCGCTCCCCACCTTCTCCCCACTCCCAGCCCTCTTCCTGTCCCGGCGCCAGGAAGGTTAATGGCAAAAGTGAAAGTTTCTATTTTTGTTAACGTTTTCATTAAAACATACCGCCAGCACCTCATGGCTGGGCTAACGTCAGCGGGGAGCCAGCCAGGTTGTCAGAGTGGCGTGGGGATGGCATTTTGCATTCCTAACGCCATGCAAATAGCGATGGAGGCAGAACCATGCTCTCGTTACCTCCTCTTTCTGCGCTGTGCCGGCGCACAATGGAAAACTGAGCCCTCTGTTTTTGTACAGGACATGACAACGCGCACCGCAAAGAGAGGGCATTTCATAACACGGGCTAGCGTGCCTGCGAAATGCATGAAATACTTGGAAAGAGCTGCAGCCCAGTGAGTCATTGCTTTCCTTTGAGTTACACAGAGCTGCTGGCTCCCCATGATGCAAGCAGAACCAGGTGTGGAGCTGAGCACCCAGGGAAACGTCTGCCTGCCCCGTCCCAAAGCATGTGGCTCTGCCCACGGGGTGGAAGCAGCCTCTAAGCGCAGAGCAAAGCCACGCTTGTTTGGGGTCCGAGGCTGCTGGGCAGGACCTCGCTCCTCCAGGCCCAGGGGCCTGCGTCAGGTTTTGTGACTTGTGCTCTGTCTGGGCAGAAGCGTTCATCCCCCACCAGCTGAGCGCTGCACACCTACCCACTTGTGTGGCTTTTGCATACGCTCTTTTAAAAACCTTATTTGCAAACCTATCTGGCCTCAGCGAGGCAGAGCTGGTGGTGCGGCGTGGGAAGGCTGTGATGCGGCATCGAGCCCAGAGGGGTGTTCAATGCAAACCAAAGGATGAGGAGTGATCACAGCTAGAGCTCCCTCCTGACATCTGCACCTATCCCAAAGCAGCATCTGGCAATAAAAGGAGCCATCATCAGTTGATGAGAGTGGGGTTTTGCAGCATGGGAAGAGGGCTGCCCAGAGAGTGGTGGGGCTGATGTCCCGGAAGGTGTTTGAGGAACGTGGAGATGCGGTGCTGAGGGACATGGTCAGTGGGCATGGTGGGGATGGGTTGGGGTTGGACTTGGCAAAGGTCTTTTCCAACCTTAGTGATTCCATGAGCCTAGGAATGAGGAGCTGATATCACAGCCCTGCCTGCCACCATGAGCAGCTCCTCACCAGGGAAGAGAAACATGAACAGGAGAGCATCCCCCAGTGTCCTACAGAGCTCAGCCTGTGGGGCTTTGCATGTTGATGGGATGGTCCCAATGCTCACCCTCCTCAGGCCCATTCCCTTTCTTCTCCTGGAGCAGAAAACAGGAGAAACCTCATCCCCAGGTGGGCAGCCTGCTCCCCCGGGCCTCCACTTGTTCTGCCAGGAGTGTCCAGAGGACCAATGGAAGTGGGGAAGGAGAAGACTTGGAGGGGGTACCACCATGGACCCAAGGGCTCCTGATTTTAAACACCTGGCTTTGCAGAATGAGGCTGCCTGACCCCAGACATGGTTCCCATTTGGCCCCGTAGGCACTGTTCATTTTGACTGGAAATGCCTCCCAATCTCCCTTGGATAGCATTGTGCAAAACCTTTCTGGCTGACAGGGATCCAGCTGAGTGATGATATATTACAATAGTTACTTGGCAGCCACAAGGCACGTTGCCTTCAGCGCCTCAAGTTCCTGTAAATAAGTAAGATTCACCTCCACATGGAAGCAACAAAGCTGTTGAGATCCATGCTTTCCAGAGGTGCTGAGGCTGGTAAGCAGGGTGCTGGGCGTCTTGGCCCGACTCCTCTGAGGCTGGGTGCTGTTCCACAGAGGCTCTGACCTAAATAGCTTGCTCAAGATGCTCAGCATGTGGAGTAACACATGCAGGGAGGGACCTCTGGGATCACCTGGCCCAGCTCTGTGCTCAGAGCAAGGAGACAGGGCCAAACACAAACTGTGAGCTGGGACTCCCATCACCTTGGGGATATGCGTGCCCCTGCACCAGCATGATCATGCCCCTGAGGTGCACGCTGGAGGGCCATGGCTTTCCTCAAGGAAATCTCATCTGACTGCTCGAGCACCAGGCAGGTTGGCAGTCTCAGGGACAGGAAGCTTCCTCGTAGCTGAGAGCACGGCGGTCAAGGAGGATTGGGCCCACATCAGATGCGTTCCCCACTGGAGACTCCAGGCTTTTTGTGCTGGGTCACTTCAGCATTTTGCCAGCGCAGAGGGGCACGCAACAGATCCTCTCCTTCACAGTTGTGGAGATCGTCCCGCAGCGCTGACTGTGCAAGGGCTGGGCCTTGGGCGTGCTCCCCTCAGTGGCACCAAGCCCAGCATGGTGAGGGCTCCCTCTGAGGCAATACAGGGGCCGTGGTGGTGGAGGGATGGGGAGCAGGAGGGTGCAGTCCTCAGGACCTCGGGGACATGGAGATCTGGGGATGGATGCTCTGGTACAGCTCTATGAGGGGCAACACAAAATGGTGGCACGGGTCCGGCCCTGGAATGCCGGACTGCCAGAAACCAGGGCTGCTGCCAAGCATGGATTTGATGTGAACGTTGGATGGGCAGAATGAACGGCAGTGCTCAGGGTGGGTAACAAGACAGAAGGGTGCTGGTGTCTACATCAGCCTCCAGGACACAGGTTCTCAAGCACCATCACAGGCCAGGACAGCCTAACAGCACCGAGCTAACAGTGTGTGGATGGCTCTTCTGCCCCAGACCAAAGCACACAAAGGACTCCTCCATCCTCAGCACATCATACCCACCCACAGCCCCACACTGCTCATAGCTGTTGCCTTTGCATCATGTAATGAGCTCAAGGTGTTCTTGCTGTTCCTCCCTCAACACAACCTGTGCATCTACACAGCCATGGTGACAATCCAATGAACTTTCAGGTTGATTAATTGCTCACATGGGGTGAGGAGCAGCCTCCACCCCACTTGGGAAGAACACAGATCCAACCAATGTCCCAAGCCCATCCCTGCAACCCCATCTCACTCCATACTGCATCCTCAAGCCACCAGAGGGGACTGCCCACCACCTTGGTCCCAGCACAATGAACCCAGTCACCCCTTGCCAGCCATCCCCATCCTCCACCCAGCCCAAATGCTGTAGAGGTGGGGCGGGCGTGTGTTCTCCAGCACTTCGGGACTGGTAGAACAGCTCTTAGAGCACGATTTCACTTGGCACAGCTTTGCAGCGAAAGAAAGAAAGAAGTGCCATCCTGCTTTGCTGGGAGGTTGAAGCATTTCTTTTCTTTTTTTTTTTTTCTAATGATCTGTTTGAATCATGGCCAAACATTGAGTATTTTGGCCTCAAAACTAAAAGTTTCAATGAGAACTGTAATCGGGAGAAGGCTAAAATAGAAATAGCCTTCTGCCTCTACCCATGCCGCTGCCACACAGATTGTATTTTATGTATTCTTCTCCCCCGTAAAGTAAAACTGGAGGAGTGCTTCAGTGCGGCACGCTGCTGACTCATCACCTGACGTATGTGCTCTATTGGCACCAACACTGAGCCGCCCAAGCAGGCACCAGCCCAGGATGGGTCCTTGTGCACAATGGGTGGCTGCTACGCCTGGGGATGGGGCACGGTCCTGTCTCCCTTCTAGTGCGGCTCCTGGCGGTGGAACAAGTACCCATGCTGCAGTAGGGGAGGAGGACTGAGGCTGGTTGTGGGGGGGGGGGGGGAAGGGCTAGGCCACCTTTTTTTGGCAGCACCTTGCAGTTAAATCAACTTCAACCGATCGTGAAAACCCAGGTCCTGCTGCTTGAAAGCACCAATCCAAGTGCCAGCTAACTCCCTGAGATGAACGTGGGTCGAGGACAGTAAGGCCTTTCTTGTGTTCTATCCAGCGGCCAGTGGATGATAACCATTTTTGACCATCAGGCACTCAATCCACTGCAGCACTGTCCTGGCCACGCGGAGCCCTCCTACCAATCCCAGCGAGAGCCCTGCAGGCAGGCAGCTTGCAGGGGCAGGCTCAGGGAGTTTCAGGAAGTTGCAAAAATAAGAGTAAATAATAACAAGCAGGAAATAAATAAATAAATCGGGTGTGCATTACCTGTTCTGTAGGAACTGCTCTCAAATTTCCTTTAAAAAACAACAAAGAAACAACACAGAAGATCACCATGTTATTTACATTCCATTGAACTCATTGAAAAACCCAAATAAACAAGGGCACGGCGTTAGGTAACTCTTTTGCTTTTTTGGTAGGACACAGCTATTTTATATCCTGTTATTCAATGGCTCAATTAAATATTTTAATACATTGCTCCTACAGGTTCATACACGTAGGACACATATATTCCCTCAAACTCTACGCCAGGTTAAAGCAACAGTGATTTGTGCATACAGGGCAGACTGGAGACACGGGGCAGTGATAGGACCAGGTTCTCATGTTGTCCCCGCTCCGTGGGTGCCGCTGGCAGTGGGATGCTCACAGTGCACTGCTTGGGCTGCAGGCAACCTGGGGAGCTGTGGGGTGCCCTGGGAGGGCTGTACTGCTGGAGGTGCTGGGGGTGAGGCTTCGTGTTACAGCTTGAGCGGAATTACCAGCTGCACATGTCAGAGAGCAGTCCCGCTGCAGGCAATAAGTGCCTCGCTTGGTGCCAACTGGGGTGGCCTCTGGTCTCTCCAGACAGAGCGTTCTGGCTGAGGGGAGGGAGCCTGGAGGAAGGTAGGGGACTAGCTCTCTTCTTACGGCCCCATTGTACAAGCAAAGGATGCCTGGCAAGACAGCAAGAAAATCCCTTCTCCCTGCCCAGCTGGCATGGCAGGATGACTCTCACTGTGGTGTTCTGCTGGAGCACTATTCCATTGCTCTGCTGGGCTACTTCGGATCTGGTCCTGGAGGAGCAGGACAGCCATACACATTTGCTGCAGAATTGCTGCAGAAGCAGTGTGAACGATTGCCTTGCTAACCTAAAGCTGCTGGGGGACCTGGCCATTGCATACCCAACCACAGAGCAACACCAGAACTATGACACCTTGCTTGTCTTCTGACTGTGTTGCATCAGGAACAGCACCACAGGATCAGCAGCTTCACAAGATCAGGGGACTGACTTTGTGACCTAAGAGCTGGCACCAGGAGCCCTAGCTGGCACCTGGCAGCCGCTGCAGAAGCCCCTATCCCTCTTCCTGCTGTGCAAAAGAAGCTCAAGGCTTAATTCCTAAGCCCAAACTCTTTGTCCACATACCAAACACTGTTACTTTTCCATCTCCATGCAGCTCTGTGCACTCAGAAGCAACCTGGCTGCTTACCTTCCTGGTGCCCAGAAGAGGGTTTCTCCATCAGGGAGGTGACACCTGCTCCAGGCTCTCCATCACTGTCCTCCTCCAGTCTACAGCAAGTGGATCTTAAAAAGAAAGCAGATGTGATAGGAGGGCAGGGAGCAAGGGAGATACTGCAGAGCAGGTCTTATTAAAGCATATAAATACCTAATGGGTGGGAGTCAAGTGGATGGGGCCAGGCTCTGTTCAGTGGCAACCAGAGAGAGGACAAGGGACAAAGGGCACAAACTGGAAAAGCTTGATTTTCCCAATGCCTGTTTTTTCCCTTCTGTACAATCAACAAATATACAGTTAGTAGAGCGGTGTGGTTAGGATGGTATCTTACAGGTTGCATAATTAGAAAGGTTATCGTGGTGGAAAGAGAATCTAAATAAATGAAATGCTCACCTGCATCCTAGGCTCACAGTACAAAACTCCAAAGGGAGCAATCTCCAGAAAGAGATCCTTCCCCACTGGCAGTCAGCCCTTAAATAGGGTCTAGTAGAGGTGCAGCCAGGCTCCACCCCTTCAGGTCACACAGCTGAATTGCCTTCACCTGTGCCCCCGTGGCTGACTCAGTGCTTGCCTCAGGTGATCAATCAGTGGTTCAGGCCATGATTCAACAGTTTCCATACACCCTCCTACCAGTGGAGAGATGGCTATGCAAGCAGCTGGGCATCTGCCATGCAACTAAAAGCAACGCTCCTCATCTGCTTTCCTGAGCCACGCTTAAGCTGCAGTAATGCAATTCCAGGTCGTACTAAGCTTTATTGGTTCAGCAAAAGAAACTAAGAAACTTCATTGGAGACCAGATTATGCCAGTTGTAGAAATGAAGAGATTCTTCTGCTCTTCGACCCCATTATCTGCTCTGTAGTATCTTGATCAGCTTTCTTACATACTGCCTTGGATTCTGCCGAGACCCGTAAATTGCTTTTTTGGCTGCCAAATTGCCATAACCCTTCTATTTTTATGTTTTAAAACAGCTTAAAACTGTCCATCCTCTTTGGACATGTCTTTAAAATTGACCAATACTGGGAGGATTTCATGTATATCCGAAGGCTTAGACAAGATGTTACTTTTACCCAGCTTCCAGTTTTACTGTCAACAGACATGAAAAGCCCAGCAGGGATAAAAGGAACTTAACCAGTTCTGTCTAATGCATATAAATCTACCTAAGAGCTCAAGGCACTGGAAGTACTCAATGCGCTGCGTTTATCTGAGCCTAAGATAGTGAAGTGGGTCTTCAGTCTATGTGCCACATGTCCCATCCAGATGCCAAGTTAATATGAATTAGGAGACTGAGATGAATAAACAAGGTCAGCTCAGGCTGGGCCAAATTGAATCAATGCAAAATAATTGTCAGTATTTTCTGTCAGCGATGGTGGTTTATCTTGGCTCAGGATTCTCGGCGCTGTAGGTTATAGAATGTTTTCAGTGGAACAGTTGGCAGACATTGTATTGATTTTTCTTTGTTTTGTGAATGCTGGAAAAATTTCCATTAAGTCTACGTGGTGCTCATGTGACAAAGCCAAATTTCTTTTTCAAAACTTTTCGTGCTTCAAGCGAGCTAATGCAGCCATATAGCGCTCTAATTTAATCAGGAGGACCTTTGTCTGGAATCAAGAGGCTGTGCAGTGCACCTCAACGCATCTTGAGCACGTATTGGCTAATAAGAGTTAATTTTGTATTGTCAAGGTGCTGTGCACGTGCTAACTAATTAATTTGCCTGACATGCGGTGTCTGTTTGCTGCTGTCACCTTCCTGATGCACGTGAAGCTCCCGTTGCCTTCACTGGGGCTGAGCAGGGTTGAACGATGAGTTCTCTGGTTCTTTCTCTCTATGCTGATTTCATTGCCAGTGTATATAGATAGGAAAGACTGTCAGGCGGTCTGCTCTTAAGGCTTCAAGCGGTGTGACTGGTCTACAGTTCAAACTATACAAGCATGCCTGTGAGCTTTGCACAGCAACTTTGTAGATGAGTAGAAATACCTCTGTTTTTCAGTACGTGAAAAGTGACGGGGAAGTTCTTTGATAGAAAGCACTGACATCTTGTAAAAATATCAGATCTTATAAAAACACTGTCCTTATTTACAGGCAGTAAAAGAGTTATTTCCACAAATAGCAAAACAAATATAGAAAAGAATATTGAGAGAGAACAAGAGTTGCTGGACTCTAACATATCTGCAGAATGGTAATGGTCAACACCTAAGTCAGAGATGAGACTTTAAAACGTTCCCTGTTCTGTAGTACAATGGAAGAAACCACACAGCAAACAAATTCCCCTACCTGGAGCACTGTCCAGCACATTTCACAGCCTACAACTCTGTGTGTGCATTGTTTGGATTGATTACATGTCAGCACTGACATCACATGCTACTTCCATAAAGACATTGCAGAGTTACTCCAGTTTTCTCTGCCTTCTGTAGAACTCATTTTAGCCCCAAATGAAGTTTTCTGCTTTTTGACTGTTAGGGCAAAACAAGCAGCTAGAGTTTGCCCACTGTAAGTTCTCAGAGAAGTATATCTCCAAGACTATTTTATGATCAATCATTTTGGTCCTGGTCATAGACTCTGCCCGCCCTTGTTAGGCAGAGCCAGAAGGGAGATGGTGCTGTTAGGAGTTAATTGATTTGTTAATTATGCAGCCTGAAAACTGCACTTCTGTTACACATATGCTCCCTGAGGGATGTCAGTAACAGGTTCATTAAGCTAAGCACAGTGTCTTCAGAGCTTGCCTGGAGCCTTTGCCTAGGTGTAATTCACAAGATACCTCTCAGCTGTTCCAAAACAGAAGGACGGTCTGTGTTTAAATACAGCAGGAGAAGTAGTTGAGGTATGTGCTGAATATGATCTTCCAGAACCTCGGGTGAGATAGAGATTTGGGACCATGTCTGGGTTTGATGGGGTGGTGATGTTTGGCAGTGACACAAGTCAATGATTTTGGGATGCGACTAGCTGGTACAAAGACATAGAGTCAAAGCAGATGAGTAAAAGACTCTGGGGAAGACCAAAGAGCAGCCACTGAGTGCTGTTCTTGCTAAACACTGAAAAAGCCCCACTGTGGTGTCCTGCAGAGGTGTAACTTTGTCGCGTACGTCTGAATTCATGCATGCCAAATGTATGTGGGCATGTACTGACTTTGTGAGACTTCTGATTTACTTGCACAGATAAGGTTGTGGGGTTTTAATGACACCAAATATTGATGCTCAACTTGCAAAGAACATTAGGAAGTTGGATGCTAGGTTGTAAAGGGTCTCTGAAGGCCATCTGGTACCATTCGCTTCTCACAGCAGGTTCAGCTGTTAAGTCAGATCCAGCTTCAAGGCTGTGGTGCACGACCCAGTGGGGACCTGTGGCACTGGTGAGCAGTGGGCAGCTCACAATGAGAGCAGCAATACATCCCCTCGTGCTAAGCTTGGGGCAACCCTCTTGAGCACAGAGCTGAGCTTGTCATGCAACCAGAAGGGACATGTGCTGTACAATGTGATGGTATGCCAATGTGCAGGGGAACTAAGCAAACAAAAGCTATAGGCTAATGTTGTTCCCCAGACTGCAAATCAAGTCCTTCATGACAAAATCTCATGGATTTCAGCGATGCTGAGAAGGCAAATCAACAAGGTGCCTACAGTAATACACAAAGCAGGGCTTGGCCAGGACAGGAGGCTGTATAGTGCATGGGGTAGGGAACAGAAAGGAACTGTAGTAAATCTATTACAAAAATGGAATTTTCTTCTCTCTCTTTTTTTTTTTTTTTTTTTTTGTCTTGAAAGACTTCAGAAGCAAATAGGAAATGATTCAGGCTGTACATTTATCTCACTGGTGAGCAGAATACATAAACATTGAAAACTAGCATTAAACAGCGTGAGGAATGGTGTAAGTCAATAACAAAACAAAAAAAATGGCCAAGCTAATGAACAATGGAGGGCCTTTGGAGGGGGGAGGATGTGTCCTGGTTATTGATTTTGAAACTGCAGGTAGTGGTTGGAGGCTGTGGAGAAGTGGACAGTGAAAATGTCAGATATGCATTTATGATGTGGGAAACTGGTTAGAATAACAATGTTGTTGTGCACTTCCTAAGATGCTCAGCTGCAAGGCACTCTGCAGCTGCCATTCCATACATTTTGCCGTGTTTTAAGGTGTTACTGTTGCCATGTTTCAGGTGAATTCCCAGAGGCAACAGAAAGCAGGTGAGTTCTAATTTCGGGTTCCTATGTTGAACCAATTTAAAGACACTTCCTAAATGCTGCTTAACCATCTGCCCATCACAGAGCATTATGTCTCCTGATGCCTCAGATTAGGCAGCGAAGTCTCCAGTAATGCTGGAGCATCCTGGCCAGAGAGATGAGCCAGAAATGTGATTCTGGCTCACACAAAGTGTGCTCAGCACGATTGTATACAAATAGGCTGACTCGCCAATGAGGAAGTTCAACGCTGCACTCACACTAAATTTACTAACAATGTTTTTACATACAGTAGGGACAGAAAATATCCTCACTGTAAATAAATAACCGTTTCTTTCCTGTCAGAGAAAACAGGAGAAACAAACTGTTCTTTGATCTCTATGAAGAACTGTTTCATTCTCATTTCCAATAGGTTGCATGGGTAGGCATCCAGATGGGTCCTGGAAATCTCCATAGAAGGAGACTTCACAACCTCTCTGCAGACTGTTGCAGTGCTCAGTCACCCTTACTGTAAAGAAGTTCTTCCATGTGTTAGTATGGAACTTCCTGTGTTCAAGTTTTAGACCACTACTCCTTGTCCAGTCACCACACACCACCAAGAAAAGCCTGCCCTCATCCACTTGCCTCCCACCTCCCTTTAGAGATGTTAGCGAGCAACAAAACCATACCTGTACTTCCCAAATAACCAGGGGCCAGCCCCTTTGTTTCTCTCACAGTGAGCAAGTTCCAGGTTTTATTCAACTTCAGAAGTGTGCTCTCATAACATCATCCTGGGGATTTTGATCCCAGGGCTGGTGACGACCTTATAGGCTCCAGAGAAGATCACACTGGATGTTTAGGAGAGCATCTACCAAGCACAGCATTTCCATTGCTGCATTTCTCTCTTCTGCACATTTCTTGAAGCAGGCTTGCATTTACCAAAGTGTTCTAATTCAAAAGTGACTGTGATGGTGCAAGACAACTGGAGCCATCAGGAATAAGCACAGCAGCTCAGCTCACCTGTGGGAAGAGGCTAGCATGGCCAGGCTGGCTGTGGGCACGTCGCGCTCAGTTTGGTGCTCTGGGACCTGACCAACAAAGGCCTCGTGCGATGTGTCCTCTTCATCTGCATGCCCCAGGAGCTCTGTAAGACCAAGCAAGTTATGGGATGAGGCTGGCTCAACAGAAAACACCAAGCAAGCTGCCAGCTGTTTGCCTGAGGCGTCACAGAAAAGCATATGCTTATGCATGCTTCACTCTTGACTTCTTTCCTTGAAAAAGAGGCCGAGTAGCTGACCACCAGCAGCAGCTGCCATATGGATCCAAGTCCAACCCATTGGCCGGGACCCCCATGCTTGTGTAACTTAGGATCATTGAATGATTATGGTTGGAAAGACCGCTAAGATCATCCAGTCCAACTGTCAGCTCACCCCCACCGTGCCCATGAACCACGTCCACATCATCATGTTTCCTGAATTATGCTTATCTTTGTTCCAAAATATTTTAGTCAATGATCAAGTCCCAAAGCCTTCAGACACATGAAGGATGGGCCTTCCCTTCCCAAATTCCAGTCTGAGCACTTTGGGGAGGGGAAGTGTTTGAAAATACCCAAATATCTTGGAAATACAGAGGAGGAACTGTATGTTCAAGATGTGACACTTTAAATAAATAAATAATGTAATCAAATCACAGGCTGGCAGAATTTGGATTAAGGAAAAATGCTGCTACAGATACAGACTTTAAAAGAATTTTTTCTCGAAATCATAAGACCCTTTTGCATTTTTTTTCTTTTTTTAATCCTGTTTTTCTGCCCTTGTTCTCTGCCTTCCTCGATCCTGCATAAGCTAATCTGTGTGATACCCATGGCAACACCATGGGCAGTGCAGAGAGCATAAAGCTCCTGTGAGCATTGCTATATTGCTACTTTACATTTTGACCAGGGACTCAGGATGCTCACCAGATTAGGAGGGCAAAGCTACTTGTAAGCGTTTCTGCATCTCTCAGTCCTAAAAAACTAATGCGGTCAGATTGCTGCAGACTATTCCTACGCTCCATGCTACCCAGATATCATTAGTGTCTGCAATGTGTGGGAGGGTGACGTGAGGCAGCTGACTGGGCTTTCTCAAGTATCCCATCTTCTTGGAGCTGCCCTTTCCCAAGGAGGGAATAATGTAGAGAATCGCTGCCAGCAGCCAACTCGGTCAGGGGCCACACCTCCAAGCACGCACACAACACGACGATAAATAAATAATAGACTTGCCTTGAATAATAAACCAGCTTTGGTGCATTTTTTCCTTTATCTTGAATAAAAAATACAGAGAGGAAAAAAAGAAAAAAAAAAAGAAAAGGAGGGAAGAAACATGAGCAACGCTCTATGTCTAGGAAGCTCTAGGGCAAGTGAAGTGGGTTCCTCTGAAGGTCTCTTCTTGAAGCCTGTGCAGTGAGCAGCCATGGGAAGAAGGGAAACAATGCCAGCAACCTAAAAGGCATAGGAGAAGCTGCTTTTGGTGTGTGTGAAGAGCTCTGGGAAGGGGTTTATACAGCATTCCTGCTGCTGTATGCTCAGACAAAATCCAGAAGTGCTCTCGCAGGATGGGTGTTGATATCCTTTGCTTGGGTATATGGTTCTCACTGCCACATTCTGCCTGTTCATTAGGTTCTTGCAAACATCAAACGCTCTGGCTTTCTAAATGTTAAGGATAAACCACACCAGGTGAGTCAAACTGGTGTCACTCATCTATTTTTTCATTTCTTTTCACCAATGTCTGATTTCCACAGCTTCCCATTACTCCAAGGAGCAGTGGCATTTTGGAACATAAAAGCCTGAGAAATCCCAGGAGAGGAGAGTTTACTGAGAACCAAAATAAGATTTGGTCAGCTTCGACCTCTTCCCATCGTCGCGTTGCCTCACATGTTCCCTGCTCAGGACCCTGGTTGGGGATGAGAGCAGCTCTCACCTATGGGGAATATAAATGGATTTCTTTGCTTTTTCATATCTCAATTCAATAGCTGAGACTGAACTCAGGCTGCTAACACTGAGCCTGTCCTGTCTGGGTGTACAGCTGCAGTGTTGCAGCGTAGCGTGACACTAGGTATGATCAGATGCCACACGTGGTTCAGAGCCACAAAACCTGATGTGAGCGCCCTACTGTAAAGGCATACATGTTTTTGTTGTGGGACACTGGCCCATTTTCCCTGGGAGAAGGGGATTTGAATCCAAATTTGAACTTTGTAATCTTGAGAGTTGGTATCTCGGGTCATCAGTAAACTCATTTATCAGATGCAATAATACAAATTAAATCATGCTAGAAATATTTATCTACTAAATCCCAGTTGTCACAAACAGTGTTAGGATAATGTTGTACCCACACAACTGTACAATGTGTATTCTATATTTCCTCAATTTGCTGATGGCTGCTCTTAAGCCACCTACAGCACCGGGCAGAAAGAGCCCAGCATATTTCTTCGGAAGACCCCTGAAAGTTCTCCTATGCCTTATGGAGCAGGATGCACTCCGAACACAACACGCAGGTTCTGAGACTCAGCCCTCCCTGCATCGCTATTTAACTGTGTTTATCCTCCGTTGGATCAGTGTCTGCAAATCAGAAGCTGTTTCCATTCTCCAGCCTCCTCCACTGGGCTTTCAGGAATAAAATAATAATAATAAAAAAAAACATCTGAAAGCGTGCAATCACACAGCAAAACGAAAACCTTCTTTGAATATTGTTTGCAAACCCGACAGCTCTACTTAACAGAAGCCATTACATTATTTACAAAGTAGCAGCTGCTCTTGTAAAAATCCAGCCTTTTTGGCATGAGAAATAAACTAGTTGATAAGTGAATGATAAGCCATTTGACTTCTCCGTTGTGTGCTCGGCATGGTATGCAGAGCCAATTCTGTACAATCTGATGTTTACAGAGCAATCCTAATGCACGACCTCCTTAGGCAACGGGGACACAAGGAGCCTTTAAAACGCTGAAGCAAGCATTTAATCCGAACTCTTCATGCTGATCTTTGAAAAATTCAATAAGTTCAAAAAATGTAACTCCTGCTAAAGATAAAATATCAGGTTTTTGCTTCAGGAGTTGCAAATGTATCCCAGTGAACTCCCAGTGAACCACGCAGACTTCAGGCATGCCGCTCCTCTTGGTAAAGAATGAAGAATATTGTAGCATTGTTTTGGAAAGAAACAAATCAAAGGTCCAAAGGAATACAGATGGTTAGGTAGAGGGAGTGCTGTAAACACCGCAGAAACAACCTCAGCAATCACACCTTTTTATTGAGGCAGTTCAACAAAATTCCCTTTTTACTTCAGCAGCTACTTCCACGTTAATATATACCCATCTCCAGGTACTATGTGAGCTATTCTCTGTTATTATCATTTTGACATGCTGAAGTTGATCTCTCATGCTGAGTTAGACTTTTTAAGAGAAATAAGTGCAGCAGGAGGTGTCACCCAATCTATGTGGAGCCAGTACCTTTCTACAGCCAATAGGTTACCTCTCCACATACCAAATCGGAGGGAATGTCACTACTGACGGGAGCATGGGCAGCTCTCTCTCTTCTGGGAACAACTGTTTTCCCAACATCGTCTTTCTAAATTAAACAGAGCCCATTAAAGTCATTTAGTTTCCTGCAGGGAAACCACTTCGGAGCAGCCAGCTTTGTTGAGGAGCGCTGGGAATACAAACTCTGCTTCTTCTGCTCTGGTTTTCTAGGGCTTCTTATTTCAGATTACATTATTTTGTTAATTCCCAGAGCTGCCATGCCTTCCTTCATTTGACAAACATTACTTGTTGAAATACTGTTTTTACAGTACTTTCAGAACTTATTGAGAACAGCTGTTGCTGCCGAGAGCTGGAAAAGGCACATTCAACCAAAATATCTCCCATTTGTGTTGTAATTTAACAATTTGATAGTTAAGAAGATAAGGCACTTCAATCACTACTAAGTAGCAGCAACTCTTAGCGCGAGCACAGCATATCATTATTTCACTGATTGGACATCAGGCATATTAGCAGCAGCAGAACGGCTTCGGTGGGTGTGCCAGGAAGAAGAATAATGGAAATAAAAGTGATGTGATACTAGTAAAGAAGCACAAACAACCCTTTTTTGAGTAGCGTGGACAGACTATGGCACTTAGCAGCCTTCTGTAGCTTGCAGTGAAACCTGGCTTCAAGCTTGCTTTGCATGGAAATGCCAAGTCCTCACCAGCTCCGGCAGAGATTTCAATCTTGACTACTCATTTGCTCTGCTAGAATTATACACAAGATTAAGCTAACCACTATATAAGCTGAACAGCTCGTTTTATATCTCCCTGGAGCCTAGGTAATCAGGTTCCTCAGAAATGATGCTAGCAGTGCCAATACTACTTAATTTAAAGAAAAAGGTGTGTCTTACGGGAACGATCCAGACGTGGTAGCACCGAGCTGTGATGGGTCGCCAGCGGAAAACCTGAACAGCCAAGGATTTGCTTTGACTCCAGGCCCTCTCCACCCAAAGGCTTGACTGGTGTCCCAGCAATGGAGAGCTCGTGTCTCCAGATGTTATCAGGTTGCCCAAACTGTGTGAAGTTTGCCTATAATCTTGGCAGCAGGGAGCAGTTCTCCTCTCGGCTGCCAGTGTATGAGAAGGAGCCACAGTGCTGAGGAGGAACCGGAGTGCCAGGGCTCAGCCCGGCCGCCCAGGGCTCCTTGTGTTGAGCAATTAGAGCAGGCGCAGGAGGGAGGATGCTCCAGGTGACTAGGCATTTTCTTTGTTTGGTAAGTGGTACTTCAGACCTTTTTGTATCCTATTTTACGCTACTACCTAGTTCCAGAGGAAGGCTGTGCTAGTGAGCACAGACGTTCCCACTGTTTGGGTGCATGCTCTGGAGCATCTCAGCAAAAGCACTCCAGCAAGACCTGATCTTTCTTCCATGGTGCTCCAGAGATGCCACAAAGGCCCAACGGCCTCCAGCACTGCAAAGCCCAGCCCAGAGCATGCTGAGCAAGTGCTGCTGAGCAGCGTGTTCCTCTCCTGCTGGTTCTGACACTGCATGCTCGGCACACCCTCTGCCTGGCACCTCCAGCTCAGGGACCCAGCTGCTAACTGCCAGCTCCTGCCCTGCAGGCAGAGAGCAAAGAGAGGATGCACCAGTCAGGGGAGAGGAAAACCATTTCGGGGGGTTAATTGAGACAGAGAGACATCTGCAAGCACAAGATGCAGGATGGAAGCCTGCAAACAAACGCTGCCAGCTGGAAGTTGGCCAAACTGATAAAGGGGAAAAGAAATTGAGGGTTAAATGTTTTGAATGCTGAAGGCTTGGAATTCAAAGCGGAGCTCTAGGAACCTCCGAGTCACCACATCCATACAAAGAGGCTTCAGGCAGACACAAGCCTTCTGCAGGACAGCTTTATCATCCCGCACAGAGCTTCTAAAATGGCTTGGATGAATGGTTGAGGGATATCTCATAGTAGCTGGGAGCGCTTGTGCAAAGGAAGATGATGCCCAAGGGTGAGCTACTGTGGAGGGCAAGAGCTGCTTTCCAAGGAGAATGGGAAGGGAACGGCATCTACCCACATGAGGCTGGAAGTATGACGTAGCTGTGGATGTTTTCCCTTTGCTTGGCAGAAAAAAAATTGTTCCCCTAGACAGGAGGGAAGGGAAGCTGGAGCATCAGCTCCAGCACCTGACAGTAATCCTGTTTTCACCAGGTCTATACAGACTGAGGGATTGCAACCAGTACCATCCCCTAGGTGCTATTCAACCAGATCACCTGGGTATTCATACAGGCTTTTTTCAGTCAGCTGAGGTCAGAGCCCTTTACAGCAGAGGCTGCACCATCAGCCCATCCCACAGCAGGTACAAGAGCAGCGTAAGGACAGCAAGGCATGACCATGGCACACTACAGCTCCTGGTGCAGGAATATATTTGCAGGTGGAAATGTCTTAGTTGTACTTAGGTGTATTATCAAAACTTTTGAAGCAGGTGCATGACTTTGCCATAGCGCTGGAGCAAGGCTAGAGTTCAAGAGTTAGCTAATTGTATCTCTCAAAAAGGAATTGCCTCAGACCAGTTAATTTGTCAAGATAACGAATTGCAGCAATTCTCCTCTGTTGGAGCTGGGCCACTAACACTGATCTGAACTGTATTTAAACTCTTGATGACAGAGACTGAAAGAGATATTGCAATACTGGAGGTACAGGTTCCTAAAGCAAAACTGCATGTACAGCTGGTGCTGAGAGGCAGCGAGGGCATGCAAGTACACATCCTGCGTATCCCTGAGATATGAAGAAATTCCTCGGGGCACTGACTCTGGTGCCTGGGCAGGCAGAGTTCATCTTGAATCTTTGGGAGTGATTGAGGTCCAAAGAGGATAACGTAGTACCCATGGAGTCATTTTTGCAATAGGAGATAACTTGAGCAGAATTTTTAACTCCCCCAAAAAAGAAACAAACCCCAGAGTACTGATTTGAAGTTATTGCCACAGCTTTCTGGTAGCTGCAACAAGACCCTCTGTGGGCCTGATGCTGTGATTCCCATGGTGCTGTATTCTGGCACAACCCAGGTCACTCCTGCATTTTCTTTCCTCTTTTCCTTTTTTCCCTTTTTCCTTTTTCCTCTCCTCTTCTTTCCTTTTTCTTTTCCTTTTCCCTTTCCCTTTCCTTTTTCCTCTCTTTTCTTCTCTTTTCTTTTTTTTTTCCTACTCTTTGTCTTTCTTTTTCCTTTTCCATTTTCCTTTTTTTGTTTCCATTTTTCCCTTTCCTTCCCTTCCCTTTCCTTTTTCCTTTCCTTTCCTTCAATAAAGACAAACAAGTTTGGATCAGAGGAAAAGAAGAAAACCTATAAGGACTATCACTAAAAGCATGGTCTCAGCCCACTCCTTGAAGTGAAGCAGATGGTGTCAGGCCAAATGAAACGATGTGCGCTCTTATGCCATAAGAGAAACACGGAAACAGAATAAATCCTGTAAATTGATTTGTGGGAACTGAAAGGATTTGGGAGTAAGCAACACTGTCCTTGGGAGGATGCTCTGGGAATGATTAAGCTTTTCCCTGGGCATCTCTGGGGTGCTCCTCCAATGACACCAGGACAAAGCCTCTCTGCTAATGGCATCTCCTATGAGTGAAGTGGGACACATCAAAGCCTCTGCCACTTGAGTTTTCTGCTGTTAGAAACAAGCAAGGATATTTTCAGGAATGATTTCATGCTGTTAGGTAAAATCAGAAATAATACCAGGTGAGGACAGAGAGGTGTGCAAGACCTTAGACAAGGACACTGCCTCTTGCCTGGCATTGGCACATCCCCTTTGAGAAAAGGTTGTGCTGACAACAAACTTGGTTGTTGATGAATATGCAACTGCGTCCCTGCCTTATAATGTAGCAGTGTGAGGCATCAGCCAGGCAGTCCACTTCAGAACAAGCCGGCAGAATGATCTATAGACAAATAACTTTCTCACGTTATTTAGAATAATCATTCCCTACCCGTAAGTCCACTTAATTCAGAAACTTGGCTTTTATTTTGGATTAGATGCATCCACGGGCAAAGTTCTTTCAAAATAGTTAAACTGGTCATAGTCGTATGTAAACAAGCCTTTATAAATTGGTGGGGATGGTAAAGAACTCTGAGGGCATGGTCTCATACTTCTTACCCAACCTGCAGGCACCTACGTAGATCTACCTTCCATGGGGCTCATCCAGAGCTTACATGGAGCTGGGTTCAGTTCAAACAACACTGTCAAATTTATGGAGAAGAAATGGGCTTTTGAAAACTGTCTTCCGCTGTTGTCCTCTCAAGTGCCAAAGCTCGTGTTGTCCTCACCTCTAAATGCCATGGTCAAGTGGTAGCCTTGGATGTGATTGGTCTTGGGAGGGCTCGTAGCACATAGAGTTGATCCAAGACTGGCGATGAAGTGCATGCAGCGTCTGCTAAGACAGGGAAGAGTCTTGTAAAGGGCCACTTCACATTGCTTGAGGCTGGTTTCTTGCCTTCAGCTGCAGCAGCAATGTCTCACTGAGTGCAGATTGCAGAGAGAGGCTTAAACTTCATGGTAGAAAATGAGGGAAAGAAGATATCTTTGCAGCACGGGTTGTCTTGTGCAATATATGCTGATTGGTTTTTCCTCCCAAGACTTTTCTGCAGCTGAAGTCTCCGAGGAAAGGAACTGGCCCTCTCAGACCAGAGATCTGGGCTTTGGCTGCTCTGCCTGAATGCACAGTGGCCAATGCAGCGATGTGGGATACACACGGTGACTGAGATCGGCACCCCTAGTTCCTGTTTCATCCAGTGCCAGCGTGATGTGACCCACACACCCACCACGGTAGGGACTGACCTTGTTTTCTTGGGGAATCTGGTGTAAAAGTGGATATAACAACGCTCTTTACACTTACCTCACAGGATGTTGTGAAGCTTAATTAAATGTGCGCAAAAGCATTTTGAGATCCTTAGATGAAAGGTATTTTTATAAATGCAAATTATAATAATTACTGCTAGTAACCACCACCAACTACAGAAACAATTAATTCAGGTTGCCACAGGCCATCACAACAACGTGTGCAAAGAGGCATCGGCTATTTAATGACATATATGTTGCGTGAGAACTAAAAGCCTTAAAATGCTGTAAACAAAGAGGAAAAAGCTAGGTACTCAGGCTAGGTGCTCGGGGCTTGCCCATGTGCAGCTAGCAGAGGTTTCCATTGCTGCTTCCATCACCCTGTGGCTTCCTCCCAAGGGGAAGTGCATCAGTGGTGATAAAGTTCAGACCGAATGATTTTTATGGTTAATGTTGTAAAGAAGGAGTGCAAATAAGTTGGCAGGCAGAAAATCAGGAAATATGTCAAGATAGCTCGGTATTTTTTGGGTGAGCTCTCCCGCTGGCCCCCAGGCCCTGCCCACTTACAGCATTGCAGAATAGGCTTTGGCTAGGGGCTATTATCCAGCTGACTTTCCAAGGGCGAAAACAAAAGCCAAGCAATCAAGATGTGTCTGGCCAAATACTTGAAGGCCCAGTGCACACATTTAGCTGACAACTGACTGAAATCTGAACCATTTTGCTCAGCCTTTCTTGTTGCTTCAAAACTGATTTGGGCTTAAATAGCTCAAACCTACAGGTGTTTAAATTCTCTCCCTTGTCAGTAGAACAGCCTCATCAGACATGGTCTGAGGATGTGGTCAGACTGGAAGAGATATCCAAAGACCCCACAGGTGAATCCCAAAGAGCAGGCGAGCCCACCTGGGCCCCTCAGGCTTATTTCATTGCTCTCCTCTAAAGACGAAAATTCAGAAGAGTGGTAGTTACTGAGCATCCAACTTACCAAAGCAATTAGCCTAAATGCACTGCAGCTAGAAATTTAAGCAATGCACTGAATTTAATTTGAGAATTCATGGTCATAAGACTGAAACCTTTAACATTTAACCTAGCAGCAAATTAAATCAGCTTTCTGATCAAGTGAAACATTCCATGCTATTGAAGTTTGAAAGTGTGAAGCATACACTTATTAAAAGGAGATTTTTTCTTTTGCTTTTAATGAAGAAAAAGTTGGGACTGGTTGGTTCCCTAATCCAAATAACAGAAAAATGGGAATACCATCTGTAAACAAAACAATAATTACAAATCAGCAGTGCTTGCTGGCTTCTGCCAGACAAATGTGCTCACGCACAGTCATTGGGGCTCATGGAAAAGAAGTGGCTTATGCTGGAAGGCTGTGTAGAGTAAACTTATTCTGATACCAACAAGCTGATTACCACGTAACATGTATCAAAATTAAAAATGCTTGCATGTTGGGTTTTTTTCAGTCCATTTAAAAACATTGACTTCCCACTTCTGTTGTTGTTGTTGTGCTTTAAGAATTACGATACAAAGTCTTGAATTTCCTGGGTAAGTTCCCATAAGATGAGTGCCAAGTTTTGTCAGGTTTGTGTATGTGCCTATCCACATAGGAAACGTGGGGGTTGGACTCGATGATCTCCAGAGGTCCCTTCCAACCCCTATGATTCTATGACGCTACAAAACCAGTCGTGCTGATGAGATGAATTCAAAACTGGCCACATGTTTGGTGCTGGTGTGTTCTTTTAAACCTCTCTGGTGCCAAAAGTGTGTATGTGTGAGTTGTGTGCATGCATACAGACACATACACACGCACACAACATACATTCTGACATCCTGCTACTAAGCTCTCTTAATGACACTTATACAGTGCTCTGTTCGGTGTCTCTTGGCTAAATCCCACCTCATGAGATGAAACTTGGATGCGTTTTCTAAAAGCACCCGAAGGCACTGGGACATGAAAGCAGTTGGGGTATTAGAGCACGCCTTGTTGTAACCATCTCTGGTGCACCCTGACTGACACTCGACAATTTAGCAGCAAGGTGTGGCTAATGAAGGCACTGAAGCAGATATCAGGGCAGGTTCTCCCTGATAGGCATTTTGGGGCTGTCGCTCACCTGCCCTGCTCGCTGCACGGGCTTGCTGACACCTGGTTTGGGTGCCCAAAGGCCTTACAGACTGCCGTGGCCAGGTCGGCACAGAGGCTGCTGGCAGGGAGCTGGGTGGGTGGTGAGGCCAACAGAGGAAAAACCCCAAGAGAAAGATCCCGGTGTCTGCCCCCGGCCCTGTTTCATTCCCTCCCTCACTCTTCTTCTCATTTAAGGGCACGACAGGAGTTTGGAGATAAGATTCTGTCTCAGATGCTCACCTTTGTAGAAAAAGAAATAAATATTTTCTTTAAGAGGAGGTAATTAACCCAGCCTGCATTCTCTGATATCTGTTGAATACAGTGTTGCTCCTCTCATCACTTAAAGTGCATTTTGTATCCACAGAAAGCAATTGAGTTTCAATAGGGAAAGTTTGCCCTTGCAAAGAATCTTTCCACATTCCTGCATTACCAGAGAAATCCTTTCCTTCCCCTATATGCCAGCATCAGCCTTGCCCACACCCCACATCTCCCACAGGTGTTTGCTGCCCGCTTGCCTGCTGCCTGTCCTACCCCCGCTGCCTCTGTCCTGCTCTAGGGCGCAAATCACTGGAGCATTGGAGGCAGCTTTCTAGGCAAGATGAGGAGCATAAGGAATGGGAGAAGAACATCATCATGACAACAAAGTTAAGCAATGCACACAATCCCTTCTACCTCTGAGGAGGCAAGAGGAAGGCAAAGCTGTCCCCAAAGGGTTTTCTTGCACAACAGATTCTCTGATCCCTGGCAGAGCCAATGTGAGTTAGCCACTGTGCTGCCCTGACCCAAATCCCATCAAAGTCAACAGTGGGAACACTCCTGGCTTCAAAAATAAGGGGGGAAATGTCTCCCTACAAGCACTTGGGATATTCTCAACACCAGAGGGATCAGGAGAATATTTCCGAGAATCATTTTCTTCAGACACAGACAATTTTTCTTTTTTTTCTTTCTTTTTTTGGCCAAAACTGAACTTTATTTCCTGTCTGTACTGAGTTTAAAAGCTCCCATCTAAACAAAAATTGTTTGCTACCTTTGTCAGCTCATCTTGGGAAGCATTCCAAACTTGGAAACAGACCCCTTTACGTGTACCACATTTTTACTCTTCCTTTACTTTGCATACCACCCATCCACTGAAATAATGGCTCATTTTGAGTGAAAAAAAAAAAACATCGTTTTAAAACTATTTTTTAAGCTTTTCGATCCTTTCCTTCTGAATGAACGGAATTCCTCGCTATTTTTCCAACCCAGTATTTTATCCAACCTCAGCAGGCATCACCTTACGGAAACACTTTGTGCATGGGCAGAGCTGTTTACCTCCTACAGACTGCAAATTACCAATAGCGGCGAGTGTTCCTTTGGCCCCAGCACGGCGTGTTGGGGCGGTGTGTGCAGAAACTCTTCCCGTGCTTTGGTAAATATCGCACCTCTCTGAGAACCACAGCACCGGGAGCCCCGAGACGCACGGAATGAAACGCAAACAGACTTATCTGCTAGTAAATAGCTTCCATCAGGCGGTGGAAAAACCTGAGATAAGGTGTTGCTGGCTCTGCTCTCCCTTCCCCTTCCTCTTGGTTGGATGTTGCGTTTTCCCCGATCCCGAACAGAGAAGTTGAGGACAGAGTGGCTTGCCCGCCCCTAGAAAAGCCTTTGTGCATCATGGTTGTTGTCACACTGACACCTAACGGCAGATAGCAACAAGAGTATTAAGGCTGATTTTCCCAGCGGCGCGTTGTAAAAATTCCTCCAAATCACAGAAAATAAGTGAGCTTAGAAAACGGACTCGGCCTGGCTGTGCTCCCACCTCCGGGAGGGCACTGCCGGAAAGGTGATGGGAAGAAGCCAGGGCCGCGGTGCGGGATGCTGTGGGAAGGAGGGGTGTGCGTCACAGAGGGCTCCCCAGAGGGAAATGAAAGCACCAAGGGCTCAAATGAGCTGGCCAAAGTCACCCAGGAGGTTGGGGATGGACTGAGAGGACTGCCACCGGCCCGTCACTGACCTGCTGGGCTGTTCCTGGTCTTGTAAGTGAGCAACGCTGCTTTCAGACACGCAGAGGAATAGGCTGGGGCAGTGTAGTTGATCATAGTATGCGAAAATAAGGCACCGACTGAAGCTCATATTTCCTTCAGGAATTTTGGAAGATATCAGGAGTTTTCCAGGCGTGTCTTCCTATTAAAATTCTCATTAGTATTTTATTCCTGTGTTCAAAAGAGAGTGCTGTGGGCCCAATTCTTCCCAGCCATGCCTAAAAGGCAGCAGCAGCGCAGTCTTTCAGCACAGCCAACTGCATGAACATGGGCTCGCTCCATGTGAGCTTAATGTCTCCCCACCTGCAGGCAAAAAGCAAGGGCTCCCAGCAAGTGCCTCACGCACCCTATGTAGTAAATACACACATATATAAGTAGCAATTGTACCAATCATCTTCCATTTGGTTATTAAAAGTTTGTTTAGGTAGTCATGTCATGAAATATTGCAGGGAGATTGAGATGATGATTCAGTAGAAGTTCAGACTGGGTTCCACATCCCTCCTTCTGTGTGTTGCAGTCAGAGGGTGAGCTTAGGACAGGCTCGTGTCAAGGCAGTGATGGGAGGTGAAATAAAGTTATTCTGCAAGGGCTCTGGGATGGCCCCAGAATTTGCTCTTCCCCAGTGCACTTCAGGCATATAGGAGCATCTTCAGGGGGGCCATTTTCAGCAGTAAGAATATTAGCAAGGCCAATGCCCAAATTCAGCTGAGGTACGCAGATAACCACAGCATGATGTAGCAGAGGAAGGTAGGTTACATCCAGCAAAAGTATCAGGTAGCAGATTAATATGGGCAGGAGGAGGGAGGCTGTGGTGAGGACATGAGAACCAGGAGCCCAAATGCCATGGTTTGCAGCCAGGCCTGGGCTAGGAGGGTAGGAGGCAGAAATCAAGCTCTTTGCTTAATCATAAAGATGATAAGGTGGGACACTTACCATGTACCCATGGTAAATAAGTAATTATAATGATCATCATACATGCTTAAGCTGTTATTAATACTATCTTTTCATCTTATTATAATATTTTGCCATTTCATAATATCAACAATGCAGAGATAACCAACGTTGCCTCATTATCTGTTTTTAAGAGTAAACTTTACAGTTTGAAATCTAGCACAAAGATACCATTCATGCATGAGTTTGGGAGCTGCAGCAGTCTCGCAGCACTGAGATTTTAAGAAGTTTCAGTGCCAACTAACCCACAGGAAGAGTATTTAAAGAAACTGTATTTCAAATAGCTGAAATGAAATGCATTTGATGAGGTATGTTGAGGACAAAAGCCACTCATTCTGATGTACTCATTGCATGGTATTAAGCATTTTCCATCAGTTTTCCATCAATGTGTTTTCTCTAACAACCCACATTATTTCTTCTCTGGGGCAAGGTGGAAAGCAGCAATGGGTGCAAAGCTTTCTCTTGGACCCAGCTGAGCTCTTCCCCATGGCTTTCTCCAAAGCAGAACACCAACAAACAGGCTTTTATCGGGGCATTTGGTTTTGATAGGCTGAAAGCATTCAACAAGA
This sequence comes from Gallus gallus, assembly GCF_016699485.2. Lineage (NCBI taxonomy): Eukaryota > Metazoa > Chordata > Aves > Galliformes > Phasianidae > Gallus > Gallus gallus. The sequence goes on from NC_052534.1 coordinate 9,589,917, forward strand.
GCTAAGATCAGGTCATCAAACACCTTTGGTTTTGATAAGGGAGTTTTCTGGAGATAAACTTTCAAGCAGTCCCCTGAGCAGCCTTTGGAGGAAAACAGTTCCAACCTTCAACTTTGCCAGCAGCAATTCCATGGCATCCCCAGCCTGCAGTGCGGCAGGGGGTGTAGTGAAAGAGGATGTAATAAATAAATTGTCCTCCAGTGTTTCTGTTTATTTGTTTGATCAGAGAGCAGATGTGCGAAGAGTCTCCTATTGACAAGCATTGTTCCTTCCAAACTCATATCTACAGCTCTCCCCTGGTGTTGACTATGCAGTATCTGATCTCCACTTCTTCAGCTCACCTGCATGGGGAATGTTTGGTGATAATTATTTGGTAGGCGAATATGAAAAGACCTCATGTTGAGATATTACAACCTAATGCTAAGTGGACGCCTTGCGTCAGACCACCATTATACCTCTTTTCCCATTCCTCTGCTGTCATGCCACCGATGTGATAAATTGCAGCCTGTCACATCACGTTATGTTACGCAGAACAAACAGGACAAAACACATACCAGCTGCCATGCAAATATGTGTTTGCCAACTCTTTTCGGTGCATAGAAATGCAACCAGCAAGTTCCCTATCAGAAACCTAGAGGCTTGAGGATGGCTCAAGGGTGTGTGAGACAAACATGCCTCTGACACACCGTGAACCTACAGATCCTTGCTCCCAGGCAGCTACAGCAATTATGAAAGCACCTCCTGCTGTGCTCATTTCTTCTTCTTTCCAAAAAAAAAAAAAAAAACCCAGCTGTGGCTGCTGATGTCACAAAGTAAAATGTAAACACATAACAATTAATCCAGCACTCATGTTCGGAGTTAGAGCTATTTTTATGACTGGACAGTTTTTGGCTAAGTATGTGTAAACATAACACCCACTTATGTACACACACACGTGCATACTACGAGATGTGTGAATATACATTATGTGGCTTCTAACTGCAGTCTTTCAGCCTACATGTGGGCCTTTTGAACCTAATGGGAGATTTACCAGGGGCTTTTTCACAGAGCTGTAGGCAAGACAGGAATCCAGTACATATGAATATTACACTATAATGATACAGTACAACTCATCTAGTTTGACCTACAGTGAATTACAGGCCATTAAATTTCATCCAGGTATCCTACACTGAGCCAGAAAAACTTGTGTTTGACTCATATATAAATTGTATTTGGTTAAAACCTATTTCCCAGAAAGGTATTCATTTACTCTCCATGCAAAGGCGCTTTCCATGCATCAATTGCTTTGATAGCTTGTTTCAACAGTTACTTTAACTACCTGTGCTTGTTATTTAAATCGACTTTGGTTTGCAGAGCCAGTATTGAGAACTCACTTTCCTAGTACCCCAAATGTCCCTTTTCCATTTTGAGTAGCTAGGAAGAAAAAAAAGGATGGATGTTGGAGAAGGCCTTCTTCAGGCATGACACACGTTACAGACATGAAGACATGTTTGCCATCAATCTGCCATTTCAACCATATCCTGAGATAATTTCCATATGCTTTTCCAAAGCTTGAGCCTTTTCAGATGTGATGACCATAAATAAGGAGCCTAACTCTACTTCTGGTACACTACAGCTTGGTTGAAAAACTCATCATACACATTGACACCTAAATACTTGAAATTTAATGAATGTTAAGAAAGCAGTAGGAAAAGAACCAACATCGATTGAATGATCTACCCATACATTTCACTTCAAAGTTTTCAAAATCACTTCCTGAAGTGGCTGATAATCCCAGTTTATTGAGGATTATATCTTCAGGACTGGCACATACAAATTTCCTCAGCCATTCATTCTCATGAAGGTGATGAAAGATGCCAGCAGAACTTAATGAAAAGAAGTTAGACTAAAAGGTTTTTGTTAATTTTCATGTATATGGCCATGTACGCATACAGAGCTTCATGGAGTGGAAGGCAACACTCCATATTGTCAGAGCAGGGAAGCAAAGAATACTGAATTTTGACTGGAACTGTGAAGTGCATAACACTGGGAAGGAAAGTGTAGCTCTCCACACAGAAATTTCAGCTGGGCATAGGCACGAATGCCTTGCTTTAAAAAAGTGTATCTTTTAATGACTTTAGACTTTTTACTTGTGATGCATCTCTACAAATACAATGTATTTCTGCCTTTATTTTAAATAGAGAACTATACAAATATACTATTTAAATTGCTAGTAATAACAGACAAATTAATGATTGCGCGTTCACTTACTTCTCTTTACTGCAATTCCATGCCATGGGCATCTCTTCAAGATCTTTTAAGCTGAATCATTCTTTGTCATTTAGCATCCTCACTCAAGGAATCTCACTGTGAATTGTTTTCACTTTTGCAAGTTACTTCTTGATATGTTGCTACAGAAAATAAGTTGCTTACTTGGTAATTAGCGTCATCTACTCTCTGTTGTTCACATGCACCAATTTTGCTGGAGGGATAAGCTAGAAATGTACTGAAATGATCTGTGACAAGAGACATACCTTGCAATAACTTAATATAAGTACAACAAGTACAAAATAGACAGGGACAGCTCCTTTCATTTTCCAGAACGTGGGAATACTGCAATTATTTTGATTATAAAATAGCCACGTACACAAAAATTTAACTCCCCCAAACTGTCTCTTTCAGTTACTTTGTTTTTTTCCACTCTGCTTTGACAGGGATAGGACTCAATGATCTCCAGATATCCCTTCTAACCCCTACGATTCTGTGATTCTGTGACTATACATCATTTAAAATGAAGGTAAAATCATGGTAATCCATGAGCTTTTGTTAAACATTTTTCACATTAAATGGGATATATTTTTTACTGCTGACAGATATTAAAAATATGGGACTTATTACAATTAAAACATTACAGAGAATATTGCCTTAATTTCAGGCATACAGTGGTGCAGTTCAAAATCAGGTTCTGCAGTGGGCAATGATATGTCACGATGAAGAAGGAAAAAAAATGCATGCTACAATTATTCTAACGCTTGACAGAAAACTATAAATCTCTTTCAAGTGAAGATACACAGATCTTTGTGTGGACCTCTGCAGCTAAGCAAACCAGCTAGCCTTTGATGTGCTTATAATTATTAGGGGCTGAGGATTATGTCTGTAGGCAAAGATGTCTAGCAATGGGAAGGTATAGATCAAAACTGACATCATGACACAAGCGAGTGAAGGGGTGACATGAAGTGGAGCCAAAAATAGTTTGGCATTACTATAGACCTTAACTAAAACAAATGAAACAAACTTAAACAGAAAGGAGCAGAGCTCAAGAAAACCGTAGCATCAGTTGGTGCCCCCCAAGTACTCCCAGATCACAGTTCATCTGTTGCGTATTGGGCAATACCTTTAAGCATGCCATCAACATGTTATGCAGTGAAATAAAACTCATGCCACGAAATAAAAGGTCAGGACTCTCTGTGTGAAATCTGATAGCAAGAGGAAAATGTGTGTGTCAAGTAAGAGTAGGAAATGAAGAAGGCTTTGTCATCAGTGTCAGAAAGAGTACATCAAAGAGTCATTATGATTAGAAGAGAAACAACTGTTAGTGACCACACTAATGCAGGGCCAGGGAAGGTGACAAAACCAAGCGGACAGTTCTACATGTTGTCTGAAATGCAAGGGGGTCATGTGGACACTTAGGAATAGGTGAAGATGTGAGTAAGACACAAGCAATTTGGAGGCAGCAGGATGTATGTGACACCAGATTGGTGAATCAGACAGACTGCACAAAGACTGTGGCATGTGCCACTAAGAACTATCAGAACATGCATGCCATTCAAGGTAAAATACCAAGAACTGAGAAGAAATCAACATTCTCTGCTTAAGGCTCAAGCTGGTGATGTTCCTTGCCGGTAAGGGGAAAGCTTTAGGGCCCCTACAGTTTGAATGTCATTTTATGAACAGTGTAGGAAATTAGACCTCAGCCTCTGTGAAAATTGGTAAGATATCCTATCTCACTATTACGATGCCTCTGTTAGAAATGCTACCTAAACTTCAGTGTTACTAATATTATGAATTTAATTTTAAGTAGAAATACAGGGCTTCCCAATTTGCCTCTGAACTATGCAGCATTCATCTATCTTGTCACAACATGAATCCCTTTTGGGTAAAAACTATTGATTTGAAGGTTGAAATCATCTTGCTAGGCCCTAATGTAATTTGTTGGAAGTTGGCCTTGGGAAACTTTCTGACACTGACTGCATATGCTCTTCATTGGATATTCATTGAGCAATGATGTCTGAAAGGCTGAGTTCTTCACCTCCGTGATCATTATTAGTTATGGCATTTCTTAACAGGCTGTGCCATGTCAGTTCTTTGTAGCCCAAGTTTTATGTTAGCAACCTACAGTTCATTGAGAAGATGCACTCTTCCAACACAGACAATATCATACCCAGTTACTTTGTCCAGGAGTGCACTTGGAAGGCTACACCCATAAACAAAATTATTAGTAAGCCTGTAAATACTGTCAACCTGGAAGAAAATCTTCTCTGCTTTAATACAGTGAAATGAAGTGCATACAATATTCAAGGCTAAATGAGAACTCCCTGACCTCATTAAGGAACTCGTAGGTCTGCTACAGAAATAATTCGATGGGAAAAGTTTGGCAGAGGTAACGACAACATCTACAGCCATTGGTCTGCTGATCAACTGGGAGAGAGGAAAGAGGAGACTGCTGGTGTATACTCAGAGGTGTACGGTACCATTACTTCAATCTGCTCATGCCTCAAGATGCATTTTCACAGGCTGTCAAACATATAATCTTATGAGAATAATTTTCTTCAGAAGATTTTAATCAGTTGAACAAAATATCTGATTTGCCAAAACCATAGGCAAGGAATAGCAGCAAGCTCACTTGACACTTCACCCTGCTCAACAGTATTCTCACGAAACTACAATGCTCTGAAGTTCTACAGGTGTTTCGACCACTTGAACCCAGCCATTCCTTGTTCTGATGGTGGCTTGTTGGAAACAGTGTATAGCAAATTATGATCTAGTGACAGGATAAGGACAGCTAAAATTCAGAAAACTCTGAAACAATAAATCTATTTTTAGCTTTATCTTGACACAAATCTTGATTTAATATATGTGAGGAATCCAGCAATGATTATAGATGACATTTATAAATTCAAGCTGAAACTGTATTGTCATTTTACATCATTTGTAAGGGTTTGAAACTTTTCCAAAAGTTTGAGTTTTAAGTATTTTATGTTTGAAGTAAGCCCTATAAACAGAAATGTTTTGATAAATTAAGTATATCTGGGCAATGAGAGCACTCTCAAGAGCTTGGGAACTGGCCAGGAGCACTAACTCAAGCAGAGGTGACCTGAGTTTTGGGGATGGGCTAGCTCAGGAAATATCACTAGATGCAGATGTTGGTTCACATCAGAACTGTTCAAGACAAAACACTGTACTGTACCACATACAGTGGTAGATACGAATATATGAATATATTCCCTAAGGTAGTGTTCAGCATAACTTGGGTCTCATTTGCTTAGCTTGCTGCCTTCTTCTAGGAGCCTCAAGTGGGCATTCAAGGAGTTTGGGGATTGACCTAAGAAGTATGACCATTGGTGACTAAGCAGCAGAAGGCCTCAGGGAGCAGGAACTCGATGAAGACTCAGCTTCGGAGATGGATAGGAGTCAGAGACTCGTTTGGAACTTATATGAAAGCTTCTGGTGCAGGCACGACTTTTGCTGCCCTTCACAAAAATATTAGATAAATGCAGTCATTTACACAGAAAAGCACTTCTTAGTCTTCTTGTGTTATGAGTGGGTTCACAAAACTCAATCTTCATGACACATTTTTTTTTTTTTCCCCTAACAACAGTTTCTGAGATAAAAACATTAAAAACCTTGGAATGAAGTATGGCAAAACAAAATCTGTGGCTGAAATTTCAGGTGTTTAAGGTGAGATCCAATCTGAATTGAAACGAACTCATGGGACACTCCTGTTTATTTTCATACAAAATGAATTGGATGCAAATTCATTACTGAATAGACTGAATCCCACTGACAGTTTGTCCCAGGGGCATTGAATTTACGAAGTATTTTAAGTCATCCTGATAGTTAATTATTCAGCAAATGAGAATACTTTAAAGAGTTTATCATATAAAAATGACTTTAATAATTTATGCTTATGGGGAATTCCAGGGCTGCTCTTGGGAAGGGGAACACTGTGTACCTGCACATTTGTAACTGAGCAGTAGTAATGTATGTATTACCTCTGATAGGCTGGTAAGACACTTGTGATCACCTCAGGTTTCTTTCCTATCCCTTTTTTTGTGTCAGTGTCTATAAGATGGTGAACTTCAAAACTGCCTACCTTCAGAAATCTATTAATAGTTTGCAGAGAATTAAATGAAGACAGATTAAGGCTTAATTTTTCTGGATTAAGTGCTTTTTTACATGACTAACATACTAAGAAAACAGATAACAATCAGAAACACCTCTTCAACATCTCAATTCTATGAGACAATTCTAGTGGTCAGAGAGCTTTGTACAAAGACAGAACTGGGATGCAAAAGTGACTCAGGTTTGAAAATGAAAAGTGTTCAGGATAGGCACTGCTTGATTTCTGCTCTCCTGGAGAGGTAAGGTAGTGACACTGCACTGCATAACCTTGCAGGTCAGCAACTTGTATCTGCGTACATAGAAACAGCCCCGCAAACTTACATACAGCCTCGCTGTACTTCCACACATTGGAAAGGCATTTGCTTATTTACTGGGTATAGGTGCACAGTTCTGAATTTTCGGTCCCAAAAATACCCCTATGTTGTTCAAAATCTCAAAGGTTTTCTGACTCCTTCTTCCAAGTGCCAATCATACTCTGTATTCCTGGCAAGAGGCAAGGACAGAAGTGGCTTTATCTAATATTCAAGGTGGGATAAGCAAATTAGCACTGTGCACAAATTACACAAACATCTTGTACCCATTTTTTCCCCCTCTGTCTACTTTCTCTCTGCTGGAGGTCAGCTTTCTAGACTTCTGTAGATACTTTCTGCTTCGACTGTGTTTTAGGCCTGAAGAATCAGAATAATCTACCTATTTGTATGCATTTCTTCATGATAATTCAAAGGAAACACGTGGAGAAAACAAATAAGTTATAACTTACCTTGTCTGAAAAGTTGTTTGTGTTTGAGCTGTTAGTCTAACATTGTGATTTTTGAATCAGCCCTCTTTACAAAACTGCAGGAACCCACTGAGTGCGAAGCAAACCCTTTACAACCAGGATCTAAGCCTTATGTTGTCATCAGTAAATGTTTCCTCTAAATGCTTCCAATGTAGTCATGACATGACTCCAGTTATTGGGATTGCACGTACAAGCAAACAGGTGAATGAGATTGCCATATCTGGCCTTTAATATTGGCACAAAAAGGATTTTTGGATTCAGGTCCTTACCTGAGGGGAACCTGAGTTCATTTCAAGCAGCCTGAACTTTTCTACATAGCCATACTATGCTAATCTTTTCTGTTCTGCAGCTCCTGCATTGACACAAACCTCACATGGGCACTGAAAGGTAAAGCTCTGTCATTTTTATAAGCTTCACTCTTCAGTTATGAATAAAAATACTGTCTCACTTTCAAATAAAACAGTACAATCGAACCACTAAGCCCCCATAAATATAACACAGTGTTGTACAGGACAAGTATTGATTACAACAAAAAGGGCTTTTTAAACACCATTAATTCTTACCAATTCCAGTGGTTATTGATTCTGCATCAATGTCATTAGCCTTTTTCTTTGCCACTTCAGCTAGTGCCAATTCACCCTTATCTAGAGCAAGGTAATGGATGTCCTTTGGAAATAAAAGAAAAATAAAAGATTAATCTAAAATGAATCTCATAGGCATAACAAAAGGGAATTTAAAAGAAAGAGGTTCTTTTATTATTTAGATCACAAACACAGATGGAACTGATGAACCTAGCTTTACATTTTAATTCTCTCTCAATGCACGTTTATTATCTGACTTGTGCTGGTGAATACAGCATTTCTTGTTAACAATGGATAAAATGGTGACCAATCATGCACTGATAAAAGTGAAGCTGTTGACTTAGTGTATAAATGAAAGCAGACTCTGTGCTTTTAGGGAAATGTTGGTCGCTACAAAAATTAAAAGAGAATTGCTAGAAGAAGGCTCTGAGTAACCACAGTGGAAGAAGTGGAACTCTTCCCTCATTTTCAGTATTAAAACTTCCACCCAGTGCATGAGATCTGTGACAAAGCTCATTGGGGTGGGGACTAATTTTTGTTTAGAGGCTATCATAGAATCATAGAATGGCCTGGGTTGAAAAGGACCACAATGACCATTTAGTTCCAACCCCCCTGCTGTGTGCAGGGTCGCCAACCAGCAGACCAGGCTGCCCAGAGCCACATCCAGCCTGGCCTTGAATGCCTCCAGGGATGAGGCATCCACAGCCTCCTTGGGCAACCTGTTCCAGTGCGTCACCACCCTCTGTGTGAAAAACTGAGTGAAAAACTTCCTCCATGACACAGTGGCTGTTCTCTGACTAAAATGGAGGTTGTCCTTGTGCTCATACAGGTGTAAAGATGAACAATGACATTTGCTGAAAGGTTTTAACCTCTACACAGGTGACATGGTTCCTGAGGTACTCTTGGATCTCCTGATCACAAATACACAAGGGTTTTTCTAAAAATGTTGTCTAGCATGAATAGTTGCCAATCCTCTGTATCTAACCCATAATCTAGGGGTAGAAACCAAGGGCTGCAGCATGGTGCATTATTCCCTGTTGAACTGCAAGTCTTTATACTGTGTGTTAACCTTTGAGGTGTAGAACACCTGTATTACTTGCAGAACAGTTTGCCGGAGAATATATTCCTGCTGACAAGTTGCAATCTCAGTGGCCTTGGTTTTTGGTCCCTTGGTTTTTGGTCTTTTGAAACTTGGAATAAAGTTTCATCCTTTCATCCCATTAATGAAGATACAATTAACCTTCTCCTGTGGTCGCACAGCCATGGGCTGTTCTGTGCAGGAATTGAGACAGATGAAGCAAGGACGAAAACCAAGAACATCGGGCAAAGTTCCTCCCATCCCAGCCCTAGGTGCTAAAGGTGTCACCTGTATTCTTCCCTCGTTTAATTAAAAAAAAAAAAAAAAAAAAAAAAAACAACAACAAAGAGAGGAGCAAACAGTAATGAGACCGTTTGCACAAGAAAACATGGTACTGACGGGCAGGAGCCTGACAGTGTGGAGGAGATGGCTAACACAGGTGTGACTTAAAAAATGTGCAAGTGTCTTGGAGCAATGCACTGACTTCTGAACTTGTTGTGAACTCTGCACTTCCTCTCTTTGTGGGTCTAGCATGGCTGTCAGAGAAAAGGGCCTGAGCAGCAAGGTATGATTTCTATGAAGATTAAGCTGCAGATATTGTCAGCTTATTTAGATAACAAGAGAGAACCTAAGGGCTCTCCAACAAGTCTGAGCTTACAGAGATTTGAACATATAGGCAGGTTATGTTCACCTATTTTAAAATGCATTCTGACTATGATTAATGCCTCTCTTCTTGTAATTTAAACTAAGGGAGGTATTGTCTACTTCAATGCAAATTTAAATAATAAACCTGGGGAGGCAATGGAAGCAACTGCGGCAAATGACAAAGTTCTTGCGGTTATGAGGTACATCAGAACATCTGTTACTTTCAGAGCTTGCTTTGGTCATGTTCTTACACTAGAGACTTGTGAAGACGTTATGTACCCATCGCTCGCTCATGGGGGTTTTGCAAGAAGCAGAGACATAACAGTAGGGTGGTAAGGGGCTTTCTGTGCAATTCCTCAAGTTGTGGCCACAAAGAATGTATTTATTTTTCTAAATGCTCTTGTTCCCACCTCTAAACATGCTTCAGAAGGAAAGGATTTTTTTTTTTTAATAAAAACTGCAAGTTGGACTATTTCAGATAATATTTAAGTGGTTCTCATTCAAAATGGCCACCAAAACGACGTCTTCTAAGAGTTTATAAATCTCTGAGCAGGATAAGACCAGGAAAAAAATAAAAGATGAAGGAAAACCACTAAATTACAGGTTGCCTTCAAGAAGGACAGGGAATCTTAAAGAATTAATTAGCTGAATATTTGCTATAGATTTTTCCACACTGCTATCTAAGAATTTATCACGTTAAATATCACGTCTCCCTCCAAAAACAACGGTGACAATTTTCAGCCGCTTATCAGGAGTTTGCCGAAAGGGCTGTGTTTTATCATTTAACAGTCTGATTACTCTTTGGGCACTTCCCTTTTTACCCTCCTCTTTGTGACTCACAGAGCTGGCCCTGGGTGAGCAGAAGTCATTTGAAACACCGATGCGCATTTGTCTATGGGATATTTCTGGGCAACATTCCAACACGTCTTCGAAACACGCGCTTTCCTCATCAGCACATCGGCCAAGATCTGACACTTTTATTAAAGTGCCTTTTCCTTGCATTTTTGTTACCTTTGGTACATGCGATGGCCTTTTGAATTTTCAGCAGCTGAGAGCTGGAGCATACTACAAAAGGATTTAAAGCTAACGACCCCCGCATTGCTTGATCTTTTCTGTCACAGATTGGATCAGTCGCTGTCCAATAAATCTAGCTGTTGTTCGTGATATTATGTCCTTTTCGGTTTTATTTTTTTATTGAACTTTGTAGGAGATGATAATAATTGATGGACTCAGATGTGACGTGAGGGTAAAGCTTACGGGGAGACGCAGCAGTGCCTGTGTGCCTTGTTTTGGCATCACACTAGTGACGCTAGAGCAAGAAGGCTAGGCTGTATGCTTTTCTTGTTTCTTTTTCATTTTTATGAAAGAAATCACTCCTTAGATAGCACTCCCTTAAACTTCCTTGCAATCTCAAAGAATCAGGAAGGCTGCAGAGCTCTGTTTTGTGAAAACAAACTTGGCTCAGAATAAACACTCCAAGATATAGGATGTTTCCTTACAAGTCACAGAAGACAGGTGTGAAATGTGGACACACCCCAGTTCTGTGTTATATAGAATCATAGAATCACAAGGTTGGAAAGGACCCACAAGATCATCTAATCCAACCGTCCTCCCATCACCATCCTACCGCTAAGCTACGGTTTTGTAGCTCTCTATCCTTTTCTGTTTCCATTCAATAAATAATTTTCTTTTCTTTTTCTTTTTGTTTATGCCATCAGATACTCTCATTAGTCTACTACTTCTTCTTGAAATCCCATAATATTAACAAGAAATAAGGTGGCATCACTCTTAGAGCCTGCGGAGGTTTTACAAATGGATTTGGTAGGTCTGTTGAACAGCAGTACAAGTAATTGACCTATATATTACTTACTCATACCGCATGTCATTGCAAATACTTTAACTGTAGGTGAAGTCGAGTTGTATGTTGTTAATTGCATGTTGACCTATATAAACAATGTATACAAATTGTGACATGTTAAGCAGAAGTGAAGGATGCACAAACCTTGCTTAGCAGTAGTGTTATTACACTAGTACTTAGAAGGACTGTAAGTTTTTATGGATCAGGTAACTTAATTTTTACACAGTATTTAGTGCAATAAAGCCCAATTCCCCAGAAATTTCCATAGCACAAATCAGTACTTTTTAAAAGCCATGTACCTTTAACCTCCTTGCATCCTGTACTTGGAAGTCCTGCAGCAGTGCCTTTGTCAGCTAACTGTAAAGTTTGTTCATTAGCACCTCACTTAGGTGACAAATTAGCAAAAGGACATTCTTCCCCAGAGGAGGGAGAGAGGTGACAGAGGGTTTGGAGTGGCAGGCGTGTGTGCTGCAGCTTGCATAACCTGCAGGAAACTATGAGGAACCTCAAAGGTAATGCAAGGAGAGCACAAATAATGCAGAACTGGTTTGGATCTTGCTGTCATGTAAGCTGGGAGGAACTACACGGGCAACTATATTAATGTTTAAGGGCATTGGTGAGACGGGATGGGGAGACGTGCCTGTGCAGCCACGCGCTGCTGCCCCCCTCCCATGTTAGCACCTTTGCCCCCAGCTCCTGACCCAACATTGGTGTCTCCTTGGTGATGCCATCAGCGGAGGAAGGACGAGAAGAAGGACTGTGTATGAAATGTCCTCAGCCCAAATGAGAGGGCCCCTGAGATGGCAGGCCAAGAGCTGGGCCAAATGACATTTACACATGGCTGCAGGGCTCACCTCAACTGGGGATAAAATTGGCATTGAAAAACTTAACAGTTAGTGCAAGCAAAACAAAAAGAGGGAAGAAAAAGGCAGAGCTAAAAAGAGGAAAAATGAAGGCGGGTATATATAAAACATGTAATGAATTTCCTAAATGCCTGACACTTCCATCACAGTCTTTTGATGCATACTTAGAAAAGTTTATCGCAATACTCACATCTTTCTAATTAGATGGAACAAGCCAGATGATTAGAGCCGTGAAAAAAACATCAAAAGGTTCACACAACTTTTTATATAATTAGAAGGGAATTTTCATAACCCGTAAAAGTAGGATTTAATTGTGTAATTTAACATACAATTTAAATATCAAGATCAAACTAGCAGGGCAAGTGACTTAATGGGATAAATGATATTAACATCTAGTGTCAAAGCTTAATTTAAACAACAGAATGTCTTCATTATGCAAAAGAGTCAAGCAAAGGAATCGTTCAAAGGGCCTTTTTTTTTTTTTAAACAAAGCCCTTTTCCATTGTTTCTTTGAAAACAATGAAATCAGCTGTAGAGCAGCAACATGCTGAGAGACTGGGAAAGCATGACTGGCTTTGTCCACCTGACCTCGCTGTGACATTGTGGTGCAAGATCTTATAAAACAAGAGCCTCCTGCAGAGCTCACACAGAAGACCTTTTAAGAGCTGGTTAATTTTACTTTTGTAGCTAATTAAATGGGAGGGGGCAGAGAGCGCATGAAATGTAAAAACCCTTGGGTTGATGCTGCTGAGCTTTGTTGTTTTAAAAGTACCTGTAGGAGCGTTCATAATTTGTCACTTTTCACAAAACCCTAAGAGACAAACTGAGAGCATTCAGGATCCCCAGGATATGGCCAGCTCTTGTGTCCAAGACTCAGCAGTTGTACGTCTTAAAGGAACGGATTAGAAATGTATAAGCTTATTAGAGTGAAAGATGACATTCACACACATCAGGACAGATGAAGAAGGTGAAAGTTCAAAAACATAAACATTAATTCCTAGAAAATAAAGAGTAGCCTTTAGGCCACGCTAGGGAAAATGTCAATGATTCTAAAGACACTCAATTCCCATTGACAAGTTTTGAGATGGCAAGGGGCAAGCCAGGTAGAATAACTCTGTCTTCAATATGTGTCTAAGGCTGCAAATGGCACGGATCCTTTTTAATGTGCAAAAAGCTGACAACTAACATCTTGACAACAGCCTCTGTCTCCAGAGATGACTCACCATAAAGAGGTCCCGAGCACCTATGTCAACAGCTAGTAGAAATGCTTTTTCAAATCTCTGATACCTGCAAGAAAAAGGAAATATGTCACTTGCTGAGGACAATGTAAGAACTGCATCAAATTTTTTGATGAGCAGAGAAGTCTTTTGATCCTCCTCAAAAGTGTCGCCAAAGCTTTACTGGGAGTGCAGAACAGTAAGGTAGGACAGTGACTGCCCTTAACACTCTTCATCTTCTTTTAAAATCTTCAGGAAGTGTTACGTTCAGTCTTCAGTCCCATCAGATCTAGTTGAATCTGAAGGATCAGAAGGTCCTGTAGATTAATTAATTAATCCTTGGAAAGATTCCATCAATTACATAGATAAACATTAGCCCCAGTGACAGTGGTAGGAAAATCAAAATCCTCTATAGAAAAGACTAAGCCCAAATCTTCCGAAGTCCCCAGGGACTTCCCCAGGGACTTCGGAAGATTTGGGCTTAGTCTTTTCCCCAAGGACTTCAGAAGGCTCTGTCGCCAGAGATGACAATCTTCTGCAAGAATGCAATGCAACCTTTTACAAGGACCTCTGAAGTCAGGTCAGGACTCTTCAGAGGTGTTTGTAGAAGACTGCATTGGGTTTTGTCATTACAGACTGCCTCAGTGCAGCTATCTGAAGATGGTCATCCACTCAAGTCACTCTGAACAGTGTGATCAGATCATACTGAGACCACCATTTTGGTGGATGAAGGCTCACCGAACAACAGCTCCTTCCGTTGGTAAGGACATGGACTGCTACCTCCTTCCTACCCAGAGACCACACACCATCTCCTGGCAATTACAGCAAATACCTACATAGGATGGAAATGCAGTTGAAGGTTGTGTACATCCCCTTATATGAAATCTTTGGGATATTGACTAAAGCAGGAGGAAAAAAGCTATCAATTGGGAGCCTTCCAAGAATACATACAACATTGCACTGGTCTAATACCTCTCTTATACTAGACGTAGATAACCACTATGCGACCATCACTCAGTACCACGAGAAAGAGATTCTGTTTGTACACATTTTCTGCTACTGTATGTTTTAAATTGTTTAAAAATCCCTACAGAAATGGATTTGGTGAGGTTATTTTTAATTTGGGAAACCACAAAACGCCTCTCTCTTATTTAGAGTTGTGAAGCAAATGAATCTATGCAGAATGACTTCTCCTGTTACTGGTAATTTTTTTCTTTCTCCCCTATTCACAGTTCCATAAATTAATCAGTCATTGCTGCTTGAAGTCTGGAAAGGAGACAGTTCTTTATACCAACGGGATATACCCATTGTAATTTTTCCATGATAGAAAGGTGCAGTTTGTGGTCTCCCAGTGTATGCTGTCAGACAGCACCATACAGATGTCAGTATGTACAGAATTCTGCACACCCAAGGTATCTTAGGAAACACTGTAGCTCTTCCTAAAGCCAGCATGAAAGGAGACATGGGAATCCTCCTTTCCCCAGGTAGGCAAAGGAGTACCCTATTATGTCCCATACTGCAACTCCTGTTTCTGGCCAAAGCCTAAGTGGTTCCCTACCTCTCTCTTGCTATAGCCTTCTTGCTTTCCCCGCTTTCACTACACACTTAGAATGATTCAGCAGATGGCAAGTTAGAGCTATTGAGGACTTCTCTGCAAGGAATAACATTTGCAAAAAGAAGGCGTAATATTTTAGCTTAAGTAGGAAAGGAGACCTGGAGTGAGGAGCCCTGTCCTCCCCAGAGCTAATCTCTGTGCTGTGTCTTCCAACCACTAATCTGCAGCCCTCCTCACAGAACCTGTTTAAGGG
This sequence comes from Gallus gallus, assembly GCF_016699485.2. NCBI lineage: Eukaryota > Metazoa > Chordata > Aves > Galliformes > Phasianidae > Gallus > Gallus gallus. The sequence continues at coordinate 9,605,126 of NC_052534.1, forward strand.
AGGGGGAAGATATGAAGCAACGTTAACCTCCTGATTGCCGGGGATAGAACAGTGCCCACTGTCCTGCCATGCACATCTATTATCTCTGAAGTTTTTCAGCGAGCTTTCTATGAAGGATTCTCCAGTAAAATGCACTGTGCTGTAACGATGCTTCTAAAGCTTTGCTTTAATTAAGACAATTAAGTACATGTTAAAATACGTGTATCTTAAATAGCTATCATGTTTATCTTCTTCTGGCACATTTTTCTTTTCACTACATTCTTAGTACTTAGAGACAAAATTGGAAACCAAACAGAAACAGGCTTTAGGACCAGCTAAAAAAAAGTCAGCATCATAATTCTGTTTTTCCAAAGTGAGAACCATACAGACTACTCGAATGACATTTGCTTTAGCAGAGCAAGAAAAATGCTTGCAACTAAAAAATGTAAAGTAACTTTTCCTTTTGATTGTCCTGCAGAACAGAGTCATGGCCCAAAAGCTGTCAGTTCTTCACTGTTTCACAAAGAATTCAACATTTTTTTTTCCTTTAATCAACATATACACTTCGGTCTCATTATGGCCCCTATTCATAAAACTGTGAAGTTAGCTTGTTATTTTCAGAGCTGTACCGAGGGGGAGAAAGGAAAAAAGGGCTGCCCAAGAAAGAAATGCTCTTCACTAACCAAGAGAGCTGGAAATAACAATCACAGACACTTCATAAATTATTAGACCTGGAATTGCTTTAAAATACGGTGGAGGTTTCAAACAAGGGTGACAAGTTTGCATTACTTAGGCAAACCGTATTAAATCAGTCAAGAATGTCCAGGTTTCTTTTAAGCTATCCTTACTAAAAAACACTTGTTATTTTGAGTCTTTTTTCAAGGGAGTTGTGTTGTTCTTATTCTACAGGAACAATTACAGAGAGTCCTGCCCAGCAGGAGAGAGATCTCAAGCTAATAACACCTCTTTTAAAGGCATGCTTTGTCGTGAGAAGCCTTGTTGCTATTGCTAGCACACTTCCCTTACACTTTATCAGCTCCTCAAACCAAAAATTCCCACATCAAAATACCTTCCCTTTTGTTCCTGTGCTGCAATTACATGGTAAAATATTTGCTTTCTAGAATGGCATCTATAGGATGCTGGTACTGAAGTCCATATCTTCCTCCCTCTCCTCCACCTCATTACTTACCGCTTACTTCACAATAACTCCAGCAATCAAGACTTTTGTGTCCCTTGAAAAAGAGAGAGAAGGAAATCTGCCTGCAAACCATGAAGTTCAGCCACTTGTTTGGTCAAAGAGAGAGCCAACAGAAATCTGACCTTCAAGATTAAAACCCACAGACTGAGATTAAATATATGGGTCAGATAGGAAAACGTCTATCTGTGAGCCGTTTAGCACTTACAACATGAAATTTAAATTCCCCTTTAGTAAAGTAATGCTGTTATTACACAATTTTATGTGATCTTTCTCCCTATCCTACAAACCTCCACAAAGGTAGCTGTTAGTGCATCTGTTTTATGGACAAAGAATGAAGGAATAATGGGAGGGATATGACAAGCATAATGTGGGCCAAGAATGGTGAGGACAGAGAAGAACCCAGACCTCCCTTGGCAGAGTAGCTATGTGCATTCTGTCTCTGTGCATTCTGAGAACGTGACTGAACTGAAAAGATGCCAGGAAAGCCATGGATATTTGTTTTCTCCTTAGATAAAACATTTAAGAAATAAATTTTGCAAATATCCCAAAAGCAGAATTTTGTCATTTGCATTCCACAGCAATGGAACTGAACGTGGGCACTTAAAGACAGAGAGAGGTTTTCCAGGCTGAAGATGGTCAACTTAAAAACATTTATCCATAATACTAAAACACGTAATAAGAAGTCTGGGAATGAGAAAAAAAGAAGGGGAAGAGGAAGGGAAGAGAGAGAGAGCTCATGCAAGCAAGAGAGAAACGTAGTGCAGGAAAGATGGAAACATTTCTTTAGGGACTAGTTACAACCAACAAGCCTTCTTAGACATGCCCATCGACCATGTAAGCATATTCCATGTGTTGGGCTGATAAAGGAGGGTTGCAGCCGTTTTTTTCCTTGTCTTCAATAAGGGTACACAACATTTAGAAAATAATCTGCAGGGGAAGAGCTGTGGCACAAATAACATTTATAAGGCAATCCTTTTTAATGGAAGAAATTCCAGAGTCCTCCTCATCTCGCAGTCCAATCAAGGGTGATATGCATTCAAAAAGTGAGTATTAAATATGCACAGAGCAAACAGAACAGGAAAAAAAAATGAATATTGAAATAATTTACATGCAATCAAACTACACTGAAATTAAGTTTTAATTGTTCAGTATTCTGTGATGCATATGCAGATTTTAAAGTATTCAGAATATCAATCGAGTGTTTACTTACATCAATCAATTGTATTTAAGCATACAAAACAGATGATGAAAATATGTTCAATCAGCTACAGCTCCCAACATTTACTGCAGGGTTTACGTGATCACTTTTAATTCAGTTATTTCATTTAATATTTCAATTTAATAGCTCATTCTTTCATTCAATTTCTAGGCATCCTGCCCATTTCTTAAACACAATAATAATAATTATTCATAAAAGGAGCTGTTTCCCATAAGTTCTCATATCAGCAATTTTTGGAACAGAAATGGTTTTCATGCCTTTTTTTTTCCCTCAGAAAAAAAAAAAAAGTTATCATCTGATTTTTTTTTTTCCCTTTTAAATTAGACAATATTAAAATAAAGAACGACGTCTGTAAAATGACTCTGAACTCTGTTCAGTGGAATTCTGAGCCAGAATAATTAGATTATCTGGTTAAAGAATGTAAAAAGTGTGTGGCTAGGTTGCTAAGTGGTTGATTTTAAATAGGAACGGCATGGTTTTCAACCAACTGTTGAACATAAAGCCATTGATTTAGACTTGTAGCTGCACTGCAGAATACAGCTTAAACACCTTCAGGTATAAATGGTGTAACTTCAGCTGTCCCCACTATGACAGCCCTGAAATTCTATTGACCTTCAAGGAAATATTTTGAAGTCAAATTTCAGTAAGCTCTGAAGACTCAGACTGCTATGCAATGTTTCATCTATAAAATATAGTACCAGTCAAAGACATGATATTCTATAGAGAATGTTGTAATATTGACACTTGGTAGCAGAAGTGCTAAGTCATGGCCTGAAGCAGTGATTGAGTACCTGGTGGGAAGGCATGGCCAATCCAGGGGAGCTCAGGTGCATGCAATGCATCTGAGTGACTGGAAGGGCTGGAGCCAGGATCCACCCCTTCCTAAACTGCATTAAGGGTTGGCAGCAGAGGCAAGGGGATCTGGCTGGAGATCCCTGCATACCTGAGGCCTTCTGAAGGTTAGCAGCTTTTTTCCCTTTGTATCTGTATCCACATCTGCTGCACTTGGGCTTATCCTCACTCCCTACAGCCTGGAACTCTGCTACCCCACTGTGATTGCTGTGTTTTCCATCACATTATAGCGTTATACACTCTACTTAGGGTTCCTGTAGAGGAATGGATACATTAAGATCTTATATTTCATTAAAAAAAAACAGCAACACAACATGTTTAAGTAAAGACAACAAAAACTGGTTTGATCTTACCCACGTGAGTTCAGTTGAATACCCTATTTTAAATGAGATAGTTGCAGAGAACTGAAGGCAGACCAAAGACCATGAGTGCTCCAAAGAATCTTTTTCTCTCCCACCAAACTGAATTTGTGCTTCAGACTCCATGGTTTGGTGGACTCAGCCTTATAATTTTTGAATGTACTTGATATTCTCATAATATTTGTTTGGATAACATGCTATCCCAGTACCTTTGATAATTATAAATACATTAATGGATATCAATTAACTGCAGCTAGGTTATTATTTCTTTTTGTTCAGCTCCACAGTATGTGCAGAGGCATAACAAAAGCTTCATGAAACATGACCAGAAATCAAAACCATGACTGCTGTTTTGTAAAAGAAGCTATTCTGTGAGCAGCAAACACTTCTTTTAATTAGTTTCCTATAGCTCCTTCTATACAAGGCTCAGCACAGTAACTGTATGTTCCCTATGTTCCTTGCCAAAACATTCTCTAGGCAAGACAGTGCCCTTCCCCAGAAGGGTATTCTCAGCTCCCATCCAGTGATGGCTGGAGCAGGAATCAATGCAGACTGTGTTTGGTGCTAAGTAGTGCATTTGCTGAATGGCAGAACATAATTGCTGAACTTTCGCTCATTCTTTTGGGATGGAGATAATTACCGGGACATTATTTTACCCTAATTGATTGCTGATTTTTCTCAGGACTGCCAGGCTTATTGCTGAGACTTCTACCCTCTGCAAGGTTTAGTTGAGATTCTCAGTCAGTAGGGAACTGATGGAAGAATCAGCAGATGCACTGGCTATTTGTGACCTCTGAGATGCTAGCATTATTTTGATAAAGTCACGCCATTATGCTTCTAGTTTTTTAGACTGAGCTTTTTGAATAGGACACAAGCCTTGGAGTGGGGCCCACAACCTTGTTGCCTTCTAAGATATTTTATTACCAATGACAGGAAAGTGCTGCAGAGCACACCAAGAGGGCCACGGAGAAGCAGCCACCAGGTCTACATGTATGTGAGTAAAGGGCATAATCTTCTCAATTGTACTCTGTATACTGAAGCTCTAAGGGTTGTCAAGGTATAATCTATACATCTCTTCAGGCCCAAATTTAGCGGAGCATTAACATATAGTTTATGACCTGTAATTTTCTATGGGTCCTAAATATGGACATGCTAAGTGAAGTACTGGATTTGGGGCCTGCATGACTTTCTAAAAATCCCTTATGTAGCCCTTTAAAGGTCCTACATGAATGGTGCCTCAAGTAAAAGTTCATGAATAACTGAGAAAATTTCAAGTAAGCACAGATACCTGAAGCCACTCCAAAACCTCCGCTACTGGAGCCATGCTGTCAAATTAGGTATCTGCAAACATAAAGAAGTACACCTATAACTTTATAGATTGCTGGGCGTAGAACCAAATGCCCTTCACATCAAAGGGTACCCTCTGGTATGGAGCAAGGAAATAAACAAACAAACCAAATTAAAAAAATAGCAGGAATGAGAAAGCTAATAAGGGGAGCCAGACAATATGACTCCCTGGCCAGAGAAAGCCCTGGAGCTCTGTAACAGGTGGTAAATCTTGAAGACATTCCCAACCTGGAAAAAAAAAAAAGGATCTTACCCTGTGATTCCTATCTTGTAGGACTCAGGTCTAAGGAATCAGACGTGCCTGTGTGGAATAGCTGAGGTGATTCTGTTAAGCGTACATGCTGCTTCTCAGAACAGACTTTGGGGTTCAAAGATAAGCTGTTCAGGCATTAAGTCAGATCTTCAGGTGAAGTAAGGTAATTTTTGACTGAAGGAGTCTATTAAGAAGGTAGCAGTTAAACTTTTACAATACATATTTAGTAAGAAGCAGTCTAGATGTATGAAATATTCCAGAAAAATTAGTAGCTCTAGCTACAGAAGTGACATTATTTATTTCTTGCCCTTCGCTCAATTAACTGTAAGAGAGCACTGATTTGAAACTGTAGGACAGTCCTATGTCTAAACCAAAGAAATATTATTTAACAGACTATGATTCTACGAACATTTGTTGCACACCTCATCTTTGATGATGGTCAGTCATGTCAGCTTGGGCTCCTGCAGAATGGAGTTACCATTCAAGAGGATGACTGCTCAGGAAACAGCGATGTTTTATCATACGTAGAATAATTCCTTCCTGTATGTCAAGTGGTCTAGGATTTTTATTACCAGTTGCTATTAAAGTCTGGAGAACAACAAATTGTTTACTACAATAACTTAATATTATATAAATTGAAACTAGGATGGTTTATTTCTTTTTAATCTGTATTCTATTCTTTTCTCTTGTTGCAAGGTGTACTTCCTTTGAATTTCCACACTCTGTATTTCCTTTTTCATACTCATTTTCCTTCAAGCAAAAATATTTTGTTGCCATAGCAATATTTCCCTATGTTACAATTTCTTCGCAGAAGGTTTCCTTCAGGTTTCTCTATGCCGCGACTAATACTCGCCCTACAAACACCACCTCCTTCTCACAACAAACCCCTCCATTCCCCAACCTCTTACCACTCAGTAACTTCTCAACAGCCTACCTTTATCTTTAAATACAGACACACTCCAACATACTCTTCCAAAGTACTCTGGGCTAAAAACAGATGTTAATTAAAAATGCTGATAAGAGTCAATGACACCTGTTGTTTCACGTTTATTTTACTCAATCCCATCTGTTAAATCCTAGCCTTTATTGCATTAATTCTCTGGCTTTTCTTCTGTTCCAGCTTTATACCTCTTACTCTGGTGATCATGTAAATTTAATAGCATGCCTTGAAAGTTGTATTTTATTGAGCAGACATATCAGCAGCATGTCTACACACTAAAGACAGCTCTATAACAGAGGCCCAGTATCATTGCAGTGGTTAAGGATGAGTTGCTGCATCTATTATAAACCTCTATTGTATATGTGTGATATCTCTGCAACTTCAATCCGCAGCAGATGGAAATTTGGTATTAAAGTTAGGAAGAATATATCCTTTTCCTCCTTGACTTTCCACGAGGTGCAGGGCCAATTCTCCCTCATGCCTGATATTGGATAAGATGCATGCTTTTAGTGCTAAGAATTCTCAGAGAAAATATATTAGCTCAGTATTTTCTAAAACCTGTCTGCCTAAGGATAAATACCTATTTATAAAGTCCTGTTGCAGGACCAAATGTTGAATCACCTGTTGAGTTACAGCTCAGTTATAGCATACTTACATATTCTGTTTAGGTTTGTCAATACCAATACTTTATCTTATACTAAAATAATGCAGTGGGAATGTTCGTACAATTCCCACACAAAAGAACTCCAATACAGCAAAGACAGGAGAGCCAGAAAATGCATTTTATAGAACTCTGTCATGGGAATTTTGGCATATTTTTGGGGAGCAAATGGAAAACTAATGAGTATGTTATGGGGTTTGTTGTTTGTTTTTCTGTAGGATATCACATACAAGAACAAAAATTGTAAGAATGACCGTTTGCTTAGACCAAAGACAAACCTAACATAGCATCATACGAATAGGTACACACCTAGGAGAGAATGTAACAAGTGGGCAAGCCTAAGGTGATTCTTCCCTTAGTAGTCCTCAACAATTTGTGGTTCAGTGATTCCCTGAGCTAGAGGTGGCTTCTACGCTGGTATTCCTCAGTGAATTTCTCTTTCCTTTATCTTCCCTTTGAACTCATATGTAGTTCCACCATCCATAACATCCTGTGGTAAGGAGCTTCATATTTTCATTATATGCTATGTCAAGAATCACTTCATTTTGAACGTGCCACGTGCTAGTTTTGCTTGATGACCCCTAGCTTTTGTACTAGAAGAAGCAGTGACAGTCATTTACTGTCCTCTTACTCTCTAACACTGATGATTTAATAGATCTGTATCTCAGTTGCCTCTTCTATAGGTTGAGGAATTCTATTCAGTCATTCCCTTCATGCCTTTAATCACCCCAGTTGTCCTTCCTACAGCTCTTCGAGTTCTACTAAATCCTTTTACAGATCGTGGGACTCCAAAACCATACACTATATTTATGATTCAGGTAAACTGAAGTTTATTGTTTTTTTCTACTTTTTCTAAAGATTCCTGGCATTCTGTGCTTGTGTTGAGCACTGAATTGACCATCAGTTATACCACTAAACTTCTCTTCACAAAGAATCTCAGACTCCACCATTTTTCACACCAAGTTGGAAGTCACGCCTTGCCACGTGCTTCACTTTGAATTTGTTTACATCAAGCTTTAATTTCTATCATTTTGACACTATGTAACTCAGTTCTGTGAAGAAATTTGCTGTTATTTTTACTAATCTGAATAATTTGTGATCATTAGCAAATACTGGCACCTTACTATTTGCTCATTTTCTACATTAATTATGTGTATAGGTCTACTATACCTACGTTTGATGACTTCCACTCAGTGAGACACTGACCTCTTACTCTGTTTCTTACCTTCTAATTAATTATCCATCTGCAAAAGGGTTCTCTCACCCTATGGTATCTTTGTGTCTTTAAGACATTTTAGTGACAAGACATTCCAAAAAGGTCTCCAATGGCCAAACGGTTGTGAAAAGAAATGCCCCTGCCCACTCCTATCCCGGTCAACTGGTTAGAAGGGGATTTCAAAAGAGATCTGTGTGCCTACAAGGTTTCTGTATCTTTCTGTGAGCCTTTCTTCAAACATTTTTGTTAGGCTTTGTACCTCTCTCCCCCTATTACAGTAGCTACACCTGAGCACTTATCTTTCTGTTAACTGGACAGTAATAATGAGATACAGGAGCTAGACATTTACAGTGCAAATCATTTTGTTTATCTTCAAATTGCTCATTTTTACATGGCTAATCAGGTAGGCTTCCTTTACAGTTAATTGACAGAGATAGGCAGACATTTGATTCTTCGTGCTTATCATAGATATCTTCCTTCAATGGGATTACTCATCCTTTGGGTGCCCACATCCTTCTAACCGCAGCACAGATGAGTGTGTAAGACACCCCAATGCTACATGATTGAGTTCAGAGAGGTGATGTGAACTCTCAGGATGTTACAGTCAGTTACTGGACAATTGACTATTGCTGACTTTTATTCTAAATTTGACTTACTTAAGAAGTTCTTAAGTTTTTTTTAAGAATTTCCTTAAGAAGTTCTTAAGAACAATAAAAGGGAGCTCTGCATTTGAGGACAGGAGCCTAGGGTTATATGACTATTTAATTAGCAGTTCTTGAAGGACACTGAATGCAAGAGGGAGAAAAATAAGAAGAACGAAGCTCTTCTAGGGAAAAAAAAGACAATTTTTGCACACAACAAAGAGATTACAGATTGCCAACGTTTGTTCTGTTCTGATCTCATGAGCAGAGCTTAAGACAGAATACTATCAGATGGTCCGCATTCAGGAAAGTGAACTGTGATGGTGGGGTTCAGGAAGGTTCTGAAGATGAATGGAGGAAAAATGTCATGGTAAAGAGATGAGACATGAATCAGCGTGGAAAGACTGCAGGAAAAAAAAAAAAAACCAACAGCTTAAATTAAAGTCCCTGGTCAGGACCTCAAGAAGAGGTATTTGAGTGTCACTCCAGAAGGAGGCATCATTGGTGACTAAGTTGTTGAGGAAGGAGTAAATGATGACATATAATGAAAAGCTGAGGCTTGCTTAGTGTAGCAACTTAAATATGAAGTTATGTTGGTATGAACTTATTCTTGGGTTTTCATCCACGAATATGGTATATTTTTGTATTGTTTTCACAGTTGATGTATGCCCAAAGCTCCCCAGACTTTAGGGGACTTGCACAGTTGTACAGAAAGAAATGTGACTTTATGAGGGCAGATTATGAGTTACATAACACAACACAACAAAATAATGGTTGCCATTTGCGCTCAGCTTCTAAAAGTAGTAATATCTAAGTCACATTACCCAGCATGTGGGAATAGTCTTGGCACAAAGAATATTAGTCCAGTATGGCTATTCTGTTTTCTTCTTTTTTTTACAGTGCAGTCTCAGGGGTGGGGTTGAGGCAGAGATTTGGAAGAGTTCTGACAGTTGGGACCACCAAGCAGCCAGTCAGTCGTTGGCTGGGGGAAGTTACTCATTGCAGAATAGCTCTAGGACTGTTCTAAGTGTGCCAAAAGGGCCACTTGTCCCATCTTCCAAGCACTGTCTTCCATTTGGTTCAGCAGAATATCTTGCCAAAATTTCTGGTGGAGTTTTCTCGTTTCTTATCTTCAAGGGATTTTGTTCTCAAGCAATGATGTCATGTTATTTGCATTTTTTTCCTCATATTTTGCTCAGTATTTCTTACATTGTGATCATCACTAGAGAATTAAATCCTGAAGCCATTCCTGTGGCATCAAAGCATCTAACTGAAAATGAAACCTGTTGTGGAGGTGGTTTAATTAAAAAAAAAAATCATTAGCAACATAGGACTGAAGCAAAGATATTCTAAACTTTTCCGGAGATTTAAATATCTCTTTAACTAAAAAAATTATCTAGTTTCATTGAATAGGTGCCTTTATTTCATGTTTCACAAACGGGTCAAGAAGCATGGCCAGGGGATCTATTCATGTGCAGGTCCATCACAGCCATTGAAGTTCTCATTTATCAGTGCCATGGCAAAATGAAAACCTTTGGTTTTGATCGTTCTGGCAAGATGACAAAAAATGACTCTTCAAAGTTCTCTCCAGAAGGTGCTACTTTAGTCAGAATGCTGCTACTGAACTTACTCCCGTGGAGATGAATTCCGCTCACGTGGCCACCATAGAGAACCTGACTGACATCAGTGGTCATTTTATCTGAAGGCATAATTTAATGCCTAATAGGTTACCTTATGAATATAAAAGACATTCTCAGTCCTGAACCATGCCATCATTAATGTTTATACATATTTCGTGACACACTATGTATCAATATAATTATAGATTCTACTTTTAGGGTGCTCTTTAAAAGGATCATAAAAGCTCTTTGCTGACTTTGTCCCTCAGTTCCATACAGTTGGCAGCAAATGGGATGAGGAATTACTATGAAGTTTAGGCGTTTTCTCACCTTTTGATTTGGGGGTCCTGTTTAAGATGGAACACTCATGGTGCACACCTACTTTGCAGACTGCAGTTTGGAGATACAAGAACATGTTATGAAGGGTTAGTTCATACTGTGTAAGTGATCTTGCTGCATAGGGAAAGAGCTCTATTTTAGTTTCCCAAAGGTTGTCTAGGAAGTAAGTGACAACTACGTCAAGTAATCGTGTCAGGTAGTACAGAGGTGCACTTCACAACTCCTGAAGAGCAAAGTGATTCACAAAACCCAGTACTAGCTAGAAACAGATGTCCCTTGATACTAAGGATCACCTACTTTCTCACCTCCTGTATTTCATGAATATGCAACATACTGCCCAGTATGTAGCTCAATTCCTCTTTGCATTTAACTAGTAGTATCTCACACTGAACACACTGGTAAGAGTACTCAACACTTCTGAGAAGATGTATGAAGGAATAAAGCCAGAAACAGCAGAAACACATCATTTCCAATTTTAGACTTGGACGAAGCAGAATGTTTCTGTGAATCTATTCAAAATTATGTCAGTAGATGTGATCAGAGCTGCACCTCACTCTTGAAAAAGACAAATGCGTTATCCTGGTATTTAGAACAGAGATTTGCTTCATAAGGAATCGTATTTGCCCTTGAAGCTGGTGGAATAGGGATGGATAATGGAATTATCAGATGATAAGGTCAAAATCATTTTGATTTTAGTGTTTTTCCTTGAAAAAACAAACCAAAACAGATCCTTAAGTTGCATATTCAGAAACACATGAACAAAACAGCAGAAACACAAAGCTGCACATACTAATTCTCCAACTTCCCAACTGCATTTCAGCCTTTACTTGCCAATCCAGCCTTCGCTTCCAGCTCATGCTATGCTATTTTTTTCACTGTCTATTTGAAAGAGGCAGAAAAGTTTGAAAAAAACAGGGCAGGCATGTGTTTGTGCCTGCATGTGTGTGTCAAACAAGCAAGATAATTTCATGCATTAGAAAATATGGCAAGTACAATTTATGAATGCTTGATCAGAGTGAAGCAAACCCATGAGTCAGCGATGCCATAGTTAACGAATGAAAAACTATTCCATCTCATTCCATCTTCTGTACATGGCCAGATGAGGCTGTTGTACAGAAGCAGGAGGAGGTTGTGCAGCCACTCCCCCATTACACAAATACACTTAGTAGGCAGTGCACAACAAAAGGGTGGGGGCAAGAAGGTTACAGCTCCACAAGGCTTCCTAATAAATCCACCTCTGCTCAACGTTTTACATAATGATATAATGCATTATATTATTATAGGTAGTGACATCATAATAAAATACAGAGTGCTACTCGAGTGGCAAGGAACACCTAAGATATAGGTTTATACTTATAACTCAGTTCCTGTATTTTTTAATTATAGATAAGAATTTAAAATGAAAATTATTACTCATTCCATAAATACTGTTGTAATGGATTCTTGGCATATAATTAAAAGGCCTTTAATTTTAATTTTGTATACTGAACGCCTGTTTTTGGAGATATTCCATATTCTTTACTCAGGGCCTATGCCAGCAAAGCTTTGTATCTCTGTTCTGGTGGAAGCTGAAGATGATGCCCATCTCAGGCTGCCGCACCATGTTCTAACCCATCTTGTACTACAGCCTGTAGTTATAGAGCGCCTTCTCATGGTTCACAGGACCTACCATCACACTGTTCTTTTTTTTTTTTCTGGAAACTGATGGTAGAAAAATACTTAGCCCACAATCTCACTGATAATGTGAAAATGGATGTTGCCAGTTATGTTCAACTATATATAAAACCTTCCAGCCTGCAGTAAAGATTAAAATCATTGGCTCATGATTATTACGAGGTGAGGATAGCCTTTTTGAAAAGGTGACTGTATTTCTCAATTCTAGTAAGTACAGACACTCGCACCTTAAAAAGTACAATAACTGGCACCTTTTTGGCAGACTCAGCAGGCAGGTCAAAGATTGTCTCAGCTTGTAGAATGAATTAACATTTCTCTCCCAAGAGCAGGTCCTTCTAGAAAAGGCTTAAGGCAGATTGGTGGGGCATTCAAAGGAGAGCTGGGGAGGGGGTGGGGGGGGGGAGTGAACACTTCTGTTTATCTGAGCATTTTTCAGATTTAGATCTAGAAACATACAAGCATTTTAATATTTCATTCTTGTATTAAAAACTCAACTCTCTTCAGTCCAGTCCTTTTGCTTCTGGTCTCCTCTACAGCTCAACACACATCTTACATTGTCTTATTCTGTTTTGATCCGTACTCCCACTCTACCCTTTTGCATTACTCTGTATGGCCCCTTATCTGCCTTTAGTCCTTTGTCCTCATTTCCCTGCCTTTTGCTTATGCTCCTAACCCCACTTTTCTCACCCTTCCAAACCCCCTTATGAATTTCTGGCTCTCAGTGTCTTTCAGCTCCTTATCTTCCACATTTGCCTCTGTGCATTGTTGCTTGCTTTTTTCCGAAGCCCACAGGAATTGTGGAAGGCCCTACAGTATTTCGGAAACACTTTCTCAATCTCAGCCTTACAATTTAGGAAGCACTGTGTTTCCTCCATTTCTTGCTACAATAGGGAACAAAGTGATTATTTTGCTTTTAGGAGACATGTTCAAAGAGGGCAACAAATGTCCCCTAGTGCTGCATCAAGTTAGCACTGACAATTCACAGAGCATCTGCATTCAAGTCTGCTTGCTTTTATTTTGCTATTATTTTGTTTAGTCCTGCATGCACATCCGTGGTAGCACAAATTCACTGTGAAAAGGTTCATTAACTATTTGTAACCAGCCTGCAAGTATTTAGTGCTAAGTGAATACAGTTAAAAAAGAGAATGGATTGAATAACAAGGCTTTGAGATGGAGAACATGTGACTGACTTTAAATGAAGCCTTCCTGACATCCACAGATTTGCCATTTCTGACAAACAGGTACTGGGGAGACTACTCAATTTCCACTGTCCTGATGGGCATGATATGATGATCCAAAGAGGCAAGAGCTGAATTTTCTCCATGCTTTTGTTCCTGTTCTGAGCCCACACTCATAAATGCAGACTGGCAGAAGTGGCTAGCCTTGCCTGGCTCCTTGGAGAAGGATATAACAGCAGAGGCTGTAGCTTCTGCATGCCTAGACAAATCAGTGAGCACTGTGCTTCCCTGTGATTTTCCCAGACACTGACAGAATTGGCCTAGATGACCTTCTCTCTCCCAGAATCATCCAGCTGGTTTACTCCAACAAATCAGCAGCACTCTCTGTTTAGCCTACATTCAAATCATTCTGGTCACTTAAGAAAACATCTAAAAGGAAATAAATACCAATTAAGGCACAGTCACTTTAATGCAATAAAGATCATCTCTGGACATCATTTCCTTGCTTTATATCAGATAAATCTGCCATTTTTGAACATTTCATTTTGTACTTAGATTATGCCTTTTCAGATAAGCTTTAAGCATTACCATCTGTTCTGCAGCAATCACACGATCCTATCACTTTGGTTCAGTTGAATACAAATCCCTTTGACAGTAGGGAAACAGCAAAACAACATTCATTTGTTCCAAAAAACTGCCGTAACAGTAGATTATTCAAAGGCTGCTTTACACTGGAGGTAAAAGACATGGGGAGACTCTCCTACACATCTCTGGTCTGTGTCCCATACTGTCCAGGCAGCGCTCTGGCACTGAAGCTTCTTGTCTGCTATAGATTGAGACAGCGTTTCAGCTGTGTTGAGCAGCCCCAAGGGCTGAAAGCTCAGCCAGGGCCCCGTGCCTCTGCATGCCTGCTAGCATTTCGAAGCATATCCTGAGTCAGAGGGAATACACCTTTCTACAGCAGATGTAAGTGCACTATAGTTACTACACCTCTCAGCAATCTCTGAGGCATTCTTTCCACGTCTGTCCTCTGCAGGCAACTGGCCCACAGCCATTACAGTTGGCCATGGCAGCAACAAATCTTCCCTGCTGGTTTCTAGGACAAAGGCAAAAGCAGAGTTTGTACCTGGTATTGTGGCCACATCTACGAAGAAAACTCCAGTAAGGGCTGGTACATACTATGCAGATATTTGGAACACTCTTCTACTTAGAATAATTTCCCATGGGTATGAACACACTTAGCAGAAAGATGATCCTGTTCAGACTCACTAAACATTTATAAGACAGGATAAATTATTTCTCTTTAAGTTTTGGAAGAAGCATATTTTGTACCATCAAAATAACTTGCAGTCCCTGGGTTTGCATACGTAGATGACGCATATAATCTGGCTGGGACACAGAAAAATGAAGCATTGCAAGTCTTTTCACCACGTCCATCTAGACCCCTCCTCAGCAAGGCTCTACAAACATTTGGGTTATTATTCAGAACACAATTTCTCCATATTTTCACTCACTGAACAATGCTCAGAGGGAATGCATCATTTGTATTTGTGGTTGAACACCTGAAAAGATTGAACTGCTGTATACTGATATTTACAATAGATCAGTCTATGCTATTGATGTACCAAGGATACAAGGAAAAGTATAGCAATATATCAGGGTAATACTAATTCTAGCTGACTCTGGTACTATGACTTTTCTAATGTTATATAATTTAGAGGTGAAAGAAGCATTTCATTTTTTTGTATTTTAATGGTGCAGACTTTTAGATCTGAAACTGCACTCAAAATGACTGAAATGCAAATTTGTATTTGAGACCTCTGAGGTTGACAATGACAAAATGCAAAGACAAAATGTCTTGGATCATATATTGCTCATTTGCATCTATTTAAACTTGAAGTTTTCTCCAAGTCTGTAAGTTGTTTCAACAGTTAACCTGCAAGCAGTTGGTGAATATAAATCTCTGTGAAGCATGCTATCTTCTTTCCATCAAGCTAAAAGGGAAAGTTTGATTCATTTTAAGTGCATTGATGACAGAAGAGCTCTGAATAGCATTTTATCTGCAATACCGTACTTGAAAGGAATGAAGTGCAAGTTAAACAAACAGTAACAACGAATGCATTTTTTTCAGGGGTGGTCCTCTTGGAAAACGTTAACCACATTAAAGTAGGCATTTATTGAAATATGCAATTAATTTTAAGTTGATAGAAGTTGAAACTGTCATTCACCTGAGCAGGTGGTGGAAGAACCTTCTTGCATATCTGCTGATGGGGTCCCTGTACTCCACTATGGTTGCATCCAAGAGGGGTCTTGTTGGAGCATAAAAGGTTCCAAGGCTCGCCTCAAGCTGTGCTGTGGAGTTTAAGCACAGCAGCAATGAAACAAGTGAAATCATTTCACTTACAACAGGTTGCTCATGTTTGCAGTCAGTCAAATTCCTCAAACACTGATGAAACACGATGTTGTCATAGGATAGATGAAATTAAAATATGACAGCTTGTACAAACACAAATGTGCATACTAACTTTCATTTTGAGGCAGAGTTGACAATGACTTTGAGCAACAAAAGCTGTCAGAAAGATTAAAAAGTTTATAACACATCAAGTTCTCACCAGAACCATACAATTAAAAGTGACTCATAAGAAAAATACAGTTTGAACAAGTTTGTCCAGTAGAGATCAACTCTAAATTATCTCAGATTTTCTATGTCCTCTTAGGCAGACAACAATGAAGTTCAGTTTTTCAGGGATTATTGTTCTATCTCAGGTCAGCAGGTGACAGAACCTTTCTTTTGATGGCCTTGAGGTCTAAGGAACCTCCTTCAACCAACACTTCTTCAAAAACTTTAAATAAAAGGGTCTAAAAACCCTGAGGGTTTGACTCTCCTGCAGTGTGCAGAAGAGTCAACCTCCCTTGTCATCAATAAAATAAAGCCTTTTGTTACAGAAGTTGCATCTGCTTTACTTTCTGACTGGTATACTCCACAGGTATAGCTCTGAGCCATTTTACTACATGTTTCTAATACAAAATCATAAATAATACAGGAAAATACATAGCATATATTCGTGTCCCCTGAACGTGTCCTGTGCTTAGTTGAGATGAAATGTTATAATTATATTTATGCTATATGACTTCTGCTTGATAGTCAACACATAGTATGAGCCTTTATATACAGAACTGTCTTAGTTTCAGCTGGGATTGAATTATTTTCTCAGAGTGTCTGGTAGGATGCTGTGTCTTTGGTTCTAGAAGAAAAACAATTGACTGAGATTCAAAAATAACTGATGGAGATCTCACTCCTAAGTCACAGGGAGAGTTTGCTTTGCCAGCATAGGTTCTCCTTTCAAGGTGGATACACAAACTGCTACTGCTAATCAGAATTTTGTGTGGGCTTTAAAAGCAAAACACAACCAACCTACTGTCTCATTAGGTAGACAAAATCTCACTGATTTGTTGTTATTAACATTTGTGTAAACTAGCCATTTCTGTACTCAGTGATAAAGGTTCTTTATTTCCAAGCATAGTTACGTTCTATTTCATTAGGTTTGATTGCACTAAATGTGCTAATAGTACTGTGTTAGGAACACAGGCGGACTGTTAGTAAATTAGGTTTTGTGTTATCGTAAATCTAGACAGTAAGATAAACTGAACTTTAAAGGTATTTTCTTTCAAAGCAGCAGTCAATTTAGATTAAAATTGAATACAGCGGTACCCTTGCAAAAACAAGCTATACTCCCTTGCCATTGCTGTTTTCTTGACAGCATGTTTTGTACTTCAGAAATATTCCAGCCTACATGGAATATGAGTAACTACCAGCACAGTTACAGATTCATTAGGTAGCCCAGCTTGATGTTGAAGGCAGAATAAAGATCTCAAGGATAACTGCCACATCACTGTAAATAAAAGCCCTCGCTGGGTTTTCGCTAATAAAAAAGAAAACAAATTACTATGCCAGATTTGTTAGATTCACACAGAATAACTCCTGGACAGAATAAAATTCCATCTGCTGTAAACAGTGTTAGGGAGCTGCATGGGGGGAAACACACAGACATCTATTTATAATGTGCATATTTTTACAAGAGTTTCAAACCCAGCCTTTTTCATGGGTCCTTTTAAAAGCATGTTTCATTTAGAATTGATATGCTATATTTGCAATGCAGGGAATTTTTAATCAGATCCCCCAAACGTGACAGCTGATGGTTTGGCAGCAATGTAGGACACTTTGGAGTTTTGCTATCATCAAACACACCAGAACCCTAAGTATTCTTTCTGGGCACAAAAGATGCCTGGTCCCCAGCTGTCTGCTTGCTAGACTGGAGGATAACACCTTCACTAAATCAAGGCCCTACAAATCTTGAAGTCTCTTGAGTTTCAAGATACACAGCAAATCAAGAGGAAGGCACCACACCAGGCTTCAGCAGAGACAAGGCTGAGCCTAAAATTCATCAGTTCTTGTGAGAGACCCCAGCTAGTACTGCAGGGGGGCAGGAGATCACTGCGAGGACAAAAGCTATAATCCTAAAGGAGGCAGCAGAGGACAGTGTATTCAAAGCCTTCGGATCTCATAGTGAAAGAGTGACCCTTCACAAGCACCTTAACAATTCCACTCAAATCCTGTCAAAGGAGAATTTCCCTCCTTAAGTCAGTGCTGTCACAGTATGAGTATATAACAAACATTTGAAGCCTGTATTAACTAGCATTGGTCTGTGACAAGCTAAATTTGTGTAGCATATTAAAGTTAAGTATAAAGTTAAGTATAAAGTATAAGTAAAGTTACAGCATATATGAGATAGTGCTAAACACGTTAAGTCATGCCTACACCACATATATGTTAAAATAACATGCATTTTATTATCACTATTGGTAGAAACATTAACTAAGATGCAATCAACACGTTAATCCAGACTTCATTGAAATAACTTTTCTAAATATGACGTTTGGTTAGGGAGGCCTGTGTTCAAATGGCTGACTATCTGGATTCTCCCTATTGTCTTTTTTATACAGTCAATAAATATAACATCATAAGCTCTATAAGAATTACAGACTCTAGAAAAGCACATTGGAAGTGCAATCAGTCCCTTACCTTCTCTGTTTGGTGTAAGCTTTTGTTTAAGTAGGTGATTGACAATGGCACTCAAGCAGACGTAGCACTGATGGCCCATCGTGTTCCAGTTCATGGTGTTCAGGACGTTAATTGCCTCATGTATCTCATCATAGCGAATATATTGGTGGATGATTTCCACAAGGCCCAGCTGTCCTCTTGTTATCACACCTTTTTTAGGAAATATTAAAGCCGAGGAGAATGTTATGAGAATGCATAACAGAATATTTTTCAGCACGGTTAGAAAGAATTACTGTTGGTTAAAATAAAAGTTAAGTTAATGGGTTTCACTGTTTCATTTGTATGTGATAGAACTCCATGTTATCTTATTATATTTAGATTTAGGGTGCTCTGGACAGAGGACTTAACACACGGCCAGTAGAGTGAATGTGGCCAGTAGCCACCAGTGAAAACATCGTGGAATGAAGTTTGGTTTAAAATGCTAGAGAAAGCTCATTCCCAGATTGTTATTTGGTTACAAATGAAGCCATGCATTTGCTTACCATAAGGGAAGAAAATGGATGGCACATTCCCCACTGCACGGGAGCATAATTTTACAGTTAGTCTCTGACCAGTATGAATTAAAACAGATTCTCAGACTTTGACATGTAGGTCTCAGCTTCTGAACAGGAAAGGTGACTGGCAGAAAGTCATGCTCTTAATTGTCTCTGACTAACCAGATGATCACATGCTGTAGGTCTTGCAAGGCATTTTAGTAGTTCTTCCTTCCTTTGGGTCACTGTGGGAATGTATTCTTTATCAACAATGCTCCAGATATCAGGAAAAAAAAATAACAGAACAAATGTACTGTTTCCCTCTCTCTAAATAAAGCACACATTTATTAAAAAAATTCATAATCTACATTCTCATGGTGTTTGTGAAAAAATAATCTTAAGGAAAAAATCCTGATGAGAAAATGAATTTCAGTATGAATTTTAGAGCCACCTGATGGCTGGGGCAAAAAGGACTGGTAACAGAGAAACGTAGACATAATATACAGAAAACAGATCTCACAAAATTTTCATAAATGTAGTTGTGAGTATTGTTCATGATAGAAAATAGGAATGGAGAAAAAAATGTGGGAAAAAAACCCATTTGACTATAGGTCCAGGTCAGACAGTCTGTTGAGAATTTGCAAATACAGACCTGATATTATGTATTACATACATATATATGTATATATATATATGTAATAGATTTAAATTTAATTCTGTACGTAGATATATAGATACGTTTGTCAATTGTATTTCACTAAATAGTTGCATATATGAAAGACTATGGACATTATATTGTGTAATAGCTATGTTTAATCCGTGTACATCTCTGATAATATCTAATCGTTACAATAGAATTTATTCTCCTTTAATATTTCTAAACCATTATACAAGTTGGGAAATCATCACATAAATCACTAAGTGAAGATGGAAATCCTGATTTGCATGCTAATTGAATATAATATTATATTTTAAATACCCATCTAGGCCAGCAGCACTGAACCACCGGCACTAGTACCAGGTCTGGCATCAGCCACTGTCTGGGTTGACATCAATGACAAGAAGCTGGAATGATTTTAAAAATGGATCTGGCATTAGACAACAAAAACATTTAACATTAGTGTTTGAGGGTAAATTTAAAATGAACATATTCCTGAAATAAATCTACCTAGATATCACAACACAGGATTCATAGTTCTTGTCCAAGAGCATACTATGGCAGCTGGAAGTTAAAAATCCATATTCCAGCAGACTTTTATGAGAAGCAATTGAAGTAATGTTGATATAATTTATAAATGTTAAAAACAAAGGACTGTGGAACTCCAGGTATTCACGAGAAGAGACATTACCTAACGTGCCACACATACATAGTGATTCAGTAAAACTATGCAGTCCAGAATCAATTACATCGCTCATGTCCAACTGTGTTCTGTGGGAGACCTTTCTTTGCTTGAAGAAATTTAAAAAATGCCATGTGTGATGCAATAGCTGTAGATCCAAAAATGTTGGCTTTTTGGAATGGCAATAATAGAGGTGCTTCCAGTGCCAGTAAGAATAGTTCATTCTTAAAAAATTAGAGGATTACTACTACTACTACAGAATAAAACCTTCACAAACTGCAGTACCGCCTTGAACATTTTCTGTGTATTAGTTTGTAAATCTATGAACACTAATATGTATTTAAAAAAAAAAACAGAAACAAGCCAGCAGCAGCAATTCTACCCATTGTGTGGAAATTCCACCTTAGGTGTGGAAAACTGAGTGGTAAAGCTGAAAACCAGAATGCAACACAGAACAGCGTGTTTTTGCACAGTGGACTGCAGAGGAGAAGGAAGGGAGGGACGGAGAGAGAGATTTTACAGTAATTATAAAGAATGAATTTTAAAACATGATAACTTTCAGGCATAGAGGTCAACAACTTCCCATTTATTTGGATGCTTGACTTCTCTTGGGTGGTGTGCTTCTGGGCAACCTGCTTGGGAAAAAGAGGTGACGGCCAACTCACTGCCTAATTGATTTAGGAACGGTGCCCAGGGAGACAGTCCAATTAAGTTTACAAGCTGGCAATTATCAGGAAAGGCCTCTAAATCCCTGCACGGAGAGCCTGCTGCCTCCGTAAGAACATAAATGTGCTAAAGATAGCAAGGGGAAAGCTGTGCTTTCTGGAAAGCTGTTGTGAGTAAACCCCACAAGGGAGGTCTATAGAAAAGCAAGGTAGATGTGGGTAGAGTGCCTTCTGCTTGACAGGTAAGAGGTAATTTAGAGGATGTTTTCTTAACGGCCAACATGCACAAAAGCATCAAATAGCTGTTTTAATTAGTGTTCTGGGGGGCTCTGCAACCATTAAACCTGTCACTGAACACAATACAGCTGAATTATCTCGAAATAAATGGTAATTTGTCAACATTTCTAATAGCAATATTGGATAAAAGTATTAAACTGGATCAGCTCTTTTAAAGGTATATAACTGTAAATCAGTCCAATGTTTTTCTTGGTGACATTAATTTATCTTTTTGCAGTGGCCTATGCAGTAAAGGTTTGGTAAAGCCAGATTTTCCAATGTTTAGACAGGATTTTTCCCACAGAAAATAATATGCACATCAGAGATGAGTTTCAAACTTCACAGCCACCTAGTTTTTTTGAAATAGATGTCTTCCTAATCACAGTAGATCTATAGGAAATATTTACAAAAACAAAACAAAACAAAGCAAAGAAACACACAAAAAACCCAAAGAGACTCCTGTAAAGATCTACAAAGGTAGTTCTTATTTCCTGGGCAGACAACGGGCAAAGTACTGAAATTTTCCAGGATAAAGTATACTCAAAATGGCTGTCTGCCATGGAGAGACACTGGACTCGTAGTCAGAAGATTGAAGCATGATTGTTTTTTTAGCTCTCACACTGAGTCTGCACCACTGCAACTTGATTGGCTTGAATGGAATGAATGCGGTTCTCACTGATGATGAACCACGGGGGTTTATTCTTAGTTCAGTGACTGACTCCTCATGTAACTCTTAAAAAGCCTTCCAGCTTTCCTTTACTCTCGTTATTCTGTTTGTAAATTGAAGTTAGTTACAGTTTTACTCTCTCAAAGCCTCTTTACACCTAAAATGAGAAGCGCTAATAAATTCTAACTATCACTTTTTTCTTCTATTCACAACTGATGGTAAATTAGTTGAACTTCTCTGGAGGTTATGAAAACCTTCCCTCTTGTGTGAAGTTTTAAAGGGAAAAAATGGTGTAACTTCATGTACCGAGGTCAGAAAATAAGAGAGTACTGAAAAAAACATACATTGTAATGGAAAAGATAGTCATATCATTCACAAAACTAATCTGTTTAGGAAAGAGAATAGCGTTGCTATCCTATTATGGCACGTAGCTTATTTTGGTATGTTACAGGTATTTACACAGAATGAATACAATACCTACAATTGTATTCTACAGATGAAAATAATTTTTGATATGAGAAACTGTTAGGCAGGGAAAATAATAGGATCCTGACTCACATATCGGACACCACAAGAAAAGATAATAAATACTAGTGAAACGTAATGAACTCCTTGATTTGCACCTTCTAGAGATCACCAGAATTGTGTGGTTTTAGGGTTTTGGTCCCATTTATCTACAATGCTGTTTTCAAACTACATAAAACTTCTGAGGTACAGATGTTTCCTTGAGAGCCTAAAGGCTCGATAGATGTGCTCAGTGACTTACCAAGTTTGAAGTGAAGTACTCCTAAGGGTCCTTTGTCAAACCTAATGAACAAAAGATCATGAACATCTATGCCATCGGTGCTGGGAGATGCAGCTTGAGCAGCAGCCCACTGAATCTGGATGAGGCTGCTAGACACGTCAAAGTGTTTGCTGAATTGCAGAGTTGCCTTGGGTGAATAATTGTCTGCCAAGAGCTGAATTTTAACTGGGGACAGTGCCGTGTCAAAAATCTGCAGCTCCCCTTGAGAGCTGCCAACCAGGAATATGGCCCCAGAAGGGTGATAAGTTATTAATGCAGGCAATAGTTTTGCTTGGGCTAACAGAGTCACTTGGTTGTAGGCATCATACAGAATTATTGACGAATCTTCGCAGCCCAGTACTAGTTTGTCTTCTGTAGTATTTCTGCAACAGCTGATGGCCCTTGATTGTAGTGGTATTCTGGTGACTGCTGCACACCGAATTTTGTTTCTAACATAATTGTAGATGCAGCTGTCAGCCATGGGCTCTTTATCGGCAGAGATGGAGTGCTCAACTGTGTGAACCTGGTAAGGCTCCTTAGTGCTGAAGCTAGCATCAAGTGGATCCCATTCTGTACGGACATAACTCAGAACCTGTAAAAAATCCAAAATGCTTTGGTAGTTATTTGTAAAAAAATATTCTTAACTTTGACAATTTAAAATTAAGACAGCTGAAAATACATTTTTTCATGGCTCAGTAAGCTAAAACAAATTATTAAATCTATTGCTCGGGCTTTTAAAAGGTTAATTTATTGCTATAGAGTCTGAGCCATGTTCTTTTACTCAGAAAATATAATAGGTTAGCAGCACTGAAGATAAAAGAGGGGATAGTTCTAACAGTCCTACTAGAAGAGAAATGAGATGCTGACATATCAAAGAAAGGCTGATTATTCAGAAAAAGTGGAGGGAAAAATCCCAAAATATCTTGAGAAATTTATAATAGACTACTCTAAGCATCACAGAGCATTTTTGATCATTTGCTCTTGGCTATGGTAACAGAAAATATTATACTGTAGTGGTGGAAACAATGGCATGTTTAAACAATGTACACTACACACTGCCAAACAAGTAGGTGGTAGATGCTTTTTGGTGCCATATAATTAGTTATAGAAGAGAAGAAGTACTCTTTAGAGGTACCTGCAGGCCGAATAAAGTAGAAGAACACAAAGGCAGATCCAAAGACAGCAGCTGGCAAGGAGCAAGAATGTGTAGTGTAAAAACATGAGAAATACAATAAAATGATGGAGACAACAGTGGAGTCCAATGCAGATTCCATTACGTATCTGAGAGAGGTATTGTAGATGACTGGAGTAGGGAAAGAGTGCGAGAAGTACTAGTTGTAGTTAAGTTACAAATGGTTTATAAAAAGCTATTTGCCTGAAAGAGGTAGGAAATAGACTTTGCTAGAAATAGAAAATGTTAAACTGAGCCAAACCTCACCCTCAAGTATATCCATGGTGCTATACAGGGTAAAGTTGCTGACCTGACACTAAAACTGCTTTTTTTGAGTCTAGGTGGTTTTCAAGTGCCATTTACAAAAAGGGATAGCAAAAACAGATGGAGAAAACCTGGAAACCTCAGAGAGAGAACAGAAACATGCACAGTATACTTAAACAGTTTAAAGTTGATTTCCACAGACCACTAGACTAACTGAACATGCAACTTAGCCTTTCAACTTGTAAAGTAAGAGACTAAGTAAGTTTATCTTTGGCATACCACCCTTACTTCAGAAGCAACAAATGAATTTGGGATGCTGGTCAGACTGATTAGGATCAGCAAAAGGGCTTCTCATTTGAAAGCAAGAAAAATCATTGTTGTAATTTTATGGCTGCAAACCAGCTGCCTGTTAATATAGAAGTCCTAGCTAGTATAAGATGAGTCGTTAGGGACATAGTAAGAACTACTTAACAGGCAAGAAACAACATCAGACGTGAAAGCATCTAAAAGAGAAGCCAATGCAACCAACTAGTGAAAACCAGGTAATATGATTTCAGTGAAGAGCAGTGATCAAAGAAAATATACACTGAAGCAGAAATAAGAGTTTAAATAAGCTATACAGCTTGAAAATCCATTTCTCACCTGCTCCATTTGCTTACCAATGACTTAGCCTCTGCAGCTAGTAATTTAAGTAAGTCACAAAACGTGCAGTAGCTACTGTTCACAAGTTTGGTTTTAGAACTGCTTGAAATGTGTGTCTTATTGGTATGTTAAATTGCATAGCAAGGCAACCTGTAAAGGAGTTATGTGGACAAAGGATTACTGTGACCACAGAGCTCTGTAACTCCCAAATAAAAACAAGGTGAATTGTCATTTGTTCTGACTACACACAGAGATCCAGATAGCTGCCTTTCAAATACGTGAAATAGAAATTTTGCCCAAGCAAGTCTTCAAAGCTTCAAAACTTAAGTGAAATGAGCCTTGAGGCCCCTTGGGAGTCACATTTCTGTCTTCCCATGGCAAGTTTCAATGCACTACATTATTTACCTACATATTTTGATTCCAAACCAGTGTTCCTCTCAGGACATCTCACCAGCTACAAGAAAGTCATGAAGATCAACACAATAATTGAGCATATGAGAGATGAAAGACTGAAAGCAACATTAAACTCTGAAGAGAGACTGGACTTGAAAATTAAGACAACAGAGAAGAAATCACAGGAATTGTGGATTTTTCAATGCAATAGAAATAACTGCTGAAAAACAGCAATAGAAACAGTAATAGAAAAAAAAATAAATGTTGCCACCTGATCATTTGAAAGTCAGCAACTAAACCAAGTCTAATAATTCTGTTCTGTCACGTTAGTGCAAAAGAGGGACAAAATGTTGCTTGCTGATTTGAATTTAAAAGAAAGTAGAACTGTATATTTTGGAAGGCCTAATTTAATTAGCCTTGAGACGAGAACTTTCCTACCTGCTCATAATTTTGAAAGCAGGTCCTTGAAATGAAGTTTAGGGTAGGGCTGGTTGCTGTACATAAAGAAATTATATACTAGGGGAATACTTCTGAGAGAAAAGGAAGACCATTTGCTACTTTACAG
Organism: Gallus gallus; assembly: GCF_016699485.2. Classification (NCBI taxonomy): domain Eukaryota; kingdom Metazoa; phylum Chordata; class Aves; order Galliformes; family Phasianidae; genus Gallus; species Gallus gallus. The sequence continues at coordinate 9,630,963 of NC_052534.1, forward strand.
AAAGTAAGTTCTGACACAATGCTTAAACAAACGGGGCTTAAAGGAAACTTTCTGGAGACTACTGGCTGTAAACAAGAGAAACATTTCTCCTAAGATTGGAACCGATAAACTGCTTCTCACGCATCGGTGGCCTCATTTGCCTCTTGAAGGAAGAGCAGCAAGCCTAGAGACCTCTTTGTTCTGGTTTCCAGTTTTGCTGAATGTAACTGGTATTTGGCACTCTGAGGGGGGAAAAAGGATATTCTCTTTCATCTGAGAGGGAAGATTTGAGTTTCTCTGTCAGAAATTTTACTTTTATTAATAATTGCTCATGTCACTAACTGAAGAACTAAAGCAGAGACGTGCAACTACAAAACCATGTTAATGAGGCTAAGATAACATTTTTGAAAGAAAGCATTCCTTCCAGGCCTTCCAGTACCTAAGGGGGGCCTGTAGGAAAGATGGGGAGGGACTCTTTATCAGGGCGTGTAGCGATGGGACAACGGATAATGGATTTAAACTAAAAGACGTTAAATTTAGATTAGATATAAGGAAGAAATTCTTTACTCAGAGGGCGGTGAGGCCCTGGCACTGATGCCCAGAGCGGTGGGTGCCCCATCCCCAGAGGCGTTCAAAGCCAGGTTGGATGAGGCCATGGGCAGCCTGAGCTTGTGGGGGGCAGCCCTGCCCACGGAACAGGCTTTGAACTTGATGGTCTTTAAGGTCCCTTCCAACCCAAACCATCCTACAATTCTACGAGTCTAAGCAATACAAAGACTAGCAATCAAAGCATATTTTTTTCCAACAAGATGGTACTCCATTACCCGCCAGCTGTTTATCTACATGGTAAGTAGTGACATGCTAGCAAACGTAGTGAACATAGCGCTCTAGCAGTTCAGCTCAAGGAATCCGATGGAATTCCTGGCAAGCAGTAGTTCTAAACTCCCTGTAACCCTAACGGGGAACGTCACCATAGCAGTATATCTTTCAGTTAACAAAACCAAAATTTTCCTGGGGAAGATGAAGGCTAAAGCTATAGTAGTTTCCTCAAAAGCACAGAGTACAACTGTCAGAACTGTGGAGGAGGGGGCAGGCTGGTGGATCTGAAAAGATAAAGACATACTATCACACTGCTATTCAGTCCATAAACCTTGAACAAATCACTTAACCTTGGATTTCAAAAGAAGCTTTCTGGAAGTATTTTGCATTACTTTCTGTAACATAAATAAAATGTTGTTCTTTTAAAATCCTTTATAGTTTGGTGACATGTACATTACAGAAGCCTAGCAAGTGTATTTTAAAAGTATCCACATAATTTATGTACATTTCCCTTATGAATGCAGTAGCCAAGCACCACTACAACACATTTGTACAATTTTGTTCCTGCAGTAATGGCCTGTGCCCTGCATCAGCTGATAGCAGTAAGAGAGATACTATGCACGCCAGCTTCTCAAATACTAACTCAGAAATCATATCAACCCAAGTAAAGGAATCTGACAGTCTTGATAACTATGGGATCTGAATCATTCTAGCTAACATACCTTCTTCCTTTTAATGTTTGAAAGAAATAATAGCACTCGCTTGTCTAAGTGGTATCACTCTCTTCAGTGCAGATCTTTGAACACTTAAAATTGAAGTATTCTGCAGAGAATACTGGAAAGGATAAAGCCCACATATCAAAACAAATACAAGTTTTAAACAGTAGTACTTAAGCAGAAAATTGGCTTACCAAGCAGATTAAAAAAAAAAAGAAAAAAGAAAACAAAAGAAGCAGAAATAAGCTTGCTGAGACTGGATTGTGTGTCTATTGGATGAGACAAATGTTTGATATATTTTATGGATGTTAAAAAAATGCTTGCTAAATTTCACACAGTCAGGCTCCAAATAACAACAAACACTTTAATTAGAAATGTAAAGTGGGAAGCGTAGTACACACTGGAGTAAAGTAGATTTAAATACAGCACTGTGAAGGAGGAAAAAAAAAAACCAAACACCCCATATTTAAACTCTTCTACAATAAAAATACTAGGCTCCTATCCAGCTTATTTATTTGGCTGCAAAGGATTTCCAGTCCCAAGTGCAATCTTACTATTTAGATCTTCAGCCAACATCTATTCATATTTTCTTTCATAACTTATTATCATAACATTTATCCTGTATTATTCACCAAACTTCTAACCAAATGTGACATCAAGGATTTTACAGCCCTTGTTCCATGTGTGTGAGAGGTATCTGACTATTCAGTCACACAACGCAGATGCTTTTCTGACTGCTACAGTACAGCTCACTCAGGTAAGGTCTGATGTGTTTATTTTACAAGTTTGTTGCACCGTGTAAAGGAAATAACTATTAAAAGTCATGACTGGGTGAAAAGATCATATTCTCACTCAGGAAAATCACTGTTTCCACAAGACTGAAGTGTAATTTCAGCGATTTGTACTAGCAGTAAAAAGAGTGAAAACGAACATAGTAAAGACAAATGCAAAGTACTACAGTAACTGAGCCTTGGCATCATCATATATTAATTCTTCCTATTTTTGTTAATGTTTGCTATTCAAGTTGATTTTAACATGACTTTCTGTCAAAGCATTTAATCCAAGGATGATTTCAGATATGATCCTATTTATTCAAAGTAAATTGTTTGAAGTGATCTCTGGAAGATTCCTCTTCTGCTTTCAAAATTTTCTTGCATTATCTACACAGTCAGACAACTTACACAGCATCCTTGATCACTGGTTCTTTAACAAAAAAGAAACAAACAATCAATTAAATACGTAAACTGGAGCATGGATGGGTTTACCAGAGAAAACCAAGACACACACAAAAGCAGACAAAAGTTCAACAGACACTGCTGCAGCAGCATGAGTGTGTGCACATCAACATACATCACATGCCAGGGCTGTCATGCATTAAACAGAAAAGCACTTTTATTTCTTCAGGGGAGGATTCCTAACTGAATCCTATTGCATGCAACACAGCAATTGCTGATTTCAGAAAAAAAGAAAAAAAAGAAAAAAGAAAAAAGACAAAAAACACCAAAGAAAGTAAAAGAAATCAAGATTTGCAAGGAAAAAGTTGATCCAGTTTTTAGAAGGATAACGTCTACCTTTAGAATTAATAGCAGCAAATGTTAAGACATAAGGCCATGTAGCACAATTCCAGTCACGTATATAGTGTATTTAAAATGTAAAATGGATTTTCTTCTTTAAGTTGAAGTGTTGCTGAGGTACACAATAGCCCAAACACTGTATGTGAAGTCACCTCAGTGCATAATGTAGTTAGTTACAGGATATTAACATGACAAGGGATAGGGCTGTCTTGTCCCAGAGCTATTCCTGTCCTCATCCTAATAAATAGTCTTCTGGTGGGCAGCAAATACCACTCAGAACATTTTTCCAGGGAGGAAGCAGTACCATTTACATTTGCTCTGCAACAACAGTAAGTGCCAGTGCCTGGCAGATCTTTTTGTGCTTTTTGTAGTCAGCACAATCGTGCTGCAGAAAGGCTGTGGGCAGCGCTCATGCATTTTCTCAGGCTTGGTTTATTTTTCCATAAACTCAATATGCCAAAGAGCTAGTCATTTATAGGCCACATTTTCTGCTTTTTTCTTAATTCTAGACCATAATGATGTCTTGCCAACGTGATACCATTATTTTCACATAAAATGTTAGTGGCGTTAATTTAACACATTCCTTTTTGATTATTTCTCCAAACTGTCTAAGTTTATTCTTCTTACTACTCTTCTGTTGACAGTGATCATTCACTGGTTAAAAAAAAAATCATGGTATTGGTATTTGAGGATTGGTTTTGAGGATCATGCTATCCCATGATCCTCAAAAACTTTAAGTTAAAGTGGCCCTTCAATAGACTGGGAGACAAACGTACTTAAGTTAACTGCAGACTGGGGATTGATGTTAGTTCTGGAGCTGCTGGGCTATGACATCTGCTGTCTGGGGAGGGGAATTTAACTACCAACCGTAAGAGTTACTAGAGAAATAAGGAAGAAAAACACAAACAGTACTGCAGGTTACATGTCACGGATACACAGGAAAAGCACCCAGGAGATAAATACATGGAATAGACTTCAGTCAGCAAAAATAATTATTACCTATACATTTACATATCTACACATTTTCCAAAACAGGGGCACAGTGCTTAGTATTTCAGTGACAAATAAAGAAAAAGAAATGTCAGGTGAAGAGCTTGGAATTAAAACAGACAAGTGTAGGCAAAGGATGAAAAGAGACTGAACAGTTAAATTCGGTAGTTCTGCTTTTTAAAATAATTTCCTTATATTTATATCACAATATAGGCTAAATTAAAAGGATTATGAGTTTAGGCCTAAAGGCTCGGCGAATGCTTATTATCACTATTGTGTTAAGCACCAGTGATGTGCTTGGGACTATGCTAGACAGCCTCAGCCCCGAGCGATTTAAAGTCTGAACCAAAACAGGATAAAACAAGGTGCGCCGAAAGATGCAGAGCAATGCTGTAATTTGGAAATCTCCCCATAACACATAAAATGAAAAGCAGAAAGCTTTTAACTAGAGGGGTTGCTTCTGGGAATTTCATAGAAGAAATGAGTCTCTAAAAAACATCGCAGAAAATAGAGATGGCAAACTGACATTAGGGAGCATCCTGGAAGAACATGCAGAGACGTGGGAAGGAAATGAATGGCAAGGGAATGTCACTGTCAGAACCAGGACTTACAGATGTTACGGTAAGAAATTAGATGTGAGCTGTGAGTAGGGTGACGTTTCGTAACATGAAACTCGCACAGGAGACCGTGCTGCAAAAACTTCAGAGAACAGATGTGCGTTTTGAGTACCAGAAGCATTTTCACATGTGATTGGTCATAGCAGCAGTGGACATTGAGAACTGCAGGTGTGTGTCTGGCGGAGGCGAGAGATGAGTCTAAGATGACCACTAGTGGGGAGAGGTCAATTGAAAAGAAGAACAGAAGGTGGAACTGGAGGTAATTTAAACTTAAATTCTGCAGTGATTAATGACAGAGATAAGAAAGAAAAACTGTCTCGACTACATTTTCTCTTTTGCTTTCAATATATAGAAAATCCCAAGGGAAAACACTCACTGAAATTAATATTATTTATCAAAGTAATAATTCTAAGATGTTTTTACAAGTACATCTTCCCAAATTAAAGAGAACTGAGTGTTGTTTACAGGAGCAGCTTATTTGAAGTGATACTTTCAGTTTTCCCTACAGGGAAATAGCCTGTAATAGCTACCACAGAGCAGCTATCCCACAGCTGGCTCTGAAGTTTGTGCTCTTCTCCCAGAAGAAAATCTTATCTATTTTAAGTTCTAGCTATGGTTCTTTTCAAAATAAGCTCAGATAGCTTCACTTAAAAGTTTTTATCAAACATAAAAAACTGGATTCAAATATTCTAAAATCTATCAAACAAGAATGAAATAGATGAAATGCCTAAGAACGTAAGATAAACAAGTGTCAAGAGGAGGGTCAGCTTGTAAACCTGTTCTAACTTGTAGCTGACACTTCTACCTGTACATGGGGAATTTTGATTTTTTTTTTTCTATGAGAAAACAGCCCCTAATTTGATCAATAGTCATCACAACAATTTAAGCAGCATCTGCTTGTAGCTTAAAGCTTACAATAAAACGCTTAAAGTAGATTAAGAAATGCCTATTGGTTAACACTGCAGACAAAGCAAAATAATTGCACTGGAGAAGCATGCAACAGCTACAGTTTCCAAAACAGGTTAAAGAAGTTTTAGTGGTGACAGTCTCAAAGCTATTCCATTTTAAAGACCTAATTTACTTGTTACATTTCCTAGATTATCAGTTTGATGTGAAAATACTAAACATACAAAGAATGTGGTTCTTTCTCACTAAATTATTAATTTTTGTTTTTAAGATGAGGATGGCTCATTTTTCTCCCTTACATTTTAAACATATCTCTTTCCTTTTATCTACCTGAAAATGCATTTAATCTGAATAGTTATCTCTTTAGCAAGTCTGAAAAATCACAAAACAAGAGAGTTCAGAACTTTACCTCCAGTTTGCCATGAGCACAGCCTAACAGCAAGAGGTTGGCTCTGTCCCTTTCACAGGAAATAGGAGACCAAGGCCATGCTCCATCACTAGCTGCTGACCACCAGCAAATGGCCATATCTTGCATACAGTTTATTGCCAGGTGACGTTTCATCCTCCTACCTTCTGGTCCAGGTATATCAATGTAAGAAATCTGATGGAAGAAAAAATGCAGAAAATATTTAAGGTGATAAAATAGCACAGTGGGAGCAACGGGGAGCATTTACTTTGCATGTGTGCAAGAGAATCTGTATATACACAGAGGACTGTGCACATATATCTCCATATAGGCTGTCTGTAAATGTGAAAAATATCTCCTCAGACAGAATGAGACATGCTCACACTTTTATCTGTGGGGAGGGGATTGGGAAGGAAAGGAATGTGAGTTAAGAAGGAATTTACTGCAATGACTCCAATCAATACCAAAATGTACAGTCATGGTTGCTTGACAGCATCGACCTACACACAGGATTTAAGCTTAGCCATATTAAATGACAAGTTCTGCGAAGCTGACCAGAGAGCTAAGGTTAGTGTTTAAGACATAATCAAATCTTAAATATATTCTATGCTGTTTGAGCAAACACGTATCTTTCTTTCTCTTCCCTAAATTAAGGAACACAGACACAAATATTCGCTTTGTGAGAGAATATATACTTTTCTGCATAATGTGGATGAGCTACAGCATCATGCGTAAAGTTTATGCAGCTCTGGAGAATTGTGCCTCTTTCTCAGGAAGGATTTGTGGAATTTATTATTCAAACTCTGTTATTTTGGAGCATGGTTATTTGAAAACATGAGCAGTGCACCATCTGGGTGACACATGCCAAGGAAATATAGATTGCACCGCATTTCTGCTTAAGGAATTAATGGAAGGTTGATAGCTAGGGGAGAAAAAAAACTATCTTGCCATTGCTGGTCAGCAATAATCGAACCACTTTCTGGGGATTAAGCGCATGGCTAAGCCTACTGGACCAGACACTAGCAAAGGGCAGGGGGTCTTCTTATCAGAGAAATGCTTCTGGAGCCAGTCTCACTACATGACAGATTGCTTTCATATTCCTGTCTGCAAGGCAACAAAGGATGGCAGTAATGCGATAATGCCAGAGTGCAATGGGTGTTAAGAACCCGTTGCATTTATGTATTGTATTTAGTAAATAATCAGGCTCATCCAAATTGTGATCTCACCACTCAACCAAGGCCATTAAAATCAAGGTTAATGCTTTAATAATCCTTTGCTGTTTTTTATATGGTCAAAAAGAACCCTTTTCTATTTGCATGGTCATAATATTATTGACCTCTTCATCCCCTGAATACACATCAAAAGGAACTGAAATCAAAGTAATTACCAATGTTGTTCTCTCATGGTAAACATTTAACTCCTTGTACTGTCTCCTGCTTCAGTTAATTGAAATGGATTAAAAATACATAGATGGGAAAAACTTACGCGAGGTCAATATTTTTAGAAGGTACCACATTTTTACCTGTCAAAATTCAATTTAAAACTATAAACATAATGCATACTGAAAAGGGAACAGATAACTGGTATTTGAATTCAAACGGTGTACAAACAGTGAATTTGGTGACAATACACTGTTTTGGGGATGGACAGATATTAATTAGCGCTGTGCTGCAGCGTGTACTGTAAATAACAATTTCACATTTAATAGCAGCTGGGAATCCTTTGTTTACCTATCTTTACATTTTGTAATAGACATGGTGTTCTCAAACATGGACTAGCGCCAATGAGAAAAGGCAAATGGCCATAGTGGTTTCTGTATTTCCCTGTACTTTAAGACTGTACTGATTCACACAACAAATGTTCCTTTTTTCAAAGTGTACATAAAATCCAAGGTGGTATAATTTAGAAAGGAGGCTGAAGGAAGTAATTCTTCCATTTAGGTACGTACTGTGTAAAACTTGAACTTTTGGATAAACATTAAAATAGAAGGAAAACACGGTTGACTTTTTCTCACTACTAATAGCACTCCAGCAGTCTAACACTGCCTAAAGTTCCCTGTCAGTGTTGCCCACATTAGTCTGGACACGGATCAATGTGAACTTGCATCTGTCCATGTTCCAAATAAACTAAAATCTACATATGACAGACATTTAATTATATTGTAACATATTATTGCAAGCAAGCATTTTCCTCATTTTAAAAACAGAAACTGACATCCAAATACCATGTACCTTTTTCAAGGCTACATTGAAAGTGAGAGGCAAAGATGAAAGCAATACTCAAATTTCCTGAATCTTTGTTCTACATTTTAATCCTATGGCAGTTCTGTACCAGTGCAAGTTACCTTTTAATTTGATTGCTCTTGAAAATAATATCAAAACTAAGGAACTGGGGTTTTTTAAAGTGTGTATTGTTTGCACATTTGCAATTGAGGAAGATCTTTTGTTTCTTTTTTTTATTACTGTTTCTTTTGTTACGAGTTTTTTCTAAGTTTGACCAGAAGCAGCCACGAAGAACTCTAATTCAAATGCAGAGAGCTGACATAATATTACTGCAGTAGTGAATAATAGTTTCTGCTGGCTCACACTAGTGCAGTTTTGAAGATAATAAAAATTATATTTAGCTGCCTAACTAGAAAGCTTCACACAAAGGAATATTCAATTAAAAAATGCAAATGCCTTTTTTTTTTTGGCTGGCAAAGAAATAATCCATAGTGATTCCCACTGATTTCAAGAGAAAGCAAAGTTACCGTTGAACACAGAGGTGTTTCTAGAAGCTCAGCTGTGTGAGCAAATAACTGAACATAACAATCCTATTAAGGAAGCCAGTAGATATTTCTGGTTTCCTGGGGCAGACACACTTTTCTACGGATTAGGCTCTCCTTCTTTCCCAAGGAAAAATGGCATAACCATTACATCCAAAATGGACACAGCAATACCTAGAATGAAAACATATTTTGTAAATGTAACTACAGTAAGGAGCTGCAGCCCTTACAGTTAAATGAAGACGATCTTCAGCTTACCAGTTTCTTAGTTAGAGCTTACAGCTATTAAAAAAAAAATAAAACCCACAACCACCCACCAACCTTGCTCCTAAGCACAGCCCTAACAAACACTGCAGGCCAGGCACAAGTGCACATCATTTTAAAGTAAACTACGTATCAGCTCAGTTCCTGGTGAACAGTGAACTGTCTCAAATCCACGTTATAGAGGTAGGATCAATCTCGCAAACACAAATCATTGCTGAAAAGAGGCCCTGAACTGAAACAGCCTGGAAAATGTTTTAGATATTCATCCTAGCAGAAAATATTTCTACCAAGCAAGTTAAAATGTAATATGGCAAAACTTAAACATATCCTTAAAAACCTTGCCTTGAAGATGCAGATTCTCTATGTGAGGAACAAACTACTGAGTGGGTGACAAAGGGAAAATGTTTGCTAGCACAAGATGTCCTTAGCATTTATTCAGTTTTAAATAAATACAAAATCACTCTTTTGCTCACCACATCTTTCTGCTCTTCTTGAGCAAAGGCTTGCCACCTCATCTTTCTTGCAATGAACTGGACTTAGCTTTATTTTATTATTATTATTTTTTTTACTCTGCCTGTTCAAAACAAATTGCCTTTAGCTGATTGTTTTGTTACACTGTTGTAGTACCAAGCACTTCCACCTAAGGTCAGAGTTACGCTGTCCTGAAGCCAAAGAGCTTACGGTGGAAATGGGTTATGTCTACATAACCCGACCCACCCAAGAAGCAGCATAATTTTGCTTGAGATTAATGGGTTTCTACTGACACCCAAATCAGACAGTTTAAATCTCACTGCCTTTCTGCTTCTGCTGTGACTGTGGTGTAGACACACTCATACATAAAAGGCTGGAACAAGGGGTATTTTAATCTACACTATATAAATAGGGAATTGAGATAAAGAGACACTAAGTCACTTGCCTAAGGTTATATATATATATAATTTGTCAGCGGTGAGAAACTCAGCTTCTGTATTTTTGAGTCCTAGCTCAGCAGCTTAGTTGCAAAACCAACTCTCCTAACAATATGATTATTGTAACTAGAAATTAAGACTTCTGCAGTTACAACAGCCTCAGACAGATGACTGAATTACCACAGCTTCATGAGTTTGTGTATATCAGCTGAGCCGTAGTAATTGACCATGCGTGCATTTTTAGCCCACAGCAAACAAGAGGCAAAACACATTAGCTTAAATCTTTTACACTGAGCTTCACCATTACAGGTTTTACTTCATGCTTGTTAGATGATGAGAATGTGCAAAGGGTCAGTTACTGCTGCTCAGCTGACATGAGGTAATCTGTTGAGCGGGGGTAACTCAACTGTGTGTCTGAGCCCTTAATCTAAATAGAACGTAGTAGAAAACTGGATCCGTCTTGGTACAGTTTTAATTCATTTAACTCAGAATGCCGTGTTTGTTTCTTTTTGTTTGTTTGTTTTTTTACTTTTCAATGACTGTCAGTTTTAGGATTTGAGTTGTTCTGATCAGTTATTCAAAAGTTCAGTGAGTGCCAGTGATTCATAATGTTATTATCACATAATAGTTACACATATACATACAGTTACTATAACACAGACAGTCACTATTGACAGCTATACCTTAAAATCCAAACAAGAGAGTTTCTCATGTCTTCTTCTGTTCACATCAGGAGAATCCATCCTCTTTGTAAACTGAATGAAGCAGAGTTGGTTGTAGTCCTCAAATGACAAGATGATGAAATTGTCTGAAAGAACACCTGGAATAAAGAAATAATGCCACCACTATAATACCTATTTCTAGGAACAAATTACTGAAACCTCCACTGAGACACTGCAAAAAGCCATGTTTTCAAGACACTGTCTTAAGTATGACACTGAAGCCTCTGTAATCTCCTAAAAGACATCCATGTGTCATCCTGCCAGGACCTTCTTGGAAATGAGAAATAAAGCTTAGACAGTAGTCAGATTACATAAACCTGAATAAATTATCTCCCATCAAGCTACCACTACATTCAGATATACGTTTTATGCCCTTCCACATCCATTTTCATCACCGTTCACCCTTCCATTTTTTTCTACAGTAACATCCACCAGTGCTCTGGAAGCGCACCTAATGCAGCACTGCTGGCTTTGAGGATGATAAAGGCAAATTAGCACCTGAGGTGTACCTGGTGTTTTGACATTGTAAGTCTCTGGCTGTTGCATACAGAATTATGCTTCAGAGGGGTTATGAACTTGTTGAAAGCTTAACTTGTGGGTACCTGAGCAATACAGAAAACCAAGATGGAATGGATTCCCTTGAAGTCAGAAAAAGTGCAGTGGAATGGTTCAATGTAAAACTGATTAACAGACCAAAATTGTTCAATATAAAACTGATTAACTAATTTGACAATGAAAATTAATTAGACAATGCTATCTAGGATTTTTTTCCCAAGTGTTATCCAGTTACTGAAACACTGCTTACATTTAAAGAGATATCTGAGAATGAAATATGCCATCAGGGTAACTAGTACCAGATAGCTGAAGAATTGTTAATGAGAATCAGGATTAGTGTAAAGCTAGCAAGCTGTTTTCAGAAAGTAAACTCAGAAACCTCTGCTAAATGGAAAATGCTAGGAAAATTGGAACTGGGTTTAAAAACAAAACCCTGCAGAACAGTCCCTGAAAAAAAAAAAGCAACAAAAAAAGGATTTGTGACTAATATCCTAGGTTTTTGAATGCATTTCTAATATCCTTAAGTAGTTTCTGTCAGCAGCTGAGACTTAAAGGTAAGCAGTGAAAACTGACTATTCAGCTTTGTTTTGATTTAGTCTGTTTTACAACCAGTTGCATGTTCCAATAGTCGTGTACTGGCGCAGCTCTGAACTATCTGGTATGCAACGGCCAAGGGGTAAATTTAAAGCCAAAAAATTGCCTTTGAAATTTTACATTAACACTACATTTTGGAAAAAAATAGAAGTGATAAAGTAGCTGACGTTGTCAGTTAAAAGCTACAAATGAGCTCCTAAACACATACGAAAATTCAAAGCCACTGAGTGTGTAGCTGCAATATGTACCCAACTGAAATATTTTTATATCCTCACAGACACAGCATACATTACAGATGATCTACAGCACACATCCAGTGCTTCCATAATTTGTTCTGATTGAAGAAAAGAAAGCGGGGTCCGAAGATCCCTGGGCAGGTGTGGATGAGACGAGCAGTGCTGCGATGGTTTACATTTTTACCATCTGAAAAGCAACCTTAGAAATCCTGACGCCAATTAGATCTACGTGAATGCAACTGCAGGCATAGTTATGCCATTATTCAGAGAGGTGCCCTCAAGAAGACCTATGTTACGCTGCTGGGTCTGGTTACCCTACAGAGATGGGCAGCGCAGACAATATCCTACTCGCTCCTGCCTCAAAGCCTCAGTGCCACAAAACAAAGTGACAAATATTGCTGTCTTTTAGGAAGGCAACTTTTTAATAATTTCTAAGTAACTTCTAAAAAAGATTATTATTTTACCTATATAAAAGTAAACTTTAAGAGTGCTTTAGTGGAGGCCTGAGGATGATAAATGCAGTCTTAATTCTGTATTTCGTGCATACAATCTGACTTTATTATTCTACATATTAAGAGAGCATGCTACTCTGAGACGCTACAATGTCAAGGTGGTAGATTTTAATCCTCATCCATTTCAACTTATTCATAGTTGGTAAATATATATATAATTTTCAAACACATTTCTTGTACTAAAAATCAAATTCCTTTTGGACAAATTTATCATTACAACCCTGACTCCAACCCAGATTTGGAAAGACAGGAAATGATGCTGGATTAAAGTTAATTTATTCTAGGACAACATTACGTCTTGGCTCACAGTGAGGTGAGCTCAATGTAAAAATTTGTATTTTGAACATTATTTGTGTGGGTAAAAAGGTATCTCCTTTTATTGTTCATAAAAAAATATATATCACAATGACAGGTATTTGGAGGGTTTTCTTTTACTGAACAGAACAAGCCCTATTTCACCATCAGATGTGGACATTAACAAATGTTTGAGTAAGTGAATAAAAGGATAAACTATTACATAACCTTATTTACAGCAGTTTGAGTATATAAAGGAAAAAATATATTTGTTGCTTTATTACTGTGGTAGGTTTAAGTTTTCCAAGTAGCAATGTTCTAATTGTATTTATATAACACAGCGTAATGTGGTGTATGCATGGAATCATTGAATCATAGAATTGCTCAGGTTGGAAAAGACCTTAAAGATCATCGAGTCCAACCATGACCTAACCATACTACCCTAACTCAAACAACCCTCCGCGAAATCATGTCCCTGAGCACCACATCCAAACAGTTTATAAATACATCCATGGATGGTGACTCCACCACCACCCTGGGCAGCCTATTCCAGTGCTTCGCAACCCTTTCTGTAAAGAAGTTTTTTCTGATATCCAACCTAAACTTACCCTGGCGCAACTTAAGGCCATTTCCCCTCATTCTGTCACCAGGTAACTTCATTATTTACTATTTAAGAAAAAATTTAGAAAGGAGGGTAAATTCTATATAAATTCTAAAAACAATTTCAATGTGTGTATCACCTTAGCTTTGACACTTTTCTACTTTTCGTCACCTTTAAATATGAAATCCTCCCTCTAGAAACAACAGGGAAAAAGATCTGACTACTGAGTAGTCTGCTAACCAGGGGAAGAGTGGAAAAAAGAGCCTTGATGCTAAGTGTATTCTACAACTTCATACAACAAGTGAGGTCAGGGTTAATTTTTTTGATCCTAATAATTCAACTAACATAGTTACATTAGTGATATTTTTCATGACTAAACTTATAGCGAAAGAGAAGATGAGAGGGACACTGTGGCTTTCTTAAATAACCAGGTCAATAGACAACAGATGCCTGAGTGTGGTTGAAAAGAAATCACTAAAGGTTAAAGCTAAATCTAGCATATATTGATATGAAAGGATGTAATTTGGACCTAATTTTTAAGAATTCAGAAGATACTGTGAAATTCCCTATTCTTGATCATGTAGATGCCAAGATACTGACTTCTGGTTGTCAGTGGAGCTAAGTAGGGACACACTGAAAAAGCAATAGTTATATTAAAAAGCTCTTAAATACAGGTACCTTTTTTCCCTTTGCACTAAACAAAATCTTTGCAATTAGTCATTAGTTAATCATGATGGTGAGATGCTGGAGATCTATAAACTAAACCAGAGCACCTCCACCCAACTAATGTTATCCATTATCCATTATATTCTCTAATAAAATATTTTAATAATAACTATTCCATGTAATTAATCAGTTGGGTACTGTTTCTTTCTGTTCCATTTTCCCACTTATGAAATAAACACAAGTTCAAATGGCATGTTTATAACGATTAAAATGTGTAATTTTAGAAACCCATTCAGTATTTGACAAGCCTGAAAACTTTGATGTTAACTATTATTCTTAAAGTGTTCTTAGTCCTGAGGGTTGTAACTATGGCATTACATGCAATTACTTGTTGTGTTTGCAAGTCCCCAGTGGCAATAATTAGTCTACCTGTTGACATACTGTTTCTCTACTCCATTGTTAATGTAGGCAATTGATTTGCACGTGGGTGTAATTACCATCGCTGATGGTGTCGGAGATGAGCTTCCCCACCAGGGTCCTGTCAATCACCACTTTCTCCAGCTGTGGCCCAGAAAGGCTTAGGGAGACCAATATACCTGAATGAAAGAGGAGCTAAATCCAAATAGTGAGAAAACAAGACATCACGAATCATTAATAATATGAAATGGTCCGAGGTAGATATTAGCAGCTGTTACGTTGCAATTTTATTTTCAAAATAATGAAAAAGACTTTTATCTTAGATGTGAAGATGTCTTATAATGACTTTGAAAGCTTTTTCGACAAGAAAGCGAGGTGTAATACGACTCTGAATCATGTGGCTACGAGAACTACAAATGAATACCAATTGAAGATGACGCACACTGGATCTCTGAGTGTTGAATACAACGTACTGAATTTGTCTTCTAAAAAACAACTAAAATTCTGTCCTGAGTGTGGGATAAATTGATCGCTCTAAACTGTCAGGAAATTATTTCTTACATTTTTTGCTTTTACTTCTTCCACATTTAAATACTTAATTATTAATTAATTGTAACATTATTCATTAAGCATTTAAATATGCTCTTATTTAATGCTTATGTATTATTATTTACATGTTTCTGTATACGGACAATGGGTCAAGAATGTCCAGTACATCTAGTAACGTGGGGCATACTGCAGTTTTTAGCTACTGAACTTGAGACATTATAAAAGTCATCTATAGACCTTCAGAGTATAATGTTTCTCTAATGTGTTCATACTGTCCCTGTCATCACTTGATTTCACTGTAAAAAAACCTGTAATTGTATAGCCTGCTTTTTAAAAAAGCACACAAGCTTACACTTCATGTAGATTTATATTACTTTCAGAGATTAAAAAGAGCACCTTTTTGCTAGTCCAGTTATTTCTGATCACTCATATATTGTTTAACTTAAATAATGGTGCTCTATCATTCGCATAGCTCTGGGCTCCTAATAAACTCATATACTCCCCTTGACATATCATCAGACATGTCTCTCTTAGAAAGAAATCTGAACTATTGGACAGAATATTCAGAGGCTTCTCTCAGTGTTAACTGAGTATTTCTGCCTAATTAGAGTCAATTAAATTATACATCTAATCTCAAAGAATGTCACATACTTATCAGCTCTTCCTGATGCCAAATCTTGCATAAGAGAGATAACGCTCAGTAGGAAGTGTCACAAAAAACATTACTTTTTGCATAATTAACTCATTAAACTTGATAACTTCCTGAATGCAACTACTGCAACAAAACAATTCACAACAAACACAAATCTTCCCAATTTTGAATGGTATTTACTTTGCCAACTTTATTTCAGTACATGAAAAGCTTTCTAAGAAAAGGATGGCTTTTTTTTACTAACATGGTAAAAGATGTTGTCAGGGTTTTTAAAGCAATCTGACCATATAATTGTTTAACTTGTTTCCAACTTTGGGCTCTGCAAAAACTTTGATGTAAAAACAATGAAAGATTTGATGAAAAATGACTTAGATCTTCACAAGCAGTACTGAAAAAAGATGAGTATTTTAATTTATCACCTAGCTCCACCTCTGATCCCACATGCTGCTGGAATAGATGACCTCAGTATAGAAGCTAAAGACATTTCAGATCAGTTCCTGGCATATGGTTGCAACTCTGAAGGACTCATCCTGGCAGATGGGTTAGATGGGTTCATTTCCCTCTGATCACAGAGTAAAAACTTACAACCAGTGAAATGATTGTCCTTGCAGTAGAATTTGGCATACGAATGCCTGTCTGTGTTATGCTACGGTCCTGACACAAAAGTAGTTGCAATTTAGTTTTTTAGTACAACACACCAGTACAAAAGCACCAGGCAAACTAGCAGGCGCACAAGAAAACATAATAGTGGGAGAGATCCTGAGTTGGCAGTAACACACATTAGGTGAGACACCACACCTCTTCTGTCTTTTTCATACATACTACAGACAAAATAATATATCTGAATCCCTTTTAGCTTATGGATACATTACAGCTCTTTTTTTCTCTGTTTTACATGTTTCTGTTTCAAAGTCAAAAGGACAAATGCGACTGCGCTAGAATAATGGAAGTGCTGGGAACCAGAATGTAGCAATCCAATGGAGTTCCTCCTGTTCAGTGCTCTGTTCCAAAAATTTAACCATGAAAATTGTCAATTATACCTATTTTGTTATATTACTACAGTTCTGTGCTCTCTGTAGCAAAGAACAGGACAAGTATACTTAAACAGATTACTTGCTTGCCCTAACTAATACCTCTAACCAATAGCTTTCCAGTCTATCTTCCTGCCAACTCACAGTAGTTTGAAAATAAATTCCAGCAACTTCTGAAATAAAAACAAAAAATAGCTATGATGAGAAATTAATTTGTTAAGAACAAATGATTGTTTTTTTTCCATCCCACCAAAGTCTACATACATAGGTTTGAAACATATATATATATATAAAGGGTTCCAACAGTCTCTGTCATGATAGATGTCCTTTAAGGTTTTGTCCTAGTAAAAATATTAGACACAGTTACACTCATGCAGCTCTTATTAGAGTCTTTCAAAACTTCAATTTATCCTCACGTTGAAGTTAGATCAGATAAAATCACAATTTATTTCCAACTTGATAATGTAAGTCTAGCAAGGTCTGACTGTGGTTAGCTATAATTGTCCAAAGAACACAGTTGAAAAAGTGAGGGTTGAAAGACAGAAGTTGACAAGCTACTGTGCAAGAAAATAGTTGTCTAGCAATATTACATAAATACGCCAGGATAAGCAGTTCTAAATTTCTCAATGAATATCAGCCAGCCAGAGAAGAAAAAACACTGCAAATCCTTCAGTGTTATGCACCAATAAGAGAGCTAATGCAATCACACACTTCCCATTTTGCATCTTCTCCACCACCTTTGCTTAGGAGCTATGCTCAACTTGCAGAAAATGTTACTGTCCTGGTAGGAGAGTGTGAGCTGTTCCCATGCTTAGTCTCCTCGCAAAGGCTGAGGAAAGCATCCTGGAGTCAAACCAGGAGGATGGCCTCGGTAAATCAGAAGTCTGTAGACTCCTGGTTTACCTGACAGAGTAGGGATAACACATTGACTCTCTCCAGGTAAAGCCCAGAAGAAAAATGTGTTGTGATCTGTAGCTAGCCAGTATATTAATGAGTGAGTGCATTACGGAATTAAGCCATATGTTTGCCATTCTGCTGACATTTAATATGTCTATGCAATATGCTGTGTAGAGACATGCTTGCAACTCTTGGCTTGAGAGCAATAAAGAAATATAAGGTTAGGCTTCTTTAACTCTAATGCCTTTCCAGGTATAAATTTACTTTCTGCTGATACATTCATTTTCTTCTAATGACATAAGTCAAACCTGTTACAGAGCTAGAATGGACACCTATGGAAACTCTTCCACAGTGAATGACAAGACTCTCATATAAACAAAATTATAGTATGTTCATCCTTTGTGTTACATGTATGAAACTATTCACTGAACCAATGCTAAGTATTTTCAATTTTGCATAGATACAGTGACAGAAAATAGGTTAAAAAGAATTAGTTTGATGGCTTCTATTTTTACTTCCTTTACTCTCCCTTTTTACTTTGCCAGTAAAACGTTCCTTCCCATTATTCTCTGCAGAACACTTTGAGATATTTAGGCAAAGCTTAATATTCAATTTAACTAATTTTCTGCTATAATAATTTACTTATCATGTCTGGTAATACACCTGAGCTCTACAGGTTTAAGTCCTTGCCTCTAGAAACTTCAGAGTCCAAATCAAAGACCTTACATACTACATGGTCTCGTAATGGTAGTATTTCTTAGAATCATACAATCTGTAGAGTTTGGAAGGGACCTCTGAAGGCTATCTAATCCAACTCCCTTGCAATGAGCAGGGCCATTCTTCTCCTTTTAAAAATCCTTCTGATTAGAGGAGAGGGCTCTTTAAAAGAATCCTTCTGAGAAAGGCATTTCAGACAGAAAGAATATATCAAAGGGAAAAAAAAACTGATTACCTGGAATTCAAGACAATCTATTCCAAGTGTAGATGGTGACATGAGAGAAGTTACTAAGTTCAGTACTTAACATACATGTGAAGCAAATGGTTAGCTGCAACATAACTCTCACTTTGACATTCTCAGATGAAGCCATAGTGATTGCAACTGTCTTTCATAATATATGAATGCGATGTTAGCAAGGAATAGAAAAACTTTTCTTACAGGATAAATAATGTTGGGAAATGGAATTAAAAGGAAAAACAAACATTTAGTACAAACGGCCTGAGATTAAAATGTTACAATGCAGAACATATATACATATATATTTCATAAATAGTTCTTTGAAGTTTACCATGAAATACAAGCAAATATTTAAATAATAACACATTACCTTTTATCAACAATATTCTATAAAACAAAATATTTATCTGCTCAACACTATTTCAGTTCCTTACATACTGTGTGCAAAGACTGCCACATGATAATAAGATTTAGGTGTTGTACATATACTTGCACAGTTAAGCTCATATTTTGGTGGATGGGAGCAGTCCAGTGATAAGCATGAATGAATGTAGAGGAAATGGGAGAGATTGCAAACTTGGCTCATGCACAGATACACAGCATTCCAACTCTAAGAAGTACTGCTCAGGGGAATTGCTCATCATTACTAAGGAATAAAAGCAAATGTCAGAGGCATTATTTATTCATGGCACAAAGTTATTCCATTTGTGAGATATCAAACTTGGGGAAAAAAAAACACATTAATGAAATAAATCACAAATCTTTCAGACTGAAGTACTGTGATGTGAAAAATGAGAATCAGAAGAGACATTGATACAGCTTTAATAGTCTCAAGGAGTTCTTAAACACAAGGACATGACATCATGCCTATTAGAAGAATATTTTTACGCTTCAACAAAGCATGAGCAAAATGTTTGGGCACCTGGTGAACTAACACACTTGAAAAAAAGAGCCACTGAGAGCCTGTGTGACCAGGGAGTTGAATGAGAAGACTTGGTACAGGGAATTAAGTACTTTGTGTGTCAGAATGGCTCTAAGATGGGCAAGCAAGACATTTGAAGGAGCAAAGGATACTCAAGAGAACGACAGAGCCCTTCCCTTCACCAATAGCAAAGTGTTCCATATGTGTATTACTTCCTACTAAGCAAGGGACTTAAGTACACACTCAAAACTGATGGACTTCAGTAGATCTTAAGCATGTACTTAAATGAATTCCTTTATCCTCAGAAGCCATAGCCCTTGACTCCTCATTCATGCAGCTTAGCTGCTTATCAGCCCCTCTACCTAGAGAGATACCCACAGAGCAAAGCCAGGATTTGCCTCTATCTGATTAAAATTGGAAGAGAAGAAAAATATGCCTGTAAAAAAATCTGCTCCAAACTGTTTTCCCTTACAGAGTCCAACTGACAAAGGAATATGCAAAAGGAGAAGAGAATTGCAAAGCACTTCTTGTTCAAGCAGGTTCCCAGGGTTTTTCCCCACCTCTTCATTCCAGCTTGCTTTCTTAGCCACCAACAGAGTAATTACTCTGTTGCATGCCTTATTACAGATGAAGTTACTGTTGTTACATGTTACTGTTTCACAATAATCAATGTATTTGTACTCCTAGCTCCAAATCTCTCAAACCACACAACACAGTAATGGTTGTGATCAAAAGCAACCAAAAGAATTTAATAGGTGGGCAGTGTTCCTCTTAGTAACTGGTGATGGATACTTGCTTCTCATGTATTCTAGACCTAATGTCTTGATTTTGCTATCAGTTACGCTACTGTATGCCACCACATATCTTGCTAAATCAGTTTGCTTATGGGCACAGTAGCTGATACAACAAGCCGTGTCAGCACATACTGCTCTATCTCAATTCAGTTTTATGTATGTCAGTGATGGTAACCTAAAAACCATTTGTGTACTTATGTAAATTGCAACACAAATCAGGTTGGATCATAGTTATTAAGCACAGAATATATACAAATCTTCTTCATTAGCAGGTAACTGATATGATTCACATCCAGTGCTTGACACTTACTTATAAAATAATTCTCTGTTGGCATGTACCCAATTCTATGCAGAAACACAAATGTAAAAAAAGTTGGAAATCAAATATTTCAGCTACACCATACTAATTTCTACAACCCTATGTTGTAAAACCAAACTTGAACCAACGGCATTATTTCACAGGACTGATTTCAAGATTTTGTGGTAAAATTAAAAACATTACAAAGGATTAGAGGAGACCAGGGAAGGGAAAAAATCAGAACTTCTTTAAACTATACTCGAAAGTATTAATAAAGTTAATTCCTTAGATTATTACTTCCAGATAGGGAAAAAGCAATTTAATTATAAACAATACAGTGCCCTTTTACTGTAAAGGCCTCTTGTCTTTTTTCTGTCACACTTCTTTTATGGTCTGTTTACTTTCTTTCGACACCAGCTAACAGAAGATTACAGGATTATTTCAGCAGCTCATCACAGGTCATCAAAGTTGGGGTTCAGAAGTACCATAAAGAAATGGTGTGCATTCAGATCCTACCAGAACTAGTAGGAATGGAGTTAAAGAAAAGAGCTCAGTCCTTTAGGGCTCAACTAAGCTCTTTTAAATAGGAGTGTAAACTCCTTGAAAAAAAAATCTCTATACAGGCTAGGCTATGTTCACATGAACTGGCACATCTTCTATTTCAGAAGCTCTAAGCACTACCAGAATATAGACCAGAGACTGCAAAAATAAAGGTCGATAGATTTTGCACTGATGGTGCAAAAAGAAAATAATAATAACAGGAGAAATGTTGATCATAAAATGAAACATTAAGAAAGGTATAAAGCTGGAACAGCATTATACTACTTCTAGGCAAACTCATCTACAAGGGCCAATTTTCAGAAACTCATGCATACAACGGATAATCTGCATGCAAGCTAACTAGATTTTTCAGTGAAGGCTAATTGGTCATTGCATGCAAACTTATTTTTAAAAGATGCACATTTAAATTTACAGACTGTAATTTTTTGCCTGCAGGCCATTTAGAAGCTAGAAGATTTGGAGGAGATAATGAGGGATTAGTAATAGTGATTTTTAGGTTCCAGAAAGTACACTAGCAACAGTGCTATGCTTGGTTTGTTTTTTTGTTGGGTTTTTTGTTGGTTTTTTTTGCACAGAGAGAACTCATGGTGTTTTTTGTTGTTGTTGTTGTTGTTTTTTTTTTTTTTTACAGTACTGTTATCATCACATCTCCTTTCAGTTAATTTTTTTTTCCTTCTATTCATTCTGTCTTGCTAAAGATACAATGACCATTGAGTTTTCACATAGCCTATGTTTATTATAAAGGAAAGGGAACCCTTCCTGGTTCAGCTAAAAATACAGCAGATTCAGATACACAGAAGAATTATTAAAAAGAGACATGGTTGCTGAGTTAATTATTTTAATTCCTATTATTTGGCATTACACTACTGTTACAGAATGGAGAGCTAAAAAAAAAAAAAATGCAGATGCTAGAATTCAAATCATAGAATCACTAAGGTTGGAAAAGACCTCCAAGTTCATCCAGTTCAACCATCCTCCAATGATACCCACTAAACTGTGTTCCTTAGTACCACATCTACACATTTCTGGACCACCTCCAGAGATGCTGACTCAAGCACCTACCTGGGTAGCCTGTTCCAGGGCCTCACCACTCTTCTGCATCAAATTTAGCCCAAACCATCGAAAATTATGACAGACTAGTTTATTACAGGCTTTCCATGTTGTTGCTTTCTACTACACTTGAAAGTTAATGCAAACACGATCTCTCCTTTTCCCATGAACAACTGCTCTGGTATCTATCCAAAGCAGCACGTGAATACAGTTGTGCTGTTGTACGGATCTCACCATTCCTAGTGAATCAGTCTCCTGTTTTAAATTAAAAAAATAAATGGATAACCTGTTTTTCAGAATTTTAAAACATCTTTTTTTTTTTTTTCTGCAGGATTGTTCCAAGGCAGATGAGCAGTGCAAATCAAATAGTTTAACGCAACGATTGATACAAGATGAGTTTTCTAATCAAGACCCTTCCAAATTATTCATTTTTCATATTTTATTTTCATTCGTTGGGCAGCTTATATGATTGAAGAAAACAAAGTGGAATATCACCATTGTTTTGGCAGAAAATTATAAGTGCTGCCAGTGAGTTCAGTTATCAGTCATTACAAATATTTTGTTTTGTGATTGAGAAACCAAAAGCAAAATTTAAGGAGAAAGAGATAATTAGGATTTTTATCTCTAACTTTAACTCTGGCTACCTACTATACACGTAATCTAAAAAAAAAAACTTCTAAAAATACTCAATTTGTTATGTTATATCCCTTTATATGATTCAATCCAATATAGAGCCATCTGTTTTATTTCTCATTATGAACAATGAATAAGTTAATTTGTATTGTCTGCTCTTTGTTTATGCAGGCCTGAAATTATTTAGATGATGTTAAAAAAAAAAAGTGTTTTATACACAACTGACAGTCAAAAAGAGATGTTATAAAGAACAATCAAATTTTGGCAAAAAGTGCACTGTTCCAAAGTATGCATTGGTAAGGGATGCAGGTCTATGCATATACAGATGGGAGGGGAAGGAAAACGATAGCAAAAGGGACTGGGAAAGTAAATGAAGGGACAGCAAACTGAGAAGCAAATGAATACACTTACATCTAATTGACTTAGTATTTCTTAACCACATTCTTTTTCTAATCAGAACAATAACAATAGAAAAAAATTCATCTAAATTAGCATGCAATTAATATTTAAATCCATTCTAGAAGATTAACACTCACTGATGAATAATACGTAATCAGTACAAGAATTATATACATTTATTAATGATAAGATCTGATAGGCAAAAATAATCTGATAGGCTTAGACAACAACATCTTTATTATTGATACAAAAAGACTTTATAGCATTTGGTGTGTCAGGTGTTTAAAAAAACCTTGCTGCTCCTAAAGACATTTCAGGAATTTCAGCAATATATTCAAACCTTTAATAGTCATCCAGCTGATACCCATTTGAAACTACTTGGATTGGAAAAAAAAATTATGAAACTGAAAAAGGACAAAAGTTAAAACTTAATTTCTTTTTAGAAACAGTAACACAAGTATCTACTATGCAAAGTTAGCTTTAAACATGCACATTCCTCATGAACAATGAAGACTGTAGGAACTTTTATATATTACAGATGTCTTTCAGAACAAACTCTTAATCAAGAAGCTAAAGCATATGTTTAATGTGCCAGTCTCCCACCTATCCTAATACTTTGTGTTAATGAGGATGTGAAAAGCTATTTTTTGTATACAAAAATGGAACTTATGTAAACAGAGAATGTATATACATGTGCTGCGTATCACAATACCTTCTGCTCCGTTACTTGATCTATAAGTAAGCTAGCTTAGGCTTACAGTCTCCCTCCCATACTATATAAGCATAAAGTAAAAAGCTTTGCAACAGAGATGCAATTAATTAAGATAAAAATTGTAATATAACAGATTCCAGACTTGTCTACATATATCGTAATCACTCTCTTAGCCTGCTTTTCCAAGGTTTAGGATGCTGTCAGTTTTCCCCCATAATAAATTCCTACAGAATCAGGCACCTTTCATATAATTTTTCATATAAAACCCAGATTTTTGTTTTGTAGTATCTATTTCATATTAGGAACTTGAATAAACACAATCTAGGTAACAAGAGCCTCACACATTAAAAACCCCAATGACTTTCAGTATTATTTAACACGTTAACACTATCGCATCCATCACTGAATGGTTGTTCAGCTTCACTGAATGAACATTGCAAGAGCTAGTCAAAACATTTTACCTGACAGATACGTTTGTTCTTCCATTTGCTCAGCACACATTGACTGTTCTGCATTAAGTCCTAAAGGACAACAGAAAACAGAGAACGGAGTTGGCAGGATGCATTGTCAATATCAGTTAACCTACTCTGGATTTTCAAGTTTATAGATGAAGCATGCCACACAAAGATCCAGCTGTTGTGGAACTGCCTGCCAGACAAAAGCACATTTATCAACGCAGGGACAGCTGGATCTTGATGAAAATTAAAGCTGTTGAAAGGGGTTTGAAAACTGGATCAACTGCTACTGTTCTTGAAAGTTTTGAAACATACCTCCACCTCCTTGAGTGTATCTCGTAGTTTTTCTGGTCGTTTGTTTTTCAGTATCCAAGGGTAATCTCGAGCTGGCAAATAAAAGAGGAAAAAAAAAAGGTTAAAAATATATATTTATTTATATATAGGTGAATATATATACACATGTGAGTGTGTGCATGTGTATGCATGCATGAAAACAGCCGTTAAATACAATAAAAGTTCTACAACTTGAACTTCTTTTGCTGTGGAAATATAAAACTAAGATTTCTAGGAGTTACCTTAAGCATAAAACTTACCTACAATTGGAAGGATATGGCTATGGTTTCTATTGTTAAGTGATTTCCTTTTGAAAAGCTCTTCTGTAGGAACGGTTAGCATGAAATATCCACACTGGCCATGAATTCACCATAGCAATTGCGCACAAAGCTCTCAGGATGGAATATCCTACTCAGCTGCTAAGCATTTGCAATGAGAAAGCATCTCACATTCAGTATGTTAACTCAGATTCAAGTTACCAAATCTTCAACAGATGCTATTCTTTAGACCTAACATTTCATTGCCCAATTTCAAAAAAGCAGGCACTGACATGTCTGCAAAACATTTATGCATGAATATATGCATATATAGAAGTATTAACAACAGGTAATTGTGAACACTACAGGTTATGTTATGGAGTACAATTATTTATAGGATTTGTTCTTGGAAAATTTGTTCCTAAGAATCTGCCTAGTCAAGCAAATCAGAACCCACATCACTTCCACAGTCCTTTAACAAAATTATTAATATTTAGCAAACTATTTTGAAAATTGTGGGGTAATACATTAACTCTGAAAACAGGAGGTAAAGCTTCCTCTGGAGTTGCTCAGTAATAGGCTTGTTTCATGGCTGAGAATCAGGCTTGTGAAATTTCATTATTTAAAAGTGAGCACTTTTCTGTTCTTAAGTACACAATAAAAAAACATGAGAAATTACAACACACTGTCTTTTTAAAATCTAGTGCATTTAGGGGAAACCCAATTAAAAGTTTTGAGCTCTAAGCTGTCAGTTTGTACACCACCTTCCGGACTGAATGACTTAACAGTTGCATTTAAACTCCCCTGAAAAAAGGAGCTTACAGTGGGAGTGCTCTTGAGTGGGGAAAAAAATAACAGGATTTCATCTATCAACAAAAGAGCACACAAACATACAACTTCTCTTTGTATTTTATTGGACGAAAGCCAGTGTTGGTGGAACTGTTATGATAATATTAATTAGACATATAAGATCACATTTTCAACAAATGCCTTCATAAATACTGGAATATGTATCCACATATGCAAAATGGGAAATTGCCTGTATGGGCACTAAAGTATATGTATACAAATCAGCAGCCACGAATAAAGTTACCCAGCACTCCTCCTTGAAGAAATGCCTGTTCTGTTTTCTGTTTAGGCCACTCCAGTGTTTACAGCCACAAGATGTAGTAGCCTGTGTTCTTTTGCATGCTTGGCGTTTCTGTATAACTGGATTTATCTGAGCCTGCTTCTTTTCATACAGCCAGCGCCTATTCGATAATGCTACATGAAGCACAAGGGATGTAAATCCTTTATGCTCCTCCCTACTTAAAACCCTTTCTCACCTCCCCACCTTTGCAGAGCTGTATTGATTCTAACTGACACACAACCCTCCATAGCGGGTACAGATTTACCACACAGCTATGTGCACCTTTATACCCATCCCCAGCAGGGTTTCATCCTGCTCCAAACCTAATTTATGATGCTGCAAATAACTTCTCTTTCCAGAACACACTTTGCCTTCAAACACGTGCACAACTCTATGTAGAATTTTCATTATGATAAGATGAAATGTTAAGGGAATTCTTTAGCATATGTACTACTTTGTGAAACTTTGAAAAGCCAGTCAGATTTTCCAGAGCTGTCATGTAATAATGTTTGACCATTAATGCATGCTCTGAGAAATAATAGCTGTGCAAGAGTTGCAAATTTCAAGTTAGAGAAAAGTTGTACATATAAAAATCTTTACCTGTCATAGTACTGCCATGTGTTTGTACAAACTGAACTGTTTGTAAACAGATAGAGCAGGAACCACATACATGTTTCAAAGCTAAAAATGTTCTATGAGGACAGCAGGTTATTAACCTGTAAATTGATTTTGGATGAAAATATTTTAGCTGTAATTTACAGTTTTGAGGCAGTTGGTGTTTTGATGCAAGAGCTAAGTGGGAAAATATTTTAGGCTCATAGGCTAGGTAACTTTCATTGTTGTGACTCCTCTTGACAATGGATTTGAGAAGCAATACACACCACTAATCTTAGTGATATATAAAAAAACAAAACAAAATGTATTGTGAATACACCAGGAAGGAGTAGTTACAACTTTTCTATTGTTTTGTTAGTAATTCTGTGACAGAATGTCAGAGACAGAAAGTTGCCCTGGAAATAGCCTCAGGTTATTTTAAAGTTTTTCCAGTTGTATCACCAATTCAAAACAATAATTCTGTCTTTCTATAACAAGAAACTGAGAAAACATCCTTACATTCTGCTAGCTTTTGCTTGTCTTCTAAATAACCATGCTTCATCTGTGATCCTAGAGAAAAGAACAGATGAAAAGGTGAACGATAATCCTCGCAACTGCTGTCAGCAAATATTAATATTAGAGAGAAGAGTCACATATTGTGATAAAACACAGAAATTTACAAAAAAAATTAAGACAGTCCTGATGTTTTCACCTCTTAAGTCAGATATCTTAAATTTGCAGTGAAAGAAAGGCTTATGTGGCCCAACAGGTGGGCCAGTATTACTGAGCCTCCAGTCTCATCAGATAGTGAAGTGAGCTGCAACTGAACACAGAGGAGCAGCTGAGTCGGTCTATCAGCAGAGGCACAGAGACAGCAGGTGACCCACCACACCGAGCCCATGGGATGCCCACACAAGCCTCCACTCCAACCTGGCTGCAAATGGGGAAGCAACTCCAGCTGAAGAGACCTTTTGGCCCATCATGAAACTTCCAGGATTAACAGGATTAATCAGATAAAGAAAATTGATCATTCACTCTGAAATGGCTATTTCAGATAGCAGTGAGGGCTGCAGGAGGCCAGGCCAGCACTCATGCATCCACGATGCCCTCTGCTGGGATGCAGCAAATCCCAAATTCCTGCAACAGCCAGCACCTGCTTGCCCAGTGAAGCACAGTCCCTGAGCAGTGGTTTAGCATTCTGCAGTAGGTGAAAAGAATACAGAAGCAGAATATAAAAACAAAATACAAAATCCCAATAAGGTTTTGATGGCACAAAGCTTTTTTTTTTTTTTTAATTTTATTTGTATTGAAGAGATACTAAATTACAGTATGTTGTTATGTAAATGTTTTCCCAAATCCTTCTTTTTTCCTTTTGAGTTGAGTTTTTAAATACTCTGAAGTAGTAAATGAATTTCTATTCATGCCTGCTTACTCTGCAGAATTACAGAGGCACATATTAAAAAATTCAAAACTGAAGTTTTCAGAGTAAACTGTCTCTGTCAAAGTACCTTGGACATCTGCAGGTCCTGTTTAGTTTTAGTTATGGCTATTTATTTTACCTGGCTCTTTCTTGTCATAGTACTGATGTACCCCGATGTCTTCATCTACATAATCAAACAGAAATATAGTTAGTTATTGATGTAACACTGGAAACAAAACATAACTTAGCAAGCAATGTTCAGCATCACAATTTGAGCAAGCTGGAGCAAAGTACTTGGAGTTAAAATGTGAGCAAGAGTGGAAAAACTACACAATATACTCTGAATACCAGTTAGAGTTTCAAGAATCAGCAAGCCAGGGCTGAAGGAGTACATGACAGGTCCTTACCCTTATTTGCAGCTGTCATTTCACATATGCTTTGATTCTCTTCCAGCTGCCAACACTTAAAAGTGTTTTTTATCACCTTCCTAATGACCATCTTTTGTGTTCTTTCACAACAAAAGGTAAAAAACACAGTGCAGACTGTACCTTAGAATAACATGAAATGTTTTCTGAGCCAAGTTGAAGACAACAATTATTTTTTTAACATTTGTGAATTCCAGGAAGCTGCCTATCCAAACGATCCAGTATTGATCTACAGGTATTACTGCCTACTGTTGTACCAGATGCAAAAGCACGTATCTATTCCTACGGCTTAGGGCAAGCCCTGGCTATATACCAACAGCCTATGAACATGAAACACAAGTATACACCTACCCAGAGCATCTCCCTCTGTCCTCCAGGTTCCATGGCAAAGAAATTTGGATGCTTGGGCTACCATGGGACTGTAAGCCAGCTTCTGATGCGGCTGACTGCCAAATACTTAAGTATACCATGGCAAGCTCCACCAGTAGATCTAAGTCTGACTTAAATTTGCAGTGTTTCAAAACAATTTATTTAACACTGCATGTGTCTCATTCTAACCTCAAAAATGTTATGGGGAGAAATTCATTTGCAGAAATGTAGGAAGACAATGCCATGGCAGGTAGCTTTTGAAATAAGAGCAGCACTCTCTTCCTCTCAGGATTTTATAAAGAATAAGTGCATAGGAAGGAAATCTGAAGGTCAAAGGTGGAAAATAGATACAGTATGCCACAGAACATCTTCAATTACCACAGACCACAACTATATGCTTACTTAAACCATCTGAATTTTCTATGAAATCCAACTTAAAAATACATATATATACATACATATATATATACATATATATAATAGTTACAGAACCAGAACAGTTCTCACACACAGACAGGTTGCTATGGCATATTGAGTCAATCTTTGAATAATAATAATATACTTGATCAGTTATCAATGAAAATATAGTACAATGAGCATGAAGTGTCATAAACAATATGATCTGTTTATAACCCAGGAGGGTTTTCTCCTGGAATAATCAATTAAAAAATATTGCTGTTCCCTTGTAACTACAAAACTTCATATAATCATGCAAAATACCCAGAACGTGCAGCAATTTCTTATTTTCATGCTAAGTACAAATCGCAGTGCCACTGCAAATCAAGTTGACTACTGATCTTCATTCACCCAAATTAGTTACTATGTGAAAGCTTATAGTCGAGTAGGGTATAGCTGCCTAAAAGGGAAAAGGCAACCAATTAAATATAATCTCAACATTTCTGAGTTGAAAGGATACTCCAATTCTATGATGAGATAAGCAAAGAAACTAAGTTCAAACATAATACTGCTTTCTAATTTTCTTTCTCCTAAGCTTAAAACCTACTTCATTTGGGTATTCAGAATTTTATATCAATTTAATATTCATCAACAGACTGCTGTTTTGTTTTATTAACAGGTAACAGCTCACCGCTAATACGTAAGGTAGTCTTCAAAGACCACAGGTGCAGCTCAGTCAGGCAGAAAGTCATCTGATGGCAGATGGGAGCCCTGGCACTATGAAAAGAAGGAAAGAAAATGCATGAACAAATTAATTACTATCTATCACCAACGAAACCAAGTATTTTGGGAATGAATTGCTGGAAGAACCAACCACCAGTGCTGTTGTACTTAAGTTGTAGTATTCAACAACAATAAAATGAATGATGCTTGAGAATGAATAAAATAAGAAAAGGACATACATATATATAACCATTGTATACAGAGACAAATCAACATCTGCTTGAAGTTAGAGTTGCTCTTTCATAGAGAGTAACTTTGTGCTTGATGCTTCTCATATACACCTTATAATCTACCCTTACTCTACAGTAGTTACCTTGAAACATGGAAAAGTGAAGCCACTGCTTAAAGATCTTCCTTAGATATGAAAATTTGACTTCCAGGCCTCTTTTTTTTTTAGACATTGAACATAGGGAAATATCAATATAATCATGCAACACTATTGAGCAGGTATTAGTTATAATGCTAGATAGAAAAACAGATGTATTTGTAAATAAAAACACAGCACATTAAATCAATTAAGACTGACAAAACAGCGGACATGAAGCAAAACACAAAAATAGAAATATTATGCACATAGACTACATTTATAAACTGTGCTCTACTTTGTTGACCAATCTGTCTGGATATTCTTTCTAGAGGATGTGTTGTATTTCAATAGAACATTTCCAATCTTCTGAGATGCTGCAACTAATAGACTTGCCTGCATTGTAATTTCCCCTAGGGCTCGAGTTATAAGTGGTCAATGAGACCAATTACTTTGGTTTCTTTCGCTAAACCCAAGAATCCACTGAAAGCTGACTTGGAAAGGGAGCTTACCAAGACACAATACACTTCAGAGCCACTGCTAGTATGGTACTGCACACAAACTTTTTTCTTTCTTTTCTTTCTTTTTTTTTTTTTTTTGGAAGCAGACTCTTCATTTCCTTTCTATTACTGCAACGTAAACAATATTCAGATTTTCAGTTGCTGAGGAGATGAACAAATTAGAATACAACTGCAGAACTCCTGTGATAAAGTCTATAACTTCATCACACAAAGACTATCAGACAGTTCCGTCAACAGTGCTATGATGAGAAATATGTGCATGGATCTCAGGTAGCATCAAGGAAACTATCACAGTCCCAGCAAATCTATGAGACCTTTAGGTATTATCACTGAAGCTAATATGTATGTTCTGATGCACTGCCTAATCCACTGAAATAGCAGCAAGTGGAAATAGTATTTTCTTTACACTGATCCCCAAATGTACAAAAAGTCTTGCTGACTTACTAAATCCCATAGTCCTATAAGAAAGAAAGAAAAAAAAA
The DNA here is from genome assembly GCF_016699485.2 of Gallus gallus. NCBI lineage: Eukaryota > Metazoa > Chordata > Aves > Galliformes > Phasianidae > Gallus > Gallus gallus. The sequence goes on from NC_052534.1 coordinate 9,662,424, forward strand.
AATAGCTCACAATGCACATCTAGTAAATGGAATATACTTTCACCTTGGGTGAGAATGAGGTTTGGAAAAAAAAGCAAAGAGATTAGCAGCATGGTAGTCTGTTGAACATGGGAACAACTTGCGGTATAAATATGGATGAGGACAGCCCCTCGTTTTTCATGTGGACTACTGTAAAAGAAGATTGTATATTATAATTTTCTTATTTGATTTCGCTTTCTTTCCTTTCTTAGAGAGTAAAACAAAACTTGCATTCCCCAAAGGCCCAGAGATTCCTGATTAGATCTCTCACTAATAAAAAGTCACTGAATTGAGTGAACTACTCCAAATCCCATCACGGTTTGACTAAGAAAAAATAAAAAAAAGCCTTGATTGGCAGATGATCTGTTCACCTGGAAAGATAGTATAACTTCAGAGAAGACAAGATAAGTCTAGGAGACTTCAGCACAACAAATAATCTAACATAACTTCCCAAAACAACTCCAATACTTATGTAAGTTGACATCGTGGGACATTTCTGTTGTTGCTCCCCCAGAAGACTTTCTAGCATCAACTCCTTCACTGAATGTCCATGTCAAAAGGGAAATCCTCCAAAAAACAGAGGGAAGCTTTCAAATGGACGTTAAATATAAGGGAGAATGGTTTTAAACTGAGACAGCAGAGGTTTAGGTTGGATATTAGGAGGAAGTTTTTCACACATAGGGTGGTGACGCACTGGAACAGGTTGCCCACGTAGGTTGTGGAGGCCCCATCCCTGGAGGCATTCAAGGCCAGGCTGGATGTGGCTCTGGGCAGCCTGGTCTGCTGGTTGACGACCCTGCACATAGCTGGGGAGTTGAAACGAGATGAGCATTGTGGTCCTTTTCAACCCAGGCCATTCTATGAGAACAATAAATATTCATTCTTCAAACAAATATTTAAAACAAATTTGTACTTGTAATTTTTTTAAAAAAGTATTATATATTAAAATGTAAAAAACCAAAGACTTCTTAAAATCTGCATTTCAGTTCAGTACTGAACATCCCAGATTAAGCAAAATTCTCCACATCTCAAAAGAAGTAAAATAAATTTTGCCAAATAACCAGCTCTTGAATATAGCTTTTCACTTCTCCTTTTCTTTGGGCTCCAAGCACTCCCAAATCAGCTAATTATGTGACTGCTGGTTGCTGTTGTGCGAGTGAAAGTAGCCATCTGCCCACAGAATACTGGTCCAGTCTATCAGTATTCTCATCTGAAATATCTTCAGTTTATAGTCTACAGAGAATTGCTTCAGTAACAAATACGACATTTTAAAGTCAGTATTTTATTCGGATTAATTTGTTTCCTTGTAGGTCTTTTTGAAAGAATACACACTGACTTTCAGAGTTATGCAATCACAGATCACCATTTACCACATCAATATTTTCCAGCACAATGGAGATGACAATGAGTTGTTTGCTGCTGGAAAAAAAGTTAAGCATGAAAATATAAAGAAGCTTTAAGAAATCCACATCCTTCTTTTAAAACTGAGTAAAAATTGGAAAAATAGATTACAATAACTCTATTGTTAGGGTAAAACTGGAATTCAATTTAATAGCTGGTTCTCTCTCTGGCTCATGCAACACTGACTGCTTTCACAGCATCTCCACAAACAGGCAGAGATAGTCTGGTGGCTGCAAAAAGCTTACTGACAAATGGAGATGTTCTGCGATGGTTTGCCTGCTCCAGTATCTGTGTTCAGATTGCTTTGTTTAAAAAAATGCCCAGTTTAGTAAATCTTTTTTTAACCACTGATACAGAAAATAAGCACCTGGTCACTCTGTAACATCAACAAATGCTGCAATCGATATCAAGGGTCCACCCTGACACCTTTAGTTTAACTGCTGCTGCGCCAAATAATTAGGAACTACGCCCTGCATGAGATATTCAGAGCACAATTACCTGGCAGAGTAGGATGCCTGTGAAAGGCAATGTCCGTTCCACAAGAATGAGGCCCTTGGAATACTTTGCTGAGAATACAACATGCTGACTATAACAGGCTACCTGAATTTTGTCATTTATGTGCCAGAGGCACAACCTTGTCACAACATGTTCCAAGTCCCTTCTCACAGTTAAGGCTGCAACTACAGTTAGAGATGTGCTACTCCAAATGGACTGCCATAAGTCCATGGGACCAGACAGGATCCATCCAAGGGTGCAGAGGGAGCTGGCAGAGGTGACAGCCAAGCCACTTTGCATCATCTATCAGCATTCCTGGTCAAACAGAGAGGTCTCTGAGGATTGGAGGCTTGCCAGTGTCACTCCCATAAGGAGGATCCAGGGAACTACAGGCCTGTCAGCCTGACCTCAGTGCCAGATAAGATGGAGCAGATCATCTTGAAGGAGATTACATGTCATGTGAGGGACAACTGGGGGACCAGGCTCAGGCAGCATGGGTTCATGAAAGGCAGGTCCTCTTTGACCAACCTTCTATGATTGAGTGACCCAGCTGGTGGATGTGGGATAGGCTGTTGACGTAGTCTACCTAGGCTTCAGCAAAGCCTTCAATACTATCTTTCACAGTAATCTCCTGGAGAAGCTGGCAGTCTGAGGCTTGGACAGGTACTCTCTTTGCTGGGTAATATTGATGATAAGTGGACAGGTGGACTGGATGACCCTAGAGGTCTTTTCCAACCTTGGTAATTCTATGATTCTATGATACTAGGCTATGCGATCGCCTTTGGTAACCACATGCTCCTTCCAGGGAAGCTGTCAGAAATCCAGCATTCCTAGTGAAAGACAAAAACATGGGGTTCCCCTCAAATATCTCTCTGTGGTTTAGGACACTCACTCATAGGAGCAGAAATAGGTAAAATAGAAAGCTAATTTGGAAAAAAATCAAAAACCCTTTAAAAACTGTACTTCCGGAAAAAAAATCTATGTATACTTTAATTGCAGGTTAATTACACAATAAACCTACTATTTTTAGATTTCAGAACAGACTGTCCTTGATTTTAGTTTTGCCTCCCTTTGCCTGCCCTTTTAAAAGCTAGCATTGTTTCTCTGGCATCACAACAGCTCATTCATTACCCTATATCCAATTTATAACTCAAACAACAAATGCTCTACAAGGTAAGTTACCAAGTCACCCTGCAACTTATTCTATGATTCCATGATATAATATTTGGAAGAGAAATCACTGTCTGCATTTTCTTCCCTTTCATAACAGATTTCTCTTTCACCAAGGAGAGAAACTCCCTGCGGCACAGATATGATTTGCAGGCATGATATTTGACTCTGTAAGATAAAGCTTACATCAAACTAGGTATGTTAGATTAGTAGCTATTCACCGTACACCTTGAGTAGACATAATTTCTTTGTATAAAGCATATCAAGTTTTAAACATAGTATATTTTACAATTTTAGCTACATAAAATTTACAGTAATTATTTATATGAAACTGGCTTTGACTGTCTCCATCCTTTCTGCTGTGCTGACACCCACAACTAGACCTCTCACAGCTGTTCCATTGGTATGTCACCAACCAGTCTCTGCTCCCCAGTTTCTCTACTTCAATTCCTAACTTTAGTTTGTCACCTTCCTCTTTGGAAGCAGACACAGGCTCATCTTTTTCTAATTTTTCCTTTTTTTTTTTTTTTTTTTTTTTTTGCCATTTGTTGAATTCAGACACCTCCTTGCCTGCTGCAACTTTAGCTGAGCCCTGGCCAACCTCTACTCACCACCACTGTCTTGAAAACCTGGAACTGAAACTCCTTGCCTGAATTTTTTGCTCTTTTAACAGCATAATGAGCTTTATTCTTATATTTATTTACTTCTCCTTTAAGTCACTTTTCCACTGAGAAAAGGACAGATTCTGTAGCATAAATGAAAATCAGGCCCTCTGCTCATAACACCGATCTCCAGTTTTAAGGAGTAGAAATACAAGCCTGCTTCTATAAATCTTCTCAGTGCATAATGATTCATATTACAGTATTGGTTCAAGAATATTTTCAGCTTATACAAATAACAAGTTGTTCAATTATCATAAAATTTAATGCAAATATTCACTGTTGTTACTTCCTTTCTCTCTAATGCAGCAGACATTGATGACTGAGAATATCTTTGCAAAACACATGAATGAATGAAGCAAATTCCTTTCCTTAGTCTAACTTCCCCAGTAAGAAAACTGCTTTGTAGATGGGTGAACAACACATGGATCATTCCGTACTGAAATACACAGTGAAACCTCTATTGTAAGAAAGGCCTAAATATGGCTTGCAGAATCATCATTGAAAGGAAATACGTTATCTGATAACTCAAGAATTCTGGCACGAAAATTATACCTTGTAAACTTGTTCCCATATACAGTGATGTTGTAACATGATCCCCTGGATTAATTTTTATGAGGGCTTTTCTCCTGTTTTATGAGACTAAATATAACCCTTTTTGCAATGACAGTTATATTTACTGAATTTTCATCCTTCAAGGCATATAGATAGCACCTTAAGAACACTGAGGCTATTTGATGTATCATAACACACTGAAATTTTGTAAATGCCATAAAACAAAATATTTAATTTCCAGTCGTTACTAGTTAAGATTACTTCTAAGACAACTGCCTTGGCCTTAACTTAATACATAATCACCTGTTTTCATTGCATTCAAAACGTTGAGGTGCTGATCCTGAACTGGTCGCCTTGGCAAAGCTCATAGTAGTACTACGTCAATAAATAGCTTACATTTTAAAAAAATGTAGCCAGACTCAATTTATATTAAGCAAAAGTTTTGGAGATATTATTATTCTGAAACAGAACAGTTGTATGTGGCCAAAAAGCCATGCAGGCTCTTGCTCAGGATGTGAATTGCTGGATGAGAGACAGCTGTCCCATTCATTCTCCAAGACTGAAACCAAAAAACTCTTTTGTACTTCCTAGATAGAAGATGGTGAAGCTCAAGGAAACACTACAGAAAATCTATACGGGGGTGTTTCGTTTACATCTTATTGCTTGTTCATTTGTTAGAACCTAAGCACAATTTTTGCTGAGCTGTGACCCAATATGATGACGACAGGATGCGAAACTGAATTCTTACTTGGTAAATTCTAGCTTACTGCCCAAATCACTCTACCATCTCTCTCCTCCCTTCAGAAACACACTTCCTATTTATATTATTGGTGCATTCTTTTGAAAGACAGCTATTGATTAACTGAACAGATAAGAGTAACAACAGGGAAGTAGAATGAATTTGAGGGAGGTAATGCCATTTGTCAAGAAGATAGTTAGTCTATGTATCAGCCACACCTCTGATAACATTAATGAAGCTAGCAATCATTCTCCAATTGATACTACAGGCAAGTATTACAATCTGTAACAACTCTGACAGAGTGGGTGTGAAAAGTTAAGAAGGTCACAGAAAATAGATATAATTGACCCAGGTTTTTACTCCTTAGAGTGAAAAGTTCATATACACATTTTGATAAAGACCCTGAAGGATTTTATATAAACCAGATAGTAGATAAGTGATCCAAACTACAGATATCCAGTGCTGACTTCTGACATAAAGTAATTACAGAAGTATTAAATGTCAAACTGTTTTACGCTATTCTTTTAGATAGTGATTGTTGTTGTAAATAAAGCTATTTTCCAGTACTTAAGGTCAGTAGGTCACAAAATTTCACAGTAGTGATATTCTACTGTAAACTGAAGGAGACGATAAAATCTCTATTTTTTAAGCTAAGCAGAAACAAGTATCAATAGGCAAAAGGGCCTGCATGTTATTCAAGTACAGGCAAAGTCCTTGCTCCATTCCCTACCATTGCAGCAACTCCTATTTGCAAGGACGGAAGGGACAGCAGGTCTTTAAAATGTGAACGTGGGTTCAGATTAGAAATTTGTAATGGGTTCTTTAATTCATCACCTGGTCACGCAGTATGGACTGCTGCAGTTTATAACAGTGATCAAAACCATAGTTAAGTCCAAAGCAATGACTTAACTACAGTTAATAGAGTTAATAGATTTTCAACTGTACTTGCACCTAAGCAAATGAAGTTCTTTTATATTTCTATGCAGTATTTCAGATTTAGCTATCAAACTTCTAACATGATTTGTGAGGGTGTCAGTCTGTGTGGCATCAAAAATGCAGCATGAATACCTACTTAATTTTCCTCTTATTTATGTAACGTATCTGCAATGCAATTTTCTCACTGAACTGTACAGCTCTGGCCTTCACCATTTTATAGTATACATGCTGAGTATTTACCTACAGAGTTTTCATAATCACATTGGTAAACACATTTATTTGATTTACAAATCTTGCAAATTTACAAGCTGTCTTAAAAATAGAAATAACATTTGAGTGCATTGTATGAGCTGGACAAATACGCTAGAACAAACATCAATTATACTTAGATATTGAACATTCATAAATATGTTTTTGGTGTTCTTTTTTGGAATGTTTAGCCATTTCAGTAATTTACAGTAGCTTCTTTATGATGACATTCTCCTCCATTTTCATTTGTTGCAAGCAATAAATTAATCAAGCAATAAAATAAGCTTTGGTAATATTTGAAAATCACCTTTGAATAACCATTTGTGAGGCTCATTGAGCCTCTTGTTAGCTCAATGCATTTATTTTTAAAAATGGCTTTTCAGCTGTACTTGAATTCCAGCTAATCCAGTGAGACTTGTATCTTGCTTTCTTCAATGTAATATTACAAAAACTACAATGCCTGTCTGCTAGACTTCCTTTAAAGAAAGATTTGATTGCAAACACAAACAAAAAGCTTTTCTTCTTTTGTTCTCCTTTATGATCTTCAAACAGGTTTCTATGAAAAGGACTAATATTTTCCAATTTTAAGCCATACTCACCTTAGCAGTAAGGAAAGACAAAAAAATGAAAATTTCATTTACAATAATTAATTCCTGATTGCAATGCTACAGTGTAGTTTATGTTAAGTTTTAATTACACAGATATGCATTAGGAAAAATAACTTTGAAGAAAAAATGCATTTGTTTAAACGTTCCATAATCACATTTGAAATTGTTGAGCAGTGGGGTTGTATATAAAATAAAAGGTACATGGATTTTAATATTGAACTGGGAACTACTCTACCACTCTTAGGAGAGAACCATGAGTAAAATGTTTGGTTCGTAGATGGAGCTAGTTTCAGAAATCTATCTTATTAAAAAACACCAACGAAAACAGGTAAACCATGTGATATGAGACAGACAAACAGCAAGGTGGGAAAGAGAAGAAAGAGGGGGAGAAAACAAAGCCAAAAGGGAGTGTTTTTGACAACAACGAACAATGATCTAAGCAAGCTAGTTACCAAAAAAAAAATAAACAAACAACTGAAAAATTTCCTGTCAGATGGAATCAACCAGAGATGCTCCACTTATTCACCACTTTTCTCACCATTAGCTTCTCTTACAGACTGCTCTCCACAAGACGGACAGCCACATGACTATGTTTGGCTCCTGCAGTGGCTAAGCATCATCCAAGAATACATCCTTAAGAGAAAAAATAATGGGCTGAATAAACCTTTTTCCTTTGCCCATCTAGGGAATCCAAATACAAGCATTTCAAGGGCCAGAAGCTCAAATCCAGCTTTGTTCTATCAAGTAGGGGAGCAAAGTAAGACACACTGTCAATGAGGTACCTGGAATTGTCTTTGGCTAGTAATTAAAACAGTTCTGGTCTCCAACTGGTCACACAACAAAAAGACAGTAGATTTAGTAACATCCAGACCCATCCCTGTACATCTGAGTATTAATTGCAAAGATAAATTATGTTTCAGGATCCAGCGTTTCCTAGGGAAGACTTTTCTCTGGCTAGTAATACAGTCACCACTGAATGAAAACTACTAGGTATGGCATTATGACCAGCTTCATCCATCTGAAAGGCAAAGAATAACAGTATTTTTATTTGATATGCCAGGTGTTGATACTGACATCCCAGCAATTTCTTTCACCACTCCAAGTTTCATGTCTTGAAAGAATACATGAGACTCTGTAGGCTTGTAGTTCTTAATTTCTGTAACATAGTGTACATGTCGAATTTACATAATTTGATATCTTCTTTAAATATAAAACAAGTTATGTCAACTCTCAATACTTCAGAAATGACCAACTAGCCTGCATGTGTATGTGAGTTACAGAGAGGAACATGAAATGATTCCTCATAGAAATGACCATTTCTTTTTTTAGATTATATTAGTGATGTGCTATTAGGATTCAGGCTTACTGCTCTACTTTTCCATATGTATATTGAGTTTGGTTTGTTTTCTAGTTTGCAGATTTAAAGGAGATGAAATTGACATAATCAAACTCATGCAAGCTTGCATTTTCACTCATGAGTTATTGCACCCAGCATATCCAGGTGATCCTGCCTCACCACTCCGTGCTGGGGAGACCTCACCTGGAGTACTGCATCCACATGTGGAGTCCTGAGTACAGGAGAGATATGGACCTGTTGGTGTGCATTCAAAGGAGGGCCTCAAAAATGATCCCAGGGATGGACCACCTCCCATACAAGGACAGGCTAAAAGAGCTGGGCTATGTAGCCTGGAGAAGGTTCTGGGGTACCTTAAAAACAGTGTGATCAGGAGGGTGAGGGAGGTGCTCCTCCCCCTCTATTCTGCCCTGGTGAGGCCACATTTAGAATACTATGCCCAGGTCTGGGCTCCTCAGTTCAAAAAAAAAACCAGGGATCTCCTAGAAGGAGTCCAATGGAGGGCCACAAAAATGATAAAGGGCCTGGAGCATCTCCCTTATTAGGAAAGGCTGAGTAACCTGGGTCTGTTCAGCCCAGGGTATAGATGACTGAGGGGTGGAAATGATTCAATGTTTATGAATATCTAAAGGGAGGTGGGAGACCAATGGATGAGGCAAGGCTCTTCCCAGTGGTGTGTAGCGACACAACAAAAAGCAGTGGCCTAAAACTTGAACATAGGAAGTTCCATACAAACAACTTTACAGTAAGGGTGACTGGACACTGGAACAGGTTGCCCAGAGAGGTTGTGGAGTCTCCTTCTGGATGCCTACCTGTGCGACCTATTGAAGGGAACCTGCTTTAGCAAGAGCATTGGACTTGATGATCTCGAGACCCCTTCCAACCCCTGCAATTCCGTGATTCTGTGTGATTTATGCTACTGTTTTTTCAAAAAGTATTATGAAACAGTTCTTGATAATGTAAGAAATGTTTGCTGACGGAACTAAACCCTCCAAAAATTGTTAAAACTATGAAGTATGAAACACGTAACTAGAAGCAGTGATTACCTTACTAAAGGACAAGACTAGGCAGACTTTCTGCTTCCACTTAACCAGTTACTGTTGCCTGTCTGGTTCTAATTTTAAAAAATATCTCTTTCCAACTCAGTTGGTGATATGCTACCAGCAGAAAGATCTATCTAGCCATTTTTTCAGAAGTCTGCAGCTTAAAATTGGATACTATTGTCATTCAACTCAGAGGAAACACTAATGCTGGGCTGATTGGTTCAAGGTCCTAGTAAGCAGACTGTGTAAATTAACATTTTGTTCTAAATTACAGTACTGTAAATATTGCACAAGAATAGTACCAAACGCACTCATTAGCTTAGAGCTAGTTTTCTGAGCACTGTATTAAAAATCCTTAGTGCCTTGTTACACTGTTGTCATAGGTCTAACTTAAAAATCCCTTTGAAAATCTATTAACAACTACATTTTAAGCAACACGTGACATAACCTTTGATACTTAATGTCTTCAAAGGATTCTCATGCTACCAGGCATTCTGTGTATCCATTCAGAATCCCCAGATTTTGTGTAGAAATAACAAGGTGCTTCACGACATCCAATTTTTCTGTTGCTTGATATACCTAAGAAAGACATACTACCTTTTCCATCTAGAATCTACTCTCAAACCAGAAGCCATTTGACTGGAGCCTGAACTAGACAATTTAGGTACTACAGAAAAGATTGTGCACCTTTGAACAGCTAAAAGGTAGCTATCATAGGTATTATATAATCTCTTAGAAGAATTAGATTCTAATTATTATTAACAAGGTATGTCAGCATCACAAAACACATGCACTAATGTTGAGATTCATATATTTAAATATAAATGCAAATACTAAAATTCCCAAGTTGTTAAGGAATATGTCGTTTACAGATCTGTATTCATGTAATGTAAACAATGTCTTTTGAAAAGAGAGGCCTTTACAGTCCAAGAAAAAGATATGTAAGTGATGTGCATGCAAAATTGGAGACAGAAGTACCTGCAGCCCTTCATACACAGATGGCTCTGTGAATATACCAGTATACACAAATGCAATACAAATTTGCATGCTTATGCCTGAAGGGACATTTTGCTACCCTTTTAGTTAAAGTCTTAGGAAGCTGCATGGCTTCTTAAGAAACTCCTGAGAAGAAGATTTCTGTCTGTACTCCTTTTCTGAGCTCTGTGCCCGCTCCTCCAGATGTGCCATGCTATTGTTCAACAGAAGGCCTCTGGAATTTTTGGCAGCTTTCAAAAGCAATAGGGTATCAGGAATGCTCAACCAATGCTATCCAGAAAGTTGTGCAAAGAAGCACCACGCTCTCTACGACGAGTACTTTCAAAGTCACCACCTCCATGGGTTGGCTTTGACAAAGACTTGCACGTAGCGGATTTCTTTGCTGAGCACTCAGCATCTAATCATTACTAGGCACATATCTGAGAGGCATTGCTTTGTTCTACTGACCCCTTCTAAAGTTTAGTGACTTTTATTCAGTCTTAGAAATCGATTCTACAACAGCAGAACTTCATCTTAGAACTCTTCCTATCTCCATTTTCCTTCATGCACTCACTTTGCAACAATGTCCAGTGTCTTCTCCATTCCTACTGCAACTGTATGCAGTGGATTTACAATGATTGAGCCTACCTCTAGAAGGGGCAGTAACACGGTAAGCAAATGCTTACAATAAGATGTTCATCTCTGTATTTGTATCCATATCTGTATCTATATCTGTAATTTTTCGTTTGCATGCAGTCTCTATACAATTTCTTATGTTTTTATATTAGCAATTACGAAATGTACAATTTTTGCTGCTCTTAGTCATTTTATCCCCTGTAGTTATCCTCATTTCAGTCCTCTGAATCCCAAGAATGGCACTGGTCAAATTAAAGAAGAAACTGGATAACTCTGGGATACATAAAATGACTCTTCAATTAAATCTACAAACACTTAAAGTTAAGCAAATTGTATTTTCAAGGAAAGAGAGCTCCTTGGCACAGAAGCACCCTCTAATGGCTGACTACCGACTGCTCTGAATAATAACTGCAAAAGGAATAGAATAGGTCCCCTAAAAAGTAAGGGGAACTGCTAAGATACAAGAGAAATGGAAACGGGCACATACATATGCAAGCACACCCGTGTCTGCATTTCACACACAATCTTTGTTGCATATCTTCAACACAACAAAAAACAGGAACATAAATCCGGCAGGCTTCTTAAATCAGAGCCTGGATTTTCTTTTAAAACAATATTCTTTAATTAGTATGCAAAATATTGTTTCAGGTTCGCCTAGCTTTCAATCATCCTTCACACTTTTAAGATAACCATATTTTATCTTTTACAAAAGAAAAATCAGTCTGAGAAGACGTTAAGAAAATGCCATGTTAAGCATATGATTCACATACTAAACTGTAAAATAATTGAGGTTAGAAGGAACTTGGAAGTCATTCAGTCCAACGGCTTCCTGCTCAGAACCAGTCAGCTCTGAGTTTAGATCCCAATAATGCAATGTTCATTTCTTTTTAAAAAGTTATACTTCATAATTATGCTAAATCTGTACTAAAGACATCAGCAATGTAAACCAGTTCTGCTGTCTAAAAAATACCTTAACACACCTTTTTTTCCCCTTTCTATTCCATTCCATTGCTTTGCTGATTTATTTTGTTCTGAAAATACCCAAAAGGCGTATTCTAAAATCTGCTCATACAGCCACGTTGTTGTACCTCCATATTAGAATCTGTATCTAACATACAGTCCTTTATTATTAACTGTTAAGTATATCTTAGTGTACATGCAAAGCCGGGGAAAGATAGAGCAGTTAATAACATGGAAGTAATGAGGCTAACCAACCAACTTGCTTCTCAACATCACTTTTCAAATCTCTTTGGGCTAAATTTTTAGCCAGTGTGTGGGGAATTAGCCATAGAAATCCCATTAACATTAATGAATGTTCCATGGTTAACTCCCCACGCTCTGTGCTGAAGATTTACCCCTATATCTCTAAAATAAATACGTGCAGATGCCCAAACTCTTTTTATAAAGCCTGAAGAAATTAAGGGCTCTATTCTCAAATAATTGACTTACGCACGTGTATCTTTTCCCCCTGTGGATCATCTTCTACATATCAGAATGGGTGTAATGTCTGCATTATTCCCTATGAGAAGATTACTCAAAGTGCATGTTTACCGCATAAAGACCAAGTTTAGTTAATTGTGTATTATACAAAGATAATACACGTATATTGAGTCGGATTTCTCTCACAGTAAATACAGAATGCATGGGTTGAATATTACTCTATGCCATAAGAGCAACAAGTATCTGTAGTGACATTTCTGAAGAAAAGACAGTATTCAGAAAACCAACGCATCAAAAAGAATTGGCAAGCGCCTTCTTTTCCTACAAAAAGGCAAAACACAATGAGAGCAATTTAAGCTTCTGCAAGCAGTGGTCGAGTCACTGCTGAATGATGGTAGAGTATGCTACTTACACTAACCAGGAAAAAATTAAGCTGAAAAGAGACCCTGGGATCACAAAGAGAAGCTGCCCTTGGTTTGTGAAGAAGCAGGGGGGGTGGGGGCTTACATTCTGTCATCTCCTTAACTTCCACTTGCAAGAATATACTCCTGCTATTTTTAAAGTTTCAGTTTAAATGCCCACTTGCCCAGCTTAGTGGTACATCGGGGTAAACGATGGCTTAATAAAAAAAAAAGTGCCACAATGACTTCTTTGCCACAGCTATGCTTTGCTTTAGCAAAGCACTAAAAATAATATTTTTGGCTTCACTGGTACTAAACGTGCATAAATACTTTGTTCATCTAAGGTCTGCCACTGCCCAGAAGCACATAAAATTATGCTGACTTTTTAGCGTACTGAAACTCTTCCAGGCTCCTGATGCATTTCAGAGGTGATCCGATCTCTGCTTCAAACCATATTCATTTGCTAAAATGTGGGAAATACATCTTCAGTAACATCCATTCATACATAAAGATTTATCTCTTAAAATGAGCATTCCCAGAGAGCAGACTGGAAGAAGCCAGGTTTAATACTAATTATCTACTACTAATCTACTACTACTAAACTACTAATACATCATCCCTAGAAATAGCCGAATAGATTGTCGGCACTATAAGCTCTAAGAGGACAGTCTACTTTGCCCCTGAACACAGTACTGAAAAACCAACTTGTTTTCTCTGGAAATAACATACCAGCTAAATGAACATAGAAGAAGCAGTGCAATGAAATCATAGTCATGAAAAATCCCTCCAAAAAGACCACGGTCCTTCTGGTTATACCCGGAGCTGAAGATGGTGCATTTAGACAGAACTTCTTTTAGCTTATGTGCAGACTCTTAAAATCATCTCCAGATCAAAGATTAAATGTATAGCCCTCTTAAGAACACCAAACTACTGACTGTAAGACCATCCTTTTTCAGTAGCAACACATGTAGGCTGATTCTCTTTCCACTGAAAGGTTTTTCATACAAGTCGTTCATAGCCAAGATAAAAAAGGGAATTTTCCTGGTAGCATTCTTCACAGAAACGCTCTCAGCTAGAACTCAGGAATCTGGAATGAGGTAAGGCCAGGCTGATGGGGGTGGGGAGAAGAATCAGTCACATAAACAGGTTTTATATTGCATTTATTACAAACTCCCCTTATTTTCACTAACTTCTTTGCAAATTAGCACAACCATGACTGGATTAATTCTCTGTGGGTTTCCCTCTGTACTATTATTGAGCAGTCATGGGAAAACTCAGGCAAATGAGTATGGCTCTAGTGGAGCCATACATCTAGGAGGAAGGGCAATCACCAGAACACAGGACTTGTCTAAAAAAAGACATTCAAGCAGATAGGGCAGTTAAGCTGACCTCCCCAAAGTGATGTTCTCACACTCTAATTGTACTGAATTTTTGATGTTTTATGTCATCTTAAATAATCTTTATTGGAAAAGGAAGAATTTTATAGAGGATGTTTGTTGGTTTCCTGGCTTTACACAGACACATTCCTACCCATTCTTCAGGCTTTTTGGCACATTTCATCCCTCACTGCACTGATTCACAGCTGACCAGGTCTCGTTCCCATACCTGTATGCTCTCCACAGCTCCAGGACTTCGCTGACGCGCTGAAACCTCTCTCTTTAAAGCACTGAAAGGTCATCACGCATGTCTTTTTCCAGTACGCTGAGAAACAGCCTTTGCAGCAACCATGTCTTCCTCACTCATACAGATCACGAGAGAATAAAAGGCAAAGACAAAGCATGACTTCAGCTTGCCTCCTGCAGGTCCAGCAAATCCTTTCAAATTGTTAGTGATTAGTGTCCCCTTTTCACTGTTGCATCCCCTAGAGAAAGACACCATCCTGGCAAACAGCAGCACTGCCACCTCTTCTTGGTTCATCCAATGGTGTTCTGAACTTGCCTCAGGATAACATACTCCAGCATCCAGACACTGTGCAGGGTTTATTTGTAGTGACTAAGTTGTGTCATCTGCTCTTCTCTGAGCAGCTCCCCTAAATGATATGTTTGGTGGAAGCAGCTTGGAGGGCTCAAGTCTGTTTGTCCACACGTAACACAGTTTGCTTGTAGCATGCTATAAGGTATTCTTTCCCACAAACATTTTTGTTTACACTGGGTAATGGGAAAGGAGAGAGAGGATGAGCACTCTATTTATGAAACTGCTGCACTTCATAGCAGCCACCTCCCTAAAAGCATCAGAAATTTCCAACAGTCCCAACAGATGATTTCTCAATATTCAACTTGTTTGCAACTGACTGGCATCAAGTGAACATAACGAGCTTCCAGATAGTGATGGCAAAATGCCTACTGGCACTGTCAAGGACTCCCCTATCTATATATTGCAGCAGCTCTGCAGTGAGTTTGTAGATGGATAGCGGACTATGTCTTGCTGCATTCTTGCTTCTACCACTGGTCAGCAAGTTGTGCATCATTACCCAGCTTCCCTATATGCCGCCAGCTGATCTACCCTTCAAAGTGGCAGTCTACCAAATCCAGCTGCTTCAGCTAAATATCCTGGGGAAGTAACTATTCTATTTATCTACCCACTCCTCCTCCTTCATTAGCTGCATGGCCACGACTTCAAAAGCTTTATGAAATCACAGAGCCAAAACCATCTCTCTACATGACTACACATGCACGTGCACAATCTTATTTGCATTAATGATTACCATGATCATGATATATACTCTGTGCTGCCTTGCTGCAGTTCAAAATGGAACGACAGAATTGATGGACATAGGGAGAGGAGCCATGCCTGTTTCCAAGCTCAAATTCCCTCAAGGATTCCAGGCATTGGCATACAGAAAAATACACAAATGTTTAGAAAAAACCAACAGATTCAAACCATGGAACAGAGCATCATAGTACTGTACAAGCCCTATCTTCAGTATACTCTGTGATTAAATCACAGAAGTAGGAAACACAAAAAACGTTACTCTAGCACGTAGGTATGTAGAGGTATTTCAATTTGATACAGTCAAGCTCCACATGAAATAAACAAACTATTCCAGCTCCCCACGTGCTCTTCATATCCGACAACACTTTTCTATACAGATTCTTAAGGATCAGGATATTGCAATTCCTTCATCAGCAGACGTTCTAGGGTACTTTAAGGCAATTGATTGCAATGAAGTCTGTGTAAGTGTCCTGGCCTTCATCCTGTACAAGGATTTCTTCATGAGATCAGTGATATTTAGTAACCACATTCCTCATTTGTCAGCCTTCTTTTAGAATTGCAAAACACACCTAAAAAATATTCCATTGCTCGATCACGCTAACACAAGTCATATTAATTAAGAATATGTTTGTGTAATTACATGGGAGAGGTGCTTTGCACAGCAGTTAAAATACATGCAACATCTATAATAAAGCAACCCTGTGTGTAAGATATTATTACAGAACAAGGTTCTTGGTCGGAAAGAAAGAAGTAATTTAAAATTTGATGCCAACGCTTTGGTGTTTTTCTAGGTCACATAAATTGTTATTAGGACCTCATATATTTAAATAATAAAGTATGTGAAGTCGTATTTTATGTGACTCAATAGGAACAATCATTCTCCAGCATTTGCTGAATAAATGCGTTTCCCCCACCAATTAATAATATTTCATTTACGTACAGCAAAAATATCTGAATGGCTCTTGCAGAGCTTTGATTTTCTTTTGGCCACTTGACCCAAAAGAATAAACACTGATGGAATCAAATGTTCATGTCTTCAAAATTATAATGATTACTTTGGTTGGGGTTAACCCTTCACATAGGTCCGATAAACAGAGTTGCACACGCTCTCTGATAAAGACTAGCAGGCTAAACAAGTTGTTAGCAGGTCAGTCTAACTGTCCTTAGGCAAGCAAGCTCCCCGTTTACTGTTTAAAACAGGCAGCAATATATAGAAGTAATGCTGCATATGCTCAGCAAAGCCATTTTTTTATGCTTTCTTTTTTAAACTGTAATACCAAAGTATCCCAAACCTCAATTATGCTTAATTAAGTGAAACTGTGACTATCCCACTTAATTATTTTAATATCTCAGGATTAGACAAGGAATGCAGAATTTTGGTGAAGGCAGACACCGAAGGAAACACACTGACTGTTCCAAAAAAAAAAAAAAAAATTAAAAATTAAAAAAAAAAAAAAAGCTGTATTTCATGTTTTGAGCCAATCAACAAAGAGCCACAGATATTGTATTACAGATGATTGCTTTAATCCTAAGGCATTTTAGGGTGTATTTGAAGTAACACAAGGGAAGCATGTTTTGATACATCCACAATATAAAGCGGCTAGGAGATGGCTCCTAGATTCACACACTATGAGTCAGGTTCTCTATTCCTTTTTGGGAAAGAAGGAAAAGAAAAAAAAAATAACAAGAAAAAAAAAAAGAGGCAAATACTTTCAGGGAGACTTAAAGTGAAAATAATACAATTTATCATGCAGTTTTCTTTCCCAAGATATCCCTTCTCCATCCGCATATTACAAAATCGTTCACCCCAAGTTACAAATCTCTCATCTGAAACTGTTAGTTTGTCTGCCCGCATCTCTCCCGAGCTTTCTGTGGTCACCTTCCCCGACGTCAGAAACGCACCGGAATACAACTTTACACAATGGCACCACCTAGCGTTTAAAACACCCATTCTCAATCTTTACGCTGACCTCAACTGCGCTCCTCTCAATCACGGCCGATGAAAAATGGAATTTTAAAAGGGAGAACATTTCCTCCTCAAATCCGATTAATCTGCTTTTCTACCAGCTTGCATTTGTAACCGAACTGCCTACACACGAGCTCTGCAAGTATATTCTTATTTTAACTTCCAGTCGGTTTTCATGTAAAAGAAACGTTCGTCTGCTGTAGGAAGACCTGTTGTGTGATTCAAGTCAACACAACTGTCTGCAAAGCAGATGGAAGCTGTTTGGATAAGAGGAAATTAAACTATGTGTACTTTACATTGTTTCCAAAGAAATTAAATATCCTGTAAAAATTCACGTCTTGAAAAAATGTTTACTTAAAAGATTAAAGGTGGGTGCTATCCTATCAGAAAAATGCATCACCTGGTGCCCAAGCTTGCCATTTATTGTTACAGGCAGGCTGGTAGCCTTGCTATTTACGAATGTCAAACCACCTTACTAATTTTATATGTTTACTTAAAGTTTTCAGTTACTTCACAAACCTCCATCTGTGTGAGGTGAAATACACGTACC
Organism: Gallus gallus; assembly: GCF_016699485.2. Classification (NCBI taxonomy): domain Eukaryota; kingdom Metazoa; phylum Chordata; class Aves; order Galliformes; family Phasianidae; genus Gallus; species Gallus gallus. The sequence continues at coordinate 9,680,331 of NC_052534.1, forward strand.
TCGCCAGGCTGACTTTCCTTTGCTGGAGGTGCACACAGAGATAACATCTCAGCAGAAGTGGCTCGGTTCCTTAAAACTTTGCTGGACTTTTTCTTTTAAACAACTTCAAATGTTGCAGGTCCGAGCTTTCCTTTAGAAATACACCTCACACCAAAGAATTAAATAGAAAACACAACCAAAAATCCGATCTTCAAAAATCATGGGGGAAAGAAAAAAAAAAAGCCATGCTTTTTATAACTGCTCCATAAAAAAATAAAGTAGTCAGTTTTAATAAGGATGGCCCACAAAAGTTCTATTTTTACTTTCAATGCTCCAAGTCTCTCAGCTCTTAGTGCTGATCAAGGACTGTGCACCATGCTTCTCAAATGCCTGCATTTCACATTAAAAATATCATACTGTTTCCATAAGGGCTGAGTCCAACACACACTAGAGATGCAGGGATTCAGAATAACCTTCCCATTTTGCTTGAGGCTGACACTGTTTCAGAAGCTGAAGGTAGAACAATGGCCCAAATGAGCATCTCCAATGCCCAGTAGGTGCCTTCTCTCCATTACTGGCCCAGCTGATGCTTCTCACATACTGTTTTGGTGACAGGTGTGTTTAAAAATGCTTAGTGCTAGTGAAAGAAAGCACAGAGATGGTCTCTACCCTCAAAGCTTTGTTTACTAACATGGTCATTACAGCAGCCCCAGCCACAGGAGAAAGATTTCTCCTTCAGTGTATCAACAGCTCAGAAATCCTCTGCCCTTCTTATAACACTGAAGAATTTGTGCTGCAGAAATATTTCCATCCCATCAATCCCACCCACTCTAAACAGTTAATACCTCTATTCCATCTCCTGTGTTCCTCCTCACACACCTATTCCCCTCTCTCTATTTTGCTCTTCTACCTTCTAATCTCTTCTTTACCTCCTGCAAGCATTTATACAATTCATTTCCAAACACACTTCCCTTCTAAACTACCAGCTACAGTAATGTTAATTTGTTAAAGATAAATAAACGCAAAATCTACAAAGGAAAATTTTATCAAAAATATCTGCACTTGATCTCATTCTTTTACAAATGATTCCATTGCATAGTGTCTGAGACCTCTTGGTTTAGTGGATCCATATCTCCTTGAGATACCAATATGATGAAAATAATAGTTTTCTTGAGTCTTCTGCAGTCCTTTCACATACTCTTTGTAAACTTCCTGCCAAAAATGTTTAGCATTACAGCTTCATGACAGCTGGGAATCAGGGTGTGTTGTTTATACAGAGAGCACAAAGGAATTACTAATATTACTTTTAAAATATGATGCTGGTAGTAATGGGGTTTAGTAGAGGCATCCCCATAATTCCAGAACAGATTCCTAATAAAGCCTCTTAATGGATAGATGTTGGAAAACCTTGTACTCTAATATGCTCCTTAAATACCAAAGCTTTCTCAGCCTAAAGAAAAACAATATTACATTGTTCACTACGAGACAGTACAACTGATCATAAGCAACTTTACTACTACGCTCAGATTCCCAGCATTGAAGGTCCTGAGTACAGAGCTTTTAAAGACACAGAACTTCATTTGTGCTGGCACAACCACTTATATGGTCTATACAAGGGAAGTGTTTGATTTAAAACCAGTTCAATTCCCTGAACCAGCTCATCAAGTATCCCTACAAATAATTTACCTGTGCAATTATGGTAGTGATGCAAGTGTAAAACAAAAGCCTTGTCAGCTGGCAAGGCCACCAAAAAGATGCTTCTTGAAACAGCACCCTTATGAAAGAGATAACACGAACCACTGACATCTACGAAGTGTTCTGGATTGGAGATAGCTGGACATAATTGTTCCAAAAGGTGAGGATACCTTAGAATACAACAAGAATTCTTCTGTTTTTTCTTCCCAGTAGAATAGCAGGTGTTGAGAACAGGCCATGACATCAAGCAAACCTATATTAGTTAACTAAAAGCTATAATAGGCCAGAAATTATTTTCCCTGAGACATCTGTCCCTGTTCTTTTCATTCGTTGCACATTTCTCTGTGCTGCAATATTACAGGTGCTGTGGTAAGAGCTTCTGAACAACAAACTACAACCTGGCATATAACTAAAAAACAAAGACAGTCACAGTTTACATTAATATACCAGACAACAATCTGGGACAATTCAACTTGTTTGGATAAGCAGCAGTTTGGATAAGCTGGTACAACTACAGCCATCTCACAGTGAGATGTTCCTCACAAGCTGAGCCTACTTACATTATTCTCATATTCATTGAACCACAGAATGGCTTGTGTTGATAGGGACCTTAAAGATCAGCTAGGTCCACCCCCCTGCTGAGGGCAGGGTTGGCAATGACTAGACCAACCCCTATCCAACCTGGCTTCGAATGCCTCCAGGGATGGGGCATCCACAGCTTCCCTAAGCAGACTGTTCCAGTGCCTCACCCACTGAGTAAAAAAATTCTATCTCATCTGAATCCCCCCCCTTTTTTCCCCCTTGTCCTCTCACAATCGGCTTATGTAAAAAGTTGGTCTCCCTCCTATTTATAAGCTCCCCTCAAGTACTGGAAGGCTGCAATGATGTCACCATGGAGCCTTCCCTTCTCCAAGCTGAGCAAGCCCACCTCCCTCAGCCTTTCTTCACAGCAGAAGTGCTCCAGACCTCTGAATATCTTCATAGCCCTCCTCTGGACCCGCTCTAACAGCTCTGCATCTTTCTCGTACTGTGGGCTCCAGATCTGGACACAGTACTCCAGATGGGGCCGCACAAGGGCAGAGCAGAGGGGCACAATCCCCTCCCTCGACCTGCTGGCCACCCCTTTTTTGACACAGCCCAGGATAATGGTGGTCTTCCAGGCTGCAGGTGCACAGAGCTGGCTCATGTCCAGCTCTTCTGTTCACCAGAACTCCCAAGTCCTTCTCCACACTGCTGTTCTCAATGAGTTCTTCTCTCAGCCTGTATGCATATCGGAAACCGCCCTGACTCGAGCACAACACCTTGCACTTAGCCTTGCTGAATCTCATTAGGTTCTTGTGGTTCCAACTTTTCAAGTTTGTCCAGGTTCCTTTGAATGGTGTTGTGTCAACGGCACCGCTCAGCTTAGTGTTGTCTGCAGACTTGCTGAGGTTGTACTTAATCCCACTGTCCGTGTCATTGATAAAGATGTTGAAGAGCACTGGTCCCAAAATGGACCCTAGGGGCACACCACTCATTACCAGTCTCCACCTGGACATTTATTGCATGCAGAATACAACTGGTTTTTAGTACATGCCTGACAGATGACTCCCATCCAACACAACTAATCTAAATAGATCTGAAGAAATTTGACAGTTCCTGGAAACTAAGTCCTTGTTTGGTTCCCTCTTAAGCAGAAACATCCTCTGATTATACAAACACTGATTTCCATGCAAACTGAAGAACCTTGTAAAAAAAAAAAAAATCTCTTTTAAAAGCATTTTTGCTGCTGAAGGCCAGACCCAGGTAGTGAACACGCCATGCTGGCTAGCTAAGATACCACGGCATCACACCAAAATGAAACTGTTTTTCCTCTTATCACACTGAAAGAAGGAGGGAAAAGACAAAGAGTACAACTGCTCTGGAGTTCAGGGCTGTAACACTTGGACAGATACAGTAGCTCTCATGCCAGCTGTCCATCTAATCCTCTTTTTCTTGGTGCAAGCTATACTCACCCAGCTACAGGGTGGCTTGGCAGATTGTGAAACAAGTTTCACAGTTCTGAACTGATGCAAGGTACAGCTAGCACCAATTTCAATATTCCTTAATTTGACAACCTGTAATTTGTGGCAATGCAGGAGCTGCTACATAAGCAACTGAATTGTTCCTGAAACAGCAACAACCAGAACAGTCATTCCGAGGTAAACTGTACAGGATTGTGAATCAGAACCCTGAAGCATATCATGCCCCTGTAAGACCTTGTTTAGAAGGCACAGAACTTGGTATTCTGTCTGGTTGATTAATGCATACTCCCATCTCCAGAAAAGCTTGAAGATATTAAAAGCTTGATGAGTCTGATGCCGATGATTGTTTAAAGCAGATTGTCATACATCACCTTTCCTTTCCAAGCAGACCTACATATCAAATCCAAAGTAGATAGCCAATTTTTCTTGCGACTAGAAAGTGGAATTGAGAAACTGAGCTCTTTTATTTCTTAAAATAAAATGCATGCAAAACTTGTGCTGCCTAGTGGTACCCATTAGGACCCTGTGTTTCTAGGCACTCAGCAAAGAGAACAGCTGACTTTGTACTTAGGCTTTGTATGCTGGTGAAGTATGATTCAGTATTTGCTCAAGTTTTGCTGCTAGGCAAACCATGAGTTTTATCCAAAACATTTTATTTTTCTTCAGTTTCAGATTTCACCTTCCTCTCCTTCCAGCTCTCATCTCACCTGACAGAACAAAACAGACTTCCTGCTCTGACTTAGAGCCTACAGATAGGATTAGTCAGGATCAGTCTTTATGGAGAAAGTCCATCTGAGTCCCTTGGACGTGTGAATCTCCATTCATTCCCCGTGTGAGGAAGGCTCGAGTGCAGCCTAGTCAGTGGCCCCAGAAGTGAGACAAGCGTATACAATAAGGACATATGCTTTGGAAAGCAAACTGTTGAACTTGAAAGATTCACAAAATGTAAGGGAAAGTTCACTTTTTCAAAACCTAATTTAATACTTCTACTCCAAAGAAGGAGGTACGAGTGACATCAGAATGTGAGTAAAACATTGCAAAGAAAGCACTCAGCAATTTTTCCTATCTTTACTCCTAGACCGACTGGCAAAATCTTTTTACCTGCTTCTTCCAAAACGCAACAATCCATGAGAAACACGTAATGCATACTTCAGTTACAGCAATTAAAGTCACAGAAACTAAGTTCTTACAGCAAAGAATTAGGCAACCTTTCTGACCTCACCTACAGTAAATCTCTCAGTCCACTGAACAATTTCATATGCACTTATATATTTGGGCACGTCGCTTGTTGCTTATATGCGCCTAAGAGATTTTCATGTATATGTGGGCTTGGAAATAAACGTTATGCTGTAGGGAACACCTAGGCAAAGCCTGCAGTTGGCAGGCGAAATCCCTCCTAATAGAGTATATATTCCAAAGGGATTGCAACAGTCATTATTAAAAACTGTATTTTAGTATTCCTTTGTGCTTCTTCTTAATCCTTGAAAAAGCAAAAAGCAGTTTTAGTGTTCTTTTCACAAACAGAATGCAAACTGAAAATCAGATTTTTTTATGCTTACGTTAACTTTCCCTTGAAAGTGAATTTAATAATACTGGCATTAACATTCACCCAATATATAAGCAAGTTACATGAGCTAGCAAGGATATGAACCCTGATTTAGCTTGAGGAAAAAAAGTAATCTTTGTTTTTTTCTTCCACAGAAAAAAAATACTACTTTCCAATAAAACTAATGCCTCAAATCTCCTCTCGTCTCCAAAACCAAGCCTTGCATTTCATGACACTTTCCTTTTCTGCAGCTTGAGGAACGTTAACTGTGTTTGTGTTCATTGTGACAAACATGGATGACAACCAAGGAAGCAATTACAATAAGCGTCTGATCCGCCTCCACTAAAAACAGACTTCAGCTTCAAAATACCATGCCACTCAAATTGAGTAAACCCTACCTGACACAAAAATTACCAATGCTTGTCATGCCTAAACACATTTTTGCACAAAATTAAACAAGCATGTCTTGCCTTTATCAACTCCTCTAAAAGAATAAGAATATATAGCAGCTTAAGAAGTAAGTCCTTGTAGTAGGTTTCTGTCACTTTTTTTTCTTAAAGAAAAGAGTTCTGGGCACTTGTAAACTGTGAAAATAGTAATTTTTTTAAACAGCATATAGATTCTTGGTGGATTTCACTGGCACTGGTTGTGTTTGCAGCTTTGAAGTCTCCTCCAGGTCTGTCATTTGGTAAGGCTGCTGATGGGTGCCTGGGGTGCTTTGTCCTCCGGGAGGCTATTTTCCTTTAATTCATCCCTGATTAGAAGCAATTTATGCATTTTCATCCGTTTTATGTAAAGATCAAAGGGATCATGGATCCCAACGTTGACCCTCTTATAGGCAAAAGAGGTAGGCTGCACATTTTTGCTTGTTTTCAGTATAAGCCTCAAAGCACTCATTTATACTGCTCAGTTCTTGATATACGTCTCATAAATCAGCTTTTATATGGAGACCAAGTGCTATAAATCTCTTGCTGTTAAACATACACATGCTTTTATATTTATGTAAAACTTAGTTTTGTGGAGAAGTTCCCATTTTCAAATCTCCTGAGATAATTATTTGCCCAACAAGAACAGAGAGAGAAAAGATTAGAATTGATATTGCTATAGCAGTACAGCTCTACTGCTAATACTACTAGCAAACATACAACAATTAAACTAACCCCAAACTCTTAGTTGGCCATGCAACAGGAAGTTTTTTAAGGCTTTCTTTCTCAAGATACAATTAAGCAAAAGACTGACCCTTTTGCAACTTTAATAGAATCATTCATAACACAATGATGCCTTTAAGATGTATTCCAATACTTTTAACATTCAGCATCCATTCATATTTATTACATTAACACTGTCATCATGAACTCAAGAGCAAGAATACTGATATCACTGAAAATTTAAGTGAAAGCAACTTCATATTGAGTTTTTTATTATTTTCTTTTTAAGAAACTTGGCATATATGCCAGCAAATACGCAGATATAGGAACTTTCAAGATATTATCTCATGCCAATAAACACACACTGTAAATGCAAACGTCTCCTCTTCAAGTCAACTGAACATAAGGCTCAACTCCCCCCTTTTCTTACTAAGCACGTGTGAAACAGAGAGACAGTATGATGATCAGCAGATTGAGAAAGCCCCTCAAATCTTACTTTGGGAGAAAACAGCAGAACTGTTGCAAAGATTCCTCGTGTTTTAAAATCAGAAGAAAAAAGACTGCCGTGATTGTTTTGTCACGTCATGTAAAGACAAAGAGTTAGGACCGTACCTAGTGAGAAATGTGACAAAGAACACGTTGCAGTTGATGTGCTTGCAATAAACAGTGGCTCTTACCTCAGGGACAGTGGGGCCTACTCCTACCACAACTTTATAAAATTTGCCAAAACTTATCATGGATGTTCTTTTACAATAGTGACAGAGGGGCTGCATGAAATACAAGAGACTAATACTGGGGAAAAAAAAAAAACCAAATACAAAAACACAGAATCACAGAATAGCTTGAGTTGGAAGGAACCTTTAAAGTTCATCTAGTCCAAATCCACTGCAATGAAAAGGGTCATCTACAGCTAGATGACGCTGCTCAGAGCCCGGCTGAACTATCAAAAATGAGGAATAACATTGCTTATTTGTTCTCAAAATAATTCTAACAAGACTTAGGAACATTTAGAATTAAAATGTTGGAAAACAGAGAAAATACCCATTACTTTGTAAAAGACTGTGCAGCCCTAGCTTTTGGACTTTCCTCATGCCATTTAAAAAAATTGTATTGGTACTTCTTACCATTTTATTTTTGAAACTTGTAACATTTTCTATGAATTTTCAATTCTTAACATGCATTACATTTTTAAATGCATTGAATGCTCTCATGCATTTATGTGCTTCCACAGTATAGCCTACTGAGCAGATCCTTACTGTGAGTCATTTTAGTTTGCCTACTATTACAGTAGGTTTTGTTTGTTTGCTTACTTACTTTGCTTAAGACATTCAAAATAGAAACCATACCAAGACCATCACATTTACTTTTTAGAGGTCACCAATATCAAGTTTGGATGCTATCATAGTTGACAAAAATGATGGAGAAACCAAAAGAGAACAAGCTCTGTATTCTGCATCCAAGTTCATAAATCACCCGTTCAGCGGTAACCATAAATGGCTGTCAACAAATACTAAAAGAGAAAGTTAATTTCCAGGACAAAAAAAACCCAGGTCCTGTGTTGGCAGCATAGCCTGAAAAGATGTTGTTTGTTGTAATTCTAATTTGGGCCATGCAGTTGGTAAAACATCAACAAACTAGTATGAAAGCATTCTTTCAGCCTTTGATGAAGCAGGCATTTGGTATCAGAAGAAGAAAAGTAATTAAACTGTTTTGAAACATTATTCTTTAACAATGGTACACCTCCCCCACTCTTTTGGAGTCTCTGTATTGATTCCAGGACCGGCAACTCATCTCACCTTAAGAGCACCTCTGCAGGTGGTAAGTGGAGTGCCATAAACTGCTATACACACCACGTTCTGCAGTCTCTGGTAAGACATCACTTACATTAGAGACAACTACTAACAGACTGACAGCAACAGTGCAAAACCAATTTTGTTCATGTTTAATTAAGCATTTAGACTTGAAACAAGCAGAAGAGCCAGATGCTACTTGATGGTAAAATAACCTGTGTAAAATTTCCATTTCTCAACATCATGCTTCTCTAACTCCTTGTTGCGCTCATCTTGAACGCCACGCTTCCAAAAAAAGACAGGCTGAGTTCTCAGCCCAACTCATGAACACTTCAGCACTGAACTCAGGTGTGGTCCTACAATAGTTAATAGTATATCCAGCCCAAAAAGTAAACAAAAGGGTACTTATTTTTGAAAAAGTGTCTAAATTCAAGAAAAAAAAAAAGAAAACCAACTACAAAATAAGAAGTTACATGGAAAGAAAGACCATTGGGAGAGAAAGTGCAATTGGAAGAGGCCTTTACATTTCAGTGGGCAAAGGCAATCACGAGACTTAAGAGGTGAACACTTCAGGATAACTGGAAAAAACTACACATAGAAAAAATGACTTGCTGCTTTTAAAAGACATAGAAATTACCTTGAGAAAATAGGCAAACTTCCAAACTCATTCCCAGGGAGAGCAGCGATCCTCCTCCTTCCTTAGGCCTGACCTATCCTTTAAATTGCGTTCAGCGGCATATAATCAACTTTATATGGTAAAGGAATGTGGAAAATGCCCAAGGCTAAGGGAAAGGTAATGTTTGGCAAGGGGGAAGACAGAGTGGGGCTGACAGAGAATAGAAGGAGAAGGCACATTACCTTTCCTCTCATAAAATTTTTTACTAAGTCACACACACACACAAATATGTTGTCTGGTTTTTGGTAGAATTTCGGCATCTGTTACCAATTAGCAGAAAACAAGAAGAAAAAGTTATCTTTGAATCTATTAAATATGGCCTTAAGTTGCACCAGGGTAAGTTTAGGTTGGATATCAGGAAACACTTCTTTACAGAAAGGGTTGTGAAGCACTAGAATAGGCTCCCCATGGAGGTGGTTGAGTCACCATCCCTGGATGTGCTTAAAAACCATTCGGATGTGGGGCTCAGGGACATGATTTAGCAGAGCATTGTTTGAGTTAGGGTAGTATGGTTGGACTATGGTTGGACTCGATGATCTTTAAGGTCTTTTGCAACCTGAGTGATTCTATGATTCTGAAAGTGCATAAATCAAATAAATAAATTAAAGCCTGTTGTTTGTTCCTAATCACATCACGATCCTTTGAACCCCTGAAAACATTTCCTTGAATATTTTTTTCTCTGAGCTCTCAGACCAAGACTTGACAAAAGAAGAAACAGGCGGCTTGACTGGAGTTGGTTTATTGCTTAGGAGAAATAAAATTTGCCTAATTGGTCTAGTTTTCTTCTCATGGAAGAAATATGTGGAATATATTCCAAAAAATATGTGGAAACATGTGGTATTGATTTTTTATAATTAATAAGATGATAAGTTACTTAGTTATTCTTAGGGAAAGACTTAGGCAGTTTGTTTCCACATTGCCATTGGTTTGCCCCATTGTTGTCATCATGTATGAGAATCCCTAAAATAAAATGTTTTACTAGTTAAAATTAAAACTCTATTGTGCCAAACATTAGAACTGCTAAAATACTCTTCCTAAACACACAGTGCTTCTAACACCGCAAATGTAGGAAGAACACTGGGCACCTGGCTCCATGGGGACCGGGCTCTGCCGGCATGATTTGTGCATCAGCACAGGCAACAAAAGGCACTCTGGTTTGCCAGACCAAGTTCAGCTGAGCAACTCCTCCTCCCACATCTCCAGCCCCAAATGCCACCCATTCCTCTTCTGACAGGCCACTGCATTTATCCTAAGGTATCTCTACAAATCCCTCTGAGGAAGCCACTGAACGTGTTTTTTGAGAATTCGGTCTTATTTAAGATACTAAGCAGCTGCTACTTAATGCAGCTGCCTTAATCAACACTTAAATACTCTTTTTTTCCTCCAGTATTCTGTACCACAAAGTATCGATCCAGCGATTGGAAAAGACTGCTTTGTAGAAAGTTCAAGATCAATTCCCTTTACGCAAGGCATCGAGAAGGAAGCCTGAAAGATCCCCAGGATGGCATTCTGTTGCAGCCTGAGTAGCCCTGAGCATTGCATCATCCTGCAGTCTGGAGAAGCAACAGAGGTTTGATAACTGAATAACGTAACCACCTCACTGGCAAAAACAAATAAGACGCCTGCATGTTTTTATAGAGAAGTGATCTGCTCTTGATTGCGCAGACACGTAAGCAACTGTTTTGAAGACTATGCATTACACATATCCCAACACAAATGTAAAGGTGATGACAGATTTATCTCTTGGAGGTACGGTACCCTCTGTGATCCTAAGTTTATCCTAAACCACTTCAATAGCCACAAAAACATATCTGCCATGATCACAACCTTTTTTTGGCAAGCCCAAAGAAACAGAAAAGTTTCTCCCTGACAGTTCAAAACAAATAGAAACAGCAGAGCTTTTGAGTGGGTCAACGTTGTCTGGATAATGCTGAAGGAAGAATGCCATGGAAAAAATGAAAAATAGGTATTTTCTTCTTGTGCAAACACTTGGCCTCTTTCCATTACTTTCTTGCTCCTACGTTTTAAGCTCACAAGAACACAGTGAGCTAAGCATATCATCAAGATTGCCTCTTACATAAAATCTTTAGCTAGGCTAATATTTCCAGCTCAAAACACCGTCGTGTCCAAAACGTTAGTTCTGGTTAGAATAATGAAGTAGATGAGTAAGATAAGAACTAAAGTGTTCCTATCCTATCTGTTACAGCCAGAAAACAAAAGAGGCTGCTAACACGTAGGAGAGGAGTAACTCAGACGGTTCTGTTGAAAAAACTGTAATTTACCAATTCAGTAAATTCAAATAAATTAATCTAGAGTTAGATCACGACTACTCAGTTCTGAGATTCCTTAGCAAGATGGCATTTTGAAAGTGATTTTTTCCCCCCTGTTTTAAGCAAGTAAAGATGACTACAGTTTTCAGCTTTACGGGAATTACTTTCACTATCACCCTGTCAGGTGCCTAGTAAATCACTGGAAAAACCCCTAACAATTAAAATATAAGGCTGGTTTTAGAATAAAACACGCAATTTCTTGTAGAAATAAAGGTTTAAGAAAAACACAAACCTTTTGTCCTCTACCATGTACAAGCTGAATTAATTTCTAACATCTTCTATAAACCTTCAACGTTATTCAGATCTATAACAAACATGAAATGTGGCAAAAGCCAACAAGTTAATTTATTACAGTATTTAATCAACAATCTATCATGATCTTCAGAAAAGATAAACTAGAAAACAGATTCTCATTCTGTGGAGAAGATAAAAGTAAAAGGGAAACTCTGAAAGTGTTCCAGAAATGCAAATGCATACATCATTTGTGCTAAAGGCAACACCAACATTTTCCCTTAAATGAAGCAATATATAAACATGTAAGAACAGGGAAGCATTTTTCTGTCAGCAGAAAACACAGAAACATTGCCTGTGATGAGTAAGTACGCGATCAAACTAAAAAGAAAAAAATAGCAATATGAATTACACAGGACTTAAAATTGTATTTTCCATGTGCTTAGATGCCTCAATAGACACCGGCTGTAATCTAAAAGCAATACTAACTAAAAACAACAGTGCAACTTGTTTGATTTCCTACAGATTCATCATCTGCCGGACATTATTGTGCCATCTTCATAATCCCAAACCTCCACATAAAGCTCCTTGCATTTCCCTCACATTTCCCAAATACTTTACACATTCAATTCAGCTTGTTCACATCTTCCTATCCATACCCTTCAATTTCTTTTTCCATTCTCTCCTCGGTCACTTTATGCAGCTCTCATATCAGCTGAGCACAAGGCAGTGTACTACAGCTGGTCTGGAACTCCAGAGTTTCTAAGTGATCTGTAAGCATATACTTAATTATTGATCTTGTAGGCCAAACAGAAGAAAATCCTTGAGCCCAGGTTGCAGCCTTTTATTGAGGAGTCTGGAGGAGGGAACTCTAATTTTGATGCCTTAGATTTTCACAAAGCAAACAAATTTGGAGCTTTTGAGACTTCTACCTTCCCTGTCATTGGAACTGGCCGCAAAGCTCCAAAAATAAGTACAAGGAAACAGAAAAGCAGACTGCATGATCAGACAACTTAAGTTGTCTCTTAAGTAACCAAAGAAAAAATGCTGTCCCTTACTCAGCAGCTTTTTGCTTACAGCAGTCAAGTCATCAAAAAAGAAAAACAACACTTTTGAATATAACATCCACTGTCTACCTGGAAATTACAGCTGCTACTCTGAGCTAAGTGTTAACTCTACCTCCCGTTCATAGTTTCAAGGTAGGAAAACACTTTGTATTAAATATCCAGTGTTGTAATACCCAAGCTCATTCTAATACTTCAACACTGCAGATAAACTGATGTAAAGCCTAATCTCATAGTTTCCACCAACAGAACTAGTATTTGCTCCCTCTACAAAGGTAAATTTCATAGTTTAAAATCTATTTTCAGTACACTTCAGATCTGTTAAGCATTAAGGTTAACAAGAAAAATGGCATCGATGTTAATTATTTTCTTAAATATAAAATTATACAACATACTCTTAAAAACCATTCATCCTTCAAAACTCAACGATTGGTGTAAGATGAGTAACCTACTGCCCCTTCTCAGAGAAAATTACCACATTTCAACTGCCACTGCTTAAAATAAATGTGCAAATCCATATTTACACCTCACTTCTGAAAACTAGAGTATTGATACATTGGCCTTAGGACCCTGACTTCAAACACTTTGCGGTTATGACAAGAATCCACTGCACAGCAAACATACAACTGGGCAATAAATGCCAGTCGCTGATTCAGTTTTGAACAATTTAATGTCTTAATAATCAAAAGGAATGTTAGCCAAGCTGAGGAAAGATGCGTGGATGAGTGATAAGATAAAGTAATGTATCTTCAGTGAGAAAGAACGAAGAATAACTCATTCTTCCTGAAATAAAAGGTAAAAATTGCAATGCACCTCTACCTGGTGACAGCCAAATGGATTTCAGGAATGTTTTCTGCACTTTTTCTAAAATGCAGGAGAAAATGAGAACAAAACCTAATTAGTAATACAATGCAGCTGTAATAGTGGCCATGAAAAAATATATTTTGGGGTGTATGGGTATGCCTTTCCCCAGAGGGATAAAGTTCCTTATACCCAATTTCTGGCATCTCCCACCACAATCCTGATTTTGCTGGGCAGACCACTTTTTCATCACTTCCTCTGCATACAAAAGCGTGCTCTGGAGTTACCAGTCTAAAAGGCAAACAATAACTCATTTCATAGCTCTTCTTCAAGTGTGGATAGTGAATTGTAAAGTATTTCTCAAAGTCAGAGAGAAGTGGGACACACAAAAATGCGAGACAAGTAAAACCCAGGCATGGCCCAAGAACACTTGAAGGTGTCCAGCAGGATTTGGAGTAGTAAAATGTCTTAACTTCTTCTGGAGAAATGGACAACAGCTGTCATGTTGAGGAAACTGCTTTAGTTCGTGTCGAGCTCATTTCTCTTCTCACATTCCCCAGCAGAAGTTGGAGTTAAAACAAAGCAAAATGAACAAAAAACTACAAAAAAACTCACTTTTTTTTTTTTTGCTTTATGTAATGATTCATCAAGATAGTTGTATCGTTTTGCAGTATGATGAGTGCCTAATTACAATGATTCAAATCTCTTGTCACCTGCAGGCTAGACTACAGATAGCAATGATTTTTAGTCAGAGTTGATAGTGAAAAAGAACTTGACACAGCATGCAATGGTTTGTTAAGCATGATATATGCTTAAAACATCAGTATTAAAAACATCACTCCCCTTATTAATCTAGCCAGGAGGAGGAAGAAATCACATGATTTCAAGTTCAAAGTTGCTAAATCCCTTCTCCAGCAGGAGAACATGCTTGTCTGATTACATTTTCAGGTTGAATGCATTGTCACTCCATCACCTTCCCCCACATTCCGTCCCACTTTGAGCCTGTTTGCTTCTGTCAGCTCTTCCATCTCCTGATTTTTTCTGCAACTTCTTAGAAGTTCCTTCAGCTTATTATCCATTTTTCTCCTTCCAAAATGGTTATATGCTAGCTGGGCCCTCTAGTGAATCTTGATGTTAATGCACTAGACATCCATGATAAACATTCCCAGTGTTTTTTGCATTATGCTCTACCCTAATAAGAAACTTCTGAAAGAACGGCTACTTTGTCCATGTGCCTTTCACAAGTGGGCCCTATATGTGCTCATACAGCCTCAAAAGAAGCACAAGCTGAGCGACGTCCACACTAGTTGTACCGTCACTTACTATCAAGACCCAGACTCAAGTACTCAACTCCATGAATGGCAACTTCTGCTAACCCGCTGAAAAACCTGCATCAAAAGCTCAGCGGGAAACTTGAGGGATGAGGTCAGAGAAGCAGCTTCCTCACCAGGAGCAGAAGCTCAGGAATGAAAACCGCTTAACACTTCAAACACAGCTCCTTTATGAGGACAGAGATCTGCAGTATCCCTGGAAATCAAAAGGCTACAAATGGCATGTGTGCACATACATACACATACCAGGTGTATGTGGGAAATGGTGAACAAATTCAGACCCTAAAATACATGATCACCTGCAGCATAAGTCAGAGAGCAACGCTCACACATCTCACAAACCATGCCTTAAGCCAATCTCAAACTTCAGCATTTAGAAAACAATCTCAGTACCCCCATGTCACTAATTTTAGATTCCTCAGGTACTATTTCATGTTCATTAACATAATTATTCATCTAATCTTGAGCCGTTTCCTTGTCTTTCACTTTTAGTTTCTTCAGATAAAAAAGGACCTTGCTAACAGGCAAAACTGGAGATGGTTGAAATGATTTAAATATAAAGCTGCAATTAAATTTAAACAGATTTGTGATGTCACCTAGAATGTTTAGGTTTTTAAAGGAATGCTTAGGTTTTTAAAGAAACGTTTTACAAATAGGCTGTATTACGAATAAACCCCAGAATTAGACAGTCAAAGCTTGCAGCAGCCTAAGGGAAAAGAACAAATCAGTGACACAGCAAAGAAACTGGCCGTGGTACAATTTGTATGAACAATGTCGATATTATCCCTATTCCTATCAATATTATCCCTGTTCCTATCCATCCGTTGTGCATTTAACCTCACTAAGTGGGATCTCTACATTGATAAAAGCATCAAAGACCAACAAACATAGATATGAATGTCCTTTGTAAGAATATCTGCTATTTACACTGATTAATCTTTTCAGCCATAATAATTAACAAGAAGTCTAATGGAATAGCAATCTAAGAGTATAGGAAAAGTCGCACATTTTGTTAGAACTTCCAAGGTTACTGGAAATTCAGTCCACCCCTTGGCTGCATCACACTCAGTCCAGATTTCAAAAGAAATTATGGAAAGGAAGATATATACGTATTTGAAAACAGGTTTTAAAGCAGCTTCTGAGAGTGAAGGCCTTCCCAGTGTTGGAGGGAACATTTATTTACAGGCAGCTGTAGATGTCCCAGAACGTGAGGAAACAGCATTTAAGTGAGCAGGTTTTCTAATAAGCTTTGTGTTATCTGATGAAAGCAAGGCAAGGCAGTAGCATTTGGAAGCCTGCTTTTCTTTCACTTCAAGATTAATTTTAACTCTACTTCTGAAACCACCACCAAGTTTCCATTATCACTTAAGATGTGTGTATGATTTGCAATCAACAGATGTGACAAAACATGAACAAGCTTCAAAACCCAGGGAGCGAGGGGCATCAGACCGTATCTCTGCCCCTTAATTCCTTCAGTCCACTTGAAAAATAACCTCATTTAGAATAAGGCACATTTATTAGAACGAAGATGCTCCTGGGATTAATACGTAGCACTAGATTAACGCAAGGATGAAACCCGTCCTGCCTGATTTCTAAATAAAACACAGCTAAACTGTTATCCCTGCATAACGAAGTAATGACTGTTTATGGTTTCTCTGTGAATTCTAGTAGTAAGACTTTAGATGTGGTCACAGAAATCATAAATCTGCTTTGTTATCTAGAAAACAAAACAATTACAGCAATTTTCTGCTATTACAAGCAATTGTCTTTAATTACCCAATATATTACTTCATTGTCTGAAAAGACAGGATGTCAGTGTGAATAGCATTGGTTTGGCAGCCCCAAATTATCAACAACCATCAAAATGGTACATGCTTTTTCTCTTCCCTTCCCTGAAGACAGTATCTGAGCTTTCAAAGCAGGCTGACTTTCTACCTTACTATCACACAGAAAGAAAAATTAAAGTGAAAGGAACCAGGCAGATAATTTTAAAAATTGCACGTGTTGTGTTCATGGCTTTCAAGCTTGTCCTCTGCATTGCGCATATCCTTTAATTATCAATCATTTCACAGCTCGATCCACTCTCCCTAGCAACCCATTTCTCATTTGACTCCAATTTGCAACAAAGGTAAGTGGTGAAATAATAGAAACAATGGTACTGTGCAAGCAACCTATCACTTGACAATAACTCCGCTGGCAAGGAAGCCTTGACAACATTGGCCAAACAGTGGCAAATTTCTTGTTCAAAAGAAAAATGAGAAACACCAACCAACCAACCAACAAACGACAGCAACTACTCGCTACCCTTAGTTGCCATGAAAATCAAACAAATGTAAAACTGCAACACCTCAATTACACATTTTGACTACTTTAAGTAAACCTGGGCACTTAGAACTAGCTGAAAGTCTTTGTCCTTGTGTTGTAACTCTGTACACCTATGTATTCCCAAGAAATTTTTATCATTTACAAATTTTAGAGGATGCTTTCCACCACAAAGACCATATATGTCATTTTTAAGCAGTTCAAGTATGAATTAGTTACTGTTAAAAACACATTCATTCTACACAATTTGCATTGATTTTCTCTCAAGTGGGAGCAGTGACAGACCCACCTATTTAGCTGCACCATTAGTTTCCTTTCCATTTCTATAGCTGTAGAAGAACTGATTAAGTTAACTCATACATGCAAGCGTAATGTTCCACAGCAGTGGCAGTGCAAAACAAAACAAGTAAATTGCTTCAGCTGTGGGAAGCAAAGTTAAGCGATTTCTCTGTTCTTTACAAGTCTTTATTTTATAGAAACATTTTATGGCAGATTAAATATTAGGAGTTCTCTCACTTTTATACGTAGTTTTTTTTTTCCCACAAAGTCTTTGAGTTGGGTTTGCTCAACTTAAAGTTATGGCTGCTGTTACACCTCTGTGTGACGCTTCTTTTTCAGCTACCTTCATGTATTAAGAGAGGTAGCAGTATTTTCCCCATTATCACTATTTGTTTCTTCAAAAGAAGGCCAGCTATATAATCCTCATACTAATCCATGAATCATGTGATAGTTATGATACACATGAGAAAAAGATGCAGAACTTTCACTCTTCTGCTTCCTCACCCCATTCACCAAATAGTGTATTTCCTTTCACGACAATAACTTTAATTAGATCCCAGCAAAGAGATTTTCTTACAAAATGAAGTTGGAAATAAAGACAGAACAACAAACTTACATGGGCTCAATTACAAAAAGACATTTACATGGATATGCCTTGACATACTGCAAAGCAGAGAGACCCAAAAAGCCACCTGGGGGATTTTGGTTATCATATACAAAAAGCCTTCTCAGAAACAGAATGAATAAACAAATAAAAAACCCTAGTAAAAGAAGGAAGGCGACAGTTAAGCATCACTGACACATGCCAAAGAAGTTAGGATCAGATGGATCTTACTGCAATCTTAATTTCCCTTTGATGAAATGTCAAGCAATCAAGTTATTTTGAAATCAAACAGTCCCTTAAGAAATAAGCCCCACTTACAGCCTAAGCGTTTATTACAATTAAATGGCTACTGATTCAATATCAGTCTGACTTTTGTATTTTACCTCATGCGTGGCACTGTGTTGTGAATTCTCCAGTACCAACCTTGCACTGAATTCCACAGGAAGAGACCTTTGTAGTCACTTGAAATTAATGAAGTTAACAAGACTATCAACATGTATGGAACTCTGCCAACACAGCACTAATGAACAATCCAAGCTTTCACCTAAATTCCGTCCCAAGCCGTACGTCATTTGCTGACATTCCATCGTACAGAATTTTGTTTCAATGTGAATCTATTAATTCTATTTAAGAAGGAACGCAACTCTTTCAGTCATGGGAAGACTGTTCGCTATTCTGCTTCAGAGGACAAATGACACCATGAAAGCAGAAGGAGGTGGGCACCTTCCTGCAGCTCACTGCATCACGTTGGCTTCAGGCAAACAGTGAACAGGTAAGTGTCCACTGAAACACACAGCTCAGGTAAGAAACTTGAAACAGCTTCATTCACGCATCAAGTTTTGCATTTGCCCCTGTTTAACTTCATGTGATTATTTAATCACTTAATATCTACTTAATGAAACCATTAACAAATAAATATAAATACACAACATTTTTTCTGACAATAAAACTGGAGATAAAACCATATAACATGACTGATTTTGAAGGCCACATAGACTTACCCTTTTAGTGTAATTTCTAATGCATTTTACAAGCCTTCCATTTGTCCGGAAAGACAGCCCTGACACTTACGGAGCCACCTAGCTTTCCTCCAAAACAGAATATTCTCTAAAAGCATACTTCTTAAGAGTTTGGTGATTAGAGTGAAAAGTTAGATGGCAATAAGCCTCTATTGCCCCAAGGTGGATGGCCTTGCCTTTTAAGAGGTGAATTCAAAGACAATCCTCTCTCATACCTTATACAGTGGCAGCTGCATCTGCACGATAGGGTCTCACTCTGCCGACACAAAAGTATGGCTGGAAGTGCCTGGCACCAGCTACGATGGCAAAAGGCAGCCTACCATCCTTCACAGACCTCAGCTCCCACAAAAAGGGACAGAGCCCATGAACAGAGTGCCAGCAGGGATGCTGGTGCCCGCTGGTACTCCCAGCAGTGACAGAGGATCTCGCAGCAGGGCTGCAAGTATTCCAGTAGCTCTCATTACAGAAAAGTGAAAGTTAATTCACCAAGAAATGAGCCTAGTATTGCAGTCAGCCCAACAGCAACGTGAAGGAAGTTTCACTAATTCATATCTCACACAGCTACAATGAGATTAACGTATACATCATATACATGCGTACTCATAGTTGATATCTACATGATGAAGAGCAAAAACATTTGCTAAACTGCATTTATCACACATCTTAAGCCACATGGAGATCACTGCTGTTTCAAATTCTTTCTGCAGTTCTTAAGTGTTTAAAACACCTCCCCCTCTCCCATCTGGTTTGTTAGGCAAGTCACACTGCTACAATTTCACAGGCAGCACTATTTATAAAACTGCTTATCATGAAACTCTGCATAGATTTGAACTATCAAAATAGTGACCCGTTCCTGGACACTCTTCGTGTTAACTTCAATCAAAAGCAGGAGAAAAAAGTCTCCAACAGGTGAAAGCAAAACCAAATAGAAGTGCACTACTTCTCCCAGGAGCACAGATACAGTTTCCAAGAGAAAGGTAGCACTTTGTTGCTCTGCAAAACATCCCAGCATGAGAAATACCTCCT
The DNA here is from genome assembly GCF_016699485.2 of Gallus gallus. Taxonomy (NCBI): domain Eukaryota; kingdom Metazoa; phylum Chordata; class Aves; order Galliformes; family Phasianidae; genus Gallus; species Gallus gallus. The sequence goes on from NC_052534.1 coordinate 9,700,175, forward strand.
AAAGACACTTAATCCCAGGATGAGAAATACACGCTGGAGATTCTGTAACCATTTTGGAAATACTTTTTCTGAAGAATCTTGGGAGCTGAGGACTTACTTTCCAAATAGCTTCGCTATCAAATAAGGTCTAAAACTAAACAAGCAAACAAAACCATAAAGATGTAATCTAATTAATTTAAAAAAAAAAAAAAGTTCACTAACAGGCTTGTCAAATTAACTCTTCCAGACTTGTGTAGATATTATCATTAAGCAACATTTGGTATTTGCATACTACCTGCCTCCAAGGAGCATATTCATGCTTGGGTTTGGAGTTTTATCTATCTACCAAAGCAACATAAAATACTAAATATCTGTCTTAAGAGGGAAAAAGAAATGCATACAATGAAAAAAAAAAAACCCTCTGTGGTAACTTTGGGGTCTTACAAGTCGTAAATTAGCAATGAAAGCTCTAGGATCAAGTCTTCCAGAATACACTGGAAGTTTCAATGAAAGAGACGACAAAAAACCATCGTGGCAGTTTCATATGAGGAAGCTTTAAGGTTAGTTGCAATGTATTAAAAAAAGAAAAAAAAAAACATTCAAATAAATTATTTTTCACTGCAGTATGCCTAGTTTTTGGAGATAGAATTAAAATTGGGCTTTCATTTTAGAGCAAGTAAAGCATAATATTAGACTATAATACTGCATATACTATCGAGATCCAAATGCCCACGGTGTCGCAAAAGAACACTTTCCCTCAGGCATTTGAAATTTAATGCTTCCTTAATATTCTCTGTTGGATATTGTTAGAATGGAATTTCAAACATTTCCTGCAATTGGAGTTAAAGATTACTGAATAATGCTGAGCAGCAAAAAATTTTTGAAGCATACATCTAAAGCTGGCATAGCAGCTCAATGTCCTGTTGTTTCTTGCTTTAGCAAAATTAATTTCTACAGTCTTCAACCCTGAATTCAAGCACCACCTGGAGATTCAAAGCCATAATTTAACTGTAGTGCATTTCTCGTTCCCTCGACTAATACACTGAGGGTAGACCCTGGATACCAGGCAGCTATAAAAGGTAAAGGCCATTTCATTGCAATACTTGATATTGTTTTAAATGAGACAGAATGCAACTTGGAAATCATCATCTGGCCTATTACTGTAAATAAATGGGATTACCTGCAATGAAATGAATATACATGATTTTGCCTATATTAAGAGTATGTACTGGAAGAGCAGCATCTTTCCACTAAAACTCCAAATGTTCAGAAGGCCTTTGTTCAATTAAGATCCAACTTCTTCAGCATCTAGCTACTCAACCATCATAGAACCATCACAGCTACTCAAGAACTAAAGGCAGACTGCAAATTAAACCTAAAAAAAATGAAGCACAGCTGTATCTTTCTAGCAACAAACTAGGAAAAAAAACCAAACCAACTAACCAGAATCACAATTCCCTTTGCTTGATTACTTCACAGGGAAACTTCCCTCACTCAGTGATGCAGCTGCTTTCTTTTCCATCATTTGCATCCAGGTTACAAGCACGGGATGCTCCTGATTTGTTCCAGAGCCACGGATCCCTTATTCCTACCAGGCACACGCTGACTCACTCTTTGGTTCCCTTCTATGTCAAGCCCTTCAGTTTCTCTCAAAGTGGCCCAGAATGCTGCCCATTTCTGCTTCAGAAAGTACAACTGCCGTGACTTCATATGAAATACTTCCTCCACATCCTCCCAGACTTTCCCTTCTGTAAGGAATTGGTTTTTAAAAAAAAAAATTAACTTTAAAAACTCTACATTGTATACCATGGTTTTCACTCCTCGGGTATTTTTATTGATATTGTAGATAATAATTCAATTCTTGAGAGAAACACAATCCACATAGTGGTAGCTATGGACTAGTTACTCCTGGGCAAATACAGAAACAAACAAAAAGTGATACTGTAAAACAACCTGAAATATTTTAAGTAAATTCTTCCATAGGAAACTAACCTATCTCTTCTCACTACATTTAAAACACACCAACACTTCACGAGGCTTTATAAAACAAGAAGCAATTGAATGAAGAAGCTATTGTATAATACCAATAGTTTTGAGATGTTCGCTAGAAAAAGATTTCAATTACTCACATGCTTTCAGCTAGCACATTCACCTATTGGTTTCACTGAACTGTGAAAACAGGCTGGTATAATCTTCTTTTGAATTTCTCAAAAACAGCAGTGCTATGGATACACCTTGGAAACTGACCACATAAACACAACAATTTCATAGCGCTCCAAAAATCAGATGAACCAAAGAGATGTACTGCAAAGGACGTTCTTTTCCCCTCCTTCCCTTTACCATCTCCCAGAAGTCTGTGAAAACCTCTACCACCTCAGCTCTCCTACTATGGGAAATACCACCTAGTTAACTCAAGCTACAAAGCTTGACAACAAACAACCTCTTCCATGTGCTGACTTCAGTGAGTAGAAAACCCATACTGTTGTACGGGTGTAAAAGTGTCTGTTTAATGAAGAAAAATACCAATTTCTACTAAAGGAGTGAATCCAGGAAGACTTTCTCATACACCAGGAACGTAATTCTCCTGTTCAAAACAATTCATAAAATCAACTTTACCGAATGTACAGCCAAGATACTAAAGTTTTCACACGTGTGTGCTATTATTTTGCTTTCACATGGACTCTATACTCTGTACTTGCAAGAAGTGAAAGCAGAAAATCCTCTGAAAACGGATCACAGATAGAAGGTGACAACAGATCCCACATGGTTTCTCAGCTTTACCTACAACGAAGTAGTTATTGCCAAGCCTCTGCACTAATGCAGCCCCAAGTCAGTAAAGAAGCCCTGCAAGAGCAAACACACCTGAGCAGCACTCCAAGCTCCAGAGGCTTGTGTGCATCACACCAGGTGCATCAAATCTACCTACACAGAAACCACCAAGGAGGCTTACGCAGTTGGAGTGATCTTTGCCAAATGAGTAACAGATGTTTGTGCCATTAACATAGAAATTAGCAACAAAAAAGAGAAATCTGGTCACATTTTTAATTAAGATTTAATTTATTGGCAGTCCATGAAGATTACTAATAGCTGTTACAAGTGTGCTATGCATCACTTGTCTCCTTATAGTAGACACATCAAGATATGGCATTCCATCCACCCACTAGAATACTATGGCTTTTCTAAGTTCAATTAATGAATGATCAATTACCTCTAATTGCATAAAAACATACCTGAGCTATTAAGAAACAAAAATGAAGCCATATCTCCGAAGCCGATTCCATAGACAGAAAGCAAAACTTTTGTTTGAGAACATCTTCTGAACTACAGCAAAATAATTAATAATAATAATAATAATAATAATAATAATAATAATAATAATAATTGGGGTTATTAGCAGAAGGTCTAGATACACAAGTTTCTTCATAACATTTAGCTCCCATCCAGGATCACATAACTGAAGTTTAGAAATGAACAGTAAAAAAATCAGATCTGTTCATCAGTGGGGAATATATAAAAAAAAGTCCTGTATGAAAACATCAGTACTCCATGCACTTACCGACCTTCATTTTCTAAGCTAAGATTCTTATTGTTCTTGCTTATATCTACAACTTTATCCTGTTTAAAACTCTTGCAGATTTCCTGTCGTCGTAAAAACTGACTTCTGGTCCTCTCAATCTCTTTCCTGGGATAGGCTTCCAAAAGCATTCAAATTCTACTAGTGTTTCTGGGACTGAGACCAGCAATTACATAGTTATTTTTTTTTACAAGGTCTTAAACATTTCAAGAATTACTTTTGCTTGAGATACATTTTCTGCAGAAAAATTGTAAGCAAGTGCATTTAGAAAGAAAAACTTTTATTATACGTGGAGAAGATAAAAAAAACTCCACAAATCATTGAAAATTGGGTGCAAAAACTTACCAAAAAAATAATTCAGCAATTTCTATAGATAGCAATGAAGAAAAGGTGATCCAAACTATAGTTACAGAACACTGCCAGCTATTAAAAGAGAATAATTCATTTTAAGTTAGAATTAAGAAAAAAAAAAAACAGAAATTATTCTGGCAGAGTACACTTGAAAACTACTAGCTGCCTTGGAAAATAATACTTAATCATCACAAGATAGAGATCAAAACAGCTTGAGTATTAATTGTGTTGTTTAATTACACCAATTTCCACGTTACTTAGTTTTACTGAGTGCAAAATCTGCAAATTGCATTTCAATAAACAGCTGAGTGCCTGATCTGCACACACACTACAGTTCATTACTTCTCCTGCACTTAATTTCTTTCCACTTCTGCAGCTCTTTGGCTTACAGCTCTACACAAAAGGCGTACGTTAATAAACACATTAAAGGGCGTTAAAAAATGACACCAACACCTCACTATCTCAGAAATGGTGGCAACAGGAGATGTAAAAGTAGCAAGAATATTCTGAGACATTAAAAAAAAAATCCCACAAGGACATCTGCAGATCGTGAAAAAAATGGACAGGAAAAACAGCATTAAATTTAGAGTGAATTTCTCTGGAACTCTGAAAAGGTGCTAAGGTTAAAACATCAGCAAAACCAACACAGATACAGCACACGCCTTGAGGACAAAAGGGAGCACAGATTTAGGATGCAGAAACTCAAACAGTGTATGTTGTTCACAGATCCCCGCAGCACCAACAATCTGAAGACAGTGACATGATTTAACAGCATGAGGAATACAACTGAGGACCAACACACGCTGCCAAGGACACCAGAAGAGTTTCTATCCAGAAGCAGAAGACTTATCTTAAAAGCCAATAAACACCAGGAAAAGGAGATGTAAAAAAAGAGATGGAGAAAAGAAAGCATCTCTCATTTCTCTTGTTTAGTTTTGTACAGTCACGTTTTGCTTGGAAGACCTAAAAGTCTAACAAACAGAAACACTATTTAAGCCGAGAAAAAAAGAATTGCAGAATTAGTAAGTTTTGCTAACTTGAAAAACTTCAATGTTGTCTTCAATTAAAACATCACAAAAGGCAGTGCAGTCCTAAAACAGTGTTACTCTACCTGGGACTAATTAAACCAGCAACATATTTAAAATAAACTGACAAACGTTCATTACAAATCAGTTTCAGTGTTAGGTATGTTATCTCCAGCAAGTAAACCACGGAGCACAAGCTTGGGCAGAAAAGGGTGGAGAATGAAAAGAGAGCCTTACCTACAGAGGAATCTTTGCCTAGCTTAACTGAAATCCATTAAACCAATATAATCTGCTACACCGGCAGACAAATCAGTTTATAGTATGCATATATTGATTTTGCTGAAAACTGATAAGCAATCAACCTAAAGATGATTGATAATGCTTAGTGAAAATCACCTTCTGTGAGCCCACATCAGCTTTTGGGTAAATGTAGAACTCAAATAACCTTCATTAAGTCTGTACGATGCGTGGGTGCAAAAAAAAGGTTAGAGTTACTGGTGTAAAGCATCCCAGGATGCTCTGGAACGGTCTGTCTGGACAACGAGCTCCCTGGCACTGATGAGGCACCTCCCACAGCAAGGCAGACCTCTGCTTTCGTTCGCAGCTGTTTGGCTTTGAAATTCATCCCCAGACCACAGCTTAGGTCCAACCTTCGTTCACAGCACGAGCGTATCGCTATCAAGCAGTACAGATCAGCACTGAGTAGCATGAGATCGAAAGCAAACCCGGCATAACGATACCTTTTCAACCCTGACACCGCTGTTTTCGATACTTCAGGAGCTGTCAGAGGGTCGGTCTCGATCAAACCACGGGAAGCCTGGAATCGTGGCATAAGGACGATTAGCAACAAGGCTTGCTACAGTGAGAACGCTTTGCGTGCCATGCGGTCATGTTTACGCTTAACACCGCTGCCCCAAAGGAGTAACTGATTTCTGTCTGAGGACTCAGTGACAGAAGTCAGCCTAAGTGCTGCCCAAGGTGTTAAAAAAAATCACCTGTGAGGGGCTAAACGGGATTAAAAACTAATCCTGCTGAAAAATGTCAGGGCACGTGAGCCTTCGGCACAGGCTGAGCTAAATTACAGGATTTGTTCTGTGAGGAACCCCGTCAAGGCCTGAGGAAGAAAGCAATCCGCGGTGCGGTTATGGCAGCAGCTCACTGCAGGCTCGGGCTGACACAGCTCGGCCCCACGAGCGGCTTCACGCGCCACGGCTCTTCACAGACGAGCACAGGCCGGCTCCCAGCTCCGGGACAACCAGAGGCTGCCCCCGAGAGAAGCGTGTCAGAGGCACAGAGAGCAAGGCGGGCAGGGAGGCAGGGGAAGGCCGGAGGAAGCGGGCCTGAGGAGCGTGGCCGTGCCGAGGCGCCGCGCAGTGCTCGACGGCCGCCCGCCCCGCGCCGTGCAGACGACAGCGCCGGGGGAGATGGGCGCAACCCGGGGTCTTGCACGCACGCCGCTCCCGCTGCAGCGTCACCTAGCAACCAGCGAAGCACCGCTACCTGCGCACGCGCAGCAGCCACGCGGCGCGCGATGTCCTCCTCCTTCCTTCCTCTCCGGACGGCGCCGACTCCTCCCCTCGCGCGCATGCGCACGGCTGGCTGCTCTTGAGTTCAACGCGCGCCCCGACCGCCCTCTGTCTGACGCATGCGCAAACCGAAAAGCCAACGCCGTTTTAACCTTCATCTTTCAGGAGCGCGTGCGCAGCGCTCGGAGCCGCTCATCGTCCCCTAGCGGCTCTCGGGATGCGGACGGGTGCAATGAATCGGCCAGAGGGGCGGGGCGTCGGGACAACGGCGCCAATAGCGTGCGGGGGCGCGGCGTGCGTGCCCCGGGGCACTCTGGGACCTGTAGTTCGGCCGCCGCCACAACAACGCAGGGCGGCGCGACTCGCGACTACAGTTCCCATGCAGCTGCGCGCTGCGGCGCGCCCCGCCCCTCCGCGGTGCCTCAGCGCAACGCCGCCGGCGGTCGCAGTCGCGCCGTAGAGGTGACCTCGAGGCTGCTGCTCGGCCCGCTGCTCCCAGCCATGGTCGGTACCGTTCGATGCGGCGGCGCCGCGCTCAGCCGCCGGTTGGGGGCCGCGGGAGGTGGTTGGGGGGGATGGGGGGACTGGGGCTCGAAGCTCCCTCGGACGGAGGTGATCTCGAAATGGCGGCAGCGGCGGCTCCCCCGGGCTCGCTGTGGCGCGGAGCCCTTCCCGCCGTGCCCGGGGGCGTTACGAAGGCGTTGGGGCAGCGGGGTGACCTTCCCGGGGGCCGGGCCCGTCCTGCCGGGCGCTGCGGCTCTCCTCGAGACACGAAGGAGAAACGCTGCGGGGTCGGAGCGGTGCGGCCCCGTTTGTCGCTGTTGAGGGCGGCTGTTCGCTCCGGGCTCCCAGGTCGTTGGGGACACGCAACGGCTCTGCTCGGAGGCCTCGCTTGCCTCTGTAACGGGCAGCCTCCGCGCTCTGCTACTCAAATCTTTACTTCCAGTACTTTTCTATATATGTATTAAAACTGTTTGTATGCCCTAAAATGAACTTACCTTTCCAGCACCTTTCAAGTACCACCCGAAGTCTGCAAACCTCATCAGTTCTGCTTCTCAACTGTTGTTTCTGTTCAGAACGTGGGCTCTCAGGAGCCACCACAAGACACAGCATCTCGTTTTGCATGTGAGCTTTCCAAACCGGTTGCCACAAATCTGCTGGTCCCACAGGAACCATTTGTTTAAAGCTCTACTTTGATGCTCAGACTGATTGGAACAGCATTGCTTTCATCCTTCCCCCTCCCAGTATTCTATGTATTTTGTTGTCAGCATCGAACTCCTGAAACAGAATCTTGTGTCTATTGATGCAACTGCTGTTAGCTGAACGACGTGGAAAATGTTAGCAGGGGCACCTGGCTGAAGGTCACTGCTGAAGGAAGGAATTCCCTTGGAGTTCTGCCCCTCTCTTGCTGATTCTGTCTGCCACATTCCCAGATACATCTGCTGTCAGCGCCCCCCTGCTCCTATGGAGGAACAAAGGAAGGGTTTCATAGAATCATAGGATGGCCTGGGTTGAAAAGGACCACAATGATCATTTAGTTTCAACCCCACTGCTACATGCAGGGTTGTCACCCACTAGACCAGGCTGCCCGGAGCCACATCCAGCTTGGCCTTGATTTGTAGGCTCCAAGCTTCTGAGGGCACTGCAACTAATTGGACTCACCGGTATGCTCCAAGTACTGTCAGGCACAGTGGGATAGCTTGGTTGGCTTTGTTGGTCAGGAATAACACCGATGGCAACTTGGCAGACAGCTAAGTTTAGCTGCAATAATGCTTATTCTGGTCTTTTATATCTGTAATTAGTAATTCAAAGTTCATCACTTGCGTAAGCAGGCAACAGATTTTTCTCATTCCTACACCTGTTAGATGATGGGTTAACATTGCTTTTTAACTAAACTTCATAACCTCCTGATCTGTTTCGCCGTGTAGTACTACCATCATTCGCAGCACTGATATTTTAAGTCCACCGATACCAGCAGTAATCACAAAAGTAATTTAGACACCAAGTTCCTGAGTCCCAGCTGGGGACTGGAGGCATTAAACCCATCATTCCCCTCATTTGATAGCTGAATATTTACTTTTGATTGCTGAAAATCTAAGGAGGTGGGAACCCAACATGTTTGTTGAAAAGAACAAACATCAGAGGTCACAGCGTTCACGCTTCCTTTCTGTTCCTTCCATTATCTTTACTGCTCTTTGTTCCTTAAAACTTTTTAACCATATACCTGATGTACGCAGAGTAGAAAAGGCTTTGCAATTAAATGCTCAGTTACTTGTTCCATTTGTTTTTTTCCTAGTTCAGATATACCTGAACGTGAATAGAGGTCACCTCTGCACTTAGCAAAGCATGACAGTATTCTTGTTGAAGCCCTGTGCACAAGCCAAGTCACGGATTAAAGTGCCTGAATATGAATGCATGTGCACCTGCAACTGCAGGGACACTGTTAGCTTGGGAGCTACATGCTTCTCTAACCTCCCTTGCTCAAGGATAACAGTGCTTATAAGTGATATGACATAAGCTTGTTAGGTAGAGTTAGCCCACCTTCTGCTTTTGTAAGAAGCACAACAGTTTCAGCATGTTAATCCAACTTCTGGAATCAAGAGATGAGAATCTCGATCCAGAGATTGTAGAATCAAAGAGATGAGAATCCACTACTGCTCAGGGCTGATGGTAGGTGGGAAGCTTTGGGTTAAGTATAACGTGGGATGGCTTGGAGAGAAGAAACTAAGTAGGCAGTAAGGAATAGGCTCCTTACTTTGTGTTAGCTGCTGGGTTTCTTCCAGGCCAAAATAGAGAGAGGAAAACAGAGGGATGGCAGTAAACAAACATTTTTTTTGAGAGGGTGGAGGTGAGTCACACTGAGGGCTTTTTTTTAGCAAGGGTAAGCATTAAGGCTATTTTAGTACGAAAAATAACCTACTGCTTGCATTTTTTTAAATCTCCTGTTCCTTTCCTATCCTATTGCTGGTCTAAATATTCATTAGTGAATACAATGGAGCTTTTTTCATTTGGATCACACTAACATATAGAACAGAAAGCATAGAGCATAAGAAGTTCGCTGAGTTTGTCTCCCCTTTTATGACACAGCTCTAGAAAGGATCTTTCTCCTTAACAACTTGTGAGCCCAATTTCTTAAAATCCTCTGTGACAGCAGAAATTCTGCAGCACCAAATTCATAATTGATTTAAACTACCACGAAGCTCAAGGAAAATGCATTCTCTTATTATATCTGTAAGTTCTGGAGTAGCACATTGTTTGTCCTGCAAAGCAGCAAAACTGCTTCTGACAAGTTATTCGCAATACCAGGCCAAGCATTATGGGGAATGCCAATAGTCACACACAGGAAAAAAGTTGACTCACTCACAGCTGGTGATGAGAGACTCCAGTTGTGGAACACTCCTCACTAAGCAGCCTTCATCCAGGAGGCCTTCTTTCCCTTGAGGCCAGCCCTTAAATGAGCTCAGGGCTGGACGCTGTGTCCAACCCCCTTCCACTCACGTGGGAAGCACAGGGAAATTGTTTGCACCTGTGCTTCCTGGGCCAGCCTACCCTTTCACCAGGTGCTCAATTATCAGTTCGGGCCATGAGCTGACAGTTCCATTACACGTCCCTTACAGGATGGCCTTTTATATGCTCCCGATATGGGATTTTACCAGGCCAAGTTTCTGCAGTACAGTAATTTTCCAGTACTTACTTTCCAAACTGCTAAGATTAGCAGCCTTAAAACAGCATTCATTGTTCCATTTCCTAAATAAAAAGTCGATTCTCCTTCAAAACACACCGAAGTTGGTTCTTAAACCTGATATGCTTCTGAGCCTGTGCTGCCTATCATCATTCAGACATTGCAGTACATTTGTAGCGTATAACTTCCAAAACAACATACTGGAACTAGTTTTGAGATTTAAAATGGGAAGAATTGATTGGCTCCTCTCTTTCTCATTCCTCATTAGTTTTCATGAGGTTTGCTGGATGAGACTCGCAGTAAGATGGGTTCAAATGAAGGCAGTGCAGCTCAACACCATAACTGGCAGCTAATTAACCAGACATTTAAACAGTATTATGAATAATAAAGGCAAAATCACGTTGAATTCTAACTCTGCGTATTCAGTAGATTAACTTTATCACTTGTGCTCTCATTTTATCTAGTGCAGTGTAGAATGGGACAGCTCCTAGGTAGCCTAATTTTTATGATCATTTCGTGTTGGCTTGATGCAGCTGTGCTTGGCTGGTGCGTATGGCAGAGAGTATACACTCAAATCATAATCAAAGACTCATAGAATCATAGAATGGCCTGGGTTGAAAAGGACCACAGTGATCACTGAGTTCCAACCCCCCTGCTATGTGCAGGGTCGCCAACCAGCAGACCGGGCTGCCCAGAGCCACATCCAGCCTGGCCTTGAATGCCTCCAGGGATGGGGCATCCACAGCCTCCTTGGGCAGCCTGTTCCAGTTCATCATGGCAGGAATGTTGGTTGGAAAGACCATCTGTTCTGACTTCTGCCTTGCTTTTGAGTCTGGAGGTTGTCTGATCCAGCCCACTAGAAAGTCTTTTGCTCCTTCAAAGTGAGGTCATGCATGTTGCTGGTTTTTTTGTTTTGTTTCGTTTTTTATCTGGATCTTAAACCCATCTTAAAACCCACCAAGGGAGAAGGGTGCACAGACTCTGTGGGTACCTGGTTCCAGTGAAGCAGTACAACCCTAGTTGAGAATTCTCCTCCTAACATCCATGCTCAACATCCCAAGCTGTGATCTGTGGCCTCCCATTCCACCATCTGCTACTGAGAAGTGTTCAGCAGCAACATGTTTGCAGCTCTCCTTGAAGCATTAGTAGGCTGCTGTTGGAGCACCCTCTGTTCTCTGCCTTTCCAGACTATGCCCAGCTTCCTCAGCCTCATCTTACAGGATGTGAGCACAGGGCTGCAGCCATCCATGTCATGCTTGCCTGGATCCTGTCTGGCTTTTAGCATCACTCCTTAAACTCAGGGTCCCAAAGCTGGATCTGTATTTCAGCTGCAACCTCTTCAGTGCTGAGCAAAGCAACCGCCTCTGGTCTGCAAGCAGTGCTTTGTAGTGGAGTTCTGTATGCAATTAAATTACTTATGACATAATTAAATGTTGTGTTTTGTCCATAACTGAAATGATAACCTTTTAATTAATTGTGAAAGTGAGTGTAGAATTCCAGCAGACTGGTCCAAGCCTTCTTGTTTCTGTCTTAGCAGTTTTCCCCCTGTTGCCTCTAAGGAAAAAGAATGATACAAAAAGCAGGCTTAAAGAATATTGGATTATGAATAGCCTTTGGCATCTTCTGCCTTTTCAGTATTAACATGCCTTTGGAGCTCCCCGTGTCCTGGTTCTGATTAACAGAATGTACTTTTGCTACTGAGTAAGCCTTGTGGTGTTTGTGTTGTGGTGTTTTTTTGTTAGTTACAGTATAACAGCATGTTGGCATAATGTCCTCCCAGCCTTTGGGGGTTTTTGGTCCGTTTGGATATTGGTGTCTGTGTTTGCCCATAATGTCTGTGGATTTGCTGCATAACGGTTTAGTGAGACATTGGTTTTAAGCTTCCTTGGCTTACAGCATTCAGCAAATCTTCAGTTTCAAGTAAGTGTTCAAAGTAGTTCACAGAAAAAAGAAGTCATTTCTGTAGCAACCATTAATTTTTACCACTGTGAGGTGCTGTGAACCTGCACTGTGTGGCTGTAACTCAGTCTCCCCAACTCTCTTCCAGGGTGAACCCATCAGAGTCCTGGTGACCGGAGCTGCCGGGCAGATTGCTTACTCCCTTCTCTACAGCATCGCCAAGGGAGATGTCTTTGGCAAAGAGCAGGTGAGTGTTAACTGAATTGCCCTTTGTGCTGCACAGAAATGAACAAGGTAGTGCCAGAATTAATGTTTGACCGCTATACCAGTGATCTATTCTTTGAGAGTCCTGCTCTGTTATGCAGGCTTTCAGTACTTGGTTGTGCTGAAAGTTTTCAGCTCTGTGAGTTTTAAGTTGATATTCCTTACACAAGAGAAATTTCTAGTAGATAACAAGACAAATTAATTTGCAAAGTGGATGAGTCTACGACCAATTCAGAGTAAACTGTTTCTTTCTTTGCAGCCTCTTGTGCTTGTGCTGCTGGATATCACCCCTATGATGACTGTTTTGGAAGGCGTAGTGATGGAGCTGCAAGATTGTGCCCTGCCGCTGCTGAGAGGTAGCCAAAAGGCATTTTTCCTGTACCTATATGATGTTCTGACACAGCTGCTGGATTTAGGAACTGCAGTAGCTGGTATTAAGCATAGGAATGTATTAGATGATGCTGTCTTGTTTTTGTATTTTGTGGATGTTAAATTGACTTAGACTTCACACTAGGAAGGATGTTGTCAAGTGAGTTTTGTATAAAGAGTTCACTAAGTTCCTGGTTTATATTATCTAAGCCTGGGTAGCTAGCACATTCAACAAATTGTCAGATACTTGTACATTAATCTATCGTATTCTGGCCTAAAGGTAAAATAACTTAGAATCTTTAGATATGCCTGCATATTTTTACCAAGCCAAAAAACAATTCTTGAGATGTATCTTCTGCGTAAAGACACAAACTGAGGAAATATTCCTCAGGTCATGTAATATTACAAGTTCCTCTATTCTAAACAGGCACAAGAAAGAGAGCCTGTAGATGCCACTGTGATTATTACAGTACTTACGTGAAAAGCATGAAGCTTCTAGCTCATGGACACAACAACCCTTCTTCACTTTGAATTTCTAGAGCCAGAGGAAATCTTCACTTGTATTTGGCACTGTAAATTAAAGACTTTCTTTTTGTAAAAGTGAAGAGCAACTTATGCTAATTTATGCATGCACATGTTTGTATATATGTACATATAAGATAGAAGATACATAGAAGATATATGTATATCTTCTGCCATATCTTTCTCCTGTGCTCTTTGGGTAAATAAAATCTTTGAGTTTAATGCCAAATGGCTTTGCTTGCATTTTTTGGAACAGAAAGGTGCTGCTGTTTCTCGATCAGATTATATATAAATATATATATATATATAAACATTTTGCTGTAAAACTTAGATTTTTCTCTTCTCCTTCCCTTTTTTAGAGGTCATTCCAACAGACAAGGAGGAAGTTGCATTCAAAGACCTTGACATAGCAATTCTGGTTGGCTCCATGCCGAGGAGAGAAGGCATGGAGAGGAAGGATTTGCTCAAAGCAAATGTGAAAATTTTCAAGTCTCAGGGTGCAGCTTTGGACAAATATGCCAAAAAGACTGTGAAGGTGAATACTGAAACTGAATTTTAAACGTTCAACTCTGAGTCATTTAGAGATCTAAATACACTGTGGTATGAGTCTATGCAAGTAGAAACCTATTCAGTGCAGGCATTTTGTTTCTTAAGTCCCGGAGACACAGTGAGGGTTTGATGAGATATGGTGTGATAAATTGGTAGATGATGTTAGTCCTTAATTCATTCAGTGACAAAGGTAAGTCTTACATTGTATTGCAATATTCCATAAGCACCAGCAGTACTTATAATAAAAATATGAAAAAGAAAAATCTTTTCTTTGTTATCTCTTCTCTGGGAGAACTCTTTTATCTGCATGCAGCTGCCTACTTCATCAGTGGCTTGAACATAATGACCCTTAACTTCAGTATCAACATGGAATTACGGTTGCACAAAAGATCAGCTTATTTCAGTTGTTTGCATCGTGGTCTTTGGAGCATTGGAAGCTTTTAATTGTTCTCTCTCAGATTGTTTCAGCACAGTTAATGGGATCATGTGGCTGCTCTCCTACTGCTCTTAATCTTAGACCCAGACTCCAACTGTGCTTTGTAACTGACTTTTTAATGTCTACTTCCTCTGCTGATGAACTTCCTACTGCTTCTAAAGACTTGTTTGCTTCTTTATACAGTTGGAATAAAAACTATCAGTCTAACTGTTGCAGAGTAATGGAAAATGTACTGAACTCATTTTCAGAAGGGGAAATATAAAGGGAGGTTTGGAGATTAGCTTGTGTGATTGAGATTATGCAGAGCGAGACGTTAATCATTTGAGGCATATTAGTAGATGAAAGATGAATAAAAAAACAGTTTTCCCGTAGTTGTAAATTGATCTGACTTTCAGCAGTATTTCACTTCTAACTGCCTATGAATATTGAGATAAGCAACTCCTCCGGCTTTCTTAATTATAAAGCAATTACATAAAGCAGTGACAACCAGTCTCGGAATCGTTTTTAAGGTATTGGTGGCTTAGGATTGTTGGAGACAACCAAGAGTTTGTTTTGTCAAAGGCAAAGCCATTGCGTTTATACACTGTTGTCATATCACATTGGAAGGAGTTGTTTTGCAGATATAGTGTTTGTGACTAAATACATTTTTACCTCTTTATCATTCCATAATTCCTCTTCTCCTTTTTTCTTTTTAGGTGGTAGTAGTTGGGAATCCAGCAAATACTAACTGTTTGATTGCATCAAAGTCAGCCCCATCAATACCAAAGGAAAACTTCAGCTGCTTGACTCGCTTGGATCACAACAGAGCTAAATCTCAGGTAAAAAGAACCTATTTATATAGAATGCTTTCTGTGGTCGCTGCTAAATCCAACAAGAGCTGTACTTTCAAAGAAGTTTGTGAATTCAGAAGCTGAAGCTAATTCAAAGGGCATGTTTAATTTCTAATTAGATTGCTCTGAAGCTTGGTGTGACTTCTAACGATGTGAAGAATGTCATCATTTGGGGCAACCACTCCTCCACTCAGTATCCAGATGTTAACCATGCAAAGGTGAATGTGAAAGGAAAGGAAGTTGGAGTTTATGAAGCTATAAAAGATGACAGCTGGCTGAAGGGAGACTTTATCCTGGTAAGATCTTGACTTTTAATGATCATTGTGTATTTACAATTTCTCCCAGCTTCACGTGAAACTGTAAACTATATAACTGACTGGCTGGAGCAGCTATCCCTGTCTCAGAATTTATCTGTTTAGCTAGAATAAATCACTGCAGATACTTGTTCTCAGTCAGTTGTTTGCTCTTGAAAAATGTAAGGCATTATAATACTTATGTAAACACTACTAGAAAAAGCCACTTCAAGTATTCAAACGATTCAACACAAAATTTTGGTCATAGCTTTGTTGCAACTCATCTGCCACACAAGCACTGGTGGTTTCATAGGTGAAGTAGGATGATCTTTCCTGTGCTGCTCGCCACCCAGCCACCACTGAAAAACAGTGTTTTGCAACTGAGGATTTGCTCTACCAAACAGCATTACTGTGCTTTTCGTATCAGTTGTAGTTTCCATGGAAGTAAGTGGGTGACAGTGCTTTCAGAGCAACGTACATGTAAAGAAACGAGCAAGCCTTTGAAATATGACATTGTGTTCTTGTCTTGGCAAAACTCCGATTGTATTTCTGCTCTGTATGCCATGTTTATTTACTGATAGAATAGTATAATGACTGATGAAATTGATGTTTATAAGTTGGACTTTCCTTATGGAATTTACTAGCAGCATTTAGGCCAAATTGTGGGGGGTTTTTTTGTTTTGTTTTTTTTTTTTTTGCTGCTTCATAATGTAGTATTTTTTAATTGCAGACTGTTCAGCAACGTGGAGCAGCTGTTATTAAGGCTAGGAAGCTGTCCAGTGCAATGTCAGCTGCCAAAGCTATCTGTGATCATGTGAGAGACATCTGGTTTGGCACTCCAGCGGTAAGGTGTTGCTCTTGAATAAGTGTTCGTTTGCCTGCTGGTTTGATGACATGCCAGTGTCATTGACCTTGAGTGTGTGTGTTGGAGAGGGGGAGGAATCGCTCTTTTCTGGTATAGTGCATGTCATACATGATGCAGTATACTGGAAGGTAAAGTTTTGCTTTCTTCTACCATTTGTTTGTCCTCGACCCTTCTGTTTTCAGGGAGAATTTGTTTCCATGGGAGTCATTTCTGATGGCAATTCTTACGGCGTTCCTGAAGACCTGCTATATTCATTCCCTGTTGTGATCAAGGTAACTAGCCTGTATTTAAATCTAAGGCAGTTCTGCAAGACCTTGCTAAACTGTCCCATAAAACAGCATTGCTTTCAGTATCGAACTGCAGTGACTGGTAGTGTTAGCAGTCTTACACAGAAGGGACTGTTATTCACTATTTTGGAAGTAGCTGTCAAAGAAACACTGATAGAAAAGTAGCCTGACATGACTAGCTATTCCCGGTTGTCTTCTTCATGTGAAAGCAAAATTCACTTCTACTTGATCTGGTTTTAAAGGTCAAACACAACCTGTGTGGTCAGAAACAAGGGTTATGATAGAATCAAGAGTAACACTGCTTTTTTACGAGTTCAGATCATCTTATAAAACAGCAGGAAAGCAGGATTTTTCACGTAGCTCTGAATAACGTGTAATCTTACTCAGGTACTAACTTGATGTACATGAGTATAAGTGAGCAAAGTTTTAAATGAAGGTGACATTAATTCTCTGTAGTGCTTTCACTGCAAAGCTCCCTTTGTGTGAACTGAATGAAGCTTGCTCTCACGTGAGAGTGTTTTTGTTTTGTTTTCAAACAGGACAAGACCTGGAAGTTTGTTGAGGGTCTTCCTATTAATGACTTTTCTCGTGAGAAGATGGATCTGACTGCTAAGGAGTTAACCGAAGAGAAGGAGACAGCTGTGGAATTCCTCTCCAGTGCATGACTAGATGATCCAGAAATGCAAAGCCATTTGAGAGTGGAAGAATCTAAAAGTCGTCTCTAAGTGTGCAACCAACCACTATTACTGTGTTCAAGTCAACTGTCTGTGGCAATTGTGCATTTTAAAGTTCATATGCTTACTGGTACTATTGGGCCTACTGAGTTGTTAGCAAAAAGATTATTAAATAAGTAAAGTTAGTTTGTTGACCAAACTTTATCTATTCAATACTAGTTGCTTTCTGTGTCTGATACAGAATAATTGCATAATTGTTTGCCTATGCCTTGGCTACTAACGCACAATTTCAGTTTTGATTAGAATTTGGCACTGTTGGAACACATCCTGATCTGTCATCACTTCAACATCCAATGGTTCAGCTGAGAAAGAAATTTAAATGCCAGTAGTTCTCCTTGAACTAGTTGTTCAGTGACTCAAGTCTATCAGTGGATAGGCTCCAGATATATACAGTTCACTCTGGTCTTGCTTACAATGTTTGTCAATAGAAATATTAAAAGATGCTTGGTCACAGAATGGCTATGAGTAGTCCGTTACACTTTATTTGCATGTTTTAGTTACGTAGCTAGCAGAACTCAATAGTATAACCAGGAAAAAAAAAAGATATAGTTTATAGTAGTTTATAGCAGCAAGGAAGCTAGTTTTGAGAATCTTTATTGGTAATTAACACTTCCATTCGTCTCTTCTGGGCAAAATCTGTATGTCAACCTGGACAGAAAAGTCAATAGGCAGATTTCTACTTCAGCATTACATCTCAGGAGCAGTGTTGGTGCTGAAGATCAGTATTAATTTGGTTGTGGCTTCAAAGGCAGTCAAAGCCTTTTGTCCCAGGAGACAAAGAAAGACTTGCTTGGTTAAGAGCATGTGACATTAATGTACGTGCTTGAGAATTCTTGCTGCAGCCTACAGACACTTAGCTGCAGGAAGCTACTTCAAGTACATTATACTGTAACTACTCTTTTGCCAACACAGGTGCATCTCATACACCAAGTCAGTGCTAAGTCTTTGTCTGTCCCCTTCCCAATCAAAAGAGGAGTGAAAAAATAAAACCATTTTGACCAAAAGAATAAATATCCTTAAACAAACAAAATCAAGAGAAGGCTTAAAAGCTCTAACTGAATTCTAAGCAAAAGGAAGGACTTCTGTGGGGATTTACTAACCAGAATATAAAATGTCAGCAGACATCAGTAAGCTAATCTTTAATTAAGTTGTTCTCATAACACTACTGTTCTGTTAAATGAAATCACGGTAATGCACCAAAGAGCTACTAAGCATAAATACTTGAAAGGGAAAAGCAAGCATTTCAGAACATGGGAAATGTTGCGGCACTTTGGGAGCGGGCAAGTAGCACACACACTTCATTTTTGCTATTGTAAGTGCATGGCTTTTCTCCTTCCTCTGCACCCTCTGAAGCTTACCTGTGGAGCAAAGACAAGGAGTGAATGTCATGCGTTTGTATTTCCACGCCCATTTGGGAACTTGCACAGAAATTCAGGAGGTGAGGAAAACTTGTGATGCTGTGAGTGCCTTCTGGTGCTCCATGCAAAGTCATTTCAACATGAGCCCGGGGAACCAAAGGCTTTCAGTCCAGCAAGTAGCATGCTGCATCCTTTCAGAAGGCAATGCATGTCACAGGGGTGACACGGGGTGACACAGGGGTAACAGCTCCCTCCGTTACTTGGCTTGGAATGGCTACAGGCTGATGGAAGTGATGAAAAGAGTGCCTATGTGTTCCTGAAAGCCAGAAGTGCTGAATCTTGCCAGTGTGCACAATGCCATACTGCCAGATCTATGGCAGCGCGGGGAAGAAGGGGGTTTGGTTTAGGTTTAAAGTTGTGTGGAAGATCTGGCTCTTTGGGATTTGTTGATGTCTGTTGGAAAGCATCCCTCTCCAGGAGAAAACTCACTTCAGCTGAAGTGGTGCTTATGTCACTTGGTATATCAAAACAAGTGCATAATTAAGCTCAGTGCTCGATACGCTCTCTTGTCATCTCATTTACCTCAAGAAGAGAGAAGAAATGAAGCTTTTCCCCAATGAACAAAAATATTGATCTCAAACTTTTCGTGCCTCGTTCTTCTACTGCAGATACTCCTCTTGTTATCTTTTTGCAGTGACTGCAGGGAAAGCCAGGAACTCCAGTTCTTATAGATGAATCAAAATCAATGTTACGCTGATGCTAACAGTGGAGATTCACACTCTGGGCTTATTTATAAGGCATCATGTCATAGAAAATCAATAGGATTTGAAACATGATTCTTGCCAGGGGAGGCAAGAGAACTCTGGCAAGTGGAACAGATGCAGCATGCTCTCAAGGCTCCATATTGTACACAAATGAGGATAGTTGTACTGGAAGAGTTCATTGGCACTATTCTCTCCACATTTTGGGGATTTTTTTTTAGGTTTACAAGCACATTTTGCATTCCAAACAGCAGATCTCAGAGCATAACTATGGCTCAGCTGAAAATAGTAGTAACTGATCTGTGTTCAAACACCAAGTCGCGTTGAAAAAACGTCCTGACATCTCCAAAGCGGCAGCTTTGCAGAGGAGCACGATAAGTGCTGTGGTGTCAACAGAAGAGGAGCAGAGGGATGCGTACAATAAAGTACTCTAAATGCAAGTAAACAAACTGTGGGCCGAGTTGCAATCTTCAGCTTAGAATTAAGCCCTCTTGTTTGGGTTTTTGAGAACCTTTTATCATGTATATTTACTACCAAAGATGTGAATGCACAGAGGCTTCTCTGAGTCTGCTAAGTACAGTCATCAAGTGTTCTGTAGCTAAATGACATAAAAGCCTTTACACAGAGACCTTTGCTTGCTTTTTCTCAGAAACACATACTCATCATATGCGTGGGAGTGATTTATTACTTGAATGTGTTAAGAGCTGCATGAACTCAAACCAACTCATAGTTGTGGACCGCAGATGAAATACATCCCATAATCCACAGCCAGCTAGGACTTCTCAGCCATCAATTGCAAAGACAAAATGCCCAGCATACAGTTAGAGCACAATAGGTGTACAATTGGTTGTTGGGTCGGGCTCAAAGCGTTGTAGTAGATGGGGTTCCATCAGGCTGGTGGCCGGACACCGGTGGGGTTCTGTGAGGCTCCATGTGGGGCCAGTTCTTGACCTGGATGCAGGACTTGAGCTTTGTGGATGATGCTATGCTGGAAAGAACTGTTGACACCCTTGATGGTGGAGAGGCCTCACTGAGAGATCTTGACAAATTATGGCCCCAGAGGGACATGGGGATGTCTGCCACCTCCAGCCAGGATGAGGATGGAGAAGGGCAGCAAGCTTTGGATGAATGAAATGGATGAATGATTGTAAAGCAGTGAGAGCCACAGCAGGGCATGAGCTTTGCCAGCCTTACAGCCATGCTGAAAGCCCAGGACCTGCAAGGGTGTGCAGGAGGTGAGCAGAGTACAAGGATCAGGTTAGCCCCCATTGCAACACAGTAGGAAAAGATAAGGAATAACGGTTTAGATGATTTAAAGATATGATTTTGTTGCATCCAAAATTTTCCCATTGCAAAATGACTAAAAGAGGGCAGGTTGTCTCCTAAAATAGTCTAAACCAACAGATGTGTCACCACTCAGCTGTTAGCAGACTCAGAGTTCAAGAGCAGCAGCACTGTTGGACATGAGATTGCAGCATGGATTTGCTATCAGAGGAGAAACACCAGGAATGTGACGTGTCACTTTGGTGCTACTCCAATTTTGGCATAATTAACCCAGTGCTGGCATTTATGCCTGGGTGGTTCCTGCACCCACAGTTGCTGCTGTCTCCATGCCTCTTCTGGAGCTTGTTGGCTGCACGGTCTTCTCACCAACATAACTTTTACATGGGGAGAATAGCAAGATCTCACCTGCATCACTCACAAAAAGACAGTGCCAATGCCAATACTGTTTCAGTAGTGAGAGAAGCCCTGAGTGCCACATTATCCTAATATAAATATAACTGGATAAATAATTAAATTAAAAATGTGAGCATTTTTTGAGGCCTCCAGGTGGAGCTAGCAGAGAGGGAGTTAGAGCACGAAGAGCTTTTCGCCCTCAACCTGTGAGCCTGGAGAATTCAAATAGCTGACCAGAAAATAAAAGAAAGGCAAATCTTCTTCCACTTCTGTACTTACAGGGGGAGGGGACCAGGAGGGGAGGAGCAGGGCAGGTAGCAGCCCCCTCTTTTCCCTCTTTCACTGCAAAGAGGCTCCGTGCCAAGGCCGCACCGGATGGGCACCTGCCTCCAGGACAAGTCTGCATGAGGGGCAGATTACCTTGGGTGAGAAGAATGAACTTCATACACGCTTTGTGTCAGAAACTTGATGCCTGCCCCCTGCTGCTCACCCTCTCTTCCATTCTCAAACAGGAATACTACTTGAGATTAGGTTGTAAACTCAGGAAACGTGTTCTGTTCCTGGCTCTGCAGGACACATCCTCTCCTGCAACAGACAGATAACCCCTCTCTGCCCCTCAGCTCCTTTTCCCAAAACAAGGTGATAAGAAGAAGTGAATCGTATCTAAAAAATAGCCGGTGGAAAAATGAGCTGAAATCCTCAGCTGCAGGATGCTGTTAACAGGTTCGGCTTTGGAGAAGACAGGACAGCCATGTACCACACACACAGGGACGTGGAGCAAGAAAAGCTCTCAGTCATCTCTTAAGGAACAGGCAAGCCAGAAAACAGGTAATGCTGACCAGTAAGGCTTTGCCATATTGTTTGTCAGCCACCAATTGTTCACTGAACTGTGTAATAATGGCACATTCCCTTCTCTGACTCTTCGTGTATATCCAGCACAAAGAGAGAGAGATTTTGGAGGATCTTGGTGGTGTGCTCAGGATGTTGAATGACTGCAACAACAGAACCAGCACTGGTCTCTGCTGTGCTCCAACATCAGGCACATGTGATGGGACACGGGAAAACCATCTCTTCCCCAACAGCTTTATATCTCCTCCTCCCAGAGGAAGGAGACCTATGCCATCCTCTCCCAGGTACACATGTCCTTTGCCAAAGATGAATCAGTCACAGTACTCCATCTCACACCTGTCTAAGGCAGCAGGAGAGCTTAGGTAAGCCTTAATCTGGCCTTGAGATGGGCCAGATGCCCGAGGAGAGTATCTAAAAGAGATGTAGCTATGCCATCACTGGGCTCTTGCCCAGGACAGATTGGTGGACTGAGCAGCGCCAGCTGTGGATCTTATCCATCTCTTTTTATTTTCTTTGTGCATATATTGGAGCTCCTGCCCATCTTGAAGCCATCTCAACACTCGTGTTGTCCTTCTGGAAGAACAGATCTCAGTATTCTTCCTGCAGAACTCATTCCTTTTCCTCAAGGATATGCAGGAGGCGATGGTCCCTCTCCAGAGGGGTAAGCAGAGGCTGATCTGTCAGAGCTCTGGGTGTGCAGCCACTGCTGAGCATTCCCAAATGTCTTCCCAAATGAGTGGTAGAACTCCTCATGCTTTGCATTGTTCTGTATCTGTTTGGGAAAATAGAGAGTTTTTCATGATGTGTCACTCTGATGTCACCTTTGCCTCTCATTCTAGAAAGCAAAAACTTTTCTGGATCACTCTCACCCATTTTGCTACAAGGACCTGGCTTTCTGCTCAGCTTATTCCTCTCAGAAGAGATCCTCCTTGATTTGCAGCACCCTGGGGAAGCAGTGCATCAGGGTGGCTTTTCCACGGCTCTCTTCTCCTCCCTCACCAGGCTCCCACCTCCGCTCTCCATCGGATTCTCAAGGTCTGGCTCTCAGAGCTTTGTTTGCTTTAATAGCAGGGTGCTGCATATCTGTTTGCCTTTCTGTCATACACACATGCTGTTCCCATGTCACCACACACGTGGATCTAGCACTCAGGCTTTCTGCATTATACTTCAGCCAAGAATTTGAGTCAACAAAGAGGCATTTCCCCTCCACTTCCCCCCAGGTCCTCACTGATTCACTCAGACTGGTGGGGTCACTCCTTGCAGCTGGGTCATCTTGGAGCCTTTGCTCCAGCATTTTGAGCTCACTTTGTACCAACAACCAAAGGAGCCTTTGTGCAAAGTGCAACTTGGGTCTGATGAGCCCATGCTGAAAGAAAATGAGAAAGAAATACAGAGGCTGTGTAAGGCAGACATGCTCTTTGTCTTCATTGATTTTCTGTGTGGATGTTCAGCTGTCCAGTGAAGGTGTGGGACCTTCCCAGAACAGGCTGGGCTCACACACGTCACTTGGCTTGGCCACATCTTTGAGCCGTGTGACGCACGGGGTGATGGTGACATTGCAACACTGCATGGCAAAGCAAACCTTGTTTGCTTTAGCGGTGAGCCAGGAGCCAGGCTGAGGGAGAGGTGTTCCTGCTTGGGACAATGTCTGGTGACAACCAGGGCTAACAGTGATGTGCTTGACGCATGTAACAGATCAGCCGCAGATGTGTGAGAAGTGCTGCAGTCCACACCATCAGAAGATTCATTTACAACAGCCCGATGGTGCTGTGAGGCCTTGGATGATCACAAACTGCACTTCTATTTGGTTCAGGCTAAGGTCCACTCAAGCCTGGGACCTGCCGTGGGCCCATCTGTCCCCTGTGAAGCCAGGAAGGCTCCTATAGGCCACACTGTGCCTGAGCTGGTCGTGCCCGAGAGCAAAGTGCTTGTAAAGACTTTGCAGTTAATGAAGTTTTGTGCAGGGAGTGGAGACATCTCATAAAAACAGCACATGGTCCCACATGATTTGTCTCTCTCATGCTAAAGAAAGCTGCAAGAAGAGATCA
This sequence comes from Gallus gallus, assembly GCF_016699485.2. Lineage (NCBI taxonomy): Eukaryota > Metazoa > Chordata > Aves > Galliformes > Phasianidae > Gallus > Gallus gallus. Next base: position 9,724,053 of record NC_052534.1, read on the forward strand.
GACAGATGGGCTTCCCACCAGGAGGCCGTCATGACAAATGCACCAGAAATGACGAGCGTGTCACCTCTCTCCAGTATAAAAAAATAAGCAGTTTTCTCTTCTGTAGGTCATCACAGACTTTTCTCATACTCAGTATGACAACAGCAAGCCTTTCACAGACCTTCTCCCTGATTCTATCGTATCCCTGCCCATAGCCAGCCATCATCACAAACCAGAGGCCAGCCTTTACCACAAACACGTGGCAGGCACAGCACCAGGAGAGGAGAAATGACTGCAGACACACACACATTGCTGGTGCCAGGGGGACTATTGCCTCTTGTAAACCTTTGAAGAAAAGGAATTTGCTTTTCAGGGAGAAGGACGACGTGAGAGATGGTAAAGCTTCAAGATGGGCAGGAGTCATAAACACGCACAGAAAGGGAAAAGGGAAAAAAGAAAGTAAAAACAGCAGTTTTCACTCAGTGCCTAATAGACACGTGTAGGAATAATTAAATACAATTTCCACCAGTGAAGTGCCCAAGTCCTGGTTTGATTCCCTTTGGTTTAATTGCCAGTTTCTGAAAGATGTATGTCTTAAAACTTCATGAATTTGGAAACAGTGGGTTGATGTCCTTATTATCCAGCACTGGGTCAATTTGTCATATAGCTGTAAAGTCACTCAGGTTGGAAGGGACTGTGGAAAGTCCCCGGTCCAACGCTCAGAGCAAAGCTGCTGGCAAGATCAGAGCAGGTTTCTAGAGCTTTAGCCAGCTGAGTCTTGATATCACCCGACAGCCCCTCAGAACAACCTCCTGCTTAATTAGATGGGTTTTTTCCCTGCTAATACCTAACAAGAACCTCCTCTGTTTCCCTTCATGTCTGTTGTCTCTTGTTCCCTTGCTGTGCACCAATGAGAAGAAAGAGCCTGCCTTCATCTTCTCAACGTACTCCTTGTAGTTGTTAATAGACCACCTTTAGGTTCTCCTCAAGCCTCTTCTCCAAGCTGAACAAATCTCAACCCCTCAGCCTCTTCTCCTACACCGTCGTGTTGATCTCCTCTATGATCTCTCCATCTTGTCAGCATTGCTATTGTTTCAGGGGCCCCAAAACTGAATGCAGTGCTCAGACATGGGCTAACGAGTGCCAAGGAAAGGGGAAGTATCATTTCCCCCCAAACAACTGGGGATTTAGGTTGGTTTGACCTAAAAATGGTGAATACTCAGAAAGACCAAATATCTCATGCAACATTATGGATGTTGCCTGAAATGAGCATTAGCTGCTAAGAAGCATTAGGAAAAGAGCTGGTATTTGATAGAAATTATAGATTATACTTGTTCCCTTTAGAGACCACCTGCACATCTGACTTCACATTCTATGTCCCATTTTTGCTCAGCCTGTGGAGACATGGAAGAAGTGCTCCTTCCCTGAAACCAGCTAACCAAACCCAAACCAAAGGGGCCACTGGAGCCACGAGGTGTCCCCACAGGGCAGCTGCACAGGCTTGAGGAGGGCAGAAGGAAGTCCCAGGAGAGGAGTCAGCCCTGCAGTGCTGAGCTTACAGGTCTGCCTCTTGATATATTATACTTTTTTTGAAGGGCGAACATTTACTTTTTGGCTTATGATGCTCCCTTTCATTTAGAAAGGAAAAGATCTGATCTATTCCAGACTCCTTTGGATTCTTAATCGGAGAAGGAGAAAGCAGAAGTGCCACTTGCCTGATCCTCACCTGTTCCCAGTGCCCTGGTGTCTCAGTCTGGCTGTCAGGAAGATGCAGAAGTGGTCTAAAGAAATGACAATTCTCTGTCAAACTGATTTTGCAAAAGGAGATCATTTGGGGGCCGAAATTTTACATTGCAGTTCCTGAGCAAACCGAGCAAGATTCTCCAAAGCTACAGGCTAGCTGCTTTAGGACATGGCTCTGAGTAACTCATCCTGAATAATGTACTTGGTCTTTTAACCAGGTCCTTAGCCTGTATAATATCTTCAGTTATGCAATGAATGGCTGAGAGCAACCTCTTATCTTGGCTTTTGGCATGGGAATCACTGACCATGCACTGGGGGAAAGCAGAGCTGGATGGTGTCTGCAGGGTGACTGCCTTCCCCCTTGCTGTATGCAGGACAGAGAGGACAGAGGTCGCTAAGGATGAAGAATTAGAATAGAGAGGAACTTCTGAGGACTCAGAAAGAACATCACCTTCTTGGTAGGATGAGTGCTCACACAGTATCATTCCATACTGCATGGCACTAACAACCTTTGAATTAATTTCAGAGCTAACATTTACCAAGCTTCTGAGAAACCATGTCCTTTGGAGAAGCCTTCCTTGAAAAATCTGAGAACAGTGTTCAGAAGCTGTGAGAAGATAAATATTTAACCTTCCTTGTTATAGAAAAATTACAATGGATATACATTTGAGGAGTGTTTTCAGCAGTAAAATCCCATTTTTTTAACCATCCTAAGCACCATGCAATAAGTACCAACAAGGCAGTTCCAGAAATAACTGAAGACAGTATTAGGCAGCACTGCCACAGACGTGATGCTGCCCTGTTCCCTTCGACTCTCCTTGTGCCAGCCCAGGATTTTGCACATCCATGTGGCAAGCAGGAAAGCTGAACACTGGCCAGGCTTTTGGGGGGTGGGCTTTACAGGACCTCAGTTCCCTAATCCAGCTCACCACTGGATCACTGCTGCCTGGGAGACCAACTGGTTGGCAAGAGAAGATGTGGGTATAGGAGGAAATGCAGAGGTGAAACAAGACACACAACTGCCTTCCTGCTCGCCATCCTTGCTCAGAGAACAGGACCTGGAGTGTGAAATCATCCCCAAGCACTTCGGCAGTGAAAGAAGGGCTGCCATGTTCTGGACCTACATTGTTCGTTAAAGACACGTGGCTCATTACATGAAGAATCCCCATTTCTGATATGTCCACAAAGGTGGTGACTAAATTAGCACCTGCTTAGGGGCAAAATTTCTCCCAAGATAACAGAAGTGACAGCTGAGCAAATAAATTGACATCTGACTCACGGCGTTCTTACGTGGGGCTCCTCAGCCCTAACGTGGTACAGCAGTACGGAGATGCAACTCAGGGAAGTGACTGCAGAAGAGCCATTCATTCATGGAGAGCTTCAAATACACTTAAACAAACAGAAGAGTGTGAGAAAAGGTCATAAATGATTACTCAAAGTTTACCTTAGCTTTTTTTTTATTGAACTAGAAAGCCAACCCCAGGGATAACATGACACAGAGTAGTTCTTGGACAGCTTTTAAGAAAGTCCAGCTGTAAAAAGTGAAGGAATACAGAAAATGGTCAAGTAACCTCAAAATGAAAATGAACACCACAGAGACGCAACCTGATCAAAGCTGTCCTGTGGCTTCCTGATGAACTTTGGTATTGATTTTGACTGGGTTTTGGCCATTGGCTTCAACAAAAGCAGAGCAAGGCAAAAAACCAATGCTTCTTACCCTTATTTTCAGTCCATTACATTCTATTGATAGCGCCAGGTATTTTTCCTTATGATGAGTTTTTATCTTCCCCTTTTTGCTTCATGAACTTCCTCTTAAGATACCTTTTGCTCATCCAGCAGATAGACACCAGTCTGTCTAGATAGTTATACCTTAACAGAGCTGTAATGCAATGACTCATTTCCAGTTCTAATATCCTTCCATGCCATTATCTTCCAACTACTTTAGCTGAAAGATGTGTTTGTTTTTGTGGGTTTTGTTCTGATTTAGAATGTGTTGAGAATAATTGGTGTGTGTGTGTGCAGAAAAAAAAAGCTTTCCTAAACTCTTCTCTCAACAGAAGGTGAGTTTCTGACTCTCGCCCAGGCCAACCTACTTTATGGAAGTGAGATGAAGGAGACCTCATTGTGGCCTTCCAGTCCTTGAAGGGAGCATATGAACAGGAGGGGGAACGGCTGTTTACGAGGGTGGATTGTGATAGGACAAGGTGGAATGGTTTTAAACTGAGACAGGGGAGGTTTAGGTTGGATATTAGGAAGAAGTTTTTCACACAGAGGGTGGTGACGCACTGAACAGGTTGCCCAAGGAGGTTGTGGATGCCCCATTCCTGGAGGCATTCAAGGCCAGGCTGGATGTGGCTCTGGGCAGCCTGGTTTGGTGGTTGGAGACACTGCACATAGCAGGGGGGTTGGAACTCAGTGATCACTGTGGTCCTTTTCAACCCAGGCCATTCTATGATTCTATGATTCTATGAAGAAAATTGGTCAAGAAGAGTCATTGACTGCAGGAATTTCCAAAGAGGGAAGACAGGAGGAAAGTGAACGCATGGCTGTTTGGAAAAGCAATCTCACTGGGAAGACGTGGGGGTTACTTCAGGATAGGAGGAGCTGATGACGTGGAATGATAAAAGGAGTGGGAGGGGAGCCAAGACGGTCTGATGGAGAACTGCAGAAGCTGCCGAGTGTGGGAGAAGGGGAATATGGGCAGAAACAGGGAGAAATCAGGTCAATGGAGAGGGAAGGACAGATTAGCCCTGAGGTAAGGAGAAAGTAATGAGATGGGGCAGAGTGGTGCTGGCACAGTGGGGAGCTGGGTGTTTGGAGACAGGGAGAGGACGGTGTCCATCGTGTCACCCATGTGACATGCATGCAGCTCTGTCATGCCTGACCCCTGAAGGAAGATGGCAGAGGACCAGGCTCCAGCAAACGTCGTGACTGGCAGCTGAGAGCACACGTGGCCTGAAGCACGCTGTGCCACGAGGTGCCTCTGTGTGTGTGTGCTTTGGCACTGGCGAGGCAAAGAGTGTGACTGGAAAAAGCAGAGTGTGGGTGGCAGGCAGCCAGCTCAGACAGGGTGTGTGTATGGAGCATCACCTCGCCCCGCTGCCGTCACAGCACAGAGGAAGGGACAGGAGGAAAATGCTGCTCTGAATGTGCTGCTTTCACTGCTGTGAGGGGTCAGGGCAAAAGGCAGAGGGTGAGGTTACAGGAAAGGCTTAGGAGCAAATCAGGCGGATCAAAAATCAAGATAGGCATCGGCGACAGGAGAGAGGCAGAGCTTGGGGGTGGCCCAAACAAAGAGCTGGGGCTTAGGAAATGCTGTGGAACTCCAATGCAGGAGGCTGTTCCTCACTCCAACAGCGAGCTGGCCCAGTTAAAGCAGGAACATGTAGGGGCTGGGGGGCAACAGTGGAGAGGACATGTCCATGTCCACATCTGCACATCCCATTGCCAGGACCCAGGGAGGACCCGTCACAGCCAGCTCTGGCTTGCTGGGAAATTCACCCACAGCAAAAAGTGAGGGCAGAGAGACAGGGGTCCACAGTGCAGAGAACAGCACCAGGCTGCCATGCATCTCCCGCACCATCTCCTGTTCTTGGGCAGCAGAGGGGTGTTCAGAGAAAGTCTCAGATGTTCTTCTGACTGGCTTTCTGCCATGCATTTCCCGAAAATGTGTGCTCATTGCATCAGATGGACACAGCCCTTTGGTGCTTAGACTGAAAGGCTGCTCCTCCATTTAGGTCACTTGGCTGAATCGATACTATAAAGACAGATTGTTTGGCCAAGGGACTGTTTCCCTTCCCAACTCCCTTGGGTGCATACATTTGTGTTAGCTCTTGTACACGAACACGGTTCTTCAGAGATTTATTACAGTGGTGTGAGAGGGGAAAAAAGTAAATCATTAACCCTCCCCATCCCCACCTCTGCCTACTGCGCCCTGGCTCCACCAAACCGCAGAAGATATGGGGGGTGAATTTGCACAGCCCTGTTTATTCCCTCGGAATTATTGGTATAGCATGCTTGTGTGGCTGTGTATAAGTGAAAACAGTGAGAGGAGTGGTTCGGGTCTCTCAGCCTGGACAGTTTCACTTTAAGGTGTGACAACCTTTCCCAAGCAATCACAGAGCAGGCAAGCTGAAGACGTGTAATAAACAAGGGCCTGTAGATCAATCTGGAGGCACTTAAGGGTAGGGTAGAAGTTGTTATGCTATTTATACATTATGCTATTAGCTCCAAGCCAGAAGTAGGGCATCAACACAAAGCTTCACCCATTTCCAAGATCATTCATCCATGTGTGCCTGATGCACTCCCAGGAGCAGAAGCCTGTGCTGGATGAAGAACAGAGCGGGTACCTTGCAGGGTTAATGTGTAATGGTGTAGGGCTTACCAGCACGTGGACACATGCAATGCCAGCTCTCTGTGCCCCATGCATGGCTCTGCTCGCAGTGTTTACATGCAATCCCACCAAGGACGAAGCCTTATACCACAGAGTACCAAAGTCCCCCTGATAAGATGAATTGACTCACTCTCCAATCTGCTATCACACAGAAAAAAATGCTTTAAATAATCTTTGCCTTTGCTTTGCCTGGCCTTGAGAAGGCGAGGAAGGGGTGGCAGGTGGAAGACGCGTTGTCAGATAGGAAAAGATTTCTTTTTTGAGCTTGTTCCTTTTCCAAGAAAACCTGTGAGCTGGATGGGGCACCTGATGGGGTGCAGAGGAGGAGATCTGAGAAGCTGAAACAAGTTAATAAGGTCTTGGCCCAGATAGGATGGCACTGAGGGACACGGTTTAGTGATGGGGCTCAGAAGATCAGATTGGTGATCCTGAAGATCTTTTCCAACCTACACGGGTCACTCTGAAACTAATGCTTCCCATTTATTTCCATGGAAACTACAACAGATACCAATAAAACTGTTCGACAGAGCAAATTCTCAGCTATAAAACACTGCTTCTCAACACAGTCACCGCCATTAGCTGTGCATTTTCACCAGCCATGAACAAGAGCCTGCATGGTGCTCTTGTAAACACCTGCATGGCCATCTGAAACCTGGCTTGTCCTTCATATCAGTGTCACCACTGCTGAAACCCATCACCCAACGCCTCACCGTGCTCACATCCACTGTTGGGTCTCCAGAAACGTTCAGCAAGCATCAATGAATGTCAGTGGGGGGCATTTTTTCCACATGGAGCGATTTAGTGAACTTTGTCACCTTTGCTTCATTCACTTCCATGTCAGACACCATTCTGTCAGACTGCCCCTCTGCTGCCGTCTGTCCCACAGCAACAATACATAATGGGGGTACTGGTGAGAAAGTTAAGCCTCTGCTGCCATACCACCAACATCCACTTCTAACTTTGCGGGCCAGCATAAAAAAACATAGGATGCATTACTTTTGGAGTAGCCCTGGTAGATGGCCCTAGGTATCACATCGCTACCAGGAGGCTGCCCAAATAACAGCAAAATGCCTTCAAAGATACACCTGGAGAAAAATGCCAAAGAGGTCTGCATTGTACACTGTGCTTAGCAGGGAATGCTGGCAGACTCACAGGCAGGAAGACAGAGTACACAGAGGCAATAAAACGATTTAAAACTTGAGTGCTGTTAAAGCCAGAATCCTTGTTGGTGCTCTCAGTTTTTGTACTTGTTTTATGCCATCTGACAGCAATCTGTGGGCAATGTTTATGGGTAGGAATGACTCACCTTCCCGGAATGTTACATCAGGACACAGGTTGGGTCCCAGTAGATGCTAATGCGGCTCAGTTGCTTGCTGATACCCTCACTGTGAGGATTAGGAAACGAGCTCTTGCTAGCTGAATAGCACTGGCCATTTCCTTTTCATTTCTCTGGAAATGAGATGTTAACAAAGTTAACGTATATCAGAATATCAAAAGAACAACTTATGGTAAGAATGAATAACATATATTTAGCAATCGCTCTGACTAAAGTACCGGGGGAACAGGCAGCTGTTTAAAACCAGATCTAATAATAGCAGTTCTTAAGAAGTGATGACAATGGACATGCTGTCTCCTTCAGAAGAAAAATGTGCAAGGGTTTTATTGCTGTGTTTGTTAGTTCACCGCGGGACAGCGACTCACAGCCACTGGAAGTATTTCACTTATGCCTCAGCGTGCTGCTGAGACGTGGTAAAATATATGAGGGTGTATTTGGAAGAAGAGACGGAAAGCGGAATGTGAGGAATTGCAAACCATCGCCTTATCTTGAAAAAAAATCATGTGGGGAGACATTCAGATGGGCAGAGGTCCCCTCAGAACACACGCGGGAGTGATTTAATGGGAAGGATGCATTGCCAAAGCCCTCCCTGCCCAGCATCCCTTCTGCCTAGCCCTGTTTGTGCAGCAGCAGGGCACTCGCTTCCCTTCCCACCAAGCGTTACTGCCTGCTCTGGCATTTAGATCTGAAGCTTCCAATGACCTCACAAATCCAGAGTGCCGAGCTTATTTCTCTTTGCTGTTTATGCTGGAGCTCCAGCGTGCCTAGCAACCTTGGATGTTTTTTTCCATGCTGGTTTACTGTTATTTATGTGTGTTTGTGGGAGCAGATGCGAAGGTGAAAATTCCCTTTGGGGGTGTGCTAGCATAAATGGGACTAAGATCCGGTGTTTGGGATTGCTCCTGGCCACTTAATGTTTGCTGTGCATGGCAGTGCTGGTGTAAAACCAGGCTGGTTTGGCGCTAGGAGCCAGCTGGCACAGTGCAGGTTGCATCCACACTGCACCCTCATTTCAGAAGAAACTGCAAATCAGGATCTCAGCATCCCATGCACGGGAGAAGCACACTCATACCTACTGATGTGTATTTATACACAAGCACTCTTACCCACACAGATACCTGATGTTTCGCAGTTCATCATCCTACCTGACCCACAATTTCGTCCAAAAGGGCTGTGGCAGCAATTCAAGCTCTATTTGCTTCGTTGGTGGAGGCACCCACACTCATCTCATCCCATCCCGTCCCATCTCGTCTCGTCCTGCCCCATCCCATCCTCTCCACCAACTTGCTGGGTGTGCCACTGCCACGTGGTTATCCCGTGGTTTCTACAGGTCTCTCAGCAAATCCCCTCATTTCAGGAGGAAGGTCTTTTCTAAGAGCTCTCCTTCACCAGGGCACGAATCTGACCACAAAGGATTCTGGCATCCCCAAAGTGCTGCTGGTGGGGAAAGGCAGCACATCTAGGCTGCAGGAGTCGGGGTTTCCACCAGCCAGGGTCATTCAGTTTTCCTGATACCGCCAGCTGGGCCTACTGGTTTGGCCAGATTTTCCACTTTCTTGTCCCTGTTGCAGGTTCACCTCACATCCAAGGGTTTCTGTGCCCTGGGAAGTGAGTGGGAGGCAATCTGGAACCCGAATGGTGGCAATCAGGGCTCAGAGGTGCATGGTTTCAGGCACTGATCAGGCTGAAAAACAACCTTGAACCCTCCTAAATCTTGCATGATTTTATCAACAGTGAAACCTAACCCCTTAGTACACCTACTTGTGCTCAAAGCCATGACAGATGATGCTGTCACCCAAATGTCATCGTGGCGGTAACCTTACACAGAGTGACCAGGGCAACAGGTCTCATGACTATTGTCGTATTTTTGGACCTATACTTCACCCGGAGATAAGGCTTCCCTTTGCAGCTCCCTTTCTCCACCAGGATTATTGCTGTGCATGCCTGCTCTCTGAGTCAGGACTCCCCAGACCACGGGATGCAGCCGTTCCCATGCTGCTGGGCTCCTCTCCATGAGGGCAGGGCGGCTCAGGGCATGCACCGGTGGTCACCCCAGGCCATGAGCATCACACCTCCCTGCCACTTTCACATCAGAAGCTGTTCTGTGGACAAGAGAAAATGATTGCTTTGAGTTATTTTAAAAACAGATCCTTTCCTTTCTCTGTATCACTGATAGAAAGAAGTTGAGCTCTTCTTTTCAGGTTTACATTGAGTTTAAAATACACCTGAAGTTTAGGGAGAGCCCAGCCATGGTGTGCTGGCAGAAGTGACCCAGTGGGGAGCTTTACTGACTGGGTGAGGTCTTCTCTTGAGACACCCCCACAGGAACACACAAATGGCCTCCACAAGGCTTTATTCCACTTTTATGGGATCAATAGCAGCCAGCCCTTCAGATGGCTGCCTGAATTGGTACTTGTTTAATTTGGTGGGAGGTTGAGTGCTGTGTGGCCAGAATGATGTTTTCAGCTCACTGAAGGGCAGATGGGGCGGTCGATACACGTACACGCTGCTCCCACCAGCTGCAGGATCCATCCCATTTGCTCCCAGAGCACTGTACATTATCCTGGGGTATTTTAAGTCCAGGTCAGCGTAAAGTGGCTTTTGTATTACTGAGTATCAGACCCAGCGATTTTGTAACTCCACTTATTGCAATCCTCATAATCAGCTTGAAGGCTCCAGTTAGCTGCAGCAATGACTCAGCCCTGTTGACAAACCTTGAAGCGAAGGGCGACATGCTAGAGCTGCTCCATTACAGGGGAGAGGCCAAGATATATTGTACCTTTCTTTTTAGGCAAGAGCCGATCGATGCAGAAATCCACTCTCTCCCCAGGTTCCACTGGGTGATGAGTTGACCATATCTCATTTATTTTTTAAGCCATCTGATGTGTCCAAAAGCCATACTCAGCCAGAAGGAAGTCTCCCTAAATCAGCTTTAAAAGATCCAATTGCCAAGTGGCACAGTTGTCTGGGTGCCACCTGTTTGGCCTCAATAGAAGGCGAGCAGTGAAGCAGGAAACTCTTGAAGAAGGCCATGAAGTTTGAAGGGAAGGCTGTCTTGCCAGCCACTGGAGCTCCTTCAGTTCCCATGAATGGCTATAATTTGCTTTTTGACTGCTTCTGCTGATGGTTTTGCAGAGGTCTCTCATAAAAGCTTAGGGGATCTTCTAATCTAACTTTCTAGAAGGCCAACTTTACTCTCTGCCTTATGCTGAGATCATGAGTTGACCCCACCAAAATTGCAGCCTCCTGCCTCCAGTTTATTTCCTGGCAAGTTCTCCTGTTCCTGTCTCCATGGTTTGTGTCCCCCCACAGCCACTGTGTCCCACAGAGTGGCAACCACCATGCAGGAAAGGGGATGCTGGGAAAGGCAAAGCAAAGTCCTCAAAGTGTGGGATCCTCGCAGATCCATTGACAGAGCAGGTGATAGGGTAGGCTGTGCCCATGACACACACCTGCTGGGGCTGAGCCACCTTTGTATTGCCACCAGGTGGGAGGTGAGGAGGTTGATCTGGCACCGGGCTTCAAGGAGGTGGCACCAGCAAGGACCTGGTGGTGGCACATGGAGGCAAAGCAGCACGTGCCCTGGGGACTCAGCATGTCATGCCAGCCTAACCTCTTGCATGGTCTTGCCAGCTTTATGGTCTTGATTTTTTTCAGTCAGCTGAGGAGCAGAACAGCCCTCACTCCCAGCACAGCCTGACCGGCACCAGCTCATGTCTGCGCTGTCCCCCTCGCAGGCACATTCCCCACAGCAGCACATCAACTTGTTGCTTCCCTTCCCAGAGGCTTCCAGCTGGCAAACTCTGCCATTTGTCATTCCTAAGGAGCTGGTTTCCAAGGTTTTCACTGAAAACTGAAGGATTTGGCTCCTGCAAGCAGTCTGCATTCAGGGAAAGCTTTGAGCTCTTCCACCAGTAAACCGTAGCTTGTGCCAAAGCCTCTTTGATGAAGCAAAGCATCTTGCATTGCCCTTGGTGAGCCTGTAAAGCATCCCTGGCTGCTTCTGGGTTTCTCCAGCAAAGTTATGTAGCAGTTACATTTCACATCGTAACTTAAGGAAACAACAGAAATAAAAAGAAAGAAAGTGCTTTCAGACAGTTGGGATGCATGGCGTTGAAGGACCAGCTCCATCATGGTCCAAACCCAACTTTAGAGTAACAAATGCTGTTGACGTTGGTGGGACCCGACACAGCAGAAGACTGTATTACATATACCAGCTGCAAACTCAGTGCAAGGAACCTGGCAGGAACCTGGCAGTGACCCCAGGTGTCCTTTCCTTCAGCAGCGTTAGCTGTCCCACTGCCAACTCCTGAGGCTGTTCCTCAGGCAGCTGCTGGCCCCGTGCTACCCAGAAGTCACACACACAGCCAGCTGGTTTCCAGGCCTGCCCTCTGTTTTTGGAGGCAACCACCCACTGTGCTTACCCTGACGAGGGGCCTCTGAGAGCAAAGAAGACATCTTCTGCTTGTGGTGTGCCTACCCCAGCAGTGGTGTATCCTGGACTGAGGATTTTATGTGCCCCCATAACAAGCATAACATACCGAGGATGGAATAATTCACTGAGGATTGAAAGGCCTTGATTTAGATTTGTGATTTTCCATTCCCAAGTTTGGCCCGTGGATGTGGATGGCTTTGGCTGCCTGGGGTATGCAGCAGCAGAGGAGGCAGGGACAGACCTGCCTGGGAGAGGCTCCCCAGTGCTGAGGCCAATGAGCGGAACACAGACCTCATTTGTTCCTGGCTGGGTTTTAGCATCTCTTACTCACATGCTGCGCTAGGCAGAAAATCACTTGGGGCTGCTGCAAAACACCAACATGTGTGCACCAAGACCATCCACCCCTGCAGAAGAGAACATTACTGTGAGGGAAGATGTTGAGTAATGGGGAAAATATGCCATCGTTCTCCTCCGAGCCTCCTCCCAGGATGTGATGCCACTCAGCCCTGTTGCATCCACTCATGCTGCGTCCTACAGCCACCTCTGGCTCCAGAGGAGGAACCACCAGAGCCCACAGGAGCCTCCAGGACTGCACCAAAGCTGTGGACTACGCTTCAGCAAAGCCTCTCCTTGAGAAACAGCTAAAAGGCACTAAACGTGATTTACAATCCACAGACAGCTTTACAATCCAAGGAACTGCTCTGAGACAACCCATGGAGTCGCCAGCAAAACCTGAGCAGTGGTGACATGTCATTGAAAGGAATGCAAGGCTCCCTGTTTGACACCAAAAGGGGATATAAGGGAATTTTTATGTGTTGCTACATGTGGCTTGGGCAAGAGAAATAGTTGTTTTCTGGCATTTCATTTAGTGCTGCAAAGAAAACTAAAAGCAAAGGTTCCAGCTGAATTCTTTTGTTGCTCTGTAACTAAGGAAGGGAAGCAAATATGGCATTAATTAAGAGGATTTACTAAGTGCTCTCTCTAGTGAAACAAGCTTGTTCCAGCTGAGACGGTGCAGGGAAGGCTGGTGTGGGGCAGAGCTGGATGAGGACATGGCACATGGCACGCACCATGGGTCAGCAGGCACCAGGCCCCCCCTAGCACCATAACCTGCTCTCATTCCCTACAGTCCCACAAGACCCCCCAGCAACAGATCGAAGAAGCAGATACAGAAGTGGCTCACCGAGGGGAACCCATGGGAGGTCATAACTGCTCCTTTCACCTCACTCATGACCAGTCTGCATGCTTTTTCACTGCCAGGTTCACCATGCTCCAGTGCACACATGTACAACATCTAATTACCAATTACTTGCCAGTCAAATGCCTCCTTGTGCTCCACTTGGCCAGGTGGAGCAAGAGAGGCCTGAGTAACGCTCTCCTCCCCTGTCAGTCACCAAAATCCTTCTGAGATCCTTCACCAAGCCCACGGGAGGATGACCTGTGGTTAGAGCTTCAATCACCAAACAGACTGGTGGCTCAATCACGTCAGTGCAGGAATGTTTGCCATGAAGCAGCACCAAGGTCTTGTCAGCCACACATAATGGTCCCTTCCAGTGAAGAGCCATCCGGCGCCATTTTCTTAAGGCCCTGGCATGGCTGCCCAACACCTTTGTGCCTCTGTAGGATCAATATAAGACCACCTTGTAGAAGGTCTCGGGACCTTTTGGGGCCTCAGAGTGCAGGTATCTCCCACCATTGGGCCTCCTGCTTGCTGGAAGATCCATCAAGGAATGGGAGCTCCAACAAACATAGGGTTTTTGTTTTGCTTCGCTTTACTGTGCATTTTCTTGGCTGCCTTTCAAAGGAGAACAAGCCCTTTCCAGCCTCCCCTTAGAACACTACACTGCACTCATCAACGCAGATGTCTTCTCAGATGTCACCCACTGCCTGCCACAGCCATAGGGCCACATCAGGGCCTTAAGAAAATGGCGCCGGGTGGCTCTTCACTGGACGGGACCGTTATGTGTGGCTGACAAGACTGTGGTAACGGGGCCTGATGCATTTTGGACACAGTTGTATTGCCCCACGGGGGCCATGCTCAGCTTTGTGGACACACTGATGTTTAGGTGGGCACACAGAGGTGTAGGTGGGCACACAGATGTGCAGGTGGGCACTAAGCTGCATAGGAGGGCAAATGGATGTAGATAGGCACCGCAGTGCCCGCATCCCAAGGCATGGGAGCAGTGGGGGTGCAGGCTGGTTTGGGGAAATGGATTTGGTTTCAACACCTGATTTGCCCTTAATGACAGCGGTGGGAATGGGCCGGGGAGGGGGGGGGGGGGGGGGGTACAAGCGGGAAAGAGCAAGGAGGGGGTGACAGTCAGGATAGGGCTCGTCTGTCATTCACTGCAGGTCACGGAGCCCAAAATAGGCACTGAATGATGCCGGAGCTTTTGTTGAGCCGGCGAGTAAAGCTAGCCCTGCATCGCGTGACCCCAGAGCAGCACGGGGGGATCCCAGCAACTCGGAAAAGCCAGCAGGTGCTGCTAAGGCCGGGCTGAGCAAACAGGCGTGGGGAGACGCCAGGCTCGGCATGATGTTGAGTAGCTGGCTGCAAATAGGTAGCAATAAAATACCTATATTCATGCAAGGACATAGGTAGGGATAGATATACGTAGGGGGAGGGTCGCAGAGCTTGCTGAGTTAGAACACTGCGCGGCATTACGGCAGCCACAGAGCCACAGGGAGCAGGAAGGAAAGCAGGAAGGAAAGGAAGGCACCCAGTTCTCCGCAGTTTGTGGTCTGCGGCGCTGAGCCAAACGCAGCAGCGCCAGGGGGGCGCCTCACCTCACCAACACCAACACCGGGGCTCCTCACGTGAGCCGCCCCACAGGAGGGTTTCCCGCCCCGACGCGCCCCCTAACGGCCACCCGCCGCCGCAGCGCGCGTGCGTGCAGTCCGCGCGCGCCCCCCCACTCGCGCGCGCACGCGCCCCCGCTCCGGCCCCGCCCCCTTCCCCGAGGCCCCGCCCCTCTCCGCGCCGGCACGCCGAGGTGGGTACGGCGGGGCCGCGGCCCGCTCGCGCGGCGCGAGGGAGGGGCGGGGCCGCCGCGGGGCCCGAAGGCCGCTCGCGTGACGGGAGGCGGCGGCGGGGGCATGGCGGGGCGGCCGGGCCGTCCCGGAGCGGGGAGGAGCCCGAGCGGGAGCCCCGCGGAGGCGGGAGGCCCAGCCCGGGGGAGGGTTAGGGGAAGGGGTGGCGAAAGCCGGCGCTCTGCGGGCCCGCCTCTGCCCTCAATGAAATTTAAATTGCTCGGGGCTGCCGGCTCGCGGCGGGCTGCGCGGGGACGGGAGGCAGCTTCCCGAGGGGCCGGTGTCGGTGCCTCGCCCTTCGCAGCAGGCCGGGTGCGGCTCCCGCAGGTTTCGGCCGCACGGTACTCGCCCTCCAGCCAACATGTCGTCCTTCGCCAAAGGTAAGCGGGGTTCCCCGCGCCGCGCACCGCTCCGCTCCCCGCGGGGCGCCCCGGCTCTGCCCCGCGGACGTGGCCGGAGTTTCGGCTTCCCGTATTGCGAAACGGAGGTCGTTTCAGGAAGACAGATCGCCTTGGCGCTTTGAAGGCTTTCGCTGCCCTCCTCCTTTCCGGTGTTCCTAACGGGGCTCGCGTGGATTATTGCACCCCCGGGGCTTCTCGGTGCAAACCCACGCTGGCCTGCGGGGGGTCGCCCTGCCTGCAGCGGGCATCCGTGGGTCTTCTGCGAGGGGAACCGGGAGGAAGCCGAGAGCTTGGCAGGCTCTGGGGAGCCGCTGCAGCCCTCCCGTGGATGTGCGGCGCTGGGCAGTGCTGTGCCGCCTGAGCGCACCGGCAGTTCGCACACGGGGCAGGGATCGCTGAGATGAGACAACCCCCTTCAGCCTGTGTACGCGGGACAGAGATAGGCTCGGAACCCGTCTTTTTAGTGGGAATTGATTTATCTTGGCCTCTTGCTGCAGGTACCCGTCTTGCAGCAAGCAGTATTATTCTGAGCCGTGTAAAGATGGTCCGGAAAATGTCTGTTCGGATGGGCTTTCTCTGTTAGCTTCGTCCCCAAAAGATAGAGAAGAATAAAGGGGGAGTCTCCTGGGGGGGGCATTCCCCCGTAGGGTCTCTCCTTTTCTTAGTCTACTGGAGGCATTCCCCTATAGGATCTCCCCCTTATTGAGAAAGAGAAGGCTGCAGACACTCCTCTGTCTCTTTTGGGGATAGAGATCACCGAACAAGCCTATCGGAGCAGAAATTTTCCCAGCATCGCCAAGAATCTGACGGCGCTGAAAGCTTTCCTTTAAAAAGTGTACGGCCCCGAGATCCTCTGCTGTGTTATCCTGAGAGACGCTGCTGGTGTCAGGTGGTATTTTTAGCACCAGCAGCTCCGCTCCAAATTGCACTGCGTAACCTCCCGGCCCTTGGTGTGTGCAGCTGGCAAGGAGCGTCCCGGGCTGCAAGCCTGCGGGTGAGCTCGTGCTGACGTGCCTTGTTAAGGGGGGAGAACCTGTGAGTTTCACTTCATGTGTGCTTTGCTGTAACGTATGTTGACAAGTGTGGCCTGTCGTAGCAGAAGGAAAAGAGTTTGTAAAGGCTGAGCGGGTGCGCTTGGTTCTCAAGTACGAAACGGAGGGCTGTTTGTTAGTTCTGTGTGCTACAGTGTGGGTATTTATGAGGCTTTTATCCCCGTCAGGGATAAAAATTGCCTTGAACTTTGGAGCAGGGCTGGTGGAAGTCGAGGCATTGGCTCTGTACCCTCAGCCCCGAGTTCACGAGCAGAGCGCTTAAAGTTCAGCTGCGTGTTTTAACTTAGGGGTCAGCCTCCTGGATCTTTGTGCGAGCGGGCTGGCTCCAAGGGGATGTAAATAGTTCTCTGCTATAGCTCTTCCCGCGTGCTTACTTGGATTGCAAAAGGAATTAAAACTTGTAACCCTCAGCCCAAACAGATCCTCTTATTTCCCTAGGAGGGCTTGTTGCTTGACTTGTCCCGTGCCTCTCTCCTGTGTGCCTCGCTCCAAGGCAGTGAGATCCTCCTCGGAGTGAGACAGTGGACTCTTGGGGCAGCAAAGCTAAGCTTTGTTCGTTCCCCTTTTTTAATATAAAGTAGAGATGGCGGAGAGGTAATACACCGCTGTTCTGTTCATGTGCAGTTGAGGAAGTCTGTCCCTTACTTTGTTTCTGATTGTTCACTAAGACCCCCCTGTATGGTAGCTTGATCTTCTTTGTCCCTGGGCATCAGTTATAAAGGCACGCATGATAAACATGAAATGCCCTCTGTTTACTGTGGTGTGAGGGCAGTGGCAGCTTAGCTGTGAGATAAGGGCACCACGTGAAGTAGAACCTGAGGGTGTGGGCAGCAGGGTTTGAATGAAATCTTACTGGTGGTTTAACTGAGGGAGCATTTCCTGCTGAAGGCATTAAAACTGCGTGTGTGTGAAGAATACTGATCCTGTAAGAGTGAGCTTTGGCCAAAACCTGCGGCTGATGGCTGCAGAACTGCTTGGAGGAGGCACATACTCTCGAAAATAATTTGGAAGCTTATGATAGCTCTCCCAGCACCCATCTGACTTTACGGAGGCACAGAGACTGCTTTCCATTGCAGCTTCAGAAAATGTCACTTGCTGGCAGGAAATGACTGCTTTTAGCAATGCAGTTGCACTGGCCTTTCTGCGTCCTCCTTGCTATTACGGTGAAGGGGGAAATAAACCTTAACCTGGGCTGTTAAATTTAACAGCAGCTCGTGGACGAGGACTGCAGCTGTTCTCCTGCAGTTGGTAGGCTGGAGTGCATAAACACCAGCTTCTTCCCCATGGCGCCCAGGGTTCAGCAGCACCGGAGTTGGGAGCAGTTGGACAGTGCTGCTCTCCTAACACTGCTTTACAAACCCTTTACAGAGGGCCATCGTTCCCCATTCCAGTCCAAATCCTGGTGTGCACCTGAAGATAAATGCTTAAAAACCTCTGGCTTGCCACCACGGGTAGCTGGGTCCTGGCGTGCAGGGTGAGACCAAGCGGTTGTGGAAATGTCTCCACAGAGCCAAAGCAGCTGTGGGCTGAGGTGAGGAGCGGCCTTGCGGCAGGCCGACCCACAGGAGCCTGGCTTTGCTGCTCTGCAAGGACCTTGTTGATCCAGCACACTCAGTAAGCCTTGGACCCCACGCAGAAAGCTAGGCCGTTATCGCGTGTTTACTTTTGCTATGCCTTATTTTGGTCTGTTTGTGGTATTACTCAGCCTCTAAATGCTTGTTATCGGGGAGAGACAAGTCTTTTGGCCACTGTGGA
Organism: Gallus gallus; assembly: GCF_016699485.2. Classification (NCBI taxonomy): domain Eukaryota; kingdom Metazoa; phylum Chordata; class Aves; order Galliformes; family Phasianidae; genus Gallus; species Gallus gallus. The sequence continues at coordinate 9,742,177 of NC_052534.1, forward strand.
CTAACAGGGTTCTCCTACGTACGTGGCAGCCTGGGGAAGTCGCTCGTGGCTCTGCCTTAAGCAAAACACGACCAGCAGCGCGAATGACGGTCCCTGTTGACTACTGCTGAGTTTCTGCTGGATGTGTTGCATCACAGCAGGAGGTTCACGTGTTTTACAGGCCGACGAGCTGCTGGAAGTGGACGCCCTTGCTCTGGCTGCAGCCATGTATTGCAGCACGCAGCTGGGAGGCTTACAGACACCCGGGAATGTCTTGCGGCTGTTGTTCTCCCAAAGTTTAAGCGGCGTTTCAATCTGTGTGGGTTCAAAGCCTGCGAGCGAAGGCGCAGCACGCAGCGGTTCTGCGCTGAGGCGTTAAGCTGGTATAGATCTCCTTATCCTAATGCAGGAGGAGGTGAGCCTTAAAGAAGAGCTCTGGTGTTTCTCCATATTTCACCTGGGAAGGGATACCTACCAGGCTGTGAGCTGCTCGTACTGCCAAACGAAGGGCATGATTTAAAAAGCAGGCCTATTGTTAATTGTACCGTTCCTCTTGAGCTCTCCTTTCCCCCTCATCGCAGCGCAGAGCTCTGCAGCGCTCGCCTCTCTCTTCTTGTTTTCTTTTCCTTACCTGCAGAACAGTGCAGTCAGGAAAATGGCTTCTGTGGCCTTTGGAGTCGCCCTCACTGAATCTGAGGCTGTAGGGTGTTTTGCTTAAAGAAAACATAATTGCAGCCATATTAAAATGAACTGCTCTTGGCTTTCTTAGGCATTCAGCAGTCTTTAATGCGTGTTCCAAACAAGAAAACTTGAAACATGGCTGCCCCTTCTAACAGTACTTCCTGGCACCGTCACTCGGTTCACTTGCAAAGTTTGCTCCTGTCCCTTTTTGCACAAGTATTCACGGTGTTTCTTAATCCCAGCTATATTTGGCAAGGCAGCACCTCTCTGTGTTACAGAGAAGTGATTGCTCAAGGGATTTGGCAGAAATTAAATTAACCGAGGTCTTTAGAGAACATACCGGGAATGTCTTTGGAGAAGGCGCTCACTTCAAATGCTTTCTTCTGGAAAAGAAAGAGGAGTTATCTTCCATTTCGTTCTGAGGACTTCACCGTACAGTCCATTTGTGTACTTATTCTTTTTCACTTTTATGGAGCTTATCACTTTCAAAAGCAAAACACGCTGAAGTGATAGACGGACTAATTCTCTGGGTTGCTTAGTAACTTGAAGTGCATGCTGTAGTGTGAAAATGCTCATATGATAAAGTAAGGGAGTATTTACTGGAGCAGACTGAGGATTGTGCAAAAGTGCACTGCTTAAATAATTAAACCACTGTTTTATTTGGTTGTGTGAACAGAAGGATACCCTTGATCACAATGTTCTATATAAAACATATATTTTAGTGAATGGCTTTTTCACATTTTTTACTTGCTAAAGTATGCTGATGTGGTAGGACGTGAATTCTTTAGCTGCACAGCAAAAAGAAAGGTGTACTGCTATGGATTTCTGGATGTTTCTTGAGGTGGATCATTGATCTTCGGGGATTTCCTTAGGGTTTTGAGAAGAGGACTGTTGGTTATTGCTCCCAAGTTAAGGTCTGTTCTCCAAATTACTAGGAATGAAAGCTTTGGATTCCTGAAGTGCTAGCACGGTAATAAAATGAGAATAGGTCATGTGAATTGACTATATATATGTGGGTCACTCCAAAAGTAATGCCTCCTGGTTATTTCAGGTCAAACTACAACAGATGCAAAGAGCAGAATAACACTATGTGGTAGAGCACATTCTTGGCTACAAAACACTATTTTTTGACATACAAATCAGCTAATGCTGGTGACGGAGGGTAAGCTGACTGAGACACTCTTCATTGCCTGGTGTGGCGATTGTTCATGGCCATTCAGAGCATGCCTTTCATATTGCTGTTGCCACTGCTGAAACTCACCACCCACCTCCCTGTGCTCACATCCGCTGTTTGATCTCCATAAATGCTCAGCAAGCATCGACAAATGTCAGTGGGTACAATTTATTTCCTCATGGAGGAAATCAGTTCCACACCTTTGTTTCACAGGCACTCCCATTTTGGACGCCATTCAGTCAGACTGCCCCTCTGCTGCTGTCTGTCACACGGCAACAAAATATAATGGAATGTTGATGGGAAGGTTCAGCCTCTGCTGCCATCCCACCAACATCCACCTCTGATGTTGTGGGACAAAATAATGAAACGGGAGGCATTACTTCCGGAGCAGCCCCCATGTATTTATAAAGGAAATACGAAAGGTGTCTGTAGTATAAATAAGTTAGTTTTATGTATTCATTTACCTACTCCCTTGAACTCACGTATTTCATTTCCATTGAAGATTTCAGCAAAGCAATGTCCCAGGCCGGCCCGTCGCAGTTCCAGGAAGTCATTCGGCAAGAGCTGGAGTATTCAATGAAAGTGGAGCTTGATAAAATACTTGCGACTGCGCCCTCAAATGAGCTGGAGGTAAGAAGTCTGTTAGAGGCAGGAGATAGAAGCAAGTTTTGTACAGGGGGTCAAATCACAGAACAATGCAGTTCTTATTTATAGGGTGTTCTCCAATCCTGTGAAGAGCAGCGTGGCTGCAGTGTCTGTAGGAGACTTTCAGTTCCACACAAAACACGTGGCAGAGTTATTACTTAGTGCTTAATCATCTTTAGTTATTAAAGGTTCTCTGCAATCCGTTACAGATTATGTAGAGGAAGGGTAAAACTGTTATCCTAAAGATTGGGCCAGGTTCTTATGGCTATAATTTTGACTGAAGACCTTTTAGCTGTCCAAAACGTGTTGGGTATTTTTTTGTTTGATTTTGTTTTCTTATCTTGAGCTTTAGTGGAAAGGGTCTTTTGGCATCTTTTTACTTAAAACATAGCGTGTCCGTACTTTATATGTGGATAAAATTATTCTTGTGAGCGTGCTTTGTATCAAGTTTGTAATAATGCTTCCATGGTTTAATAGGTATGCAATAAATACCTTTGTTCACTAATGTATTTCTTCTTTGTAGCACACTAAAAAGGACCTGGAAGGATTTAAGAAGCTATTTCATAGATTCCTACAGGAGAAGGGACCATCTGTGGACTGGGGGAAGATTCAGAGACCACCAGAAGATTCTGTAAGTTGCAATTAAGTGACGGCCTGTATAGAGCATAAAGCTGATAATTGCTGCTTGCAACAAATGCTGTAGTTGCCTGTAGAAGGTAGAACTGCCTTGGTTCCGTAAGATCATGTAGGGTGACGCTTGGGGTTCTAGCTGAGACATAATAATTTACAGACATATGTTGTGTGCGTTCATGAACATCAGGTCCTGCTCAACATATGCATCGAGATCTCCAGTGTTATTTTGTTAACTGTTCCTGAACAGGGGAACTGAGTGGGACAGATGCCATCCTACCATTTGGTACCTTCTCTGGAGCGAATGGTAATTCTTGTTAGAGAGCTAGTAGGAAGGACCTTTGTTGTCACCCTTTTCTCCTGCCTGTGAAAGAAGGTTGCATGCCTCAGATGAGACTGTTTCCAACAATACATTCTGCTAAATAATTTGAAAGGGACATATGGCAAGTGGGCTGGGTTATATAGCTCGTTTAGCAACTTCTGTAATCTAGAGCAGCTCAGTAGAAGTGAGGAATCTGAAACTAGCTGTTGACTATAAGGTTTTTTGAGTGTCATTTTATAATGCCATTTATGTTGTTATAATGGATAACCTTCCACTTGAGATGCTGCTGAGAAAGCACTAATAATGTTTCTTTGGCAGTGTTTAGTACTGAAATAAACACTTCCCATTAAGCCTAACCTCATTTTATTGATTCATCTGTGGCCCAAGGCTGTTCTTTTGACTCTTGCACAACGAACGGTGTAATTGTGTTACAAATTCTTGCTTTTCCCAGTGCAGCAATCTTGGCATGGTGTGAGACTTCTGTGTCCCTACGCATTTGTGGTTTCCCTTTGCCTCTGTGGTGATTCAGTCAGGGCTCTGTTTGCAACTGAAAGACAGGCTGTCCAGTTACTTCCAGAACAGATGCAGCACTGCTTTCTAAAGCATTGATGAATGATGCTGTTTTAGAGCAAGGATAGGGTTTTTTCCAAGGCTGAGTGTTTTCTTTTGGCTTCAGGAACACGTGATGTCTGCCTCTTCCGCACTGTAAAACTGAATGAAATGTTGTTTTGGGGAAAAAAATCCACCTTGAATAAAGAGGCCAAGGTGAGAAACTGGAGTTCTAGGTAACATCTTACAAGGAAGGCTGCAGAAAAGGGGCTTGCTTTTAGTCCAGAGGAGGCTGAGGCTTCAAGGAAGCGATCACTCTTTTAAATATGTAAAAAGGTAGCTGCAATAATGAAGGGAATAAACTGTTCTCTGTGTCAAGATAAGGCCTGGGATTAAATGACAGCAGTTTGATGCTAATGAATGGACTGCTTTGTGGAGAGGGAGAGCTGTTGTCCATTTTTAAAGTTTTGTACGCTTTCATTGAGAAAAAAATTCAAGTTCTATAAGGACTGAAAATTACTGGGTAGGATGTGGGGAGCAAATGTCAAACAGGAGGGATGAGAAAACACCAAAATAGGTTGTTGGAGATTCCCAGGCAAGGCAAGATGTTTAAAAAGGTCTAGCCTAAGGTCACAGAGGCCTGAAAGGATGGCAAGATTAGAGATGGTATCTCTCTTCTTCCTTATGGCCTGTACTGGCTCATGCTCATTTCTGTTGCTCAGCTAGGAAGCAACTTTTGACCAGAAATGTGAAAATATAAAACAACAACAACAAAAAACATATATAGTGAAGACTCTTGCACCATCCTATTGCTTTGGTTCAGGTGAGATGCATGCTTGTTCTTGGCTGAAATTCTGCTTCCTGGCATAAACTCCAAATTGCATAGCAGAAAATGTTGCAGAGGAAAGCTAGAGAAAATTACCCTCAAACAAGCTTCCTTCCCATGCTGCATGTGAATACGTATACACATACACACATGTATGTATGTGTATGCACCTGAAAAAGCAACCAAGATTTTAACAGCTTAGAGTTCATGAATAGGTTATGGTGTACTTAGGCTTTATATTCTAATTTTCTATTCTACATGAAGTATTTCTGATATTCAGGTTGAGTAGGAAAGCTGTTCCAGGATTCTGTCCAATGCTGTGACTGTGCTATACAGGAGAAGAATTTCTAATCAGACTTCATGGGTCTTTCATTATCTTCATGGATAACGTTTTATCCACTGTACTTGTTCTTTGAATGTAATTTTCTGTTCTTTTGTGAAATACCAATTGGCAAGTAAAGATTCCTGACAGCAGATTGCAATGTAAGAATGACTGTGTTTTAATATTCCCCCCATTTTTCTCCCTCATGTTTTTAGTATGACAGCTAACAACAAAGGGCAAGCAAGTTGTAGGCTTCAAATGATGAACCCATTCAGATGAACCCATTTGTATGGGTTTACTGTGTTATGTGGGTAAACTTCTGACTTACTTTTATCCTTCCAGATGCTTTCCTTCTGTATGTCCAAAGGCTTACAGTGGTAGCTTGACCCATTTCTCTTACAGTCTTCAGAGAAGAAAGTGTGCACTTAAAGTTCTGGTTAACGAGGAGACAAAGTAAGGAATGTGAACACGGCCAGTGTAATTTAATCTTATTGATGTAGGTTGCAGCGATGTGCTTGTTTGACTTGGAAGCAGTAGCAAAGCCCTGCTGGGGGCCTCTGAGGAAACTGCAGCAATCGAGTTAACCTCAGAATAGTAATGCAGACCCTCATCCTGGATGTGATGCGAACATCTGAAGTAGTTTGGGTGTCAGCAAGTTGTGCCGGGGAGGTTCAGGCTGCATGTTAGGAAACGTTTCTTCTCTGAAAGAGTGGTGAGGCAATGGCACAGAGTGCACAGGGGGTGGTGGGGTCACCATCCCTGGGGTGTTCCACAAACATTTAGATGTTGTACTGAGGGACATGGTTTAGTGGGATAATGGTGGTGGTAGGTGGATGGTTGGACTGGATGATCTTGGAGGTCTTTTTTCCAACCTTCTGTGATCGTGATGGAAAAAATGACATGCTTTTAATCAAAACTAAAACGTCTTCCTAATGCTGAACTCTAAAAGCAGGTCTGAAGGGTTCGTCTTTGCTCTTTCTAAAACCGTCCTTCGGTGCTGAGTAAATGTTACCTTGTTTTTCTGTGACTGCAATATTGACTAATATGGGTGTATTCTTTTCCTGTCTACCCATGATGGCCTGATGCTCATTTTGTCTCTGGCAAACTCTCCCAAATGTCCCCGCTGTAGGAGTGTACTTCTGAAATCTGTTAGTCACACTCCCAGTGTTGCCTCATGCGAACTGTTCCCAAAATCAATTCTGTGCCACTGCCTGCAGAACTGAATGGAGTTAGATATCATCTCAGGGGGATCACAAACCGCAGTTTCAAGTCTTGTTTGATATGACTAATGCTGTAATCATGCGTCTGTAAGTCCTGCCATTCCTGCCTAGTTTTATTCCTGAGGTATTTTCTCATCGGCGTTCCCTTGTCAAGTGTACTGTTCCAAACTCTGAGAGCAGGAACTGATTTCTGTTATTCTGGAGCACTTCCTACTCTTGTGTATATGCTTTTATAGGTCATGAGGCAGTTCTTTTGCATATTAGAGCCTCCGCATGCCTGCAACTGCTCAGTGATAGCACCAGCACCTAGCAGTCCAGATGCTGGAAGGATCCTGCTTGAATTTGAAACCCTAACATTTCTTATTCTCTGAATTAAAGACCCTTCAAGATGCAGGGCTTCATTTCCAAGTTGTCATTTCCAACACCTGTGCCAAAAGAAGCTGAAATATTTAGTAAGGCTGAGTTACAAATTTTGTGTTGGAGCCACAGCAAATGAAGTAAATCCTTGACAAGAGGGTTTGGGTGGAACTGTTGATTTCATTGGGATCAGATTTTTGCTCTGAGCTTTCTGCATAAGCTCATTTCTAATGCAATAGTGAAGACCAAAAAGGGGTGGTTGGCACTCCAGCAAATGATTTTGAGGCAAACTGAGCAGCAGACTCTATTTTTGGAGAGCTGTGTTGTGCATGATGCAAGAAGAACAGAGTGAGGCTTTAAAGGCAAAATCATCTTTCTTCTGCTTTTCAGCCAACACCTGAGCACTGGGTGTGACTCGTGTCCTACCCAGCTATATGTTTGAAATGCACTGGCAGTCTAGCAGGGGTGGTGTTGACCTTGGAGTGGATAGGAGGCGTGTGCTCTGTGCTGGATATCTGCTGTCAGTTCCTGCATTCGTGACCCCTTGCGCTGTATCAACTGGCCCTGCCTTTCTGACAAATCCATGCTTGTAACCTTTGGGATCTTTCACCTTCTGTAGTTTGTTCAGATACATCCTCCACTGCTGAAATGCTATCTCCATGTCCTGCCTCTTTCCTTTGTTCTACATGTTCCCTTTTGAAAATACAGCAAAATAAATGGACTGTGGGTAGAATAAACTGTCTCTGAACAGATGGTATTCCTGAACGGATGTGCGTTTGGTGGAAGAAAGGAATATTGTACTAGATAATATGCAAACAGAACTGAAGCTTTGCAACATTCTGCAAAACTGCTGCTATCGAAGATCCTTGCATTGTATCCGGAAGATTGCTAAAGGATTCTCTTGTATGTAGTTTTCCCTGTAGCTGAAAGGAAGGGGAAAAGGAAGGAGAGGGGTGTGTGAGATGCAAAGCACTTTGTGTGAAAATTATTTTGCCTCGAGTTTGTTGCATGTTCCTCTGTGATATTCTTATCTAGCATGGCCATAGTTGTTGCAAATTAGGGCATAAGATTTAAATCACTTCTATGAGAGTTCGGCACAACTGATGAAAATGGTGATATGTTTCCACTTGGACCTGGAATAATGTACATCCTTTGTACCCTTTCTTTCTCTGTCCTCCCCCAGCCTCTGGTTAGCAATACATTTCTTGTGAAAAGGTTCAATTCTGTTGAAGGTTCCTCTGAATTCTGTCCTCTTGATCTGCAATGAGGAGATGACCAGACCCAACGTACGAATTCATTGCTATGCTCATCTCCAAGCTGTGGTTTTGCTCCAGGCGTTATCAGCCTTTGTGGCCTTTCAGTTCTCTCCCTTCCACCTGCTGAATGGCCTCAGAGTACATTCATGGCAGTAAGTGTGCGTGGGTGCGTAATGGCAGTGCAGCAAGCGAGCATCCTGCTCCGAACCACCTGAGGCATCTGTGGGAGCAGGTGAAGTCTTCTCATTTGCAACACTGACCTGCCAGGGAGCACTGAACTTGTCATGCAGAAAATGCAGTGGATACTGTTTTAAAAGGTCACTTTCTGACAGATACAGCCAGGGCTGCTGCTGTAGCTTTGGTTTGGATTATTGCAGTTGTGCTCGTGTGCTCTGTTGCAAGAAGAGAGACACCTGGAGATGCGAAGGTGTTGCTGAAGCAAGATCAGTCTAGCACGTGCCTTCAGGCTGCAGAACTGCTTGCTGATAACCAATTGCTGGAGCTGTCCTTGCTGTGGTCTTTGTGCAGTTTTGCTTGGGTCAGCTACCTCGGGAGTATGCAGGACATGCCATGCAAGATCACTAGGTTTGCTGATGGCAAGGTCCACAAACCTGTAGTGCCCAGTGATTATTGTCAGGTCAGCTGTAGCTGATTGGCAATCCCTTGAGGTACGATTACGTGAGTGAGAACGTTATTAGTTTTGTCAGGAAGGTTGCCATCCAAGCTTCCTGTTCAGTCGACTTGATAATCCAGCCTTTCTGCCCAAATAGGAAAGGTATGGCATGTGTAATGTTTTCTCCCTTGCTCATACCCTAAGTAGCTGACTTTTCTACTCCTCATTTAGTCACCTCTTAATATTTTCAAGAGACTCTTTGTCTGTTTCAGAGCACATACACACATGTATGTGATAAGCCATGTATGTTCTGTTTGTTTTCTTTTTTAAAATGCTGGTCTCCTGATTCTCTGCAACTCACTTTCTGGAAGAAATGAGGCTCTCAGCGAAGTTATAAATAAAACAACTCTGTAGACTTGAAAGCTTTCTCTGTCTTAATTTAACTGAATAACTCTATTGCTGGTCATAAGTTTCCTGCTGAAGGGTTGTAGTGTTCCTCTGTAAAATAAAGTGCCTGTGCAGGCAATCTGAAACGGCCCTGTTTCAGTCTGGTAGATGTGGGTATTTAGGAAGTAGCTTTGACATGATGTTTGTCCAGGTTCCCACAGCTGCCCTGACTTAGTAACCTTCTCATCCTGGTGTTCTTTGGGCAGCCGTGGCTTATGCAGGTGGCAGAGCTATGACAGAGGCCAGGATAGATGCGAGTGACAAGAATCAGTGGCTTAGTAACCCTTGGACAGCATGGATACAGCTCAGGGCTACGGAGAACAAATGCCCCTTGCAGAGGAGGAAGAAGAATATTTGAGAATGCCTGGAGAGATGCAGACTCCTGCTACAGATGGGTAGGTCCATCTGTAGTTTCTCCCTTTGCAGTTTGCCTCCTGTAGTAAGCTGCTGTGGTCAGTCCGCCTTCTGTTGTCCTCCTTCTCTTCCAACACATCCAGAGTGAAGCAGGACAACCTGTTTCAAAGCAGTGCAGCCTGCTTTATTCCTTCTTTCAGCAAGCAGGCGACATAGGAGCTCACATCTTGTGCATCTTAGAGGCAGAGAATGTGCTACTGCAAAAAGAGGCCTTTTCATAGTTCAAGGAATTTTTCCTGTGTAATATTGCAATGTCACATAAGTGCAGATGTTGTTCATTTACCAGGAGTTCAAAGTTCAGGTAGACTATTCTTCGAAATAGTCTGTGGGGTTTTTTTTAGGCTTTGATCAAGTTTCTGAATACGAAAGAAAAACAAGGAGAGCATAATTCTTTTCAGCACGTTTACCTGCTGGATTTGTTTATCAAACATACTTTAAGCAAAGAAATGATAAGACAGTGGATGGATGTCTGTGCTGAGGGAGCACTGAGGCCATGTTTACTTCTGGAGTTTGCAGTTTGCTTTAGGAGAGATTGCTTCCTACACAGCCCAGCAGACTTCTGTAGACCTCACAGACTTGACAGGCACAAACCCCAATTAAAAATAGAAGTTTCTTTAGAGCCTTGCCTTCAAGATACCTAAAGCCAGAGGAGCTGACAGTCAGCAAGCAGTGCCTGCTCCCCAGGGTGTGGTACTGTGGTGTGGGGGTGTGGGACACGCTGGGCTGGGGGATGTGATCCCCACCTCCTCACCACAGCCCTCCTGGAGCCCCTGCTACGGAAGCCAAGTGCTGGGGCTGCCTGCCATGGGGCTTTTAGCCCAGGGCTCGGAGTCGCAGCTGAGTTGCTCTGGAGCCACGTTTGGCTGCTCCCAATTTTGCTTATCCTGGGTTATTCATCTTTTAAGCCTATGCTGAAGTAGCACTGTGGAGGTGCTTCCAAAATCCTGCTGTGAAATTTAAAATGCGAAGAGGAATGTTTTGATAAGACTTAGTGGTCTTACATTGGTGTACTGGCATTTTATTTCTTGTTATTTCAGGTCTTTTGCCCCCGTGCCCTAGGACTCCATTCATTTTGAGCTGTCACCTTATCTTCCACCTTCCTCCCTCTTATCAGCTTCAGCTGTCTCTTTCCTTACTTATTTCAACCTTCTGCCTTCTGTGGATGATGCAGCTGAGCATAATTTATAACCTGGAGGCAGAAGGCTGTGCCAGGGTTCGGGTTGCAAATAGGTTGCAGCTAGCAAATAAATGTTGAGGAGGGTATGGGTAGCACTGTTGGCTGAGGAGAGGAAAGCAAGGCAGACAGGGATGAGTGTTTTCCTTCTACTAACAGTCTGTCTTACCTTGCCTGTGTCTCGTGGAGCAATACGTGGTACAGTCCTGTTAGCAGCAGACACTGTGACTGGCTGGGAAGATAGGTTTGTGATTAGAACAGTTGTTTCATTTCTTGATGTTGCCAGATAACTAATCTTTTTCTTTTCCTTTTTGTCTGAAATGAACTGTCACACCCTCACATGAAGAAGCTGGAAGGACTTACTCTATTGCTTCCTTAGAGGAGCAGTCAGACGAACATACCTTCAGTTGCATAAGTGATATGTAACAGGATCTTGCAATCATTTTGATTTAGTACGCTTCTTTGTGGGTCACTTCAGACATGCATTGTTGTTCAGGTGTTGTGTGATTTCATAATCTTATGATGTAGAGTCAAAACTGAGGAACTGTCTGTCAAACTGCTGGGACCCCCTGAGAGCATTGCTTGAAAGCCATCCCTCGTAGAAATGTGAATCAAACTGTGGCGACGAAGGTAAATTTGTAGGGATCAAACTTGTGGCTGTCCTGAGGTCAGCACTGAACTTAATGATTCGGCTGACAGATTTCTCCTCGTCTTTTCTTGATGCACATAAATTTTACTGACAGATCTGTCTGAAATGGCATTTTTTTCTACTGCTATCATCTGCAGATTAAATGGAAACTGACATGCCAACTCACCTGCTTTGTTTCATCAGTTAATTCCTTTCTCTGGGGACGCTAGCAGATGACTGCAGCAGTGATAGTGTTACTGCTTGCTGCCTGAGCCATGATAATGCTGCCTTTCCCTTCTGGCTAGTCTGCTGAAAGGGTGAAATAAGAACTGTGTAACCACCATGTCTGCTACTGTGACGTACTGGAAAGTGGAAGCTTCAATGCATATGATTTCCCTTTTCATAATTAACTCTTACAAACAAAATCACCCTCACCTTGAGTGCAGTGATAACTTGAAAACACAGGATGGTTTGTGCCTTACTCATAAGGCTCCTCACCTTTCTCATAAGGTGCTGTCTCAAGGTTTTTTAGCATAGGGAACCTCTGTTGCTTTGAAACACAGATGTAGAGTGAGTCCAAACATACCGGTAGGTAGCAATGCAGGAACTTGGTAAAGAGCATGTAGATTGGAACATTTCTATCATTAATGGGGCTTTCAAGTCCAGTTAATTGCTGGGGGTTTTTGGAGTACATATCTTAAGCATTGGGAAACATTTCTAGGTGGGATGAATCGAAGCAGTTGCATCAGTCTTCCTGGGCCAGTTTCCACTGTTTGAGTAATGACAGTTTAATCACTCATTATGCTGCAGCTTGTGATCTTTAAATATATCCTGTATGCTTTGCAGGTACTGCATGAGGCAGAATTTCCTTAATGTGAGGGCTGTGCTCTAATCTGCCACCTGTGGCCTGCTGGAATTGCACTTCTCCTCTCTAGTCCTCACATTTGAGTAAGAAATGTGATTCTTTCTCCAGCGCAATGTGAATTTCCATTGGATCCCCAGCCTGACTTGCTCCAAGCTAATGCAGACTTCTGAAAACTGCTAAGCACATGTTTGTCTTTGGTAATCAGCTGTGGATTTTACACATCCCTTATCAGCACAGAAATAATTTGTTGCTGCTAGAATGCATACAGCACTGAAGCACGGGGGCTTTTCTTCCAAAGAAAATCTCTAGAAGGGCAGGTTAAAAAATAATCGTATTGATTTTGCTCTAACAGTGTTGGCATGGTACTTATCGTTGCATTATTAGCTCTGTTTCCTGGACTTGGGTGGTTTGGATTAGGAGAGAAGCAGTGCCTAATGAAAGGCATGCTGGCTTTCGTTACAAGCCTCATTTTGCTCTCCATCCGTCACCCCAAAAGCAGCCTATCCTCTACTTTTAAACTTGCAGTCTATAGCTATCAGCAAGGTCGGAGGCTTTCTGCGAGGTTTGATGTGAGCTGGTAAACACATCCTGAAAATCTCAGGATGAGAAGAACCAAGAACTTCCTGTCGTCCTTTCGGAGAGATGAATGATTAGATCAGGCTAGTAACTGGAGTAACAGTTGGCTTAGACTGAGTCAAAGAACCAGCCTTTTGCCAAGAACGTTGCCTCTGAAAACCTTAATGCAGCGTATCAAAAAAACTGCTGTGGCTTTATGCTGCTCGAGGGTGGAAAGTTGGGCCCAGCATGCAAAGCCTGTGCTCTTAAATTGCATCCTGTCTGAAGGGGATCATCTTAATGGGGAAGGGTTAGTTAGATGGGTCACAAAGAGACCCTCTCTCCTGTAGGACAAGAAGGGGGTTGTGGTAACCAGCATAGCTGGCCTGACTTCCTCTGTACCCCTTCTCAACACTGTGTCAGTTCCTTCTGCGTGAAGGAAGAGACTGAGACATCTTCTTCTCATCTGCACGAAGCTGATGGTGGCTGGTCTCACAAAGCCTGCAGAGCTGCTCAAGAGAATACGTTATTTTATTGAAACAAATCAGGTTGTTGTAGACTCATTTTGCAAATATTCTACCATGTCGTAAGTCATCTCGGTGAACTAAAGTACTGTTAGCAAATGTTAAGATTTGAAGTTTCTAGGAGAGTGCAACTTCATCACAAATAACTGACTTTAAATAAATTACTTTCTACAGATCCAGCCCTATGAGAAGATAAAGGCCAGAGGACTGCCCGATAACATTGCTTCTGTCTTGAACAAGCTGGTAGTGGTGAAACTAAATGGCGGCTTGGGCACAAGCATGGGTTGTAAAGGCCCCAAAAGTCTTATCGGAGTGCGGAATGAGAACACCTTCTTGGATCTGACGGTTCAGCAGATTGAGGTAATTTTTAATATGCTTTGAGTGTTGGTGTGGATGCTTCAAGGGATCTGTGTGCTTGAGACCAACTTAGAGCTGAAATTTTTGCTGATACAGAAACCCTTCCTGTGACAAATATGGTCTCAACTGAACACAAGACCCAATAAGTGGTCATGCTTTCCCTTTTTGAGGTAAGAGGGAGTTGGAATCCAATTCTTGTTTTGCATGCTGGCTTTTGGAGCTGCACTTTGGAATAAAGCATTCCCTTTCTACACGAGAGGAAGCAATATGTACTGAAGCATCTGAGCCATAGGAGAGATCACAGTGGAGACTTATCAAAAGAGAGAAGGAAAGGGAGCTTGTTTACTGTGCTAGTGGTGAAGCAGAGAGCTGTTTTGGAAGGAGTGGGCAGTAGAGATGTGCAGCACACGTGGACGAAAGGGATGGAGCAACGGGGGATTTACATCTGTCCTCTCTGCACATGTTACTGGAAGTGTAATGCAGCCTGTGTGCACCAACCCTGAACAGTGGTGGTTGTGTCCTGTAACACAAGGCATCAGATTGTGGAGCTGACTTCTGACTCTTCCAGGTGCAGGTCTGAGGGCTTTTTCACGTGCCTTGGAACAAAGCTCTTCCGAGCAGCTCAGAGTTCCTTGTCAGATGGAAACACTCATCATGGAAGTGAGGGCTAGGATTTTCCTCTGAGGAAACAAAATAAAAGAACAGCTGTTGGTGTCGAGAGAGGACACTTCAGCTTATGTTTTTAATGCTGAATATTCCTCTTGCAGCAAATACTTAGGATGATCATCAGAGGAGGAAATGGGGGTGTGCCTGTTCCCTACTTTCTAGATCTCCAGCCATTTGTGCCTCTGTGTGGTTTTTGTTTGGAGTGGCTCTACCGTGTATATGAGCTACTCCAATAGAAGACTTAAATTTTTATCCAACTAATGCAGCTCTACTCTTCCCTTGTTGTGGGTGCTTTCTCAAAAGGATCATTGTGGTGTAGACTCCACCAGAGGTGAACGATACCAAGTATTTCCCAGCAGATGAAGGTGATCTAACATACCAAGTTATCAACCCACTGCAGTTCTTGTGGTTTTTTTGTACTCTCCTTTGGTGGAACACTATTCTGTTTTCCAGTGTGTTTCCTTTTGCTGTGCTGTCCACATGGGTGTACTTCAGTTCTGTTTTTCAGAATTAATCAGAATCACCTTACCTCCCAGGTTGGCTTTAGAGCTGTGGGCCCACGGTCCTCAGTTTGGGATTCTTGCTTTCTTGGAGCTAACCAATTTAGTTTCATTCTCAATGCTTCTTCTCCTGATACTCTTTTCCATCTCATAGTTTGCCAAAAAGGCTCAAAAGTGCTTATTGTGCAGAATAGTTTTTGCAGCCTAACAGACTTTAATAATTTGGGGGAAAGCGTGCCTTTCGTAACCAACAGTTGGCTGAAATCTAAAACAGTCGTTCTGCAGTGCTCTTGAAATCTTGAATCTTCATGCAGATTTAAAAACAAAGATCAATTATACGTTAATTAACATGGGCATTACCTTAGATACTTTACTACTTACAAGGTTTTGTTTTCCTTCGCTTGATTTATTAATATATTCAATTAGTCTAAGAGTATTCCTCTTTTATCTAATAGTTAGACGAGGCAGACTGGAATTAATAAGCCTGTTTCCTTTTGCCACAAATCCTTAGGTGTCAGGAGTTAAAGCTGAACATTCACGCTGAATTTACCATTTCTTTCCCATCTCAGCACTTGAACAAAACCTACAACACCGATGTTCCTCTTGTTCTTATGAATTCCTTCAACACGGATGAAGACACAAAGAAAATCTTGCAGAAATACAGTCTCAGCCGAGTGAAAATATATACCTTTAATCAAAGCAGGTATGAACAACTTTTCTACTTGAGTGAAAGGGAACACTAGCTTGCGTTTTCTTATATTCCAAGTAGTTCTTAGTAGTAACAGGGACTTCTATATCCATATTCAGTCTCATTTTCTTGAAAGACTGGAATGTTGAGTAGAGTCAAAGGCAACGTATTAGAATTAGAGAGGGATTCAGGATGGGGCACAGTCTCAAGAAATGTGTGTAATGGAATACTGGATGTTGGCCACTTGATTCCTGAATTTGCTTTTAGGATACCTGGGTTCTGGAGGGAGATGGAACAAACTCTAAAGTGGCTGATGATGTTGGAGGTGTATTTGGCTTGCTGTAAAGCTGCATATCAGAGAAAAACCGTTTCACTGCTTGGTCTGAGAACTGCCGTTTTAAATCCTGGAATGAGAGATTGCATTCTGCAATTTCCTAGCTACAGCTCAGGATTTGGATGAGTCTTTCCAATTCAGAGTATTTACAGTAACCTTGAAAGGGTGGAGTCAAAACTGTATGAAGAAGTCCACACAGTTGAACGTTAACTACTGTATTTTTGTTTTACTTTGTGCTATTCTGGCATTGGTGAGAACTTAAATGTTGTCTTCCCAGGTATCCTAGAATTAACAAGGAAACTCTGCTGCCAATAGCCAAGGATGTATCTTACTCAGGAGAGAATACGGAGTGCTGGTATCCCCCAGGCCACGGAGACATCTATGGCAGTTTCTATAACTCTGGTCTGCTGGATAACCTTATTGCAGAGGGGAAGGAATATATTTTTGTATCCAATATAGATAACTTGGGTGCTACTGTGGACCTTTATATTCTGAACCACCTTATGAACCCACCCAATGGAAAACGCTGTGAATTTGTCATGGAAGTCACCAACAAAACCAGGGCAGATGTGAAGGTAAATGCAGATAGGTGTGTAGCATGTCCGACTGCTTTCACATTGCTACAAATGTAAGCCTCTTGTCTCTTCCCTGTGTGTGAATTCAGACATGCATTAAATCTTCTTATAGCTATTTCAGGCACCTTTTAACACATCGGCTGTAGTCTAATTTGAGTGGCACACAATCAGCAAGTTTATAAAGTTTTAATTAAAGAAACAAATTGGATCTAGGTTCTGGGCACCAGCAGACAGGGACAGCTTGAACTTGGCTGGTTACTGAAGACTGGTCATAACCTCTACCTTCTCCAAACTGTCATTTACACAAGGCAGAAGTTTGGGGATGGTAAAAGCAGAGTACTGAGGACTGGGATACAGCAGTTGTATTGCTACTGACTGAAAACTGTAAGCTCCTTATGCAGCTGTAAATGCGTGCATTACGCAACTCAGCTTGTCGTAGCTGCAAATCTGCTCCTGCCCCAGCCACCTGACTTTGCACAAAGTGCAGGTTTGACACCTTGTCCTGTGATTAGGCTGTGTATCAAGTATTCCTAGCAGGCAGTAATTTGTCATGTAACAGAACTTTGTATCTGTTCTCCTCAATACAATAAGGGGAAAATGATTTTCTCCCTGTTCATTAGATATTAAAAAAGATCTGACAGTCCTCTGAAACCACAGAAATGCCACATAAAAATACAGAGCTTCATCTGTGGAGAGTCCAGGTTACTGAAGTACCACTTGTCTCTTTAGTAAATTCCAAGAGAGCACAACTAATTGACTCATTTAAATTTTGCTCCATAATCTAGCCGACTGGTGCCAAAGGTGGTTTTTGACAAAAACAGCACTTGCAAAAGATTCCCAACAACTTTCATTAACAGAATTAACTGTTCTGTTGATCTGAAATGTGATCATTTGACAGCTGTAATTTAAACGTGCTCTATAATTAGTAACCCAGTGAACACAAGTTTTCACTGAGGCTCAACTTTAAATGGCACCAAAGCAGTGCATGTGTTTGGGGTGGGGGGATGGTTTCTCTGCTGCTATCTCATCAACAGGACCTAAAGCTGCTTCTTTAACCCCTGCAGGGTGGGACTCTCACGCAATATGAAAACAAACTGAGACTGGTGGAGATCGCTCAGGTCCCGAAAGCACACGTGGATGAATTCAAGTCTGTCTCAAAATTCAAAATCTTCAATACAAACAATCTGTGGATTGCTCTGTCTGCAATTAAAAGGCTGCAAGAGAAAAACGCCATTGACATGGAGATCATTGTTAACCCAAAGGTAATCAGCTGGGAGGAGTTTAGAGCAAACAGACTCAAAGTAGTACTTGTTCTGTGTAACTAAACAAGGGCTGCTGCCTTCAAAAAGGAGCTGGTCTGCTGGTAAATGCAGAGCTGTGAATTAAGCTGTGCGAGTTGTCACTGAGTACCTTCACCTTCACTGCTTGTGTTTACATGAGTTTTCTCTTCCAGACTCTTGATGGAGGCTTGAATGTTATCCAGTTGGAGACTGCAGTTGGTGCTGCTATTAAGAGTTTTGAGAACTCTCTGGGAATAAATGTACCTCGTAGTCGTTTTCTGCCTGTTAAGACCACATCTGATCTCCTGCTTGTGATGTCTAATTTGTATAGTCTTAATGCTGGATCTCTAACAATGAGCGAGAAGCGTGAATTTCCAACCGTTCCTCTTGTCAAACTGGGAAGTTCCTTCACGAAGGTAAACTCCTATACTTACGCTAAGTTTTCTTTTCTCCCTTTGTTAACAATAATCCATGACAACAAATGCATTAAAAGCGAGGTTTACTTTTCTCTACCTTGCCCTTGTCCAACCTGACCAAGAATGCCTCCAAGGAAAGGGCATCCCCCACCTCTGAGCAAACTGTGCCAGAGCCTCACCACCCTTATTGTAAAAAACTTCTTCCTTATATCCAATCGAAATCCTCCCCTTATCCTGTCACAACAGACCCTGCTGAAGAGTCTGTCCCCTTCTTTCTTATAGCCCCCCCTTTAGATACCTCAAGGCTGCTCTCAGGTCTCTGTGGAGCCTTCTCTTCTCCAGGCTGTCAGATTTGTCAGATGTAGATTCCAGACACTGGAAATGAATTTTCAGGATGCTCCCATGCGTGTCTTAGTCCACAAATGGGTTTAAAACAGTCAGCATTCTTTCCTTTCCCCCAAAGGTTCAGGATTACCTGCGGAGGTTTGAAAGTATTCCAGATATGCTGGAACTGGATCACCTCACGGTTTCAGGCGATGTTACATTTGGGAAGAATGTTTCATTAAAGGTGAGTACTACCTTACCTCCCAGGTTGGCTTTAGAGCTATGGGCCCACGGTCCTCAGTTTGGGATTCTTGCTTTCTTGGAGCTAACCGATTTAGTTTCTTTCTCAATGCTTCCCTAGGATCTGAGGCACTTAGGTTTATTTGCCTTGTAGCTGTGATGATGAGCTGTGTTACCAGCTAACGTGGTAACATTCTTGCACCTAAAAGCAAGCAGGCATGATACAAGCACATACAGCAAACATCAATATTCAAATAAGGTATCACCTCTGCTTGTAATCTGACGGTATGTAATGTGCTGGTCTAATTACAATGCTGCCAGTATTGCTTGTTTTAAACCTTTGTGCAAAAAAACATATTTGCAGAAACAGCTGAAATGCATATAGGCTCTGTCTGCTTTACAGCTGAAACTTAAACTGATCCTCCGAACACCACTAAATGTTGACTTGGAATGAGCTAATCTATAGCAGTGTTTCTGAACGCTTGCTTTTCTCTCTGTGAATCCAGGGAACAGTTATCATCATTGCAAATCATGGCGACAGAATTGACATCCCAGCTGGAGCTGTACTAGAGAACAAAATTGTATCAGGCAATCTTCGGATCTTGGACCACTGAGCCAATGGAATGGCACGGCCGGTTCTGCAGACTGCTGTGCTAACCAACCTCATCATGGAAGAACATTTTAAGCATTAGAAAAATAAGTACACAGAGGGCCTACACTTTGTCATCTTCGCAGTACCCTGCAGTATTAATTTTAAGTTAATTTCTCTTGTTTATCTTTTTAAGCAGATACATAGCGCAATGGATGTGCGTAAGTGATGTTTCAGACCTTAAAGAGATTCTGTAACTCAGTTAATATAACCTTGAAGTGCAATACTGTTTGTCTTGAGGTAAGATGGACAGATCTACTTTGATAAGTTAAGAGGCTTGCCTCTAACCCGTAGTTGTTCTGAGTAGCTTGTAACTGCAGAAATGAGCTGTGAAGCAATACATGTGGGACACGGTTAGCTACTCATGCAGCTTTCTTTTTTAAATGACGTGTAAACAGCAGGCATAGTTGAAAAACCAAAAGTTTCAGTACTGCTAAACGTGCTGTTAAAAAACCCTGTAGTTCATGTGCTCACAAATATCCCGACCTATAACCCTAACCCCCCCACCAATGACCAGTGGGATTCCTATCGCAGTCATGCTGTATGTCACCATACCAGGGCAAGGTTGTCAGTACCTCCTTTCTGTATCATGAGAGAGTGGGCATCGCCGATGTCCCAAACTCGCCCAAAGAACCTCATACTTGAGAAAAATGCCTCAGTATCCACCTGTGGTGTTTGCTCTTCACATCCCATTTAAGACTGGATCTCCCATTAATATCTTGATCCTCGATCTGCCCTCTTTTCAATACATTGATCTAGTCACCATGATGTAACCCGTGTTCATACCGTCACAGCGACTTATGTTCATTATCTTCTCTTGCCTCATTTCTAAATTTTTACAGAAATTGAAATCCCTCTCCTGATGGCTGTTGATTTCTTAACGTTTCTCTTGTATTGACATGCAGACAATTTATTTTATAAGCTTAGTAATAACACTGGTATGTATCATTAAAGAAGTTGGTCTTTAAAAACAACCGTGATTTTATAGCTTTATTTTGACTGACAATTAATGACATCTGTTACGCTAACAGATAAGCATGCCTGTCTGAAGAAACCATAGGCGCACACACACTGTAAGACAATTCCATCATACATCATCAGCACAGGGTTAGGCACTCAGACCGTTCAGGTAAAGAGGTGTGAGGTGAAATACACAGGCACTTTTACTTAGTACTGGCAGCATCCAGTCTTAGAAGGTAGTATAAAAAAAAAGAACTCTTAATTTCAGTTGCACCTTCCTTAAGGGCGCAACCTCTTATGAGCAGCCTAAGAACTTTAAAATGCTTCCTGCCCCATTTTCTGTGTCCTCCTCTGTCTCTGTATAGCTGTTTTATCTTTAAAAGGGGGGGAGCGAGGGGCTAAATAGTGAAAAACTCACTGTACTTACCCTAGTGTAAGTGGCAGTGCCCAGTCAGTGGTGGGGGAGCCGCAGGAAGCCATCCACACAGCAGCCTTTTTACTTCCTTCAGGTTCCAATCAATGCACAAATCCATCCTGCAGTGATGGCTTCAGCAACAGGCGCAGTATTAGAAAGTCTCCTCTTCAGCCGGCAGCGCAGAGCTCAGCTGTGAGAAATACCCTGAAACAGGACTGCTCCCTAACAACTCTGAATCCTATATGCAAGCAAAAGACATTTATTCATATAAAGTTCTGTAAAAAAATAAATTTTGGAACAGTATAGTTTTATAGAGAAAAACATTTTCTACAGAGTTCCAACTGCGAGATTTTCTTTTTTTTTTTTTTATGTTGTACCATCATTAAATAAGGTGGGACACCGTGTGAATTCCATTGCACTAGAAGAAATGCAAAGCATCTTTTTAATATAAAGATATACAGAGCATTCTAGACAACTACAGCTGTGTTACAGCTATGTGTTCTTTTGGATTTGGTCCAAAGAAACCTGAGTCTGTTTCCAGAGAGAACGAAAAACATTGCACAGACAGCTGATCACTTGTTTCTTGCTGAAGGACACCGAAAGAGCACTCCCTGCAGCTCACTCTGAGCCTCGTTTCCCCGGCTATCAATAGTGTCCTTTCTTGGACTCTGTTCTTCAGTATTCACCTCACAGTCGTCACGCTTCTTAGAAGAAAGTCGGTCTGTTGTCAGAGCCAAGCGACTGCTCCCAGTGGATTATCACCTCTTCTGCTCCCAAATTTCAGCCATGTTTAGGTCTAAGTTGTTAAGGCCTTTCAGAGCTTGAAGGTTTCCAGTGTAGAAAGCTACATCTGATGTAACCAGTCTGCATTGAAACGTGCACCAAGGTTAGCACCTGAGCTTAGCCCATCTACCACCAACTTTTAGAAAGACAACCAGAGGTTACTTATGAATCAGGCAAACAGTTACAACGATGCATCTCTAAATACTCTGCTTGGATTAAGTACATTAAGTATCAGTTCAAAACTCAGCGCCCTCTGGAGAAGGTTTATCTCACAAGAGCCAAAGTGTACAACTTGCAATTACTGCCTGATGTAAAAGCTAGTTGTTAGGGAAGGCAGATAAAGCAGCAAGTTGCAAAAATTCAGCGGGGGGTGACAGAAACACAGCCACGGTAGCTCTAATTGGAAAGCAGCACCACTTAGGAATAAAAGTTGCATTTCATAGCAAAGAATTAACCAAGATTAACAGCGCTGAACTATTACTGTTATTACAAAA
Organism: Gallus gallus; assembly: GCF_016699485.2. Taxonomy (NCBI): domain Eukaryota; kingdom Metazoa; phylum Chordata; class Aves; order Galliformes; family Phasianidae; genus Gallus; species Gallus gallus. Next base: position 9,764,039 of record NC_052534.1, read on the forward strand.
ACAAGCATTTTAAGGTAGGATGAGAATCAGAAAAGCACATTAAAAACTAGGTCAGTGAAGGTCGCTGGAACAACATTAAGTAAAATTCAGTGTTTGATATTTTCCTTCTCAAATGGCCTTAACTACTTCTTCGTAGCGTATTCTAGAGGAAATAACTGCTGCTGTAAAAGAAAGAGACCTGGGGCATCCATTTCCAGCTGGAGATGAGGGACCCCTCTGATGAGAGGATGATTGTGCTGGGAAATACAGCACCGGTGTATCAGAGGACCCTGTTCTCAGAAAGGGGCCCTTTTAGGCCCTCCAGCTGCGAGCATTGCACAAGAACGAAGGCAGCAGCATGAAGACATGACAGCACACGATTCAGGACAGATGAAACATGCCAAGAACACACCCTGGGTGCTCTGATTTCAGCTTGGGCTGCTGTGGCCTCACTGCTATTCAGTAAGCTTGTCGACTTACACCTCTCCTGCTAAGCAACTTGGTGTTATTTGCAACTGCACCACAAATACAGATAAACTAACAGAGAGAACAGGGATGAACAAGCTCATGTAAAACATGAAAGAATCAATTAGGACAGGAACAAAAGTATTCCTCATTCCAGCAACGATCCAGAACGTTTACTGACTTCTTTCTCTGACTTCTTCAATCTAGACAATGCTTTGTTGCATGAAGGCAGGCTGGCTGAATTCAGTGCCCTGCTCCCTGACCTCTCAGCAAGCTGCCTGCATTCCCGTAGTTACTATGAACAGGCACAAGTCATGTTCTTTAGTGTAAGAAAGCTCCAAATGAATACCAAAACACAGAGTGTGGCTGCATTCTCCCATAAATTCTTGCATAAGTCAACACTTGCCCATTTAAATTATGGAGTATAAAAAGGAAGTGTGGATACTTACCCATTCTGAGGTCCTCCATCATTGACTACATTTAGATGGGCCAGCTGCCTCTTCAGATGAAGTTTGTAGCTTGCATTAATTCTTAAAAACAACATCTAGAAGAAACAAACCAAACCAAATGAGGAGCCATCCCACTGCCTACAGAGGATACACTGCAAACATCTGAACTCCCACTAACCTTCCGTTTCGTTCATAAATTCATGTGCTTTTCCCATCTGCCAGGCCTTCCTCCTCCTAGTCTAGCTGGCCACTACAATATACCACTGCATACAGGACACAACACACTCTTGCTTATTTCTTACATGTTGCACTTAAAGGACAGTTTTAGTTAGTTTTTTTTCTTCCCTGTTGTCTGAAGCATCTAGAAACTGCTAGAAGAAGAGAATTAATCTTTTTCCTGAACTATAACCATTTAGAGTCTTTTTTTTTTTTTTCCAAGAGGAAGTGCAAAAAGCAATCTGAAGGGAACATTTAATTTAGCGTAAAAGAGAAACTACAGTTCAGCACATTCAGCAACTCTCAGTCCTTCCTGTCCTTAGATTTACAACTCTGCAGTAGCACTAACTGCAGCAAAACACTGAGAAAGGCCATCTGGTACAATCTAGCTGCGGAACACATTTGGAACCTTCAGAACCCACCCTCTTGGAGCAGTGTGTCACAGAGAATTCCCAGCAAGGGCTGTACGTAGGTTTTGCCAAAGCTCAAAGATTCCCACCCCGTGCAGATAAAGCAGAAGGCTCTCTTGTTACAGAGTGCACGTGTGTTTGCAAGAGAGGTGTCACATGCATTTCAAAAGTAACACTCACCTGAGTTTGTTCCTCGGGAAGAAGGTCGTATATAGCTTCATGCATCTTTGCCATTTGCTTGCAGATATTCCTGAAGCATGCTGAAGGAACGGGAGCTTTCACTTCATACTGGAAATAAAAACAAAACCAGTTACTCCTTTCTGTCCCTGTAGAACAGTTTATATAGGAGAATTTCCAACAGCCAGTGGAAGCTCCGTGCTGCTGCTGCTATCTTGACTTTCATTTATCTCACCACAAATGGAAAGGGGCACTGGGCACGACCCGGTGCTGTTCACCCAAGGACCATCACACAATCCATCTTTTAGCAGTTCCTGCCTTACAAACACTCACACTGAAACCAGGATGAAATCTGAACATTTCCACCTTCACCTCTAACTAATCTTGGAGCGCTCCACCAAAGGAATCTACTCCTCTAAGGTTATTTACATCCCTACTCCGGAAAGGGAAGATCGGAATGTGATTTTTCAAGTACCCTGAAAAACTATGCCGGCAGCAAAGCCAGCACTTCAGTTGCTGGTGGAGAGGCTGTGCTGGCACAGGCACACCTGTGGTTAACTGTTAACTGTGGCACAGTTAAACACCTGTGGTCGCCTTTGCTATCTCCACAGAGCCTTGCCCTATTCAGAGGAAGAGCTGACTCATTAGGACTAAGAAACTGGAGGAGATGCTCGCTTGTATGCTGGTCTGAATTGTGAAAGAGAACAAAGCTTGCCCGAATGGGAGATGAAACGGGGGAAACCAAATGGGGAGTTCTGAGAAAACCTTTAAGGAGAAGCCAAACCAATGACTACCAGGAGAAGCAGCAGAAACACAGTGCTTAGTACTCCAGGAGCCCTGCTCTCCGCACAGCACGTGGGATTGTGCCTCAAGACATCAGAGTTGGGCAACCGATGACTTACAGTTCACCAGTACAGTACAAAGCCAAAGGGAACTGGCAAGCTGCAGCAATGGCTCCTGTGGGACTACAGACAAACTCCTCATTGTGACAGGGTAACAGCAGCAACAGGAGGAAACACGAGCCCAGCGCTGCAAGTAGCTGCCCGCTTTCATCTCCAGTTAAGGTCAACAGCGGGTAACACCACGAGGGATCAGACAAATTTACTGCTCTTCTTTCCAGACAGTCACAAGGCAGCAAGCTGCAAGAGAAGCTAAGAACTCCACCTGGGTTTTTCCCATGAACACGCACCCTTTCTAATCAATTTAAAAAGAGGGCTTTTTAGAACTGTTACACCACCCCTTCTTGCTTTAACTCTGCGCCAAAGCCAACAGAGATGCCAGGATCCGTGCAGAGCACACGGCCTCACTGCAGTGGATGGTGTGAGCACGGCTCCTGCTCCGTGGGGCTCAGAGAAACAAAAGCAACACGCTCACGCTGCCCAAGGACCAGGCCAGCAGCCTAACGACTGGGCTAAGCTGTTTCTCGTGCTCAAAGCAGCGTGCCTTCTAGACTGTGCAGTTTGGTTTTAAACCATGCTAGACACAGCACTGCCATGAAACTCACTCGCTCATCCTTTCAGATTTGCATACTTCAAAGCAGATGACCGCTTTATCCATAAGTCACTCAAAGAAGATACTGACACGGTTGCATGGTTTGCCCATTTGCGAGTTTCCCAAGTTTTTATGCTCTTCACTGCCTTCAGTGCCAAGATTTCATCACCGCAGGAACAAGATGCACCAAATGATGGGAAATGTTAGGAAGGGAGGCAAACCAACACATGGTCTCCTCTTCTGTCCTCTGTGGGTTGCATTCACATGAGCCAGGCACTCTCACTCAAGCCTTTCAGACCTTTAAAATACAGGAATATTCACAGTTCTTATATCCTGCCAGCTCACAAGAGGTGAACAGGCTGGAAAGATGGAAGGACAGCAGGGGATGGATACTTAATAATTACCATCAAAAACAAAAACAGTGTTACTGACATGCTGTGGGCTAACCTGGTCAGTACTGGCAACCAAAATTCATGCATTTCTCTTTCACTTTCATGAGGAAGATGACAAAAAGGGATCAAAAATCCACGTTTCTACATAGAACTGCTATTTTGTCCAGGGAACAGAGCACTGCCTGCATATTCCGAAAGGGCATAAACATCTTTTTACAAGTGTAAGCACAACAAGAGCATAAGACCTAAAGCAAAGCACTAAGCTTTAAGAGCTCACATGGTTTCTCCTTAGCAGGCCCAGCACACCCCACCTCAGGGCAGTCTGTTCCACAGCCCCAAGGCGTGCAGTGTTCTCTGCTTCTAGGAGAGCCGGGATCTGGATCCTGCCCAAGACCAATCAGTTCAGCTGACAAACACTCGTAAAACACTAAGAGCATTTAATGGCATAGCTATCAGCTCTGCCACACAGCAGGACCCTCTAAGTGCAGGCTTGCAGTCCCCAGGCTTGCAGCCCCTGCAATGGTTTGATCCTTCTTTGCAGAAAACTCTCCACCCTGGGCAGTTTTTTCTGTTTCCTCAGCTGCAGGAAATGAGGCACCATCAGGAAAAGCAGGGAAGGGGAACCAGCTCTTGGGGAGAGGCAGGAGGCGGCAGCCTGACTGCAGATGAACTGTTGGTGGATAGCACTGCCCAGAGGAGGAGGGCACTTCAGTTCCTGCAGGGCAGAGCATCTGCACCAGCCCAATCACATCTGGTACAGGAGTACAGGAACAATTTGGGGGGAGGGAGGAGGAAGATGAACGACACCCATGTGACAAGTGTTGAGACAGAAAGGCACGAGTGCAACACAGAGCTTTGTGTACGTAGAAGAGTTTCACCAACTGATGCAGAAAGTTTAACATTTCATTTGAAACAACTAGGCGCTATACAGTGAGACCTCCAAGAGCAATTCAGAGCGTCTAATTATTTCTGTAAGTCATTACCTTGGATAACAGTTTGTCAAATAAGCTATCCATTATGGCAACGAGCTTTGCTGAGATTTCAGCTATGTGGTCGTGATAATCCTGTAATGAGAGAAAGTAGGGTTTTATTTATTATCTGATGACATTCGTATTTTTCAGAGCACAACTAAGAAGCAGAACTTCCTGCTTAATTAGGAAACGTCAAGAGTTACCTTTGTAATGTGGTCAAAGTGCCTGAGCATGCTAAACTGCTTTGGCTGCAGCCGAGCTTCAAAATGAGCCCTGATAATAGGAATGTAGTGTACGATTAGCTGTAGGCAACGTGAAGAAAGGGCTGTAAATCCAGAAGTGAGAGAGGAAAAGCAATTAGTACGCAAGAAGAGTCATTCTGTATAGACTGCATCTCCTTTAACATGGACAGATCTAAACACAATTTAAAGTGCTTTAAAAAAAAATATACAAGGAAGGAGGTAAACATCTATTTCCACTGGAGGAGCCCCCCCAGTGAAGAGGCCACACTAGTACCTGGCTATTCACAACCAGCTGCGGTAACATACAGAATAAGGGACTAGTTTTACAGGAGGCCTTAAGTGTCTACTTGACATTTGGAGCCCTGAGCACACACAGACATCAGAGAGGTCTCAGAAGACCTGACTCAGCAGCTACCTAACCTCGGCGGCCACATTCCCAAGGCACCAACATTTCTCCCCCAAACGATGTACACAAACATGCTGCCCTGCCAGCACCAAACTGCCCGGAACCAGCTCCTGCCTGAGTGCCCTCAGGGTTTCCAGCACTGAGCTACTCATGAGCACACAGGGTCAGAGCCAGCAGCAGGACATGGTGGTGCCAGCGTGGTCCCTGGGCCGGCCAAGTCTGGAGCCAAGAGTTGGACCCAACTTCTCTCTGCTCATCGTGCTTGCTGCAACACTATGGCCAGTGACCCCCCAGGGGAGCCTCTGAATCCACTCTCCTCACGGTGACTTCTTAGCTGGTAATCAATGCACCCTGAAACATAGGAACTGGAGGTTGAGGCATTTGCCTCAACCCATTGCCAAAGGCTCTTCATTTCAGGAAATAGTTTAAAATTTGGAGGAGGGGTTCCTTGAGTACAATCATCAGGCTTTCCTGCAGCATGGAGCTGTGCATTTAGCTCTCCCTCGCTTCTGCAGCAGCTGGAGCAGCCCAGGCAGGCAACTTTGGGCTGTCAAGTCAGCTGAATAGCTGCACAATCTAAAGCTCAAATCTGAGTTTGGATTCAGCACACAGAGCCCGAATTTACCTGGCTGCACCGAGACACTCAACCACACAAAGACTTACTTTTTGGTTCACGGCCACCCACAGAAATAGTTGTGCTTTACAGACGTGTGGTTACAAGCCACAGGAGCTGTCTGTGGACGCACTGTTCCAAAACAGCACCACAGGGCAGACGGGATGACACAGCTCAGCAAAACACAGGGGGAGGCTGGTGTGTGGCTGAGCCCTCTGCCTACACCACCCATCTCCAGTCCCAAGCACTACGCAGCGCACACAGATGCCAAAGTCACCAATGGAAGAGTAACTGCGACTTCCCACAGTCAAAACATTTCCATGGCAAACCTGCCAGCCTGTTTGTTTCCCCTCACCTAACACAGTGGAGCTTTGTAGTCAAACCATTCTGGTAGACAGCAAAGGGACTGGGTGGGTTTCCATGCACCTCTTGCACAGGCAGTTAGCTTTTGTACATGATTTACCCTCAAATAAGCAAGGTTTTATCACCCTGTGTTCCACACAAAGTACCACAACACAAACATAGCTCATCTTTAAGCATTTAGTGGATTTGCTTTTCTTTTTAATAGACAGGAGTACAACAGTTGATGCCTTAAGTACAGAAAGACATACCTAGATTTTTTGTAGTGATTGTTTTCAATCCCACAACCTGTAATGCACCGGCTCCAAGCACCAGCTGGCAACTTCGAGAGTTGAAATACTGTGAGACAGAAAAAAAAGATAATGAAAACATATGCTATGTATGCAGATGTACACTCCCTTCATCAAAAGGAAGTAGAAATACTGTTATTAAAAATATATTGTCGCATAAAAATCTTAAGAGCTACAGTAGAAAGGACGAAGTAGAAGTGTAATACTGGAATGGAAAACATCAGAAGAATGAGTTTCTGCCTCTGGCTCCACACCTTTCACACTGCTTACCATACAGCACCAATCTCACTACTGCTGAGGTGGCTGAATTTGTGTTGCTTACACCACAGAACATGGAAATCTAAGAAATGCCACACACAAAACGTTAAGTCATGTCAAAAAGCATGGGTAGAGAAATTTCAGGTATGTTAGTAGACTCGTGACTTGATCTTCCTAATGTAGCTCTAAGAGAGAGATGTTATTAAATGGACACAGGCCAATGGGCTCTCTGGGACAGTAAGAGAGCTCCTCTTAGCATATTCTGTCTCAGATAGGAATTCTGTTTCTTGGCTCAGCTCAAGACTTCAGACACCCCAGACTGGGTTGCACGATGCAGTAGAAGAGATGGAAAAACCACTGCTGTTGTCCCTGATCCCTGCTCCAAAGGGACAGCAGGAACTCCAGGGCTCACATTTGAACACAGCTACGCTGGTGGCATGGGACTGGAAATCAGGAGGCTAAGTACACCACCCTTTTTTCCTGTACCTGAAGAAAGATTCACAAGTAATTGTGGCAAGGCTGTCCTGCAGCTTCTCTCTGCAGCACAGAGCAGTTCCTTCAAACAGAGTTCCTATTTTTTTTTTTTTTGGGGGGGTCACAATTCTGCTCCACAGTTCCTGCTTCACAATAACATGAGAACAAACCCAAAATTTCAACCTCCCCTGTGTAAAGATAGGAGACAATTATTCTGGCCACTGCCTGAAGCTGGTCACAGAACTCAGGACTGCGGAGGGTGTACTGTGAATGCCATGGGGCCAGAAGAGCAACCCTGACCAAGTGCTAACAATGGGACCAGAGCTACACATGGTTCCTGATCTGACAGTGGATCACCTACTCAGCTCTCGGCCAGTGGTCAGGATGTGAAGCTGTTTGACGTCCACTTCCTCTCTCCTTCCTGAAACGCAGGGCCTTTTCTTGTGCCTCCTGGTGGACTTTGGAAGTAGATCCACTGAGCCAAAGACAGACATCCTGCACAGCCTCAGCCCTCTGAGGTATTGACTTAGGTTAGAGCAACACCTCCTCCTTGTGACTGGTTGGAGGAAAGTATTTCTGCATTCTGGCACTGTGGCTGCAAACCTTCTCATCTGTGCCAGCTTAACTCCAGTGATGATGACTGTGTTTTTGTTCACTCACATGTGTCATTTCGCTCTGGTTACAGCCATCATCCAGGAACCACTTTACAGCTTCCAATCACAGTACTCTTGCTACCTTCAAAACCTGCTTGCTTTGACAGTTGTCAAATAAACAGTAGTGACCTGCAAGGACACCTCTGAGTGGCCCTTATTTTGTCCAAAGCATAAACAAATATACTTTTGTTTTTGCAGGCTGTCCTTGTCACCTCTCTGATGGTCATCTTCCTGCCACAGAGACAGGAACTACAACAACTAAACTGCACACGATGCTTGGTACCAAGCAATAAAACACGAATCATTTATCTTGAGCCATAACAAGGAATGGAAGGGAGAAAGAAGTAACACAGATGCAAATGGGCTTAAGTCTGAAGCAGCTGCTGCTGTTCTGCCTGCCCGCACAAAGGTGCTGCAAGTCCTGAGTGAAGCAGCAGATTTAGTAAAAAGAGGAACATCCCCAGTCCCAGACTGACTGGATTCTCACTGAATGGCATTTAAGAGGGAAGGTTTGTGGATGAACACGAATGATGACTACAGGAAGCAATCCTGTACCTGGCTATTCACATAATGACCACCAACAGAAGGATACTATTTAAAGGCCCATCTCCCCAGGTATGTTTTCCATCCCTTTCAGCCCCCTTTATGTAAAATATACTCTGGCAGAGTAGACTGTTGGCCTCCTATCCATCATGCTTACGTTCAGAACTCTAATACCTGATACAATCCCTGTGGGCAAAGATAGACATGAAAACCTTGAAATAAATTAACAGCAAGCTTTGGATATACAATCAAGTTTTCAGTTGCACTCAAGTTCTCCCTTTAGCACTGTTCCTTTGTATCACCTTGCAGTATGTGCTCTGCCAGTATTCCTCGTCTCTAGAGAGAAAGGAATGAAAGAAGGCCCGGTCTTTGATCAGCTTTACACTTTACAGCAGCAGTTTCATCCCATGCTGCTTCTCACGCTTCTACTGACTTGTAGAAATTGAGGGACTAGTTCCCTTCCTGAACACAGACAGATCTCCATGACACCTGGAATCAAACTGCTTCTTTGTCAGCAGCATTAATCCTACATTCTGCCTGAAGGACAGGCAGCCATGACAAACACTACAGGATGGGATTTCAAACCATCCCTGCTGAACGAGAAGAACAGCCTTCTGGACACAGCAAATTGCACCTTCAGTGCCCTTAGCTTAAAAGCCTACCTTATGGTGCAGTAACAAATGCAATCGTTTCTGGACACTTTGCATCATTTTCATCAAGTTGTAAAAGCACGTGAAACATTACAGTAAGATGTGTTCACTGCTCTGAATAATCTCAACTTCATACCTTCAGTAAATCAGACAGGCGGGTGAGCATGTCGGTGGTGATGGAAGGAATGTTATCCACGCACTGGCAGTACTCGAGGATTATTCTTATTAACAGCAATACTGTCCTACAAGAGAGGAAACAGCCAAATACGTTACCTCAGTGCACAGATGGTGTCAAAAAATAACAAGCAGGCCAGTCATACTGATAGAAAGCCACCTAATCATAATGCTGGAGATTATAGCGTTAAATATGCCCCTTAGCTGATCTGAGGTACAGGTGGAACAATATATATATATGTGTATATAAAGAATACCTGTTTCAGGGGGAAGTGTGTAGAAAAAGTACTCAACATATAGGTAAGAAAGTCTCTGATGTTCATTAGCATAACTTTTTCATCTCCAGAAATAATTACTGTGGAACTTGAAGTCTCCATGCAGATGTCATCTGGGGAAAATCTAAAGCTTCTTTCTTATAGCACTAACTGGCCAATTTTGAGCACAGCCTATAGAAAACAGTGACCACTGAAAAGGATGCAGTGGGTACTGAGGAGTCAAAAAGAGATCAATTACTGCAAATAAACATCTGGAGAATTCTAGGGGAACATCTAGGCTTTTTTTTTTGTGAACACGTTTGATTAAATACAATGAAAATGTACATAACAGTGTGCAGAATAGCATTTTGCACCAACGTGAGGCTGACAATTGGTTCACAGAGCTAAAACTAAAGTTTCAAGTGAGCAGAGATTAACTATCAAATCCACAGCCTAGCGAGCAAACTTCATCCTTTGAAGCATGTTCAAACGCTCCTACTTGACCTGAAATTCTCTTTTGCAGTGCTATCAGTAGGCTGGCACTGAAGTTCTGAGCCACCAGCTTCTGTTTCTAATTGAACAATGGTACATCATCACGAAGCAACTCACGAAACGAGAGCTGGTCAAAGGCTTTATGTAAATCAGTACTTCTCCATTTAAGTTTGAGGTAAATTGTGTCAGGACTCTGGAAATTGAGATCTTCCAGGTTTTACTCCCTTCTAAAGAAACCAAACACTCCCAGGCATATTTAGCACTTAAGCCTCTCCGTCTCTGGAAACACAGAATGCTTCTGAATGAAAGAACTGTGGGAGTACTGTGTATTTTAAAACATCTGTGACAGAGCCAGCTACAAGAAACTACTTTCAAACCCAAAGCAATCCGGCTCCCAAGAAATATGCCTCTGAGATAGCCCTTATCTTCTATTTCTCAATCTGAGTAAGATAAGCAATCAAGCAGAGGCCTTGTGTATTTTGCCAGAGACAACCTATATTGTGAGAAATAAAAACAACATGCTGTGGCAATGTCTTTCAGAGAAGAAACAGCATTTTAATAATACAGAAGAGTTGTGATGCTTTAAAACTGTTCGGGAACTAAAAGGAAACTAACGTGTGCAAGGAAAGGTTTTATTTCTATTTAAATAAGACTGCTAGAGCTATTAGTATTCATCATGGTTCTACCCCCAAACACTTGCCAACAAACCCACTGTTAAGGGAAAAGTGCCTCTTACCCAACTGTTGCATATTTTTGTCCTTCAACAATAAGGAATTCAGTTGGCTTCCTCTCTTCAGTACCTAAACGTTTTAGCAATAAAGGAAAAGGATGAGTTGAACTAAGAGCTAGTATAAAAAATTGCTAGTTTCTAGAAATCAGGCATTCCCTTGCTCAAGTTTGAAACCAGTGAATCAATCTTTGGAATACTGATCCACTTAAAAAACTGTGTCACTCATTACAGTTAATAAGCAACCTCCCTGGTCACATCTACTGCAATACAGATGGGATTTTACATCAAAAAATCCCCCAAAGTCCCACAGTCATTACAGATTTAGAAACCTCAAATACAACAGGTTAGAAACACAGGAAGAAAAGCAGAAACAGCTACGAGGTTTTCTACTGTAGATTCTCCAGTGATTTGCTATGTATATTAATATTTTACCTTCAAACCACTTTTTCCCTCAGGCTTCACAGCAGAAGCTGTTACTGATTCAGTGTTTCATGCTAAATTTGATGCCCTCAGTTTCCTATCCTCTTGAAGAAAGCTGCAAGAGCTTCTTTAGGAGGAACGGCTGACAAGCACTGGAGTTGTGTTCCATGATTGGTGTATAGCCTAGTACCTTCCATCCCCTCTGCACTCCTTCTGAGGGGCAGACAGAGCTTCTGCACCATGACATAACTGTATTCTCACCTACTGCCATTTTCCTCCCCCCTCTGGGAATGCTTTCTTCCCATTCTAACTGTCCACAGACATTTATCGCTGCAACACTAGATGAGAATCCCCACGAGGTAAGAATACATGATGAATTCCCCTACTGCATGTGGGGAAACAAGGCACAAGGAGGAAAAAGTGACTTGTCTGAGGTCAAACAAGGCTTCTGTGGTGAGGTAAATAATTGAACGTACATAAGTTTTCACTTCCATGAGCAGCCATACAGCACGCTGTCTTTCACTTGAACAACTGGCAGATGAAGCAGTGGAAAGGTGCAAAGCACTTCATAACACAAAGGGAGCTGAACACATACACATACTCCTTGTTCCCTTGCAGCACTTCAGTGAAAGAGTCAATTTATGCATGGACTGTACCTTTACACTGGGAATACTACTGGGAACACTACTGGGAACACAGCTCCCTTCCTTTGCTAAAACTTAAGTGGGTTTTCAAATGAAAAAAAAAAACCCAACTTTTAAAGTTTCAACACTGCAAACACACAAAAAAGTGTCAGTTTCCTTCCTTCTGATGCCCCAGTCATGATACAGAAGACAAGCACAGAGGAGAACACATCCGCCGACATTCAGCAGCACCATCTGCAGATCACACATTTAGATTCTGCCGATGGTAGAACTGCAAGATACAAACCTGTTGGTTTTTTTTCAGGGAGAGAAATTCTGCCATCTGACACAGAATCGACAAGATCCTGAAACTCAGCAGGAACTTCAGCTTGCTTCCAGCGCTCATTGTCCAAGAGTAGGCTTAAGTTACAAAGACAAAAGAAAGGAGGATGAGTAAACAAAATATCTCATCTGGACACCTCTCTTGCGTGTACTGCTGCTGAATCAAACCTACAGTAATATGAAAAGAGCCAGTGGTCCAAAATGTTACATCATCAATCCTTATTAGAAAGAGGTGCCCAATGATTAGTAGCAGCAAACCAGAAAAACACCCTTCTGGCCAAGAAATCTCACAGTCTGTTCAAACTATCAAGACTACAGATGATCCCAGTAAGGAATAAAAGTCCTTATAAGATCAATGCCACTGAAACAACGTGGAGCTTTTGGTGGTTTTGATGAATGAGAACAAAAGGACTTGGTATGTGTTACTGGGAAGACTGTTTCCCAGTACAGCTTGGATTTCTGTGGTGTGTGGGTTGTTTTTTTTTCCCCCCTTGTTTTTTCCTGGAGGTTCTTTCCAACTAACTCCTGAGACAGAGCAACCCCATCCTCCAACATCACTTCTGAGTCCTTCCCGTAGCTACAAGCTGTCCTTATTTACTTAATCATTGAACAATCCAGTTTAAAGAAACTGTTCTGAAAATTGTAAAAGCCTGAAACAATTGAAAATAATTGTGTTTTAAAATGGCTGTCCAGCCTGCCCCTCCTAAGTACAACTAAGTTATGAGTGATCCAGGCAATGAAAATTTGTGCTTTCCTATGAAAGATTCGTGTTTTCCTGGTGTAGAATTGATAAAAATTATGCACGTAAGAACATGAAGGTCTTCTACACAGACATACCTTAACTTTGTCTTCCTCTCCTCATGGAACCTATTCACAAATTTATTGGCTTGACTTTGAAGTGCTCCTCGCAAGGACATACTTTTTCTGCCGCAGATCTGCTCAGTATCTAAGATAAAGCCTTCCATCAAGCGAGAAAGAGCAACGAACTCATTGGAATTCAGCTTCTCTAGGAAGCCACCCTGTATGCAAAGAAACCCACTGTAAGGAGACATAACACCACAGAAATTCAGAGAAGTCAAGAATCGACTAGTCAGCACATCTGAGGGCTAGCAGTATTTTAAAGGCACGTTCTTTTATCCTACATGGGACAGAGTAGGGAGACAGCTGTTTATACTGCAGCCTTGTCATAGATTATGCATTCTCTTCATGGAACTTCAAAGACAGCAAGTCAGGATATTAAAAAGAAAAAAGTAGTGAAACTCACATTACTTTGCAATAATGCGGTACATTAAAGCTTGGGTGCTCTGGGCATTAATTAAGATCAAGTGACTGACCATGGAAACAATTACTTAATACCAATTGAGAAAGCCATCTCAGGAGTCCTACTCATTAAGCCAGTGACTTGTAGTAACATCTCATTGAGGATGAGGCTCCACAGCAGCTCGATCCAAGCTCCTTACCTTTGCTCTTGCCATGAGGAGCTTGACTGAACGATCATGGCAGATATCAGAAGCATTATACAACAACTCTTGAATATTATTTGCCAGCCTGCCCAGTTCCAGTTCAGTCAACTTCATGTCATCACTGATCCTACAAATGACAGAACCATTTGCTTGAGCATCAATTCATAGAAAATGGTGTTTCTGCTCACAATTTCATGAAAGAAAGAGCTTTGCTGCAGCTGTCAAACATAGTCAGTTAATCACCAAAGCCACTATGCACAGATAGGACCATCTAAGCTGCTGTCAATGCCACGTCAGTCCCTGTGGCAAGCCAACACAAAACTGACCTGTTCTTATACTTTGTTTTAATACCCTGATTACTATTACTTAAGGAAGAAACCATGTAACCATTACTAATACAATAAATACTGATGTTTGTTGACATCACCCAGCTCCCGTAACATCTGAGCATCGCAAATGTACGATGGATAAACACAGCATTTTAGTCCCGATGCCGGTGTAAGGTCTACCATAAAGACTCTGTGCTCTCTGTAGTTTATCAGCCACCATTCTGCTACCTCTTTACCCTTCAGGCTCCTAGGCCTTGCCTTTTAAAAATAACTTTGTGGCTTGTGGCTTGTCTACCATTGTGAAGCAAGCACATAAGCACAGCTCTGCCATTCACCTAACCAGTTAAGATAACAACAGCTGAGGCAGGTACTGCATGTACTCACATCATCTCCACTCCTCCTGGAGTAACAGACGATGGCTCTTTGCTGGATGAAGAGTCGGTAGTGCACTCTGGTTCAGAGACTGAATCACTGCTACAGGGCTCGCTGTTGGGAGAAGTGTTTCTCTGAGAGGTAGTGTCAGCTGCTACAAGTGAGAGGTCCCCCTCGCCGAACGCGTCGCTTATAAACATGCCTTCGTGAGTCAGGTAAGCCACTTCTGTGTCCACGGGACTGTCTTTCACAGAGTTCTTTTGCAAGGTGTCCTCCAGGTCTCTGGTTCTTTGGTTCTTGTCTAGAACCAAGAGAACCACGCTACGGATAGTATTTAACGTTGCCTAGAATCAAATATAACTTCTATTACAAAAGAAGACCCAAAACCCCGTACCGCACACTCGCACTGGGAGAAGATTTTCTTTTACCCACAAAAATCTAACTAAATCCTGGCTTTATTTCCTATTGTGCAATTAGTATTCAAAGGCAGACCCATCCATCTTTGATGGTAACCTGTATCAGATGTTTCCGAGAACAGTGAAAGAAACCTCATTTGGAGCAATCTAACACATACAAAAGTCCTGTCCTAATCCCCAGCAGCCCGAAATGGATGCAATCAGGCTACAAGAGGTATTATCTCCTTCCCAGTGCTCTCTTTGTTAGCACTAATCATTTTTACCCTGGATGGTGATATTCACATATCCCTCTTTCAATCAAGTTTGAATTCTATAATCAAGAGGAGCACCCTAAGAACTTCAAATGGAAAGTAACTTCATTCTATCTCGTGTCAGAATCAGCTACGTGAAAACCTTGGCAAATTAATGCCTTACCTTTATTCTCTTGAGGAAGATAGTAAACTTAGAAAAAATATCCTTCAATAAATCAAACCATTGAGGAAAATTCATCATTCTTATCTGGTCTGCAAGCCTAAAAAATAAAAAGAGCAGTATTTAGTAAACAGCAAATATTTACTAACCATGCTGACTACTGGCATACTGAGAACAAAAGCAAACTCTAAATGGAATCCTAGCTGTAAGGAAAACTGTGTAGACTTATCTAGCAAGACAACATCACCTGAAGAACTGTCACGATTAACACAGTGTATGCAAGTGGAATGGAGAAGGCACAGAAAGATAGATGGTGCTAGAAAAACAAAAGCCTCACTTCAGCTTTCCTAGGGCATAATGCTCTTTGCCCAGAGATAAGTGTGTGTTACCATGCAGGAGGAGATGGGGAGTTAATAATGTTTTTACAAAAAATGAGATAGCAAGAAAAAACAAAAATACTTTGCAAGTATTACAACAGTGGTGTTATTAAGTTCATTTTGCTGCATTGCAATGAGATCACTTTAATTAAAGTGAAAGTCAGCTGTTTGTAGCAGAGGGCAGAAAACTCACTGACTGAACAGAAGCGAAACCCTGTAACAAAGAGTTAGGGTCCAATTGCAGAATGGTAAACACTGGAGAATGGTGAACAAATAAATCTTCAGCGTTTAAAAGTGATGCTGTGCCCAGTCTCAGTCTCAGCACGAACACCACGCAGATTCTGCTGCTCACTTTGCATTTTCAACTGCTGTGGCTTTACTGTCTCAAGGTAGCTCTTTGCTGATCCAAATGAGTTACAGAGCTGCAGGAAAACAGGCTGGTGGGGCCCTCTGGAGCCAGGACCTCTGAAGATCCCACATCCAACCTCTGCTTTCTCCTGTGTCTGCTGCCCCTCGCCCTTCCCCTGCACACCTCCACAAAGAGCCTGGCTCTGTCTCCATCTCTGCTGTACCTAGTCCAGCTGCTGGCACCTCACCCCTGAGCTTTCCACTCCCCAGGGCTGCCCTGCTCTTTCAGTCACTAAATCTCAACGCCTTTCTTGCACTGGGGAGCCTGAAGCTGAGCACAGCAACTAGATGCAGCCTCAAAACAGAGAGGAAAGATCATCTTACTCAACTTGCTGGCTATGCTAACACAGCCTGGGCTGCAGCTGCAATGACACCTCACGGTCCATGGCCAACCTTTCTCCCCATCAGAACCCCCAGGTCCTGCCATACAAAGCTGCTCCAAGTCAGCTGGCATCTGCCTCTCATCTTGCAAGGGGCTGCCCCCTCCTGGCTGCAGGACATGGCATTCGCCTCCACTGGGCTTCGTGTGGTCATTTCTTAAGTAATGGCATCGTCTGATCTCTGCCCAGGTAGCTCCTTTCTCATTCACATGCAATGTAGTGAAACTACCAACACATTTTAACACAAACAGGGAACACCTTCACACAGTTAAGAAGTGCATGTCTAGGCACAGTAGTTCAGGCTGCATGCAGGGAGGTTCAGAGAGAATTTTAATGCTTATTTCAAAAGTGAGTTGAATTTAAGGGAACCATTTCTAACATTAGAGACTGAATGAGAAGAGGAACATATGCAGTTTTTCAAAGAGGCAGACAGGAGCAGAGGCTTAAGGTGAAATAAAAGGAGAATCTTTGATTATATGGAAATTGATATAAAATTAGAATGGTTAATTTATCTGTGCTAAAAGCACCCATCTCCTGTCCCCCACCCACCATTAAGGAAAAGTAACACAACTGGCTGTATACTTACTTAACAACCACTTCTGTATCTATTTCTTCTATCTGCGATACCGTATTAACCACACACTGTCAAATTTAAAGGGGAAAAAACAACAACAAAAAAAAGATCTTAGCTTCTTTCTAATTGCTGCTGTGTTTCATAGCATGCACAGTAACCCTCATATTAAATAAGGAGAAAAACAAAGCAAAGGCACATTCGTATCATTTCATAACTTTTTTTTCTCTAAAGAATAAAACCAAACAAAACAAAGACAACCCCCCCAGACAGCTGGTTGGGAAATACCAAGGGCCCCTGTTCCCAGGTTTCTCCATGCTTACTGCTATGCTGCAGCCTTTCCTCAAAGGATTCTTTGAGATACCACTTTCAGCCAGTGCACGTGGAACTGGCCAGCTTCTTTGGGCCTCCAGAATAATGGATTTTTGCTCCAAATGCATCTTTTGTCTTGCAGTGATTTGCTTACCTATCTCTTTTCATATTACTGGCTGTTAAGCCCACGGTACAGGTTGACCCCATTTAGACTGCAGCAGGCTTCTTCCTCCAAGCATCAGTCAATAACCTGATGAAAGGAGTCAGCAGCACACGGACTCATCTTGCCTTCAAGTGAACAGAGCCCAAGTGGTGACTGACTGCTGGCAGCCATCTCAAGCTACATGGATTTTACTTGCATTTTGAATACCGGTGCTCAGCACAGATGCTTCTTAAAAACACACTTTGTTGCTGAACTAAGCAGTGTGCTCAGTGCTTACAAACCTCTGCTCTTTCACCTGTCTGGCAACAAGGAGCTACTGCAGTACTGATCAAAACAGAGGTCCAGGGGTCCTTCCCAGCCCCTATGATTCTGTGACAACAGGACTCTGATCCTGTCCATTTTCCTTATTTAACAGGAAATTACACTGGAAATTGGAAATCCCTTCCAGTACTTGAAGGGAGCGTATAAATGGGAGAGGGAATGACTATTTACATGAATGGATAGTGATAGGACAAGGGGGAATGGTTTTAAACTGAGACAGGGGAGGTTTAGGTTGGATATTAGGATAAAGTTTTTCTCCCAGAGGGTGGTGACGCACTGAACAGGTTGCCCAAGGAGGCTGTGGATGCCCCATCCCTGGAGGCACTCAAGGCCAGGCTGGATGTGGCTCTGGGCAGCCTGGTCTGCTGGTTGGAGACACTGCACATAACAGGGGGTTGGAACTGAATAAGCATTGTGGTCCTTTTCAACCCAGGCCATTCTACGGTTCTATGATGAAATTGATTAAACTTGGGTCTATTATTAAGCAGAGGTGTCACCTGAGAAATCATGACATCAGAACAATCAGGACAAATATTTCTATAAGACTAGGAAAAACACTATGACTGAAAACGAGCAGGAAAACAGAACGCTACTTGTCTGTTACCTGACTAAGCAGAACTCAAAGAAAAAAAGTCTCCTTGTGACTTTTGATATAGGTAAGTAAAAAAACAATGGAGACTGATGCTCAGATGAACAGTTTAATCCTCGTCTTACTCATCCACGCACCTTGTGCTTTTAGGTCCAGACCCAAAACAGCCGTGCACAGAAGGGGCAGGCCCTTGTTTTTGGGGCTTATGACAAACTATACCATTTGGGAAAGCTGTGTGCTAAAAGATACAACACATTAAGCTAAAGTCAGTGGATTCAGAACAGTGGTAATCACACAAAGAAAGCTGTGATCTTCTGCCATACTCGGACTGCCTACTCCTTGCAGAAGGTCTCTGCAAACACACCTCCGTGCTTCAGGAAGCCCTGAGTGCCTGCAGGCTCCCTAAACACGAGACCATCAGCCAGCAAAAAACTTCAGAGCAGTTCTTACCCACTCCACCAAACAAACATTTTGAAGAGGTTGAGGCAACCTTGCCAGATAAGTCAAAAACTTCGGGCTTACCTGTTTTATTATGTTCTTTGCAGTAATAATCATTTCATCTCCATATATTTCATAAAAATTTAGCTTCCTTTGCTTTAAAAGTCCAAATACTAGTGATACAAGTCTCTCCTGTCAAGAAAAAGAAATACACTAAAAATAGTAAGGGGAGAATAAGAAACTGTGCAGCAATAAGACAGAGTTCACGAATCAAACACACAGAGGACAGAATTTATGTCAACCCAGTGCCTTGAAACTAACACCATGACTGAACAGTACTAAGCTTCCTGTGCTAATACCAGCCAAAGGAGCTCCTTCCTCCCAGCCTCTTTCATTCCTGTTTCTCAGTTGTGCTCATCCATTGTGCTTACAAACATACATACTTCCTAAGCTTAACGTTTCCTTGCCCAGAGCAAGAATGGCACTGAAGACAACTGCACCGGCACGAGCAAGAAGTGACACACTGCTGCGTGGAGGTGGGAAGAAATGGTAGGGCAGAAATGGGAGTATTTCAACACAACTGCCATTCACCATACGACACAAAACCCATCCGTTATACAGGACTAAACAGTTCATAGGAGTTAGCAATTACTGCAGAACAGTGCAGGCACACCAAAGCCACCACAACAGCTTCATTTTCAACATCTTCAAAGGAATACACCCTGCAAATGAAGCATGCATTCAGGGCACTCATATGCTTGCTATAAGCACCCATGAGTGCACAGAGAGGACAGCACAGCACAAGAAGAACAGCACGCACAACCCTCACCACAAAAGTGAATTCTTATGGCTAAGCAACTATAAGGGTCCATGTTCTTTTCCACCTGTGTGTTGCAGTTCATCAAGTGCCCAAACTAAAACTTACCATACATTTAAAAGCGAGCAATTTTAAAACATAAAGTAGTACTGGATCATGTTTCCATATGGTTAGTTATGATTATTTAATTAGACCGAGTAGAGAAAGGTTTGTGGGGGAATTTAGATGAGGAATTACATAAAATTGCAATGTTGCTATTGAATCAATTAGTCGGTGCTAATTAAGGATGTTGCAGATGCAGACATACTCATCAGACAGTTTATTTCAATAAGAGACATACCTCTTCTAGAATTTGGCAATCATCTTCTAGGGGTCTATTTAAATCATTGCGAGCGTAAGTTGAAAACTCTGCAATCATCATTTTGTCTATCAGCTTTTCCAGTTCACAGAGCTGTGAGCCAAGGTGCCTAAGGAAAACAGCCATTGAGATATAAGCTAAATAATCAACCTGAAAATGAATCATTAGTTCACAGTTGAAGAAAATAACCAGGCAGCAAGTAATTTCCATGCAATCAATGCTAGCTTAATGGGAGGCACGAGTCTTTTGGTTCTTAGAGCAGCTGTAACCATGCATTTTTCAGAGGCAACATCTAAATGCAGTAAAAACACACAGACCTGAGTATTAATGGAAGGTTAAAAATGGAAGCAAGACTTCTTTGGAAGGTGCTGAGTACCCTCTCCTCCCAAGGAAGTGAAGCAGAACCAAGAATATTCCATGCTTGTCTGTACCTACTGCATCAGGTTCTTCCATTTCAAGTACTCAAACTTCTGATACGGTCACAGGAGATTTACTCCACGTGGCCGAGATACAGGGATAGCCTTACATGGCAGAATGGCTGTCAGAGAACACAGACGAGTTTTCAAATCTGCCACTTTTTTACCACTCTTAATTGTTTTTCCCTCCCATGTAGTATAGATTTTAAACCACATTTTGCAGACTGTTTGCATACAAAGCCACAAGGCAGCTCCTCACATCAGAAACATCAGTCGAGGTGCCAAACACTCATGGCTTTCCAGGTTCCCCTGACAGCTACAGTCACCAGGGATCTGTAGAAACCAGGCTGCTTAAAATAGGCATTTTTTCCAATGAGAATGAAGAGAAGCTGCAGTGTTTTAGATAAACCCAGCTATAATGCAGGGAATTCCTGACTTTAAAGAGGCAGGCTGAAGCTGCATTGCTCACCAATGTTACTTTACTGCTGGCTTTTAGGTAAGCACAAAGATGCTCTTCGGTAAAATATTTATGTAACTGTGATAAATGCCATTAAAACCCAATGGCATAACCTCAAAGGTATGGAAACATTCAACAAGAGTTGGACAGTTACAGCTGGGCTACAATTTGTGGACAACGGGCTGGCCATGAGCCAGCAGTGTGCCCTTGTGGCCAAGAAGGCCAGTGGTATCCTGGGGTGCATTAAAAGCACGGTCAGCAGGGCAAGGGAGGTGTTCCCCCCCTTACTTAGGGGGGTAAGAAAGTTACTTACCTTTCTGAATAGCAACCAGCCAAAGCAGAGGGGGCATTTCCCACTCACACTGATACTTATTGAATTTTTTTCCTCTTTTAACCTCTACCAAGCCAACCAAGTAGGTACTGTTCACAGAAATCCCTTTTTATGGGCCTGCAAATACGTTCCACACCTGACTATAATTTCAAAACAACAGCATAGTCTTGGAGCACCAAGTATACTCTCTGCTGACACTGCACATAACTCAGGTTACTCAACTGCAAAACAAAACGAATTCTGATTGAGGCTACAAGTTAGCAGAAGTACACTCAGCATCAGCAGTGTCAGTACAAACATGACTCAATTGGATTCATTAGTCTTTAAAAAATAGTTTTCTTTTGGTTTTTGTAAGATTTCTTTTTTCTGGGTTCTTTTCTACCTAAAATCTGGTTATTTTTCTGAACCAGCCAGAATGACTGCTACAAGAGGTGCTTGTCCAGCACAGACTGTCCATGGTTGGGTTGTTGAGCAATAACCATGTTTCTATTACAAAACTGGAAACCACTGGGTTGCAGGAACCATGTGACCTCAAAACCAAACGGAACAGCAACTCAGCTAAGCAGACAGCTCGCCAATACAAGTCTCAGAGCCTATTTAACATACTTCTGCCAACACCACAGCACAGTGGTCACTCTGCATGTGACACTTTTGCAGCATACACAGCAGTCATGGTTGCTAACGTTGCATCTGCTGAAAGGATTCTGATGTACTGCTGCTACTCCTGCGCATCACAGGAGACCGTGCCCAATGCAGCACTATCTCCCACGTGGAGCTCTAAGTATCCAAACACAGGTGAAGAAGCTATAGCAACAGAAGCTCAGGCACAGGCTTTTCACTGCTTCTTCCCATCCCAGCTCTAGCAGCTCACAGAGCTGGATTTCTCAGCACGATGAAGCAAGAGGGAGTACCCTCTGGCCACTGTAAATACAGCTTTTCCCAAAAGCAAATGCTGCTGAATACGTCCTATCTAACAAGTTGTCATCTGAACACTTTTCGAGCCATGGGGCTTTATAGCTTTGCACTGGCTTTTGCTTGCAAAGCTCCTTCCAGCACAAGGGCAGGCTGGAGGCTAGGACCTACTCGGCACATGGCACTTGAACGTTCCTACCAGCATGTGCCAAGGTCTGTCAGTCAAGACAGGATTGAGGAATGGAGCTGTGCAGTAAGAGCTGGGGTGCTGTGTGCATCAGGACTGCAGATCACAGCTTGAAAACCATCTCTCAGCTGTGAGCTACAAACCCTACAAGATGAAGTTTCAGTCCCTGCTTGGGTGCTCATCCCTGCACTCCTAAACCACCTGGAAACAAGAAAGGAGTACAAAGCATCTCAATACTAAAAATGTACCAAAATAAAACGTATCTAGCACATGCGTTAGTCATGCTACTTATGCTATACTCATATTTTATACTGTGTCCTTTAAGAATAAGGAAATATGAGTATATGTTCCCCCTTCAGCCAGCAGAACACACACACCACATTCTAGCTCTGCTCACATTTTAGTCAAACCCTACACGGTTACCCACCGGAAACTGTGAATGCCTTGAAGTTCCTGCTGCAACACCTCCTGTGTTGTTGCTATCAAGTCCAAAGCTCCAACAAACTCAGAAGTAGACAGTAGCAACTGTACTGTGGGCTGCGTTTGGTGTACAGTAGCCATTAACTTCAGCTTATTGTACGCTTTTATACAGTTATTTCTGGTGAGTGACAGTCTTAAAACTCGAAGAGAGCCTTCGCACATTACTTTATCAATTTTGGAGATTTTCTCTCTAAGTAATTTTACAGCCTGGGAGGTTTTCCTGAGGTAGTCCTGTAACTCATGCTGAGAGGTCATTGCATGAAAAAATGCTTCAGAGCGCAGAGAAATCTGATGAGCAATATTGACTTCCACAATGTCCAGATAATGGCTCAGCTGGAAAGAAGATGGAAGGGGAAATCAAAAGGCATTGTTACGGCACGACACGTTCATCACCATGCAAGATTATACATTGAGAGTACTGCTAAAATGCTTTATTGCATCATGAAAATTTTGCTAGCCATCAAGAATGCTATAGTATTCCATTAAACCGTTTATCAGAGTAGCAAGAAAATAACTACCTGGTATAGCTTGTTCACTTCTTTCTAAATAAACTCAAAATCACTTTGGGAAGGCTGACCTGATGCCTACCCTGCTTGAAAACGACAAGGCAAATAGTTTTAAAATATCCAAGCTTTTGTACCGCGTGGGCTGCATGCTGGCACCATTACAACACAGCCATTAACCTCGAGATGGCTCTCAGTACTAGCGTGCAAGTAAGAACAGCATACGTGTGCAAATATGCTATGTACTGAGAGTCATTTGAGTTGATAAAGATGCAGCGTGACTGTGCTTGATGGAATTACTTTGGAACGGCTCTGTTCAGATAACAGGTTGTAGCATCATCTTTGCAGAAAAATCCTCAGGAGATCTCTCTGCAGTTGCTTTTTGCCAACCAGCCTGAGCTGCTATTAAAGTTACTTCATGTGCGCTGGCATTATGGGATTCCCAGAGACAGAATAGGCCTACATGTTTGGAACCTGAGATCCAAAATCTTCATGTTGAACAAACGCAAATTCATTATGCTACCAGACCACTGGGTTGGCCTGATTATCTGAGCCGTAAAAGCTCTGTGTTCTGGCTCATGCTGAATATGCAGACTCAAAGGACTGAGGTATTAGAATGCTCATCTGAATGCTAATACTCAAATGACCTGGTTTCTAAGAGGTGCCAAGCACTCAAACCTCATGCTGGATTCCAAAAAGCCTATCCAGAGATGGAAAAAAGAAAGTCAGTTACACAGTTACTTTCATCCTGCATACTTTTAACAGTGGGAATTTATGCAGTGTGCAAACTCATCTTTTTTTGTAATATATTTAAAGCAAAAACATCCTCCACCAACCAGCTGTGACACACCTAGCCCATAGGAGAAGCTGAGATGGGCTGTGACACAAGGATCAGAGAAAGGGTTATCATGATAATTTCTATGTATGATTTTTGCAACCAGATGCCCCAGGCCCCTTCACTATGCCAAGTGCTGTAGAACAAACAATAAAATGACAGCACCTGCCTCAAAGAGCTTACAGTCCCAAAGCAGGGCAAGAAATAGAATGAGGTAAGACAGACTAAATTATCAGAGGGAAATCGCTCAAGCAGATAAGCAGTAACAGCCTAAGTACCTGTGTTAATAGCAGGTTTTTCCAAAACCTGTTGAAAAATAGTGCTGGGATCTAAAGTGGAAATTAGTGCAGCAGGATAACTATCTTCCTATCTGATTGCTGTGAGCAAACCCGGGGCAGTCCAGAGCCTTTAAAAAGCAAAAACAAAAAGCGCGGGCCCATTCCAGTAGCATGAAGTAGCGTAATATGGTTTCATGCATGTGGTTTGGAAGGCAACAGGACTGTTTTATGCAATTTAGGTATTTTTATCACCTCTCTAAGAAAGCATGACTCACAGCTATCTACAGCCTTATCTCCACTCTGCTGCAGCAACAGGGGCTCTGGGACTCCTTCACTCCAAGTGCTGCTGAACATCCATCCTGCTGCTGCCAGCCCCACACCCAGGCACTCCCCGAGCTTCAAGCACGTTCCTTGAGAACATGAGTTCCTTGAGTTCCTTGAAAAGACACAGCTTTTTCATCTTTGCACAGCAATTGCCACGAGAAACTACAAAGTAGCATTCCCAGAGGCCACCATCCAGTATGGTGAACATGCAAGGAAGGAGCAAGCTACCTTGTAGCAGAGCCTGCCTGGTTCCTCTTGACATGGAG
Source organism: Gallus gallus (assembly GCF_016699485.2). Lineage (NCBI taxonomy): Eukaryota > Metazoa > Chordata > Aves > Galliformes > Phasianidae > Gallus > Gallus gallus. Next base: position 9,788,827 of record NC_052534.1, read on the forward strand.
GGAAAGCAGGAAGACTAAGGAAGACTAACTTTGAGATTTGCAAACATCTTCCAGAGGACTTTGTGTTATTTCTTTCCTAAGGCACCTCTCTTGTTTTGTGGTGGTGTTTTTGTTTTTTTTTAAATGCTAACTCCCAGAAGCTTTCATAAATTAAACAGGGAGGAATATTAAAGTTACAGCAGAATCCAAAATTATGTTTATTCTCTATAGCTATTATTTTCTACTCTGACTACATAACCCTAATGTCCAAAAAGCATAAGACAGGACTGGTGCCTCCAAGTGAAGCAGCTCTGCTTTCCTGCTCTCCAACACACCCAAGTCCTTTGTGAAAGGCAAAAATGGATCAGTACAGCTGACTTGATAACAGAAGAGAAAGCTCCTGACGTACAGAAGATCTGGATTTCGGATTTCTTTTAACACAGAAACCTTCAACCTGAAGTTTACTTGAGATGCAAGCAAGCAGCAGCCTTAACATGTATTCTAAAGCCTCTGTCGCTGCCTTCTCATGGAATTGCTCTTCCTCCTTAACAGCTCCATGTCTCTGAAGTTCTCAACACAGATCTGCTTCGTAAGTTTTAGCAATCAAAGAGCCAATTAATATGCAATATGCAGATTTTTTTCCAAGTTTTTATAGATACACTTATTTAGAAGGGAAAAGAGCTTTCCTCCAGTAAGATGCTTCCTGCATTGTTTACTAATAATCTGTAACACTCCAATATTTGAAGGGAGCATATAAACAGGAGGGGGTACAACTGCTTGCAAGGGTGAATAGTGATAGGACAAGGGGGAATGGTTTTAAACTGAGACAGGGAAGGTTTAGGTTGGATATTAAGAGGAAGCTTTTCCACACAGAGGGTGGTGACACACTGGAACAGGTTGCCCAAGGAGGCTGTGGATGCCCCATCCCTGGAGGCATTCAAGGCCAGGCTGGATGTGGCTCTGGGCAGCCTGGTCTGCTGGTTGGCGACCCTGCACATAGCAGGGGGTTGGAACTGGATAATCACTGTGGTCCTTTTCAACCCAGACCATTCTATGATTCTGTGATAAAACTTAAGTTACAGAAGTCCACAACACTGACATCTCAACAACTAGCACAGGACAGCAGCAGGGGACTGGACTGCTAATAGTTTCTTTGTAGTGACAGCCAGGGTGCATAAGGACACGCCGTATCAGATCCTTACCTTTTCTTGAAGTAACTTGGAGGAAGCTGCATCACGATTTCCTTTCCCACCAGCAGTACTAAAATGAGACCATGGTAAAACGGCATTAAACGTTAAGGAATCTTCCAAGGCAAAATCGGGTTTCATAAAAATCTGAAACAGAGAAACAGAAGAAATAAATGCATCTCTCTCATCTGTATGTACTCTTTGCCAGTTTATCAGACATCCTCGTTCACAAAACTAACGGTGACCTTATTTGTTCATTTTTCCAAAAGTCATTTTCTTTTATCAACTCAGGCAAATTAGTTCTAGACCTTATAACTGATTTATTTCATACTTTAAAAGCTCGCATGATCTGACAAAGCATTATCTTCCTGGAATCTGAAGGGAGCTCCAAAACGACCTCTGTTTTCAAGAACCCAAGATGATCTAAACATTCTGTGCACGAAAGCATAGGTAACACTAAATTGCATGTGTAACCCTAAAGGAGCAAAGCAAATATTCCTCAACAGCAAAGGCATCTTACTGCTGATATATTCATTCCTGGGGCCTTAATTTCTAACAGACTGAAGATGCAGCCAGCTGCTCACATGCACCAAGTGTTGCTTGGGAAAGAACAGGGCCTGAAGCCCATCTCCTTTAGCACACAGTACAACAAATGTACTGGTCACTGAAAGGCTTGGTTGTGTTATTTTCACTTGACAAAACTACTACAGATCTGGGGCACCCAGCTGGACAGCACTATCCCTTTCTCTGTACATGAAGTGTAATTTGAATAGATTCAACACAGGCTATGGCATCCCACTATACTGGAACGTTTTTGCTTATGGGAGTTCAAACACTGCAGCGATCGCTGTTCAGCTGCATTCATAACCAGCACAGAGAGGCTTTACTTGAGGATTCAAGGAGTGAAATCTACTGCTGATTTGTACACACTGTGTAGCACCCTAACTTCTGCCAAGCACTTCGGTTTCCCTTTCCTCCTGAAAGGCAGGATGGCTAATTTTGCCTAGCTCTGAAGTTCTAACTGTTAAAGATTTTTTTAAATGGCATTTGTATTCTAAGATCACAGAAATCCACTTCAGGATCAAGATCACAGGAAACAAAACAAAGACAATAAACAAAACAAACAGATTGTTCTTAATTTTGGTAAACTAAGTGCTAGAGATCCTTTCACTTCAATTAACTTGCACGAGTCTTCCACGTACAAGAGAGTACATTCATGCATTCAAGGCTCTATATGAGAAATTCTTATAAAAGCTTAGAGTTCAGAGAAGCCATACCTTAGGTACTTGTTCCAGATCTGTCCTGGATTTATCTAAAATTAAGCAAAACACAAGCAGTCACTCATGAGCAAAGAACTGCAAACAATTCCTTGAACATTATTAAATACTACAAGGAATTTTTCAGAACAACAGTGCCACACTCCTCACAGCAAATAGACAGGGTCAGAAATTGAAACACTAGAGGCTCTGACTGAATGTGAAAACATTTATCACCAGGGCAGTCAAGCAGGCTGACCCGAAGCACTGCATACTCTCCATCCTTGAAGGTTTTAAAAGCCTGACTGGGTAAAGCCCTGAGCAGCCTGGTCTGCCCACACAGCTGAAGTTGCCTGAAGACAGCATTTGCACCAGTGCCCCCTTCTAACCTGAGTTATTCTGACTCTTTCAAGCATTCTGCTGTCCTTTGCAGTTTAGGTATTGCGTTTAGAGTGTTCAGAGGTGCTCCTACTTGGCTGCTTTGGCAGTGAAAACATCAGTAGTGCAAAGCAGTCTACGTCGGACCTCACATTCCATCATGCAGTGCTCGATCAGCTGCAAAGAGCCAGTAAAAGGTGCTCTAACATTACCCCAGTTTTGGTGATCCAAATCAAAGCTACCCATAGAATGATTTGCGCACAGCACCAGGAGTGTGGATGCACAACAGCTGGCCAGAAGGATGAATGAGAACTCAGGACAAAGTCCCAAGCACACCGAGCACATAGCACAGAAGCAGCCATCTCTCTGAGGTAAGCTCCACTGATGCTTGCATAGAATGAGCTAGTTGAGCTGGGAGAACAGGTACGCTGCTGTGAAAAGTGCAGAATTTTAAAGCAATAAGCCAGAGTCTACCTGTCTTTGAGAAGCGTGGCAAACACTGCATCAGCATTATCTTCCACATTTCTCGCACCTCTTTGTCACCACCTTACAGGTACTGAAATACAGGCCAACAAACTGACCGTGAGCCAGCAGTGCACCCTTGTGGCCAAGCATCCTGGGCTCCCTTAGGAAGAACACCGCCTGCAGGTCGAGGGAAAGCAGTCCTCCCTCTAAGCTGCAAGTGTGAGACAACATCTGGAATATCACGGCCAGTTCTGGGCTGCCCAGTAGAAGAAAGATATGAACATACTGGCCTGTCACTGGACTGACTACACAAAGCTGAATGAGGGACCAGGGTGTATTCTGTGTGAGGAGAGGCTCAGAGAGCTCAAACCGCTTAGCCTGGAAAAGCTCTTACTAACATTTATAACTATCTGATAGACAGCTGTAAAGAAGAAGTCAGGCTCTTCTTGATGCCCAGTGATAGGACAAGAGGCAAAAAGTATAAACTGAGACACAAAACGTTTCATCTTTTACGCTGAGGGTGGCCAAACAATGAAAAAGACTGCCCAGAGCGGTTGTGTAGCCTCCATCTGTAGAGAAATTAAAACCAGACTGGACAGAGTGCAGGGCAGCTGCCTTGGGTGACCCTGCTTGAGCAGGGGGTTTGAACAAGAGCATCTTCAGACACGACTTCCCATCTCAGCCATTGTGGGATCCTCAAGGCAGACAGCTGGAATGGCCTGCCGCTGCTGCTCTTCTTTGCAAAGAAATTTGATGCAATAGTTTCAGCTTCTCTTAAACAAAAGAAAGTCAAAGAAAACACTGCCAGGGACTTAATGACCTGCCAAGGGAAAAATTATGAGCAGGTCTCACAAGCATTTTGACCTATCAAATATCAGCAGCTGTCATGAATGCGCCTGGTCAATTATGCCTGGGTTTTCAATTATTGTTACAAAGCAATCACCAGCAGCTATTTTTGCACATGAAGCCTATGAGCAAGTGAAGGAGATGATCAGTGTGTTGTAGAATTCATGAAAGAAATGACTTTTTAATGATTAAAGGAAGACTCCGACTGTACCATAGGTGTGTAGTAGAGTCCTGTCAAAGGTATCTTTAGAAGGACAAATATTCTTGCATCTTTCATGAACTTTCTCTCTCTGTAAAAGAGAAAATACATTAAAAGAATTACTCTAAGGAATTAAAAAAGATACTTCTTCTCTGAAACAGAACATGCATGGAAATACAGTGCATTCTGCTAAAGAATTCTGAAAGCCTTCCAATAATTCTTTTTTCCCCCCCTCTTAAAAACTCAGATGTTTGTCCAGGTGAAAGGACCAAAAATTTCAACCTGTGCTATGTTATGTTGTTTCTTCTGTATCTTTACAGATTAAGAGAAAACGAACACAGAAATTACTGAAAAGCCACAACAGCCTCTCTATGTAAAGAGATGGAACAATAGATCAACGTAATGACAATATTCATTTGCTGTCTGATCCAGACATCACATAACACACAAGAAATGCTTTTTCACTGCTAGGTCACCTGGCTGAAACCAAGTATCATGGTTCGTCATGCTGAGCTTCAAATTTTATCTATAGGTACAATCAACACTGGTGACCACAGCAATTAGAAATTATACTTCTGAAGACCACCAGTCTGGATCTCTGCTAGAAGCTCCATCATGCTTCAGTTCCTCTTTCCAAAACCTTCTTTGCTTTGCAGTCACTGCATTCATTACATGTTATTTTTAACAGACGAGCTCTTAAATATTTTGAACGTTGGATGTCTGAACAAATGGCATTAAAGACGATTCTCCTTCAGAGATTTCAACCACGATTTACACAGCTAACACCTCCTGTAACTCACTCTCTAACAGCAGAAAATCACAAAAAAGCTACAAACCAAGGAAGCAGAAAACAGTGGGAGACTTCTGTGTTCCTTCAGCTCAGGAAAAAGAAAAAGAAAGTTACTACATACTTACTGACACCTGTGTTTTAACTTAAGAGTTTTTAGAAGTCTCCTACTGGTCCTGGCATCCTTAGATATAGCTTAAAATTTCCTGTTACAAAAGAAATCATCAAGATAGTAGATCTAGTTTAAGAGCTTCATGTATGAATTTTTACATTGGAGATTCTTAAAAGAAATCTCTCTAATTCTTGCAGCACACAGTTATGTTCTAGATTTGATCCAAAGGTCTGAAAACGTTGCACTGTAATGCTCAAGCATGAAAGAATCCCAACAGAAAAAGGATTAATAATCAGAAAGAATGGATATAACTGTAAGCCCTGGTACAGAGTACAGTATTCAAAAGAAAATATATAGAATTGTCTAGAGGGAATTGAGACATTTCTCACACTAAGAATAATGAGATTATAAAACAAGAAACACCTGATGGAGAGTCAACGAGCACTGGAGAACAAATTAATCATCAGCTGACTGGATGATGCACTACTAACAGGGACAACCTCTAATTAGGAGGAGGTTCTCATACCTCCTTCTAGTACTACATGCATCTAATTTGGGGGTCTTACCGGAGCGATTTCCTGTTGGTATGATGCAAAATGTTCCTTGGTGATCTGTGGGAGGTAGAATGAAGGCGTGACTTCAGTGTCCACAAAGTCCACTCCCCATGTTTTTGTAAAGAAATCAGATTCCCTTTTTGCTAACCTAGGATCATTTAGTGCTGCTGGGAGATTGACTTTGGAATGATAAATAGTCCATCTGTGCTGATCCGCAACTAGAGACGGGCTGTCACATAAACTACTGGGATCGCCTGCAGCACAAAAGACAAGACAGGTTGTTAAGCTGAGAAATTGAAAGTTACAGTTTTTGTTAAAATGTGGTTCTTAAGCAAACTGTGCTTTAACAATTACACAATGGAGCTGAATTACCTACACAAAAGACATATTATATCCCCATTTCTCCCAGCACTGAGATATTTCTTCTACCACATGAATCAGTACAAGTTTTGAACACAATAACAAACCCACGCTTGCCATCTTTAGCCCAACACTATTAAGTTACACCAAACAGACAGAAATCCAATCACTTAGACAATTTTTTCATAATCTCAACTGATTGCTTGATCAGAAATAGCTGAAAAACATTAGAATTATATTCTGCAATTCTTAAGATCCCATCCTAGCTTGGTATAACACAGCAGCTATAACTCTGGCTGGTGTTATGACAGCATTAGAGACTTATATTGAGGTAGAGACAGGTCTTGGTCTTTTGCTTCCCACTGCAAGAGTGTTCCAAAGTAAAGCAGCCAGACTCCAAGCACACCAGGTAGGTCTGCTACAGGTTCCCACAGAATATACCTTCTTCTTGCATTTGGTACAGCGTATGATCCCCCACAAAAGATCCTACATATAATGTGAAGATCTAAGAAGAAGATACAAGTGGGAAGGTTCTCCCATTGCTCCAAAGGAAGCTGGGTGGTATAAAGCAGACTTATGGCATACTTTGAAATAAGACCACGGCTTATTACGCTACACCCAAAGTACAAGACAATTTGACGGGAGAATTCAAAAGGGATTTGTGAGTTCACAAATTTAATTGTGTTTTCACTCTCTTCGCCTGCCAACGTTACCTGTGGGCTCCTTGGGACACACATCAGGCAGTGACTGCACGGGTTGGAAGCGTTTTGCAACATCCTTTTCCTTTTTAAAGAAAGCATCGCTGCTGTTTGGCTGAGGCACTGGTGAAGAACTGTGGCTTGATGCCATTGCATAAAATCACCACTTGATAAAAGCTAAATGAGAAACAATAAACATCCAGGCTTCAATGAAGTTACATAGAAAAACATTTCAAGACACAAAACCAGAAGGCAGAATGCAACTTCACAGCCCTTTTCCTCCCCTGCCCTCAGGAATGAAGGTTAGCTCAATAAATGCACACGTTAACAACAACAGTAGCAGAAAGCTTCCAGGCACTTTGGCCTTCCCAGCGTCAGAACTACTGCAGTTCCAGTGCATACGCTCAGGGTACACCTCCCTGGGAGATAGCAGGGAGCTTGGGTAAACAGCCCAGCCCTGTATGTGGGCACAGAGCTGCTGTCTGCACCCGCCGTCCTGCAGCTGCTCCACGCTGACTCAGTAACCAACTGCAGAACTGCTGCAGGTGTGTGAGCTCACCAAAACCTCCCCATCACGCACAGCTCGGAGGCACTGATCCGAAAGGGAAGGGAAATACCCACATCTTGCAAGATCCTGGCATTTAACTACCAACTTCTAACAGCAGCACTTACGCTGCAGCAAATCTCTTTTGGAAAAATCCTATTTCTAAACTAGGCTGGGAGCATCCTGCAAAACAAGTCTAAGGATGAGCTAAGACACACGCAGCATTAGGAGAGCACTGGGTGAGCAGGAGCACAAAGCAACAAGCACTGCAGCAGGAGTGCTGGTCGGACGTCCAGCCATCTGCACTTATGGCAGATAGACAAGTGCCTTGCTCCCTTCTGCTGCCAATACGGTAAGCATGCTTCTGTGTGCCATAAGTGACTGCTGAAGAGGTGAAAACAGCTCAGCAGAACCCTTTCTGTAAGTGTGCAGAAGAGCAGGAAACACATCTTCTCCTCTTCAAGGGAGTGGTGGTTGTTTCCCACGTAGTCAGTATTGAACTTACTAATTGAGATAGAGAATGGGAGCACAAAGGGAAGCCTGGGTGTAACAATCTGCCACACCTTCCTCGGACAACATACAGCATCAGCCTCCATCCCCCAAATGTGCCAAAGAGAACTTTGTTACCACTTCTGTTAGAGGTGCGCGTTCTTCTGCTCTTCCCTTGACATTCTCAACCCCTATTCTTTGTTTGTGAAGCTCTTCCCTAATCATGGAATGGCTTAGGTTGAAGGGACCTCAAGGATCGAGTTCCAGCTCCCCTGCAGGGAGGGTTGCCAACCACTACATCAGAGCTGCTTCAAAGTCCTGCATTGGCAGATTTTCTCCCCAGAAGAGCCTCTGTAACATGACTCGAGGTCTGCTCTAGCCAGACACATGAGCAGCTACAGCCATTTGCAGGAAGCACTGCAAACCTGCACTCTTGCTCTCAAGTCTTTAATTTTCTATCCTTTCTCCGTCACAAAGTATTGCTGCAAAGAATATCCTAAGATGCGACTTGTCTGAAGCACATAAAACACCATAGCCACAATGCTAACTGCATTATGCAAGGGCAAGCTTTAAAGTAAACACAAAGGTCAACGTAACACTGAAGACAGGTTCAGTACTTTGAGTTTTCAGACACAAACTACTCTGCTATGGGTATTTTTTATGGCTCATCACCCTAAAACGTTCACATTGCCTTTACACACTGACAAACTCTTAAAACAGAGCAAAAAGAGAACAATAAAATGCCAACGCAAGCGGTAACCTTCATGCTATTGAGTGGCTTTCAACAAGATATAAAGATTCACAGACAGAGAGGCCTTCTTAAGTGGCAAGCAATACGATGCTGCACTAAATTATTCATAGTTAGCAGCTATTCTGGTAGACTCATAAGTCAGGCCTTATGGATAATTAACCTCCGTGAACAGCCGCGTTCGCACAGAAATAAACCTATCTGTACTGCCAAAGCCAGGCATCCCTCAAACTGCAGTCCTTACAGTGGGAGGCAGTGCTTCAAAGAGAGGGAGAAGAGACAACTGAACACAGATATCAGCATTAAACCCAAATGACAAAGGGAAACGTGAGAAGTCTAGGTGAAGCACACACCCTGCCCCACACCCCAGCCCCTTCACCATCAGACAAGTGAAAAACACATCTTCACTTGCTCGCCAACACGTCTTCCTTTGTGCTATCTGTCCAAAGACTTCACAGGCAAACAGATTTATAACCAGCCATCTGAATCAGCGTTTTAAACAATGCGGTGAAAGACAAATCTGCTGATTTAAGGTAACAAGAAACAGTGACATTCAACGTCAACGTGGAACTGAACTGCTGCAGGAGACCTCAGCTCTTCCAGCCTCCCCTGCAGGTGCACTGCAGCTAACTACTGCTACCTCATAAAGCCGTGCAGCAGGACTTATGCAGCGGGAGCCCTCTGAGCCTCCTGCTTAGAGCAGCATATGTGCAGCAATAGGAACGTGTGTCTGGGTAACAATGACATCAATATTTGAGCGACATATGATTAAAACCGTGTTAGATTAACTCTGCTCTCTCCAGCAATCACTGTCATTTACTCACGTTTTGTCTAGCAACGCGTGTTAAACTAACACAGTAAGAAAACCTAGGGGATCAGATACTGGGGTAACAATGGAAATATTCACAGGATTACAGCTACATCTGCTGCGCTCCTCCAAGATATTAAAGCTATTCTGTGCTCACTGCATTAATTCCCTTCAAGGATGATGTGAAATTACACCTGCTGCCTATCCTTACTGCCCTGAGCACAGCCATGCAGCGTGGAATAAAACGTCTGAGATGATAAATGTATGACCAGTGCTTGGCTGTTGTACAGTCAGCAAAGCAGGAGACCTGAGCAGAGAGCAGTACCTTCACCACATCAGCTCTAAGCAGTTCCGTGATGACTCCTCCGTGACTTCAGTTTCACCACGAAGCTCTCAGTAGTTAAAAGAAGAGCACAACAAACAACACGACTGAGTGTTACTCACAATTAATTGCACAGGATGGCTGTAGCTCTCGTGCACCTGTTGGTTGGGCTTGTTTTTTTTTTAGAATTCTTAATATTTGCATGAAGTTCCTCAGAAACTGCCTCTCCATATTCTAAGGGCTGCTCATGCTGTTACCGATACGGTAAGAGTTGAAGCATCCAGTACACACACTACATGACAGTAGGCAAACTGAACCTCACCTACCCATGGTTAACTTCACTCTCAGGTCTCCTCATTTTTGGCAGCTTTCCATTAGCACTGTGAAGCAATTTTTATTTGTTACTTAAGGTGACTGCTTTATGTGGGTTAATTGTTCCTACTAGGAATCTTCGCATGCTCACACTTGGGTTTGCAAAGCCTTAATGTGTACAAACAACACAAATTAGAATGTATGAAGCCAGCACAATTTCTGCAAGGACGTGGAAGGAATTTGTAGTTTCCCCTTTATCTACACACTACCTCCCAAATGAAAGTAAATCTAGCCTGCTAACAGTAGCTTCAACTTGAGCTGGCAGTTTTGATCCGTCAGCTGGTGCTACACGGTGCACCTGGGAACTTATTAACTCCAGATACCTAACCAATTCAAAGAGCCTGCTCTCCAAACCATTTTGGCCATGAAGACAGTAACAACTGAGAGGAGACACTATGCACCCAGGAAAGAACCCGGGGCTTCAAGCTAACCACACAACACCAAGCAAGCTCTCCTTTAAGTGCTCCACATCGCTCAAGATGAGAGACACTCAGATAGCACCACTGGGTACCTCTGACTGGTATGCTCTGCTCCCAGAGGTGAGTTGAGTTTCTCTTTGAGACTGAATGCCACATTACAGCCACTGCTGCCTTCCATCGCTTTATCTGGCAACTACAGAGCAGAATCAAAACATTTTCAAGTGCTGCTCTGGCTAATTAACACCCTTTGGGATAGAAAACCATCAGAAGCTGCTCACAATTCAAGTTAAAGCAAAACTTTTCATTTCCAGAAGTCATAAATACTGGAGATGCTGCCTAAGGAAAAGGATACCTGAAGTATAACTGAAAGGGAAGAAAGCAGCAGGGACTGTTTCTGCGACCCAGCAGTGTGCCTCTTATTGGTCCCAGTCAGTGTATTTGCTCTGTCCCCAGAAGTCTAGGTTTTCCACTCCATTATTACACAGCTCTTTGTTAACTCAGGATTTAACCTTGGAACAAGAAAGCCATCCTAGGAGTTAAGTACAAACCACCTTTGTAAGACAATGTGTAGCAGCCTGGACTAATGCAAGCTATTTCCTTCAACCAGCTAATTCCTTGGACTGAGATTTCCACGCTTGCCCCTGTACCTCAAGACAGACATCTCATTCAGTGAGGGAGCCAAGAGAGTTAGCTTTCAGCTAAAAGCTTTGAGTGGTTTCAAAGAATAAGGGTAAGGCAGTGGAAACCGTTCTACTAACTCAAGCTCTTTCTGAATACCTATTTACATCCTGGGCTTTTAGAGCAAGCAGTAGATTTTCAGGGAGGTGGCAAGGCTGGAGTCAGAGGACAGCTGTAACATGTCCCCATGCCAAATCATCCATGTTTGCTATGCCTTCCAACAGCTCACTTCCTTATGCATCTTGGAGAGGAGCCTGTGTCAGCCTGGCCCTCCTGAAAGCCCAATAAATAGGCACGTATTTCTAGTCAGACACACACGGGTACCTCAGCCCACTCCACACATCTTCTAATAGTATCCCTAATCTCACCCTCCTGGACTGAAGGTACACCTTCCCTCACAAGTGGTGACCATCCAGATTAGCTTCATGGGGATGAAAGCAGCCTGACAAGGAAGCCACGTATCAGCTGTCAGCTTCACTCATACCCAGACGTGCTGTCACAATCCAGCATGTTCTGCATCTCCTTGGGCTGTGCTGAGCTGAGCCACGGACTGTATAAAAGCAAGAGCAGGATGCCATCTCACAGAGCTTCCCTCAGGTGGGGAAACAGGCAAGAGAAAAGGAATCTGACTTAGGGAAAGCACTGCAGGTGGCCTACAAGGCCAGGGCAAAACAGCACCTGATGTTCATACCGTGATACTTTGTACTGGTTTCTTTTGAAATCGCTGATAAATGTTATCCCCAGAAGCCCCTCTCACTGAACAGTCTATGGTTGTGAGTGCATGTCCTCACTAATGATTCAGAATAATACACAAGTGTACACACTTTGTTAGAAGTTTGAGAGAGAGGTACCTCCCTATGGACAAACCATCTCAGAAGCTGTTATTTCACAGTTCCTCAGGTACTAAATGAAACAAATTAAATGGAACATCTGTGCTATAGCCAACGTACCAAATGCATTTCTTCTCATCTGGAAACCTACTTTCCCAAGGAAGAGCACTAATTTCAAGTCAGAAGGCAGCTTCTGCACGGGAGGAACAGACTTTCCTACAGCTATTTAGGTCAGTATGCGTCAAGTTCCTCAGTGCCAGGAGCAGCAGACTCATTCAGAAAAAAATTAAGAAAGTAATAAAACAAAATGTACGTCAGACAAGAAAAGGCCTCGTGGTTATTTGCCCACCCTATCACAAACGAAGGCAGCGAAATCTCTTTGTACTCTGTTTTTCAGGCATCAGCATTACAGTGCGCACCGCCTCCTGGAAAATGGTGAGAGCAGAGCATCTCATCCAGCTCTGCAGAGGTACGTACAGCTGAACGCAGATCAAGCGGCCCCAGCAGGCACTCCAGCTAGAAGCCTCTCAAAGGCAGAGGCTGTGGAGTGGTGACATTTTGAGGAGAGGCAGGAATACACCGAGCAAAAACAGTAACACTACGGTTCTGACTTCCCCAAAGGAGTCAGACAGAAAGTCATGGTGATCTGTGTCAGCAGCAAGCTTCCCAGCACAGGCTTTCCCCTTGCTATCTGCAGCAGGGTTAGGTTCGATTCATTAGCCTGAAACCAATATTCTAGAGATCTGATTCTTCAAGAGAATCACATCTTTCCAAAGCCACATCAAAGCCCTAAACAACGGCAAGCAGCTATGCAATAGCCAATCGAGAATATTCAACAATTCTGACACTGTGCAAAACAGCTGAGAACAAGGATTATCCAAAAGCAGGCATCATACTTTGTAGTAAGCCTTATTAAGCAAGCTTGATACAAGATGTCAGTCGGCCTGCGGGAGGCAGGAAGCCACTCTGCAGGGCAAGTGTGTGGCAGACAAGACCACTGAAATTTTGCCTTGGGGAGCATGAGGAAGTGCCACCGTGTTTGTTTATAGTTCTCATAAGTGTTAAGAGCAGATCAAAATGAATAGGATCACCTCATCGCTTCCTTTTCATTCCTCAGAGCTTCCACTTACAAGACAAGCAAACATTTCTATAGAGATTAAAAAAAAAAGGCTGGTAATGCTACAATTAGAATACCAAAAATTATAAGCAAAGTCTTACTTTGCTGTTTACAGGAATCATATAATCCCAGTGGACACTTCCTACAATACTGCAAAGCACCTCGAAAGCCACTCCAATAACTATTCCTTGGCCACTTAAGCTGTGAGTTGAGGGATAAGTTTGTGTTTCTGAACACAAAGCTGAAGCTGAAATACCCTGGCATTTTCTCTATCCAAAGATGAGTATTTTGGAACACCTGGTCAGAAAATGGGTCCAACATTTTTGAGTAAGAGGGAAATGTATTGAGGATTCTTTCCCTTTTGCAGAGAATCCTCAGATTATTTTAAAGCCTAACCCCCAGGCAAGGCTGATGCAAAGGGCTGAAGACACAGAATCTAAGATGCGTTGTGAGTATTTGCTGGGACATAAACATATGTAGCCCCAGTGAGATGCAAGTAGGACATCCATTCATGCTCATCCTTTCTCTATGCTTTATTCAAAAAACAATTAACAAAATGAAGCTTAAATAAAATAATAAAACCTGTAAAAATGAGCTAAAAAAAAAATGAAGAAGAAAAGATACAGAAACCAAAAGCAAAACTGAGCCTCCCAACAGGGAAGAATTCAAGCCCTGGAACGTAGGGTGTTTGTTGCCCTTCACTCTTCTCCTGAAGAGACACACAGTTCCTCATTTCCCCAGAAGTGTGAGAAGGAAAAGCAGAAGTGGCTTTCACACCAAGCTGCTGCCCCAAAAGAAACGATACCTACACGATTCCATTTCCCAACTTCTTCCCACTCAAACTGACAAAGAACAAAGTCTGCAGGCCGCATTCTCAATCCACCCTCTCTATGGCTCCTCTGAGACTTCTCAGGGCAATGCTTCCATTCAACCCTTGAAAAACACACATCCTTTTCTCTTCCCATGAAGTTCATGCTGCCAACAGCAAGATAAAATTTCTCTACATATGCCCCAGACTTCTACCACAGACAAAGTGGGTGCTGAAGACCTAAGGACACCCGGGAGAGATGTCCCCAGATGTTACTGGGGAACAGGATGGAAAAGGCTGAGTTCCCTCCCAGCACACAGACTGCAGGCCTCACTGGAGAGGCTGCCCACACAACGCATAGTGGCTTTTGCTTAGAGAGCTGTAGACCTCCTGTCTATTACTTCATCTTCGGCATTGTTTTCCTACCCAAAAGAAGCACTGTCTTACTTCCAGAGGATTTCAATGGAGCAACTATAGCTTTTGTATATACTACCATTTGGGAAACTGCTACGCAGGCTCTCAGACTGGAGAATTACTGCAGCCACTACAACAATTAACGCACTGCAGTCAGAGTGTTTAGTAAGAATGCTGCTTCATAGGGATACAAAGCAGCTGTGGATGCACAGGGCAGCTGTGGCTGCACTTCAGGATCCTCATTTCATAGGTCACCTTCTTGTGAAGGGCTCCCCCAGGCAGGATATAGGTAAGACAGTAAAGTCATCACACCACCTGTGCCTTAGAATTCTCAAAAGCACGCATGCAAATCTCTCAGACAGATATTTTGATGTACTTTACGAGTTTGAGTGTTCTATAACAGAAATCCAAAGTACTTATAGAATATAAGGAAAAAGGATAAGGAAAGGAGAATCAACTAAGCGGTAAGGTCAGGACTGGACATCACAGAGAAAGTTAAGGCTTGGCTGAGAGCACAGGTGGTCAATGTTTGACAGACTATGTCCCTCTCAACAGGGCTTACTGCTGCCGAGGCAGGGAAAGGGAAGACCCTTTGTTTCTCCACAATTTTATCGCAGAATCCCAGAGCCGCTCAGGTTGGAAAAGACCTTCAAGATCACCAGGGCCAAACATCCACCGGACCTACCGAGCCCTGCTGCTGCGTCACACCCCTCAGTGCCTCAACAGTGGGGCGACTGACTGAGATCGCAGCTCTGAACGCTGCTTGGGAAGAAGCAAACCAGAACGGCGCTCCCCATCCCCGTCCCCCATGCTGCACGTGGGGACGTGCGCAGCCCTTCCTGAGCAAACCCACCGCGCTGCCCGCAGATGTGCCGGCCTTGTGCTGCCGTACCTTGGTGAAAACACTCCCGGAGCACCTGAAGAAGGCCGTCGTCATATCTCTGCCGGTTGCATCATACGAGAACCGCCTGCTGCTGTGGCTGCGCGGCAGCCGAGGACCTGAGGGGAGAAGCCCCCGTCAGAGCCTGGCACGTCCCCGCGGGGCACAACCCCCCCCCCCCCCGCCCCGAGCTACACCGTTCCCGCTCCACGGTTGCCATGGAAATACAAAATAGTTATTTAGAGAGAAAGGGACCCGCGCGGTTCCCCCGTGCCCCCCCTGGCCAGGCCCCGCGCTCCGCCAGCACCCGCCCGCCCAGCCGAGGTTGGGGCCGCCCAGACAAAGGGCTCCGGGGGGGCGTTCAACTTTCCCGGCCGCTCCCGAGCGGGGCCGGCGGACCCCCCCTGCCTCAGGCGGCAGCCGTGCGGGCGGCCAGGCGGCGGGCGGCCGGCCGGGGCTCCCCGCTGCCTACCTGCGGCCTACTGCGCACCGCCGCGCCGACACGTCGCTCCCCGGCGCAGGAAGCGGCCCGGGCGGCGGCACGGAGGCACGGCGGTACGGCGGCGGGAGGAGCCCAGGCGCCGCCTCTCCCTCCCCGGCGCTCGGAGGAGGAGCCGCGGACGGCGGAAGGGGCTGCCCCCGACCGGGGGTGGCCCCGGGGGTGTCCCTGCGGCCGTCGCCGTGGCCGCGCCGCCATTTGCGGGGCCCCCGGCGCCATGCCGGGCTGCGGGCACGCAGCTGCCGCCGCCCTGCTCGCGGGCGGCCCCGCGGCTCGGCATGCCGTCAGACTTGCATTTTGGACGCTAATTCCGCAGCAGGCCGCCAAAGTCGTGTCGGGGAGAGTCAGGGTGGCGATTAAAGCGAGGTTCTTCGCTTTGGGTGGCGCTGGAACGGCTCCCCCGGGGCAGCGGGCACGGCGCCGAGCGGCCGGAGTTGGTTCGGACGCTGCTCTCACAAACAGCGTTTAACGTTCAGCTGCTGCTGAACTCGGGGTATCCTACAGAACGCAGGGCGCGCCGCGTCCCGACGAAACACTAACACTCCAAACGTATCGCAGTGCAGGGCCGCTCGGGGCTCTGGTTAATTAACGGCAGTGATGCCATTGGTATTAAGGAGCAGGTGGACGCGCCGCCGTGGGCTGCTGGCTACGTGTGGGTGGCGGTGGAAGTTCACGCCCTGCACGCACCCCGCCTGCCCCCCCTGCCGGCACCGAGCGCCGTCGGTTCTGGCTGTTGTGACTGCTGGATAACCGCGTGAGGAGAATTTGGCGGCCCGGCAGCCCAGCTCACTCAACCACGTCACCACAGCTGCCTCTAAGGTGTTTTTTCACTCCTCGGTGGTGAACGCTGACAGGCCTCTGTTGTGTGCGACGTGTTCTGCAGGCTCCAGAGCAGGCAGTTCCGAGTGGCGGCCACAGGGACCACGAGTCAGAGCTGTGAGGATTCTTGGATTGCTTCCTTGGGAGCACCGCAGCTGTCCTGAGTAGTGTTTGTCCTCCTCAGGGTACCCCTTTAAAGGGCAGCGGGCTCCCGTCTTCAGCTCCTCACTTCTCACATGTAGTAAGGCAATGGAAAAGTGCTGACAAATGTAACAACCTCAGACTGCTGCTAGTGCAGCACACCGGGCTTTTTTGCAAGAGAAATGAGTTGTAGATGCAGGGAAGAGAAATAGATACATGCACACGTTGCACGTAAATAGCAGGAAGAGAGTTGTGGAGATACTGCTGCCTCTACAGGACATTATTACTCTGCCTTTTACTAGCTGACTTGAAGAGACTGCATGTCATGCATGCAGTATCCCGTTCCCTTTTTCCTGTCTCACCTCTTCTGCAACATGGCAGAAAGCTGTATCAGGCCAAACAAATGGCACAGGCTGTGAAAGACTTATCCCAAAGAATCACTTGATTTAAACCTTTAAATCCAGTACATTTAAAGCACAGATCCAGCAGCAAGCAAGCCATTGTACACCCCACAGTAGAGGCTGCGGTGTGGATGCTGCGTTCACAGGACAGACTGCATCTTTGTCAGTTCAAAGCTGTGTTTTGCTGATTCTATTGTCTTCAGCAGCAAAGTGACACGGGTATTCACACCTGTGCATTTACACACTTAGGCTGTAGCTTCCAGGGGGACTGCTCTTCTGTCTTAACATTAGCATGGGTGTAAGCGTGAGGCAGAGTCACAGCTTTTGGATTTAGGGCATGGAATCTCCTGGTCAGGTTTCCCAAGTAGGGCAGCACTATTAGTGGGACCTGCTGTTACACCCAGCACGCTGTACGTTCTTGTTGGCTTGTGGAGCTCATGTCAGCTGTTAGCTCTGCAGACACTGCAGAAAGGATTGCTTGAGAGTTGTGGGTGGGAGGATTTCTGAAGGGCAGTGGAAATTTGTGGCTGCAGTTTTCTTGCTTTCACTTCTTGATTTCACTTTCTTGGGCCGCTGTACATCTGGAAGCATCCATGAGTTCCCAGGATTCGAACTGTTACATCCTGGAGCACAAAGAAAGATCTTAAGATGCTTATCTTGCAGTTACTTCCCTCTTACTTCCCTATCTGGACAGCCTCAGTGGCCTGATGCTACGAAGCCAAATAAACATCTCAGCCACGGTACATATGTGAGCATTCTATTCATCAATCCTGGACCTTTCCTTGTGATAATCCCAGTTCCAGCCAGCGTGTCTCACAGCTCTGACTGTGCAACGTCACACTTTATTGAGGGCAGAAGGTGCACCTTCAACTCCTTTTTATTTACAGTATCAATACAGTTCTTTTCCAATGAGTAAAACATTCCAGAGCTGTTCAGAAGCAATACTTTCATGCCCAGCACTGAAGGTGGACATTTAGATGTTTTTACTGTTGTTGCTTCTGTTGATCCAGGTTAAAACCCTAAAGCCAAAACAACTGAAGAGTGAGACCTGTGTTGTGGACCACAGTCTTTTTTGCACCAGAATATTCCTGCCACTCATTGCAAAGCTTATTGAAAGCACAGCTCAATGTGCTCCCACACGGAGACTGAAGTGTTGGCTACTCAGCCTGGCCCACTGATTGCCACTCATGTGGATGACAGTCTGGGAAAAGCTGCTGAAACAGCTCGGTGTGTGAAAGTGCAATTACATCTCACTTTCTGTCTGCCCTGCAAGAGCAGCAGGGTAACTCTTCTGGGGTTTGCTTTGTTTTGTGAGGTTAAGAAGCAGAAAATGTGGCACTACAGAAATGGTTAATTAGAAAAAACCATGTTAAATATTCAGTTCCTGTTACAAAGCCAATGGGAATTTCCCTCTAGCAACCTGTAAACTTCACTCACCGTATTTTCATAGCATCTTTTCCACTGCCTAGCAGAAATCTCTTTGTCTCTAACAGTGACAACTGTGTTCAGACTGCAGGGACACACTGCAATAAAATGTGAGATCATGAACATGATGTACAGCTGATCACTGCCTATGGATCCGTATGGCAGAAACATGGAGTCTGCAGAATTTACTGCTTTGGATGAAGCCAATAAAATCAGTAATGTCTTTGAAAGGGGTTGTGAATCTAGGGCAGGGGAATGGCACTGCTCAGGTCTACCCATTCTTAGCAATCAGAAATACTCCCCACGTTTTACTTTGGGTCTTGACAACACTGTGAGACTGAGACCTATTGGCAAGCAGGCCCAAGGAGCCTGTGAGTACCACTAAGGCTCTGGGTCAAAAGACAATTCAGGCAGTGGAGTCCAAGAGGTGAGTGAGCTGGCAACCACACTTAGCTGAAAGAAAGTCCAAGAGCCCATGGGAGGGATGGAGGCTGTGTCTTAGTCCTGTGCTCTGCTGTGGGTCTGGTTTGGGTTACCTACTGTTGCCTCCAACAAACATCCCAAGCTGTGCGGGGCCCAGGAATATGTGCAAGAAATGGATGGGAGGAGATGCAAATGGAGGAAAAGACAAAAAGAAAGGGAATTCCCAGTGGAGGAGCAGCTGTTCGTGGTTATTCACTACAGCTGCTGTTTGTGAAGAGAAAGCCCTTCCCACAGCTGCAGTGGTAAACCAGCTTTCCCTCTCCAGCCCCATAGGTCAGCCTGAGGCTGAAGCCCGGTGCTGTAACGTGGATACCATTTTGTAAGCCTACAACTGTATGAGTTGTGCACCAAGACACTCACTGCCCTGCTGTGCCAGCCAGAGTCAAGGCTGCAGTGCTCACCTGGTATGCTTCACAACTCTGACCCTGAAGCACCATCACCCTAGCTGATCACTCAGAGCAGCCATTAAAAAAACATGTGTATCACTCACTTAACATGAAGTGGCCTTCATGCAGAGCTGGACCTACCCCTTAACTGACACTTGCTCAAGAGGCTGAAAACCTCTTGTCTTTGTTTCTCTTACACTGAAGAGGTGCATTTAAATCCACGATGATTAATTGTGCTAGAGACATCGGGGAAAGCCATACCCACAGCTGACCTTTAAGCCCCACATCTCATGGCCTTTAATAAACAATTTGCAGTTGCAATGGAAAGAATTTTGTAGCTACTTACACCTGGGGAGGAGAAAGCAGCCCAGCCTGAGGTCTCTCTTTCTCCCACACTGTAGGATACTCATGGGTGATTTCTGGTGGCTTTGAGAAAGGTGCCTTTAAACCACAGCAAAGCGCTGTGGGGCACAGAGCACTTCTGCCCCTGTGAACTTTCATGTCTGCAGCCTGACCATGCTGATAGCTCTCTGCAGAATCTGAATTGCCATTTTTTAATCACGAGAGTTTGGTGAGGAGATTGTGAGTCAGTAAACCATAGTTCATTTGATGTGGTGTTTATCTGCCTTCCTTGAGTACAACTTACAGCCATAAAGTATGTCTTTCTGGTAACTCTTCTGACTGCAGCACTTTGGTTATCTCAGCTTCCTACTGAAGGCCAAGGGACACGTAGGCTTTGCAGGAGAACGTGACTCAGTGCTGGCACCGTGTTGCAGTGCCCTCACGATATAAAATGACAAACATCCTTATTCCTGTGTACGTGGGACATAGTCCTACAAAGACTCTCTTGGGTAAACAAGTCAAATCTCATGTACTTTTAACCAGGAATTTTTTTCTACTAGCCTAGCTCCTTGCTGGAAGGGCCCTGGTAGTGCTGGATTTCAGAAACTTACACAGCCACGTTGCTCAGCTTGCACTGCAAGCATGGCATTGGGATCCACGAGGAATTTGAGGGGGAATAATGATTCAATATAATTAGAGGGGCAGGTCCCCCAGGAGCCCTGAGTGTAGAGGGTAATGCTGTCAGTAAAAGAGCAACACTAAACAATGATAGGAGCAACCAAACGTTAAGGAACAGTTCTGCTTAGAGGAAGCAGGGGATATGAAAGAAGTATGTAAAATAATGAACGCTGCACAGAAAGCAGATGGGGAGTTTATGCTCTCTTTGTCTTCAGTGATGGGAAAGGATTTTAAGGCTGAATTTTTCATGCCAGTAGCAGAGAAAACATTTCCATGCCTTGTGTAAGTGGAGCATGGTGTACATGGCCACAAGAAACAAGGCAGGGGCTTAATAAGATTAGGAATGGGACAGCACTTCTATAGGGCAACTAAAGTGGCTTCCAAAAATACCACCTATGGTGATTTTGAAGATGATTTTTATCATGTCAGCCAAATGCTAACTACTGCAGCTGAGGATCACGTCTGTGTAGAGAGGTCATGATGGCTCATCTCATATGCTATAGCATGTTGCATCCTTGCTTGAATCAAGATGCAGGTCAGGATGGGTGCCTGGTCTCACCTGGAGGACAATACCCATGTTTTCTCTCAGGGATGAGGATGATCTGGGTCACTGCTGCACGGCAGAGTGCACAAAGCATGAGAAGAAGTGGTTGTTCTTTTAGCCTGCCCCAAGAAAAAGTGACTGGATGAAGGTAGTTTGTCCTCCGTCTAGGGCAGGAATGGTGTTCTTAATAGTCTCCATCAAGATGCTGTCACAACACAAAGACAGCCAATAACAGGGATGTCAAATCAATCCCATTCCTCCTAAGTGATATAGCATTTATTTCTCCATATCTGCCATGGTATCAGAGTTCCTCCTGGCTTCAAGGCATTCCTTGGCATGCTAGACATGCCGCAGATGTATCCACGTTCAACCCAGTTTCTTCTTTGAACTGTCATCCTCTGGTACTGAGGCTGTATAAAATTAAAAGCTTGTGCTTTTGTGCCACACTTTATCAGATACCAGCTTATTCTGATGGAGTACATTAATACCGAAATAAGCAGTGGCTGTGGTGTGTTGTTTTGTTGGCATTTTTTTGTGTGTGTGTCAGATTTCCAGGCTACTTAGTTACGTGCAACACTCCCTTTGAAGTCGGTCACTGCCACCCCTCCATTACAAATGGAGGGATTCTAGCAGGATGCTTTCAGGGAGGTGTAATGGAAAACTGTGTGGTCTGAGTAGCACCTCTGATACCATCACCGTGAATTCAAATGGGGCTCTGCTTTTGAATTAAATAGCAACATGGGAAGTTACTGAAAAACACAACGTGAGATTCTCATGTTTGGGAACAAGGTATCATGGTGTAAAGGCCATGCATGCCTGATATATGGAATTCATGGGGATTAAAGTGCCTTATCAGGGCCCTCCAGCTTTGCAAGGTGTAAATAAGACTTCTGTAGAGAGAAGACTCTTTTTCAATACTGCTACTCTTTGAGATGCTCCAGAAGAATCACACATACAATACTCAGACTTGGAAGGGCCCCACAAGGATCACTGAGTCCATGTTGCACTCATTCTCATGCTATCTTACTTATCTGGTACAATTCTTTCTGGCCTCACGGTCTTTCTTTGCACAAGCAAACTAAAGCTGCTTGTTTGTGAGAACACTCATGAGCCAAAGCGTGCAGATTTGAAGAAGCAAGCAAGCTGGCACCAAGCAAGCAGGGCTGGAATGGTAGTCAGGGACGTTCAGAGATACACATTTGATTTTAGTTTGACCACAGGTTCTGGAACAGAAGTTTGTTTGTTTGTTTTTTAATAAGAACAAAGATAAGGGCCCTGAGTTGTAGATGCCTTTAGACTTTGCTCTTTTCCAGGCTGCAGGGTCCGCAGGTAGATGGCACAACCACGTGATTCCTAATCGAGTAATGCAGAAGTGGCTTAGTGATCACACATGCCACTGCAAGGAGAAACACATGCTGTTATGCATTTTAGCAGCTGGGAGGCTGTGCAAGCCCCATTGGCACCTAGATTAAACTGAGGACAGCTAGGGAAACAGTACGCTGCCTGTCTCCCACCAGCAGCTTCATGAGAGGTGCTACAGGCTTTGCTGCCTCAAGACTCCTCTACTCATCTCCAAACTCAACTGCAAATATCATGGGTTAAGGCAGGTGGGAGCAACAAGGATAACTCTCTTACACCAAGGGCATGATTTTGTAGGGACAGGTAATAGCTGTTATTAGGAGAGTGATCTGTTTGGAAAACATCAAGGCATCTTTACATGTACATTTTACCTTTGCTTATCATGCCTTGCCTGAGCTCTGCACAGCTTCAACAGGACTTAGGATTTGATTTAGGTCGGTTTTATTTCCAGCAACCACTTGCTATTACAGCAGATGGCAGCCTTTCCCCACGTCATAAAAAAAAAAGAAAGAAAGAAAAAAAGAAGTACCAGGATTCCAGACAATAATTGTCTTTTGTTGTTTCCTGGTGCCTGCTTGCTACCAGCAGAAACCTCCACATCAATGGGATCAAGAAGCTAGAGATAGAAACAAGGCTGAAATCATCTCCTTGCATTTGCAAGACTTGCATCCTCACCAGCTGTCCAGTCAGCCATTGTCCCACCCCTATTTGTCTGGGATGACGTTTTCCTTCCAATTGATAACACGGCTCAAGATCAAAGTAATTAAAAATCCACAAATTCATTGTTTCACCTTGACAACACCACCAAAGGGAAAACATCATATTTTATGGGTAGCACGTCAAAACCAAAGTGACGCTTTTCAGTGCTTGATTTAATAAGGTGTTAGTGCCGTATTGAAAAGCACCTCTGTTAAAAGACCTACGGGAGCTGGCTCAATCAACTGTCGTATGGGCAAGGCCTCAAATTACTTCATCTGTTGGTGACTGTTCAAAAGAGCCTCAATTTTGCTCTGTAGATTTTCCCAGCCCTGAAAAGCAGAGAGAGAACTGATCTGCACTCTTGTCTCCTGCCTCCTTTTGATCCTTGTTCTAAGAGCCTGAGCAGGAATGCTTACTGGGACAGGTGTGTTTTTCAGACAAGACCACTAGCAGTTTTCCACCACCACAAGCTCTTTCTGATATACCTGATATCCTGTGGAAGCATTTCTTGTTACTGAGTGGAAACTCCCCCATCCACACTGTTTCACGAGGACAAGAGAGAGGTGCAGAGAGGTCTTGTCCTGAGGTAGCTCCTAACATAAACATAAGAGAACATTGGATTCACTTCTGCTTAGGCTCTGCCTTCAGTTGCTACCATTCATTCTGCTTCTGTTCTCACAGAATATGTTAATGGCATCCAGATGCTTATTAACACGTTTCATACTAACAACCAGAGACAGGAAATACAGGCCAGATGAGGAAAAGAACAGCTCAAACAATAGTTAAGAGAGATTAGAGGAATTCCGAGTCAGCAGGGCCAAGTAAAATGTACTCCAGAGCCTTCAAGAAACTACTCCAGTGGTTGTAAGCGACTTCATATAAATGTAAATGACTTTATTAACACTGGGGGACAGGAGAGGTCCCTACTACCAAAACCTAGGGGGACATCCAGACACAGCACACTACAGCAGCCACCGTGGGCTTACAAAAACAAGCTGCGTCTAACTGACCCCATTTGTCTCTTTGATAAGACAACTGGCCTGGCAGCTAGGAAAGTGATGTCACACGTGTGCCATATCTTCACTTGAATAATGCTGGCTCACGCAGCCGCCAAAGGAAATGGTCTAGACATCATCACTGCAAGGCAAACGGGCGGGTGAGTTGCTTATGCTTAAGGTGTAGCATCACGTCGTCCTGTCCTGGCTCTGTATTCCCCTGACAGCCACCACGGTGGGAGCATTGGAGCCCAAAGAGGCAGAAACTCTCAAGGCACGTGTGCTTTGAGAGCTGGGAGATGCAGGAGAAAGAGTTGATTTCACACAGGAAATCACTGTCAGTGAGGAAGTGACCCCAATCCCATGTTATACTCAAGGTCTCTGCATTCACAATCATTTCTTCCTCAGAAGACATGCACACTACCCCCCGCCAGCTCAGCTTTCAATGACAGAAACACTTAAAATACTCTTCTACCAATCTACCCAGCCTGCAGAGACTGTTGCAGGCTGCTTCCAATACCTGTCCCTCAGAGGAGTCTTTTCATCCCTTTGAAAGCTGCGCTCTTCTTTTTTAGCTCTGTAGAGAAATCTGACTAAATAGAAATCTTGAGGCCATTATACTGCAGTTCTCCCATCTTCCAGCCAGCATTCATTATTAATGGCTTATCATTACATTTTAATAAATTGAATATCAGAAGTTTAAGGCTTGTTTGGCACCTTTCCTTCCCTTCTTCTTCCAGGTGCATTTGCGGATGAGTTCATTCAATGTCACGTAGGGGAAGCTGTCTATTGATGACAGGCATACATCACACAGAAAGCTGTAACGTTTTTGCTTGCAGACTCTGCTTACAGAACAAAAGGTGTTGCTTTGGGTTGCTTTCCTTTTTCTTTTAATAACAAAATACAAAGAAAAACCCCAAACAGCAGATAATTTTTGGTCTCAACTTGCTCTTCACTCTACCTTATTAGAGCAGGAGCTGTCCTAATTAATCCTAGCTTCCTTCCATCATGGGCTGGCTTCACGGGAAACAGAAAGACTGAAGCAGCCTGACTATGTAAGATTGCTGATCTGCAGATCCTAAAGCAGGACCTGTCCCTTGAAACGTGGTGAATCGTGCATGCTTCAGGAGCAGCACAGACAGCAAATACAGTAGAAGCCCACATCAGCAGGAAGCTTCTCCGGCGTTCTTCAGGGTAGAAGCTGTTCTGCCCTCATCCTTAGCACTGCCTTAGTTCCACGTGCGGCACCAACGTGGAAGAAAACAGCACTGATATTTGTTATACAGAGCTGTTTTGGCACGCATAAACCTGTCACCTTGTCATAAAAACCCAGAAGGAGGATGCTGTAACAGATTCAAATGGCTCAGCATTTGGGGCTCAGGCAAGCAAAACCAAAATGCTTCTCAGTGGGCAGAAACGTACTGAAACAGAATCAGGGTCTTCCTCCCCACAGGAGGAGGTAGGTAAGTTTTTGGAAGGACGTGCAGCATGCAGGACATGGGGAGGGCCCTTCTCATTTCACTCAGCACATGAAGGGCCTCAGGGGGGACGTGATGAAGCTGAAGACAGGATTCAGGAAACAGAAATAAGAACCAGAGCAGTTTGGCAAGCATAACCTACTAGCGAAGATCAAAAGGACTCCTTTAGTAGAGAAGAAAAGGCTGAGAAGAGACACGCTAACAGCTTTCAAATACGTAAAAGGCTGCCAGAAGCAGGGAGAACAGAATGATTGCTTCCACATCCTCTGGGGAGGGAACAAGCATAATGTGCTAAATCTTTCCTTCTGGGGAGATTTAGGTTCAAGATGAGGAGCAATTTCTCTCTGCAAGGATAGCCTAGCTGAGGAACAGACCGCCTGCAGAGGTCCCTGAGCCTGAACGCTGGTGAGCAGCACGTGGGTAGAGCTGCCCCTGCCCCAGGGCTGACTGATGCAGACAGGATTTCCACAGATCCATGATTACGCTGTGAACAAAACTTTAAAATCAGCTGATGCAAAGAAGCTCGCATCTGCAACTCTAGAAAGTAGTGGTTGATGCAATTTGGGAACCCACGCTGGTTTTCTTTTTCGTTTTTCCCCTTTCTTCTTGAAGTCCTGGGGAAAGTCTAGAGCTCACAAGAGCATTCAGGAGAGAGGCAGGACCATCACTGCTCATCTGACATTCATACTGAGTGAAACGAAGCTGATAAGAGCTCATACGTAAAGGACATCAACTGAATGCCAGTCAGCACCGTGTGTTGCTTTTTGTCTTTATTTTTCTATTAAATTTTTTTAAGGAAAATCTTGCATCTAGCAAACCTGCTTCCATTCTTTGAGTTTGGCAGCTGTAATGGAATTTTGTAAGACGTTTGACTCAGTGCAGGCGACGTTACGATTATAAGATTAGCACTCTCCCTTCTCAGCAAAGCCCACATTAAATGGATCAGCTGGCAGCTCCTCGCCGGGGCTCTGCCAGGATCAGGATGGAATCACCTCGGAGGCACTGGGGCCTGACACAGCTTTGTGTTGCCATGCAGGACCTGGGAGCAAACACAGCGATTGCTGACAGTGTCTGTGCAGGAGGTAAGGACGAGCCAGGTAGTAAGCTGGACTGAGGGCAAGAAAATCATTTAGAAGCCACTGCCACACAGCATGTGCCGTGCATGTTGCCATTTATGAGACTATCAAGAGCTAAAGTGAGTTAAATACCCCCAGCATGGGAACTCCCACCTCTTCACATAAGCTCGCCCTGCTCCATCTGCATCCTGGGGAAGCCAATTTCTGGCATCCCGTATCTATATGTCTGCAATCTGAATCAGATTACAGTCTGAAAGATCGTTGAGGGTCAGTAAAACCAAATCCTCTTGCGTGCTACTGTTCAACACATTTTCGCTGTAGAAACATACATACAGCCTGGCTTTATTAACCACGAGCTTAATAAGATAAAAATATAATGAAATACAAATATTGTTATAGGCTGTATATGTCTGTAAGACTTTTGTCACAGGGAACGCTAATCCCAGGCCCCCGTGGTATGGAAAACACTACTGTATAAACAGTGCATTCGGCACTATTGTTTTAGGGACAGAGGGGTGGTAGTTTGCACCCTGATGCTGGCATAGTCTCTTGTCAAGCCTTTTTACAGAGGGACTTGCCCCAGCGATGGCGTTCCCAGGCAGGCAGATGCCAGGAGCTGCCACACGAGCAGTGAGTCAGAGATAGTCAGAGATGCCTGAAGGCACTGCGCACACCTTCTGCTCCTCCTGCTTGAGAACAGGAGGAGTGAGATTTCCAAGTGATAGAGAGTGACGCTGGCAGAAGTGCTGAGTAACACTGAAAGCACGAGGAGTGACGGTGGGGATGAGGACTTTGGTCACACTGGTTCTCTCAGGAAGGCTGCTCTGAATCCATTTTGAACACAAATAAGTCAAAAAGCATTATCTACCCATAGTTCGTGCTGTTATTCGGCACTTAGGTGATCTTCTGCTTGCTTTTGCTCCTCCTTAGAAATGAAGCTTAGTTAAAAGAATGTGGGGCCCTGGCAAAAAGGCCCCACAGAAGGGCAGAATGCGGGCCCCTTTGCTCTGCAGAACCCATAGCTACCCTATGACTGCAGTGGGATCCCCAGACACAGCTCCCTGCTGAAAGGCAGGCCGGACAGGTGAGACCCTCATCTCTCCACCCCTTTAAAACCTCACATTTGAAGCGATTGCCCAGGCATGATGGAAGCAGGCACGTCTTCATCTCCACCCTGTGAAGGCTTTTGAAAACGTCAGCCACCATGCCAACTGGAAGTGTGGGCCAGAAAGAAAGAAGCCAATTAAAAAGCCAGGTTGTCTCCGTGTTGCTCAGGGCTAACAGAACAGATGATGGCATCGCTGGAAGCTGCGTTTGCTTTTAATTGTCCTTGTTCCACTGAATAACTAATTCTCTCCTCCTCCCACACAGCAGAGAAAAAAGCATGTTTTTTGGAAAAGATGAGTTGATTCCTCTTCTACCACGCATGACAGCAAGCTGCAGTTTTTAGCTTTGCATCTAGGCAAGTTGATGATATTGCTGCATGCATTTGTTTTGTTTCAAATCTTCTGGGATCAGCTAAAAATATTATTCTGGAGAGATGAGAGAATGCAAGCACTACAAGCTTCGTGTACATTCAGCTCCAAAGTTGCAGCCGAGCAAATGGAATAGCACAGGTGGATGCCAGCTGTGAGGTAGTCATACAAAGAGCTATTTCTGCAGGTGTCAGAGGACTGAGATGTGGGAGGTGCTGGGACAGACTTGGTGAGATCTGAGCGTGATCCAGGGAAAGCAGCAAACCCCTCAGCCCTCAGATAAAGCAGGGGCTGCCTACAAGATGTCCCTCAGATGGCTGTGTCCCAGCAGCACAGGGAAGCAACTGCACTTACCTTACCCTTTGACAGCTCACATCTTCAGCATTAATCCAGGGGAGACTGAAGGGAAACCCTATCTAGACTGAAGAATAGATAGAGAAAGTAAAACAAAAAACCAACAACATTTTGCAGAGCCCAGACCTGGCCAACATGGTTCGGTGCATTAAAAAAAATAACTGCGTATTTCAATAGGAACACTTAAAACAAAAGTCGTTATCACAGTGGCTGAGAAACTGTCAGATAAAACAGCTACAGAAAAAAGTTAAACATTTTTGCCGTTGAAGCAGAAATAAATGAAAGGATAAGGACAGTGAGCTGTAAATAGAGCAGATGAGATGATCCTGGGAATTATTAGTAAAGAATACAAGGAAGCTTTTCCCAAGTGATTTATCTCGGTACTGTACTTTCATCTACTGTCTGAATAAGTGAATTATCATTTCCTACCTACCCTCCCCGTGCTGCTCATGCTTAATGCAAGCATTCTCACAGGGAATCCCTAGGAGTGAGCTGTGTGCTGTGCGAGTGATTTGCAGGGGAAGTCTTTTAATGAGACCTTTCCATAAGGAAGAAGGAAAACAGACGAACTTGGTGCGCGATACCAGTTATAACTCCAAAGGATTCCACTCGTCACATTTCAGAAGGCAGCAGCATCCCAGGTGTGATCTCAATGCAGAACTGTTATACACATAGACGTGGTAGAGGAAGGAAATCAGAGCAGATTAATAATTTACTCCTGCCTCAGAGCTGTTTGGTTTCCACAAAAGTGACACTACATCAGCAAAAGCATTCAAAATAAAAACATGGCAATCTTGCAGGTGTTGCCACATACAAAGGAGTTGCCTCTGCCAGCAGCAAAGCGCCTCTCTGCTTGATCTGTAAGGTCTTTCACACCCACGCTGAGGCTGTGAGATGCCTCACCCCTGCCTTCCCCTCTGTGTGGCTGCACAGGCCCCTCAGCAGGGACGGCAGGAGGCTTTACTGGTGCTTCTGTTCACAGCCCAGCATCTCGCCAGCAGTCAGGCAAACAGCACAGGACAGAAACGTGGGTGACTCCAGTGCTGGTATCCATTCACTGTAGGACAGGCTGGCAAGGACAGGTGGACACACTCGCAGCAAAATTAAGAGTGGCATATGAAAGGTAAACAAGAAATGGTTATGCACTGCCTCCTGTGATACAAAACATTGGATTTTCAGCAAAGTCATCGGGCAACAAGGCTCAAAGCAAATAGAAGGAACTTCATGATGTGCAGCTGAGCCACGGGACTCGTTGCCAAGTGTTTTTTTGGGCACTGAAAGCCTATTTGAACTGAAATGCATTTGCATTAAAGGAAGAAAAATCCAAGGATGCCACCTTTTACTCTAAAAACCTCTGAGCCACGGTTTGTACAAGACTTGGGCAACACTGCATCTGCTTGCCCTGTTCGTATTCCTCCCAGACACACACATACACCTGCCCCTGGAAACCAAATTGCAGGCTGGCTGGACCTTGCTCTACAAAGTGATTATTTTAGATCCAAATGGTGCACGTCCAGAAGACTCAGAGGACAACTGATAGGTAGCGGGGCCTTCCGAGGCAAAGGATCACTGCCTATGGTTTCCAAGCACTGAGCCCCTTCCCTGCCTGTGGCTATTTTTGCCCTGTTATTCTTTCCTCTACATGCTGCTACCATTCCCCTGTTGTGGCTAAGATGCACTGTGCTCACAGAGGCAGCTTGGAGCCAGGGAGTGGGCAGGGAGCTCTTGGCTGCCAGAGCTGGCATTTTGCCTCCAGTTACTCATCTTCCCCTCAGCTCAGCCTCAGGT
Organism: Gallus gallus; assembly: GCF_016699485.2. Lineage (NCBI taxonomy): Eukaryota > Metazoa > Chordata > Aves > Galliformes > Phasianidae > Gallus > Gallus gallus. The sequence goes on from NC_052534.1 coordinate 9,819,019, forward strand.
GATGCAGCCTGAGCTGATGCCTGTGCTGATCCCACACAAGCCAGCATGAACAGGGCCAGCTGCAGGCTTTTTGTTCTGCAGTCACCTGCTTGCTGAGGCCACAAAAGGACTGCATCTGCCAAGGCTGAAAGGGAAAGGGAGAGCAGGCAGCAGCTCCTAAGAGACCAAGGAAGGGCCACAGATTCACACACGTGGACTTCTGGTACCAATGCTGAACTAATGCATGGCCCCAGCCACCCCTCACGTGGCAGTCTTACAAGCACAGTGCTGAGGCTATGTGCAATATGGCAGCTCTGTCAGAGGCAGCTTAGGCTTGGGGAACGAAAGCACAGGTCTCTGCTCCCTGCAGCTGTCGTCTCACTGCCTTCAGGAAGCAGAGACTTGCAACCAGCAGCATCCAGCTCAGCTGAAGCTCCAGGTTGTCTCATGTGCAACAGCACAGGCAGTGTTTCCCTGACTTACATTATGGGGTACATTTCCACGTGATACCACATCAGAAGTTTGACTGCTGCCGCCGCTATTCACAGCCAGTCAGCAGGGTCCTGAGCTCTTGTTGCTCCACGGGAGCAGCACCTGGGAAGGAAAAGGCACAGCACTACCCAGCTCCAGCAGGTACAGCTTACAGTACAGCTTGCCAAAGGGCCCCAGCACAGGTTACAGGAGCCCAAGCAGCTCCTGCAGGTGCTTTACCAGATCTCTTTCGCAGGATGCAGGACAGCGTGTAGAAGTGATCTCCTACAGCCATAAGAGGAGCCTTAGAAGTTGCTTTTCCAGGATGATCACAGCCTTATGTTAAAGCCAAGTGCTGCAGTTAAAAGCAGAGCACCTTTGTCAGTGCTTTCACAGTGGCTGAAGCAAGTCTTACAAGAGCTAAGACAAGGAGCAGAAAAGCTCCACTAATTCAACAGCAGCCAGGCATAATCCATTTTGAAATCCAGTGTGCAGGCAGGTAACTTTGGTCATCCCAATATCTTTATATTGCAGAACTACTCCTAGAATCAGACCTGGAAGGTGCCTCTGTTCAGTGAGGGGGAACACGTGCTGTAGTAGCAGGGTCATTATGCGACTTGACAGAGCGCAGAGCAGGAGGACACCAGGCCACCACAATCATGTCATTAAACCCTTCTGGAGGCAGGCCTCATTTTTGCAGGTGTAACAAAGCCTAGCACAGATGGGATTAGAAAGCCTCATCCCCAGCCCACATCTCAGATACACACCACGCACCCGGTGTGCTGCTCGAAACCAATGGCTGAGTCAGCCCAGGGAATGGTGCTCTGTAGGTACCAACTACCCACTGCCTTCCCAGGGAAAGTCCCCAGCAACCTCCTTGCCTCTGTAAATCTGCACTGCTGTGAGTCAGTGCACCAAGAGCTACCCGACTTCTGCTCTGGAAACAAAAGGGCTTCATTAGCCAGCTGCTGTATCGAGCTGCTGCCTTTTACCAGTATTAAATCCTTGCAATTTCCTACAGCTGAAAAGTAAATTAGTTCATTAGATAACCTGCATTATACAGCACACAAAGAACTGCACAGAGCACAGCAGTGATGCACAAACTGACCACAAGAAGGCCTATGTTTACTCTACATCCATGAGCATTCCTCCATCAGTTCCACACACCTGTGGTCATCTCCCAGGGAACAGTCACATCTCATTTGCCAGTTGCATAAATGCCTCCTTCCATTTGAAGGAAAGTCAGCCAGATTTGGGGCTGGTTCTGGCTAAACAAGCTGTCATCTCACCACCAGCAGGGCTCTTCCTCCTGCACTTCTCCCAGCTCCCACATCAGTACAGAAGCAAAGGCCTTGAAGTTCAGGGAGTTTTAGTCAGCTGTTTGTGTTAAAGGAATGATTTTACTTTTAATCTCCCATTTGTTTTACAGTTTATGGAGCATGAGACCTTCTGTTTAAATTGTTTATTGAAGAAAAGAAGCCTGGGGGAACTCAAATAGGGAACCACAGTCGAAGCCACTGCTCTCAGTTAGCTTGCATGGTTTATGGAAATTGTTTCTCAGCCTACTCAACCACTGCTATCCTACTTGTGATAGTGGGATTTCCATGTCTCAGGCTTTTGAAGGCCCATTGGAAAAACAAGATTAAACAAGCCCACTTTGGGTCACAAAAAAATGTACTACAGCAGACAGTGCACAGCAGAGTGCAGGGCTTTGAAAGGTTACCTTAACATAACGCTACCCAGAGAAACAGCCAGTTCTTCACAGACTAACCTGTAGTTGCTGGTGTTTCTTTTTTTAGAAGGGGAAGAGGCTAGGAATTGCAATAGAAGCATATAAAGTATCATCTTAGTGGGGTAGAGAGAGGCTCAGCAATGGTTGTGCACCGGGCATTAGCCTCTCTTCTTCTGCTCTGCAGTCAGATGTTTGCATTCCCAGTTGCAACAGCACTGTTGGCTCCACGCTGTACCACCAACGTGGGGTGAGTATGCTGCTTGCAGTTACTTGCAGTCCAATTATCAATCTGTTTTCACAATTTGCCTCTGTATTACTCATCCTGCTTTAGCAGCTTTTGTTACTTCCTTTTCTGATTTTTCTCATCCCTGCCTTCAACAACAAGATCATGACCAGAGATGTGTCCAATCTGTGTCCAATCCAATTTGTGGACAATGAAAACTTCGGGAGCTCTTGATTTCAGAGTCCAGCCACTTGGCTGGCATTTTTGCTTGCACTTCATTAATTTCAAGTCACTCAGAGAAGAGATCATTTACCTGACTTTTGAACAATGATCTTCCTTTGTTAACGTAGGGTTCAATATAAAGCACACTGGAAGGTGACATCTGAAGGGAGCCTTTCCAATCCATGACGAACACTGAAACTCTTCAGTTATTTTTTTTGATCTCAACCTACACGTGCAGAACACAGCAGAAGTCATCTCTATGCACCCTCCCCACTTCTTGGAAACAAAGCAACAGATAATCCCAGAATCTCTATTTTTGAAAAGTGTTTACTCACATAGTTTGAATAAATTAATTTGCAAATAAAAATTAAACTACAGTATAACATAGTTGGAATAAAATGATTAGAACAACTACAATACAGGGGGTTTCTTGCTGCATAAGCTTCATTACTTAATGCATTATAATCTGGAAAATGTCAAAATCAGTTATATTTCTATGAAAAGGGAGTAACAGCAGTTACTTGTACATGACAACTAACTGAACTTATAATACAGGTTTCCTGACACATGCATTTCCTGAGTGAACCAAACAATATATATAATTTCTTTTCAAAAATGAAGAAACAATTGACAGTCGAAAGCAAATATTTCATGACATCTAAGCAACATACATCTCTTTTGAAACCAAAAAGTTTAGAACAGCTTTGAAAGGGAAAATTAAAGCAAGGTATAAAGTATGGAGATTTGCTACCGTCAATTATACAGTACATATGAAAAAAACAACAAAAGGTTGGTCTAAAAAAGAAAGTCAGTTTGTGTATTTGCCATTAAACATGGTGGGTTAGCAGCAAAGCTGGATGTAGTGCACTGGCCTATCCTGGCGAACACAGAATGGAAATGAGGGTTAGGGTAAGGAGAGCACCGAGACCACAGCCTCCAGCCTGCCACAGTGCAAACTGATCTTACACAGTCTTCCCACACCAAAGTCTACAAGGCCAGTCCCAGTGCAAGCTCTTCCCTAACAGATTGCCAACTGGCTCAAGTGCACGAAGACGCCAGGATGCAGCACACATCCAGCAGGTACCAGGCTTCTCTTTTGTTCCACGTGTGGCCTAGATGAGTACCTGCACCCAGCTCCTCAGAGCAGCATATAGGCAAGCACACGATACTGCTGGCTCCCACATGCACAGCTGCAAGGAGCCAGACAAAAGGCAGATGATGTGACTGACAAAGCCTTCTTCAAGCAGAGACTGGGGCCCACTCACAAACTGCTCCCCACATCACGTGTGGCATGGGCACATGCACTCCTCCCCACCTCCCCAAACAGCAAGGAACAAAACGAGCCTGATCTTTCAGTTCTGTTAAAGGTTAACATTGGAAAAACCCCTCAGAAATGTCACTAATGCTAAATAAAGACATGTTAGCATGAAGGGAGGAAAAAGTCCTTAATCTAGACTAAGTTGCATATTCAAAGAGTCTGGTAAATATTTTCCTCATAACCAGATCTTAAGTACAGTCCTACCAAAAAGACATTTTAAGAAGTCCTTCTTAGCTACCTTTCACATGGTTAAAGCACATCTTGACACCATCATAGTTTGCATTAGCTTTGTTCAAAAAGTATTTTAACTATTCTAAGAACTCAGTACTGCAGATTAAAAAAGATTTTTCTACCAGTTCCATCTCACCTCCTTCTCCATCCAGAACTATTCTACACATCCAATTGCTGGATGTAACTCACTATGACCATGCTACTCTAAACATTCTATGCGTTTTCAATAGTAAAGATAAATAGAAAAGAGTTAATATACACGTTATATTTTACAATGTTTGCATCCAAGCTGTAAACTACTGCTCTTTGAACTATTTACCCTCCATATACAAAAAGAATGGAAACAAATTTCAAATACTGTGGGGGCATGTGATTCAAAACCATTGAACGAAAGGCATTTAAATTCACTCAGCAATACTTCCTTCACCTCTACAAGAAGCAGTTATTAACTAAACAAGCAGGACTTCTCTCTTACCCCTATTTCTTCCATTTGCAGACCTTTCTCAACAGAGAGGGATTTAGCTGTCATAACAAAAAACCCCAAATTCTTCATCTTAACACAAACCAGCAAAGCCCAGAGAATACAAAAAATGGTTGATTTAAAAATCAGAATCGCTTAGCTTATCAGTTTACTGCAGTCCTTGGTTACACGTGTGTTAGTCGAGAGGTCCTTGGAAAATGAGTCTGATGTAACCTTGCTCACCAGCCAGCTGATGCGCACAGAACGGACAGGCTGCATGAAAAGTGTGAGTACCGTGAGGGAGAGGGATTTGGGACCAATAAGCAGTTGTCTTTTCTGAGCACACGTGTCCGCATGGGCTGAATGCGTGAGTTGGAGGTCCCGCATCCACATAAAATCCCGCTTCACATCCAAGCCACAGAGGCACGTAGGGGCCGACAGAGCGGCACATGGGACACTCGCGATCCTTGCCGTCTCTCTCCTCCTTGTTTCCCCAGTTGTGATAGCCGTGGACGTGGCCACAGTTCAGGTACACCCACGGCTGCTTTTCGTCTACAACATCTTTTCTCTTCATGCTGGGAAACGCCAAGGTGTTAAAGCCCACCGGACACTGGGGCCTTGCCGCATTGATCTCCTGTCTCAAGGCCTCCAGGTGCTTGACAGTGGGAGTGCGCGAAAGCCCTTCCGCAGTGCGCCACAGCAACGTTGCTCCACACAGGTCAATCAGAGAGCCATCCTGCAGCTGGTTTGTTTCATTTTCAACCTTGTGATGGACAGAGGAAGAGAAAGGTGCCACCTAGCATTATTTGAAGAGTAACAAGGCACTTTCGTTATACAAGTTTACCTGGAAGATCCGGATAAAGCTTCAAGCAACTACAGAGTACCCTATGCAAGACTTCCACAGAACCTAGTGCCAGTTCCTTCCTTCTCTTTTAAATAAAACTTCGTAAGAGATTAAGGTGTACATTAAGAAATTATGGGGAGTCCTCCGTTGAATTTTAGACTGTTTCATTCACAAATGTACCTTTACACAAGGCTTTGCTCTCCCCAAGAAAAATAAGCTGCCAGCATTCCTAGCTAAACACACCAATAAAGTATTCGTGCACGTTTATTTTTGCTAAGAGACCCCAAGCCATACCAAAATTAATCATCTCCTAAAAGTGTCACCACCAGTGCTTTGGAAACAAAGAGGAAGGTAAGAATGCAAACAAAGAAATGAATAACCAGGTACATAGGCATGTGTTATTAAATAGCTATTCTTTTCTATTCTTTAAGAAGGGAAACATAGGAAAACTTCCAAGCATGAACACAGAAGGGAGAATCAGGAGAATGCTCTTTAAAACATGAACACGATTATCACGTCTTGCAGAAGGGCACACTACAGTGCCAACTCATTTGAGGAGAGTAGTCTCCATCTGTAGTTCTGAGACAAATTTCTGAGACAAATTTAGTTTTTCAGGTCAAGCAAGGACTTTTCATGTATGAACAGAGAAAAAGATACAAGTCAATGCAGCTTATTGCTCAGGTGACAAATGCATTGAATTAGGCAGATTCTAGCTTCTGCTTAGGCCCAAATTGTATCACTTGTGGCTGTACTCATCTTAAACATACTACATAAAACACTGGTCTCCACTCTTACCATTTTCCCCCTCTGTTGAGCTGATCTGGTTTCACGGAGGCTGAACACATTCCCACACACAGATATCTCTCTCCATACCCCTGGTTTGGAGTCTTCTGTAAATCCATTACGAGGGTGCATAACAAGAACTCCATTTGTGGTTAGTCCATCCATTTGCCCATCTGATGTCTTCCACTTTGCAGCTTTCTCCTAAGAGAAACGACATCAATGAGAACTTCTAATTTGGCTGAAGTAGAGCCTCAAATTAGATCAAAAATAAGCCTGCATTGACCTGGGAGTACAAAAAGAATTCCCTTACCCCAAGAAAGATGTTCTTTGAGGAGTCAAATCCTGCAGCATATATTCTTGCTGTAAAAGGAGGGTTACGTTCACATATGATTCTGCAGGCAAATCTTGATATAGTGCTCTGCACAGACTGCGTATCTGAATTACTCTGACTTCCAGGAACTGTATCTGTCACAACGAAGTCTATAGGGCTCTCTGTTGATCTACCAATCTGCAAAAAGGGATAAAAAACTGTTTAGAAGTTTGCCTTTGGATCTGGTAATGTTCAAGCCCAAAGCAATTTAGAAATGATAAAAGCAATCATGGCACTCCAATTTTAAGCACTTCCTTCCACTGATCTGAGTTTAGTTTTCTGAAGCCTAATCTGAATTGATCATTTACTCCACCTCCACGTGATCAAAGTTATTTCAAAGGCTGAGTACAGCCAACTGAACGAAGGAGGAAAAAAAGATGTAATTAAGCTAATACTGAGATGACTTCCCATTGAAGGTGTCCTCATCAGAGAAATTAAAACTCAGGTCACCTGGACCAGCTGCAGCAAAAGCTAAACAGCTGGGACAAAGCAGTTAGATGGAAAAGTGGTATTCAGTCACTTTGCATGCCCAGAGTATTCTGAGCAATGCCATACTAGGTGGAGGTATAGATGTAAGAAAACTGTCTGGAAATTACATGAGCTGACTCTGCAGCTCCAGTGAGGTACTAAGCAGCAGCACATCTGTCAGGAACAACCAGGTACAAGATGTTTGTGGTTGGGGCAGCGTGATGTTACATTAATATCAATAGAACGCAACAACTGACCGCAGCCTGATTTCTTCAAAGATGATGGTCTTAGAAACAGCAGGCTGCAGAGTAGTTGCGTCTTCTTTTCTAGTTGTATGGAAGAAAAAGAGGTTTGCAGTCTCACACACTTTTACCGATTTTGATAGAGTTGCACGCGTTTGACTGCTTTTTCATCTTGTCCTCTTTACAAAACAGAGGAGTTGTATCCCAACCCCAAACATCCCCACAGCCAGGTTCTAAGCCCACTTGTACATTATTACCTTTCGCTCACTTCCAGAGCTCTCAAGCTTCTTAAAACATAGCTGGTTACATTAAGACCGATTAACTGCTAGGCAGGAGACAAAGAGCCTGAGGTGGTTTTTGGTGAAGGCTAGAGAGCTTTCATGAGACTGAAACTGCTTTGTCAGAATGTGTTTTTCTTTTTTCTTTCCTTAGACAGGATAACCCATCAGTACACAAGGATCACCTCTGGCAATTTAAGAGCAGAATACATGCCATAGCATGCCTGAAGAGAGAACACTTACACAAACTACAGCTTATGCTGCAGTTCGTTTGTTACAGCCCTTTTGCTGTTGCAGATATTTGCAGTTGCATACAGCTTCCTCACCACATACCAACACCTCCTACCTCTTTACATTCTGCCATGTCGTCACAGTTAAATGCTGTGACAGCAGAACTCCTTGCCTTACGTTAGGTACAATGAAAATCAATGTGCTATCAAGTCCAGGAATCAGAAGAAACAAAATATGAAACAAAACCCTTTTGAGAAAAACAGGAAATAATAAGATATGAGCGAACACAGCTGCAAATGTGTTTGTGGTTCAATTTCATACACACAGGAAACTCCTACGAAGTTATTCTAAACTGATAGCACATGAGAAGTGAGCCTCTATCAACATTTCCCACCACTTTAAACTTATTTCTGGGGTTGTGCTACAAGTTTTTCATGTATTTCCACACTGCATTTCTTCTACCTTCCTACTGGCTGATCCCAAATCCATTCATGAATGCTGGAAGCAAGGTTCCAAGTGCTTCAGAGAACTGTGCACTTTACTCTTAATTTTGTAAGGGGGATGAGACACAGGTTAAGCGACTGGCAGAGTGGCAGTCAACAGCAAAACCATAATTCTGTGCATTAGTCACAAAAGCAGATTTTGCCTCTGACCAAGTAAACCTAAAAGAGATGCACAGACACACAGCCTTGTATACGTGATGGCCTTGGGAACGAACAGAATTAAACGTCTCTGAAAAATAAAGTGCAGAAAGTAACAAAATTTCACATCTGAGAAGCAAAGCATGTTGAGATAACGTCTCAGCAGAAACTAGCACAGGGGAGAATACATTTTGATATCATTTAATTCACATACCTGGAACATATCTGTGTTGCTGTCATGGGTATATTCAACTACTACTGTCTGGGCCCGAGACAAAGTGTAAGATATGCTGTGTTGGTCCTTATTGCTTATTGCCTGTGGAAAAAAAAGACAAATTATTGAACCAGTGAATAAATCTACTAAATACAGCAGCAATGCAGACAATATAACCAGACCCTTTCCTGCTCAATGAACACATTAAGTCAGATGCTCATTAGTGACACACCTGTAGTCAGACTTGACAAAAACCAGTCCTCGCCATTAAAAAAAGCTGTAGGATTGATTCAGCAACAGACCAAACTGGTCTCTTTACCACACACTGCCACAAAATAAACGTAATCAAGATGGATTATTAGTCATGCTTAATATTAAAGCACAGCTGACTTTGACACAAAGAACAGAACTAAGCGCAAAGGCTGAAACTGAATTGAATTGAACATCTTCATAGCCTTCTCAACAGCAAAGCAATAACAAAAACTTACAGACTTCATTTCTAAAAAAGAGATCTGAGTTCATACTAAAAATCACTGATGATTAATAAGCTACATGGATAAAGAAGCTACAAGTAGTGCTAGTAAACTGGGTAAGAGAGCTACACATGTTGTAGCAAAGTAACCTAGGCTTCAGTTGGTTTAGACTTTCATCCTGGAGATTATGTCATGCTTCATAAGCAAAACTAAATCTATCTGAACAAACTTCTGTGAAGTGCTTCCAGATAGCACTTCTTATTTGAGGACCATAAACAATCAGCAAAGGTAACATTAAACTAGAAATCAATATTCCTATGCATTGAATTATTTTCAGAATTAAATATTTAACTGTACTGTATTTGTTCAAGGACCTCATCTTGAACATATTGAATCTCTCTAAATAAGAGAATGTTCATGCATTCTTGATTTCCACAGGTATTAGTGGGAGTGATCCACTTCTTACTGAACTTAATTGCACATACACTTGAAACACCACAATGAAGTAGTATTTCATGGTAACACCTTGCCTACAATAGCCTTAGTTTTTATTTGAAGTACAACTCAACTTCAGGACTTACACCATTTCTACACTGTTTCTTAAAGGGAACTCTGAACTTGGTTACCAGCCATAATAAATGTGCCCTGCCAAACCTCCTGTCCTCATCTTCAGGGAACTCCTACTCACTGGACTGAGAAGGAAGTACAAACTGAGCTTTGATTGAGGACCATTTCAAAGTCAGCTTCATACAAAGTAAACTTAGCCCTAAAGCATGAATGAGTGCAAACACAGGAAATTTAGAACAAACGTCTGTAGCAAATCTGGAAGGAAAACAAAATAAAAGGTTTTACATGACAAGACTGTGCCTTGAACGTTCATGTTTCAAAAATAAGCATTTTTCTTTGTGGATATGTCAAAAACTGTGAATGGCTTCTTGCTAACCCTGACAGGTACCAAAAATCCTTGAATAAACATGAATCATTCTTTTCACAGTCAGAACTTCATGCTTTTTACATTATTTCATCTTAGCACAACAGCATGGATTTCACTGAATTCTTTAGGCAGCACCAGGAGAAACAAGACTTAATCACACAAATCCTAGAATCTTTTCAAGTGGAAAGGACCCTTAGAGGCCATCTTGTCCAACACCCCTGCAATGAACAGGGATACCTACAGCTCCATCAGACGCTCAGAGCCCTGTCCAGCCTGACCTCAAATGTCTCCAGGGATGGGGAGCCACCACCTCCCTGGGCAACCTGTGTCAGTGCCTCACCATCCTTACTATAAAAAACTTCTTATATCCAATCTGTACCTCCCCTCTTTTAGTTTGAAATCGTTTCCCCTTGTCCTATGACAACAGACCCTCTTAAAGAGGGTTGCCTGTTGACTGATACAGAAGTGTTGTTGGATATCTCAGCCTCTTCCTGTCCGCTGTTAATAGCCTGCCTCTGTTGCTCACTAGGGAGGGTACACCCTCCTGAACCTTCCTTTTCCAGTTGACATAGCTATAGAAGCCTTTCTTATCCTTCACTGCACCCCTTGCCAAGTCCAGTTCCAGCTGCACTTTGGTGTTCCTGATGCCAAAACCCTATACAACCTAGCAGTATCCCTATATTTCTCCCAGGTTACCTGTCCCTGCCTCCACTGCTTGTGCATTTCCTTCTTGCTCTCCAGTTTGACCACATCACAGTACCGTTATGCCGGTCTGTGGCCTTCCTTTTCTGACTTCCTACACCTGGTGATAGAGAGCTCTTGTGCACATGTGAAAGCCTCCTTAAAGATCTGTCAGATCTGTTCCACTTTCTGATCCTTGAGAACAGATTCCCAGGGAGTTTTGTTGACTAACTCACAGAAGAAATAGAATTTGGTTTTCCTAAAATTAAGCTTCCTGATTTTACTCTTTGCCTGCCTGATATCCTTCAAGAGATTGAACTCCACCACTGTACGGCCACTACAGCTCAGGCAGCCCCCTATCCTATGTCACCAATCAGTTCACTTGCATTGGTAAGCAACAGGTCCAGCACTGCATCCCCCCAGAGGGGCTGTTACTTAGCTAATCAAGCTTACCTTGGCTGCTTGAGGGGTACAGGCAATATGCACAGTGCTAGGCTTCACCCCGTTTGCCTTGGGCCTTTTAAATAAAGCAAATCTACTTTTTCTTCTTCCTCTATCTCCATTTGGGAGTGACCCATTGTACCTATAAAAGAAAGGACATAAAAATAATGACATCCATATTCCTATACCCCTTCTCAAGAGGTACAGACCCACATAAAATTGCATTCTAAACACAAAGCCCTCTTAATTAGTACAATATTAATAAATTACAGATCTCCTATTAGTTACATGTATTTAAATCTGAAAATAGGTAACTGAAGTACTGAAACATGCCCAAAGAACTACAGCATATGCACCCAAAGACTGCAGAGTAAGGAATGCTGTCTAGAGCCAACTCAAAGCTACTACTAACAAGTAGAATGGATTCATTTCAATGCTTGCTAGATAAAATATGAAAGGAGTTCAAGACACAGTATGAAAGTGAGAGGTAGCATGATCACATCACCTCTCACAGCAACCTGCAGATAATTGCTTTAAGTACACCCTGAAATTCTACCTTCATTCTCACTTCCAGCAAACATCAGCACTTACCCCAATACGATCAATTCACCATACTTCACCGGTGCTTTTGATGGATGATTTTCTTGATCAGGAGAAAACATGAGCTTAGCTAGTGACTTCTTCTCAAACTTCAGGTCACTGATCAAGAGTTGTGGCACACTTTTTTCATTATTTCCTGTACAAATAAAGAAAATGCAATGTAAGAGACTCAAGTCCATCAATTACACCAACCTGCACACTTCTTTTTGGCCTTCCTGATACAGTAGGTATATTATTTTGCACCTTCTGCTTGCCCATGTTTTGGCTTTGCTTGAAATAACTTTAAAAAGATCATACAGAGACACAGCAATTCAGGACAAACTGCCTGCAACAATTCCATGAGCAGACAGGTGTTTTTAGAAAGCTCCCATACAGCCTTGATAAAACATTCATCTATCTTTACTCTTTTTTTTTCCACCAATTTTTTTCTCCTTTGCTCTCAGCCTGAGTACTCTGGACTTCACAGTGCTTGAAATTGTAAGTTAACTAAAGACTTCATTTAGCACACATGTAACATTATCACAAGCATATCCTGGCCCACTGCTAGACATATAAGTGCATTCTACTAAACCTGACCTGTACAACACTACCGTGCAACATCTGTCCCCTGCCTGCTCTCCTGTATTTTCATTCTGTAATAAGCAGCATATATTTTCATTAAATATTTCTACTTAAGTCAGTAGAAATCTATGTCCTTATTTTCATATGCAGATAATTTCCTATGAAGTATTTGTACCATCAAATTCAGTATTTCAGCATTTGTTTTGCTTTAAAATTTTCTTGCATTAGAGTTGCTCATGTTGCCTTCAAAACCCAGTTTCTAATGATTTCATCTCCTCCCTAAATGATTAACCTGTTTTCTACTTGAATCTCCACAGCAGTCTTTTGCCCTCACTTCAGTCTTCTCCACACAGGAGTAATTTCAACTTGGTCATCACATATCCACATGCAGCACTTCACATCTCTTTGCTAAAGTACACAGTGGCTGTCCTTTGAATTAACATTTAACAACTGAGAAGAACCACTATGAGATCTGTAATGCCATCCAGTAGCAAACAGCACAGGAGTAAATACCATAAAAAGATAGAAAGATTTGAGTAGTACCCATCCTACTCTGCATTCTTCTAGAAAGAGCTCATCAGTTCACCTAGAGAAGGGGAGGAGGCAAGCATTAAAAATAATTTTAATGTCCAACAGTGCAAAAAAAACTTCTCCAGCTGAGTGAACAACTTCATGGAAAGCTAAATAAATAAAAAGGCAACTCCAAGACGGGCAGCTTCTGAGTCTTGGCAAAAGTAATTGCACATGAACAATTAAGGGAGACTCTACTTGAAAGCACCACCCAAACTGGTGACCTCTTCTTAAGAGCTGACTGAGCAGAAATTAGAAAAGAAGTTCACACGACAGCCTTTAGCTGTGCAACAAGTCTTAATACATGAAAGCGTCAAGCATCTGACACTCAGCTGCCTCTAATGCTCTTTCCTTTGTTGTTGTTTCACATTTAAATAAACCCAGCCAGCTTTATTCTAGGAGCAGCACAAACTGTGGAGACCCACTTCTTATTTGACTCAGTGAAGGTTCCAGAAATGTAAATCTAGAGCTCCAAATGACACAACAGCTTGCTTCTACATTTTTCAAGAACATGGTTTGAATGCTGGAACTGGATTTGTCCTTAAGTGTCTTAGAACCTTTTCAAGCTGCACAAGTCACTTTTGGAACCGCTAACACAGTAACTTCAGTTCAGGCACATACCAAATTCAGAGCCCCTGAACAACTCAGTGCAGTGTACAAGCTACTTCTCATGCTGTATGATCTGCCCAATGCACTGTACTCAAAAGGAAGACATCTTTTCCTCCTGGAAATAATAAATGCTGATCATGTTCTTCCAGAGAGGTTCACAAGACTACTCCAGTTGCAGCTTCAGGACTGCATATTAAACTCCTTGCAAATGAATCAATTAGGCCACAGGATAAGACCCTCACTCCTGAAACAGGGAAAGCATGTGGATCTTTTAAAGCCAGATACAGCATTTAAGAACTTACAGAACAGAATGCTCTTGAGCTATCTGGAAGAAATCACTAAGTTTTAATCAAAAGGAGTCTTTTGTTCTTACAGAATGATCTGCCCGGCTTTTATTTCTAGAATACTACATCAGGCTTCTTGAAAGTGCTATGAAAAGCTAAATAAATAATCTAAAAGTCAGCCTGGTGCTGTAGTACCCAAATACAACTGAGCAACTGGCTGCCTGAACTGAAGGCAAGCAAGTTAGCTTTTTGCCATGACCTTTAATTTGGAAGTGGTGTATCTGTCCATCAGTGGATTGGTCATCACTGGGATAGTCCCATAAGAGACATTCTAAAACTCCTTCAACATCCTTAGCAGTCCTCCGTTATATAATTAAAGAGACTTTGTGAGTAAAGCAGCTTCCACACAGGAAAAAAAAGCATTTCAGAAAAGGCACTACTTGTTGGTAAGAGGTGCTGCTCAGTGAGCACATCTTTGCTGTTAGCACAAAAATACAGTGGGTACCAGTTAGCATCTTTCAGTCTTGAAGCAGGAAAATAGGAGAGGGAGAACTCATGAACAGTGCTTTGTCGTTCTTAAAACTGGTTCCTCTGTAGCCAGGAGGAAGACTGTGGAAGATAACTTGCACAATCCTGCCATGCACAGCATGGTGAGACATTGGAACAGTTTGCCCAGAGAAGTTGTAGATGCCCTATCTCTGCAGCTGCTAAAGGCCAGGTTAGATGGGTGGCAACCCTGCCCACAGCAAGGAGTTGGAACTAGATGACCTTTAAGGACCCTTCCAACCCAAGCCATTCTATGATGGTGATCCCATGGGTGGTTGTTTTCAGGGAGTGGAAAGAGTTGACATCTAAACTGAAAATGTACTTTGAATTTGGTTTAGGAACGGAAACCCAGTTTCCTACCAACCTTCTTGTTCTTAAATACTCATTTGAGTCACACAGGGTAAAGACTGCTATTGCAGAAAGCAAGCCACATAATTCTGACAACATCTATATAGAAGGAAAAGCCTTATCATTGTCCTCTGCCCTGTCAGATTCAAAAACCAATGAATTGAATCTGGAGACAGACCTAGCAAGCCATGCGCTGCTGCAGCATGTAGTAGTGAGCAGACTCAGACTCACTAAGCACTACAAATCCAACATGCCTTCAGCCACTTAGTGACATACGTACATCAGTTCAAGTCCAACTGAACATCGGGATCTGTGCCAGGAACATCAGGGTTGTTGTCACTGGCTCTTTGTCCAGGCGGAGGCTGGGCACAAGTGGTGTCCCTCAGCAGCCCATCTTGGGGCTGGCACTCTCTAACTTCCTTATCAATGACAGACAGTGGGATTGAGTGCACCCTCAGCAAGTTGGCTGATGACACCAAGCTGAGCGGTACAGTTGACACAATAGCAGGAAGGAATGCCAAAGGCTCAAAAAGTGGGCCCATGTGACCCTAATGATATTCAACAAGGCCAAGTGCACGGCGTTGTACTTTGGCTGGGGCAATCCCATATATGCATACAGACTGAGAGAAGAACTCACTGCGAAAAGTCCTGCAGAGAAGGACTTGATGGTCCTGGTGGATGAAGAGCTAGGCATGAGCAGCAGTGTGAACTTGCAGCCCAGAAGGCCAACAGCATCCTGGGCTACATCAACAGAGGGTGGCAGGAGGGTGAGGGAGGGGACTGTCCCCCTCTGCTCCATCCTTGTGAGGCCCCACCTGGAGTATCGCATCCAAGTCTGAGGCCCCCAGTACAGGAGAGACACAGCTGTGGGAGCAGGTCCAGAGGAGGGCCATGAAGATGCTCAGAAGGCTGGAGAACTACTCCTAAGACAGGCTGAGGGAGCTGAGCTCGTTCAGCCTGGAGAAGGCTCTGGGGAGACCTCACTGCAACCTCCCAGTACTTGAAAGGAGCTTAGAAGCAGGAGGGAAACAGATTTGTTACGTAGTCTGACAGTGATAGGAAAAGTGGGGAAAGGCTTTAAAGAGGGGAAATGTTGGTTAGATGTTCAGAAGAAATACTTTACTCCGAAGGTGGTGAGGCATATTACCTAGAGAAGCTGTGGATGCCCCTCTGACCCGTGAAGGTGTTTGAGGGCAGGCTGGATGGGACACTGGGCAGTCTGAGCCGGTGAGGGGCAGCGCTGCCCTCAGCAGGTGGGTTGGAACTCAATGATCCCTTTCAACCTAAGCCACTCTATGATCTAACATTTGTCTTCACTTACTACCCCAAGGTTTAAGCCTTTGGGCACAGGAAAACAGAGCAGAAGCAAGTTAGAAGAGTCTACTTTCCCTGGACAAACCATTTCCAGTGGGGAACCCAGAGACATAATGAATTTTGGTTGAACTACCAGCTTTAGTTTACCAGCTATGCTCAATCATTCCACTGCCTTTTCTGACCATAAGACTGCATTCACGATTAGTCCGTACTGGCTCCTATAGAAAGCCTTCCAATCCTGTTTGCACTGGGGCACAGCACCTTGTGAATAAGCTTGCTATTTAGTAGACCGAGAACAGTCTTTAAGACTGCAGCAAGAATAGTAGTATCTTAATGGTTAAAATGGGGTGGGGGGAGGGGAGAACATAAATTCAATGAGCCCAAGCAGAGATTCATTAAACACTCTGCTGTGAGCTAAAAATACTAGAATAAAAGTCTCTTTGTAATAAATTACCATCATTTTCTAAACACAGAGCCAGCATTATAGGCTGTTAGCAACTGTAGCTAGTGCCAGACTAGCCCTTTTCTAAAATACTGCATTAAAAAAAAAAAAAACCACTCTCACTGTATAAAAAGAAGTCCTCTGTCAATGAGGAAATTAAAAATATGCTGATTCAGATGCAAAAGATGAATATTTTTCCATTTTTATATTATCATTATGTTCTGTATCCACATATTCTAGGGTTTGGGTTTTTCTTTTTTTCCTTACAGAAATAAAGCACAAGACAGCTTAGCTACTCATTTTTTTTATACAGTTTGCTATTTGTAGTTCTCCATTTACAACCCTTGCAACTGTCATATGCGGCTCTTCACTCAGTAATGCTGTTTTAAGTCAGGGAGGATACGGACAAAACATAACCCAACTCTTCTCACAGGTATGCTGTGATGGAAATCACACACAACAAATAAGCTGCAACACAGGAAATTATGATTAGCAATTAGAGGTTAAAAAAAGTCCTGAGCAGCTGCAAGACCTCCAATGCTAGAAATATTGAAACCTCAGCAGCACACGGCCCTGAAGAACCTGATCTAAGGCTGCCCCATGTAATAAGTAGAGAGACTGGAGCACACAACCTCCCAACTTAATTCTAGGCCTAGAACTCAGTTTTAGGAAACCCGGCACCATCTCAAGAACCAACTGAAGCATGAGGGCTTCTTAACCCTTCAAAGATCAACTCCAACTTGTAGATTTAAGGGCTAGAACATCAAAGTTAAGGTAGCTGCGACACAAGAGGTCTGTGTATAATGCTTGTCTCTCAAGATGAAGACATTTGCAAGTACAAAAGAACAGAGAGGCAATAAGCAACTAGAGAGATGTAAAAAGTAATCCCCAGCAGACCACCTCCTTGCTTAATTAGAAGTCCTATGAAGCAAAGGCTGCTGGACTTGGAAACGCAGTTGTTAGCACAGCAGTTTACAGCACTACACACAAGATAAGTGGAGTAGCAGCAAATTTCAGACCATCACGTAGAATCACACTACTTGAGGGGTTCATTTCTCTGTCCTGAAACATCAGTACCTTCACAGGTTGTCATGTTTCAAAGTGACCACCTGTCTTCTGAAACAGATGTTCTTGTTTTTGCAATTAGTGTCACTTAACTGATACCAATAATTCATCTACGCTGGCGTGAGCAGCAAGGGATCAGTTCCTTGCACCACTATGGCTCCGAAGGCAGACAAAGATTGGGAAATCCCTTTCTTGTATGTGATGGTCAAATCATCGCTGCAAAGTTACTCTCCTTCAACTGACTTCTTTTTAAAAGCTTCTATTTATTTATTTTCTTACTGGAGGGACTGCCTGGGTAAAAGAGCACACAAGTCACAGGAGAGCGTTCCACGTCCACAAGCTATAGTTTCCACTCCTCGCCCAGTTCCTAGTTAAAAACAAGCTCATGTTTCCTTCACATACATACCTGGAACTTTAGGTTCAGCAAGTTTGATTATATTTCACTTTCTAGATCAGTCAGATTCCGTCTACAGCTTTCATCCTTCATTGCAAATGCATGGGAAAGGTATAAGCAAAACAGCTGTTAAGTATTCAAGCTGCACTGTCACTTCAGATTAGTAGTGCTGTTTTCCTTTTCTACAGGAGGGTCATTAATTTTCCCCTCCTTTCTAGGCAAAGAAATGCTTCAGCATCTAAAGAAGTATGGAAAAAGCCTCAGAAGCATAGAAATTTAGCCCAGACTTCTGCTCTTACATGGCTTCTTCTTTCCTTACTCTACATTGTCTGCCTTTTCTAACCTCTGAATAAGCTTAGTCATCCACTATATACACAAGAGCATCTTATGATACAAAAGCACTGAAAAGACAACAAGGCTGAATCCTGAAGTGAGAAAGCAGCCTCTCCCACTTAGGATACCAAGCACAAAACAATGCAAACAACTGTCTGCTGCTCTGTCTTGAAAACATCAGTGAAGTCTCAATGCAGGGATTTTCCATTCTCCTAAACAGAATGAGAGCAGCTTTTTATCACCAACATCTGCCACTGGTAGATTGGTAATCCTGGAAACATGTCATACAAGAGTCTTAGCACGTGGAAAAAAACCACGTTGCCTGTAGATAGTTCCAAAAGGGCATCAATTTGATACACAAGAGCATATCTACTGCCTTGCACCAAGACTACAGCCAACCTGTTCCAGTGAAAGAAATAGCAATTTAGTTGGGTTGCCACGCAGTGTGCTGCCTTAAGTGCTGTTTCCATCACAGAGGCAAACCGAAGCAGCTCTTAGTTTTATGAAGCTCAGAAACAATACTGTGAGGACAAGCATTTGTTCAAGCAAACATCTTAGAACAGGGCTTCTATTATAGGTGCCTATATGAGAACTTGTACTTCATAGCAGTGCTCAAAAATCACATTCTACTTCAGAAGGTGGAAAATGTGTCCAAGTGCAGAGGCCTCATTTCAATCAGACCTCTGCTACCTTCAGTGCCGTTACTCTGAGTTGCCACTGATGGGATCAGAGCGGGGTCAGGCATATTAAAACTGAAGGAGTTATATAACAGCTAATGATCCACCTTCACAGTTTGACAGAAATCAATTCTGAAAATATTCTCAAAAAAAAAAAAAAAACTATCCAGTATTTTTTCAGTTAGGAAAAGTAACAGCTGATCCTCCCCTGAGGAAACCATGATACCCTCCTACAGATTATAACTGATGTAATTCAGACTGTGTGTGGGAAGCTGGAAACATTTGTCTTTTAGCACAAGGTGGCTATTTTAAAGCTGTCACTGCAATGTTATCCAGAACCTTAATTAGCAAGAAAAGGTTCTTTACCAGTTAAACTGGTGCCTTTCCACACACCCTTACCACCCATGTGCACCAAGTCAGCTGTCAGAAACCAGTGACAAAGCATAAAAGCTCAAACAACGTTAACTTAATGGTTGCTTTTAAAAAACTTTCTTTTCTTAACACTCTCAACACTAGAGTAATCAACTACAGGATGCACTGGCTGTGTTGGCTGAGCCACCAGGCAAGAGTCATTTGCACAAGCTACTCACACAGATCAGCTTGCAGATTGGTTGTACTTGCACTATGACAGATACTACAGGCTCCGTGTACTTTTAAAAAGGGAGTTTTTATCTTTATGTGAAAATTTGGGTATGAAATCATTTATACAAGCGATGACATGTGAAGCCATAAAGCAGTATAATAGGCACGCTGATAAAACAATGCTATGTGCTCATTAACCACAGCACTACCTATTTATATCTTCACAGAGTGCTTTGTGAAAGTACAAGCAGGAAATGAAAACCTTTATATGGTGCCAGTACGAAGTGGCAGAAGTAAGGTCTAATGGTTTGACACACAACTCTGCAGTCAGGAGCCCTTAGAATCCCACTCCTTACTGCCTTCAGACAAATTACACACTATTACCTCAGAAATAAGTAGTCTCAGCGTTCACCGCAATTCAGTGAGAGAAGCACAACTTCCCTATACAGATTAAGAGTTTATACCAAAATATAGGTGTTTCATTTTTAAAAGGGCCATTACACAAACAGATGGAGCTTGCTACGCTCTGATGATTGAGCACAGGGGGATCTACTGTACAACGCACCTGAAGGAGCTGAGAACCCTGCACTTGCACAAAACCACAATGACATCTTGCTCCACAGACCTGAACATCACCGTTTTGCTTTCTGAGCTTCTGACTTCCTGACGAGGCAGTTCATGTACCGAAACAGCAGCTAAGCAGATGCTTGTATTACACTAAAGCTTTTCCACACAGCCTATCATTTCACCCTGCAAACATCAGAATTACAATTGCACTGAAGCCTCCTTTGGTTTAGGCAACAGTGACATTTAACAGCCCTGTGAGAAATCCCCCTTGGTACCATTTCATAATAGGCATCTTGCTCCGCACCTGCAAATGGGAAGCAACTGACTCCTGAACAAGCAGCACTTTGAGAGTCTCTTCCTATTTTAGGTGGGGAAGCAGCCCGCAAATACTGCCTGATCTCACATTTCCCCTCAGCCACATCACCAAACTGGCTTTCAGCTGCCTTCTGGAGAACGATGCAACCGAGGCAGCTATTACAGAAGACTGAAACAACACAACGTTAGAACGTACAAGAGATGGCATGCAGGGAACTTACCAGTATTTCTCTGTTCCTTCAAGATTTCCACACCGCAGAGAAGAAAAAAGATCTTCTATCTTGTTTAAAAGACAGACAAAATCCACCAACTCTTAAATCCCAGCAACTGCCAGACTGAGTGCCTCTGCTGTGTGCTTTTACTTCGGCAGTGGGTAACGCATTCTGACTAAACAGGGGCTGGCCCTGCCTTACGTCAGCTAGGTAAACACCACGGCGCCGCGCACCATTGGCTGAAGTCACAGCCTGCATCCTGCTTGTCATGCCATAAATTCATCGCTCTCTGGCCCCAAAAAGGAAAAAAGGAACTAGAGGGTGTGTTGAAAGCTATCCTGCAGCCCAGTTCCCCAGCAGTTCTTCAGTTTAGGCTCACAGAGAAACGCTATTCTATTTCCTTCTCAGCTCCTCTTACATAACTGTACCCGTGCACGCTATACCTTTCTTTTTATTTAAATCATCACTTATTAGCCCAGCTAGCTTTTCTCACCTCCTACACAAAACGATTTCTTAATACACCAAGAATTAAAACAGCAGAACGTCTTCAGGTATTGCCAGCACGGTTTTTGCTACTACCAGTGCCGGATGCACAACACCTGCACATAGCTGCTTTTGGATACTGGACTCATCTGGCCAACGATGCTGCAACAGCCCGTTCCTACAGGACATACATCCAGAAAGGTAAATCTGCATGCACCACACCAGGTTCTGAAATCACTGCATCAAGCCAGTGGGTCGGATCATTTAAATGCCTGAAGCGTATAATGGTGATTGAGTTACCACAGCTTCCAAGTTAGCACCTCGCAGAGCTGATCATGCCAACCTTCTTCCCCTGCTGCAAGATCCAACGCAGCAGTTAAACATTTACATCAAGTTTTACAACGTAGTTGTGATGAACCAAGCAGTTACACAGTTACCCTGGCTCAAATGATGCGCACTCAGGCTGACCTCTGGCATAACCAAACCCTACAGTTGGCTGTGTTGATATTTCTGCTGCTTTTTCCAACAGCACAGCTCACCGCAGCAATTTTACAAGCGCAGCTTCATGAATTGGTTTACTTGATCTGCTTCACAGCAAAGCTGTCTGCATTTTTAAAAGTTGCTTTACCCGCTTTGTTGTTTTTCAGCTGGATCTGTTTCCCAATTCAGCTCACAGCAGGGCTGTGCAAACAGCTGTAGCAGCAGAACTGAAGGCATGATGGGGAGGTGCATTAGGTGGGAGCACTCAGAGCTAAGCACTGCCAAACTAGCTTTTGGATCATAGTGCTGTAATACAGCGCAAGTTGCAACTCTGTATATGTAAGTTTCACTGCTGAGGATGAGGTTAATGCTTAGGTTTTCTTCCTCTCTCCTCCACCTGTACTCTACAGCTAACCTTCCTCAAAGTAATACTGTAAGGCTGTGCTGTTACGTGATCTTGTCGCCTGAAAAACTAAACTTCAGAACTCCCTGCCACAGGGATATTCTGGACAATTAAACTGTATAGAGGCTCAAAGATGCTCCCTCCCACCCCATCACGGATTACTAAGCACAGCAGAAGTGACTGAGTCATAATCACCAAGCACTGAGGAGCACTTTGAAGAAGCACCAATGTGCAAATTCTATCATTCCCACTTTGCTCTCAGCTTCTGGCCACCAAAGAGCACACGCTGCTCAATACTGATCTCAGATGGCATGGCCATTATCACAGCTGTCAGATTACCAAGCTGATAAAGTGATTTAAAAAAACAAAGAAACAAACACAGACTCCAGCGACTTTAACTCAAATTATTTTCTTAAATCCATTTGTGAGTTCACTCTGTAAACAAGCTGCACCAATGCCAGTGACAAGATCAGTACCTTCCAAGTGAATCTCCTCAGTAAAGGCAGCGACTCATTGAGCCACATCTTGAGGCTCAAACTTGCTGCCACCCCCCCCCCACCCCCCCACCAAAATCAGTACCCTCACTCTTCTGGTGCACAAGCCTAGCTTTTCCAGTGATAAGAAGTGAAGGAAAGCCTCCAAATGGTACCTCGCATTATGGCGGAAAAGCTGTCTAATCCCAATCACCCTCCCCATCACCTTCAAGCATTTTACACTTCATCCTGGCCTGTATAAGGCTAAGAGCTTTAATATTAATGATGGCTGTTTAAAAAACAAACAAGCAAACCCTAAACCATCATAACTGCATTAGCGTCACTATATATACAGGTATGGCAACAAAAAATACAAGAGGTGCTCTGTATCAGCACATTCATTTAACTGCAGTGATCAATTACATTGACATGAACATTTCTAGATTGGATTACTTTTCTCACAAAGGTTACAAGGCTTGAGCAGTACTGTTTCAAAAGAGTTCAGTCTGAAAAGTAGAACTTGATGTTAATTGGCTTCCAAGAGCCTTATTTTATTTCTTCATTTAACAGAGCCCAGGCTAATAAACCTGTGCATTACCTTATGCTGCAGCCATAAATGTCGTAGAATGAGCAACTGTAGGTTTGGATATACCATCTACTTGGTCAACCCAGCTTCCCACAGGTAACAATCTTCATCCCTACATCCCACCCACCCATTATCTGTGACCTACCCTATTCCTGAGGATAGTCTTCTGCTAGCAGCCATACACTGCACAATTCCCTTTTAATAGCCCCCTGCTTTAAGTTGGATCATGATTAGCTATCTGGGTTTATTTTACTCCAGCATGCTTAAGTGGCTAGACAAAAACCTCACCCTGAGTTCTAAAATACTGTTTCCTTGCCATGCTCTTCTCTCCTGTTCTTGACTTCTATTAAGAGAAGGTCTAATGATTTCTACTTCAAATAAGAACCGTGCTCTGCTTCAAGGATTGGAAGCAAATGCCTTAAGTGTGCTCTCCCTAGGCATGCTTGACTTCCCCTGAAAAAGAGATGCTGCCAACCATGCTAGATCAAAACAATGAAATCTGCAGCCCAAGATAACACTGCTAATTTCATGAAGTGATGCTTAAATGCAGGGGAGGTTCTTTCCTTGAAGTTGTTAAAGAAATAAAGGGCTGTACTCGTCATGTTCTTCTATCTGACTCACAAGCAGATGCTGTACAGTTTGATATAATTATGTGATTCCACACGACATTCAAAATGAGCTTTTAAGAGGGATGTATTTCTATCTGTACCAGTTAAAAAAGACAGACTTGCAGATATGGACAAAGGGCAATGCTATGTCCACTAGCACGTGGACAGCTGAGAAAGCAAAGTAGCAAATGTCTCAACCCAGACTTCTCCTGACCAGTATCCTAATGCTTCAAGAAAGACATTTTAAACACACGACTGTTGATAATTTTATTAGAGTAAATAGATGGAGTGAAATTAAAGCCTAACACAGGATAAACGCTCAAAATCATTGTACATAAGATAATGAGGAAAAGGGACTACAGGAAACAGTAAGAGCAAAAACTTGGAAGAACAGGGTCTGTAACAGTCCCAAGGGGAAATACACTCAACACTGAATGCCAAACATGCGCTATACATCACCTTACCTCTGTTTCCCATGGAGTCAGAGACTGAACTCTGATCGAAGCCAATGATACTCCAAAAAAAAAAAAAGACAATTCTCATGCACTGGAAAAGTACTGGCTCCATTACAGGTATACAGGGTAAAAAGAAAGGATGGAAGATTACTGGCTTACCAGTCCCATTAATCTTTCATTGTGTTACACCACATGTAATCTCTGCGCAAGGAATTCCCATGTTATATAGTTAATAAAGTCATACTACAGTGTTTTAAGGAGATTAAGGGGTGAAAGCAGCCTGAAGCCAAGAACATGCTAATTAGAGTATACAATAGAAACGTTAATCGAGTAATCTGCAGGAAGAGGAGGAGGGAAGGAAATGACCTAATTCCCTGCACTACTGAGTGGTGCCTAATGGCAAGAAGAAAATTCTTTTAAGGGCCGAGCAAACAAAGGTCCATTGTTAGAGTTTTCAGAGAAGAATGCTTTGCTCTATCTCATGCTGTTTTAACACGAAGGGTAGATGGTACAGCTTTATGAACCATACTGACCACTTCTGGAAGGGGTCAGGAGAGGATAATTAGATTTGCAGGACAGCAAGTAAAAGAGCCCCAAGTAGAATCTCAAGTTAAGGCACATCAAACACTCCTTCAAAGAAGATCTGCCATCTCTACAATGCTGGTCAACCAACAGCCATAGTGTATCTTAAGCAACTGTGGAGCAATCCATTGCTGAAGCTGCAAGAACCTAGTCACAGAAGCTACAAACCATACTGCAAGCAGCATTTCCCATGGCGTGAGTCATCCTTAGCCATTGGACGAGCATAGCACACACCTCTTATGAAGTCCTGTTCCACTCTTAGAAATGTGTGCCTCCTCCTGAGGTAAACTGGGAAAGCCCTCCGTTGGTTTAAGTACAGAATGTTACCATCGACACATATTCCATTGTGCAGACCAAAAACATAACTGGTCTCTGTCTCAAGGTCAGTTTCTGTTTTAGCAGGCACATGTGGCTTTTGGCACTCTATCAGTTCAGTACTTCCAAATTCCTGCTGGGGAGAGACCCCACCAAAAAGAGTGCATTCTAGATTACTCATCGTTGGACTGAGAACGTATTTCACAGTTAATCTTACTGTAAGCTGAAGGAACCTCCAGCAGCACTGAAGAAACACCTGCAGGTTGGCAGGACTATTCACAGAAAAGAGTCAGTCAAGAATTAATCCTAGTTCTAATTTTAAGCTGATTCTAGATGGAGTGATATGATGTAAAATATAAAAACAAAAGCTAACTCCAAAAGTCTCCAGTGATATTAACAGTATTTTCTGTCTGAAGTTCAAAACAAGAGAATCCTAAGAGACTTTAAATTCAGGTCTCCTTCAAATAAGCCATCTGGTATTGTAGGTTTCTCACCTTTACCCTTCTTCATTATGCACCAAAAATCAGAACAGTGCCTTTATGATCCCAAAAGGCTAAGTCAATCTCTTTCTTATGAGGAACTTCACAGAATCACAGGATAATCCAGGACCTCAGGATGTCATTTGGTCCAACCTCCTGCTCAGAGCAGAAGTTGATTTCCCCAACGTCAAGCTATTACAGCAAGAGACTGGGAGCTTTAAGCATGAAATGGCCCCTCAAGATATGCCTTCCCTTGGGAAATAGGAAAAGCATATTGAATGGCAGAGAACTGCAGATGACAAGATGACTTTCAAACCAATCTGGAGCCTCATGTTTGTTGACGGCTTTCCTATGCTGGTTTGTTTCACCATTTGCTTAAAGCAAAATGATTTGCAAGAACTACTGAAGAGAGCTCACTGCAGACACACCAAAGATTATGTGGGCTAATTATGCATTTGAAAGGGTAAGAGCCACAACATCCTGTGTTTTACAATCACTTCACAAGAAAAGTGTGTTCTGTGTAATTGGGCAAGCACTGACATCACAGAACTTTATTCACAGCAATCACTGCTCAAGTGAGACATTTTGGATTTGACCTGCTCTTGAGATAGGTCCTCATCTGGCCCCTCAAGAACGGTCTGAAGTACCAGAAGTGCTGGATTCCCAAAATCCAAGGCAGAAAAGATAATACTGAAGAGAACACCTTAGTTTCCTGGAGGGTCAAACTCACATAAGCAATCTGCTAAGTCAGACGCATGAAGATGTAGTTGCACTGGACTTCTATCCAAGGGAATAACCTTGAGGGGTCTCTGTGGTTGTTTTTTGTTTTGTTTTTGAAATTCTCCAGGAACATTTCTGAATGTTGAAAACCCTGTAAACTAAATGCCGTATCTGCAAACTCAATTAACACCGGCTACGGACAAATACTTCCTCAAACAACTTTGTAGAAGTAGTTCCGAGTTCTTTGAAGAGCAGAACTTGGATCCACTGAGCTTCAGGTATTACAGTTTCTCTAGATTAAGAAACAGAGTCCCAATTCAAATTCATTTCCACGAAGCATTTTTCCTGCTTGCAAAACATTAAGGTACCTGCTAGCACGACTAGCCGAACCTGCAATACCTGAAAGTTTTCATTCCCACAGGGTGAGATCGTTTGATCAGGGACTTGTTCAGAGAAAGTTAAGAGAGCCTGTTGCTTAAAGCGTTCGTGCATCTTTGCTTCACTTTCAGTATGAATAAAAACATTTCATATAGACCAAAAAAAGACAGAAACGTATTCAGTTATAGAAATTCAGCTATGAGATGCTGAGTCTCCAAACTCACTTTCCAGGAAAAGAATCTTAGGAAGGACAAAATTTAAAAACTATTCAGTACAGTTTCTATTCAACCTCCACATTACACAAATTACTATCTTAAAACAAGGCATATACTTTTTCATTTTGAGAAGTTGTGAAGTACAAGAGCCAAGTTCATCCAACAGTTTCCCTCTGCTTTATTCTTCATTTCCACCACCCTATTATTACACTCTTGACACCATTTCAACTGCAAATTCATTTGCTGCTCCAGAAAAACAAACAACAAAACAGACATGTTGGATAATCTCCATCTTGCACAAGAACATCCCCAGTCTGTAGTTCATGCTTGAATACTTGGTAACTTACAGTTAATTAATGTACCATCTTACTCTATCCCTCCCCCTTTTCAAGCTTCAAACAGCCCTCATATAAGGTACAAAACACATCCCTTTCTAAACATATCACCTCCAGCTTTCACATATAAAAGTGTATGACCTACATAGCTCTGGATGGATGTCAGAGGTCTGCCTACCCTCTGCAAGCCCAGCATCAATGTTTTATAGTGGCCTGACAGAACATACTGCAGCCCCGTACACAAGCTAAATGGCTACCTGGGCTGCAGTTTCCCATATTTCTGACATTCAGGTATGTCTTTCTAGGAATATTTTAAATCATCTCACATGAGATCAGGCGCAGAACAAAAGATACATTAAGCAAGGATTTGAGAGAAAAGAATTGGCTTCTTCAAACACGTAAGTTTCTAGTAAAGCTATATTTCAGAATTTCCAAATACATTAAAAGCTGTCTCTTGACAAATAAGGTTAGATAGTTTCTGTGCTAATACTTGTAGTTATACCTAAACACAAAACTAACTTTTTACAAACTTCTTTTCGTATTACTATCCTCCTACAGCCAGCAATGCAAACAGACCAAGTTTCCAATTTCTCCATCTCCTCATGTTTCCTTGGATCACTTACCAGCTCCCACTTTGTAACAGCTCAGAGAAAAAAGCCTCATGCTATTTGATAATACATTTTTTCCCTCCTTATCTATATTTAAGGAGGAGCAATACTTTCCTTCCTACACTTCTAATCCAATTTGGCTAAGAGGTTTGCTGCTTATAAAAATAAACAGGCAGTTGTACTTGAGAGGATGCAACAGCCATTTGTTCACCTCTACACGGGCACTAACACCTAGCAATACACAGGTCATTCTCCAGTACTGGTAAGAAGTCAGTGCTAGGGGTGCCTTCCTAAATTTTACTCTTTGGTTGAGATGGGAATCCAGTGTACTGTCTGCATTGGATGATGAGGTATGTACCAAGCTTGCGTCCCCAAATCTCAGTTCTACAAATATTATCAATTTCTAGGCCATTTGTTGTATATTTGCTTTCAGACAGAATTCCACTGACTTCAGATGTTCAAGGAAGGACCTGTTTGTCTTCAGGAGCATTCTGTAGAATTAAGAAGAGTCAAATCCCTTTGTGGAGGGACAGAGCATAGAGAGGAACAAAATCTTCAAGCTTTTTCCTGAAATCTCAACAGGAAAGAAAGAAAATACTATTACAGCAATGCTGGCATGGTGGGAATAGCTGTGGCCTCATCAAAAACACAAACTTTAAAGTATTATGGACAGTCTTTTCAGATAGAACTTCTGGTACTACTGTGCATACTCTCACAAAAGAAAAAGCCAAACAGAATGACTAAATCAAAGAGTGTAGGAATAGTGAGGGTCGTAGGGTAAAGCACCTTTCAGCAGTAGTCAGTGTGCACTCATTGCTACACAGCATCTGACTGTTCAGCAGGTAGTTTTGCGGCCTGCCCTTGCATTTACAAGGATGGCCAGTCACGTCACTCACTCTAATGAAATTACATTAGTGAGACAGCAATTTGACTCTTCTTAATTCTACCAGTGAGGAAAGCGCTCCTGAAGATAAACAAGTTCTTCCCTGATCATCTGAAGTCAGCAGAATTCTGTCTGAAAGCAAATATACAACAAATAGCCTAGAAATTGGTAATATTTGTAGAACTGAGATTTCGAGACACAAACTCAGTATATTTCTCATCACCTAACACTGGTTTACTTATTTCCCACAAAATGTTTTCAAGCAACAGAACTCAAGAAAGTCTTCCAAAAGAAAACCCACCAAGAACAAAAGAAATGCATGCTTAAAGCTGCAGCCTAGCTAAGGCTCTGGTTCTCCATGGGTACTTCAAAACTGCCTCACACCAATGGCAGTTGGGCAGTTACAGATTAGGCTACAGATTTGGATGAGCTCATACGTGAAAGAAAACTCACATCTCTTTACCTTTTCATGCATTTCTCAGACACGTAGAGACAAATGCAAAATACCTTTCATTGGCAAACTCACTTGAAGCAATGGCTTTGGTTTAACAGATACATGCATTCCTTGAGAGGAGGGCTTTAAGCAGTACAAGATTATTCTCACAGAAAAGCCTTTACATTCAGGCAACACTGCAGGGCAAATGCACCAAAAAGAGCACAGCCACAAAGAGCTGCATTTTTGGCAGTAATCTGACTGGGTCATTTTTAACTGGTAACAGTTGACACAGCAGTACTTTACAGAGTTCGGAAATAATTTCATATGGCTTACAGCAAGCGGTCATTTATGAACCAAAATGATTTGTTAATATACTACAGACTTCTTCCCTCCTGAACCTTGAGAAACAGCTTGAGAGAAGACTCAACTTTGACCCCATGTGCACCTCAGATATTCACATCAGCATCCGATACTTTAGTGCTTGGGCATCTGTCCTCAAGCGTACTCCTGTGTACAAAAGAAACATTAAGTCCTGCTTTTCAAGTACTAGCTTTTTTAGTATGTAAGAGCTATTTTGCTTGCCCTTTAATGGCCAGCTGTTTAAGTACAGACTGATTAATTGCCAGAAATCTGGCTCTTCAGAAATAACTCTTTGCAAGTTCTTCGGGACAGACCAGCCCCCTCAGGACTGACATTGTTCATGAATTTCTCTGCAAATCACTAACAGCTGTTCACATTGAGAACATCAGTGCTTCAGTCACATGCACTTGTAAAGGTTTGCAGAAGTCCTGCTCACATTCAGTTGGCAAGCTTTATTAGTTACTCTGCTACTTAGGGGATGTCGTTTCAACCATACACAGAGCAGAGTGCTGTATGGCAGAGGTACGAACAGCCATAGCAGCCACATCCACCAGCACTAGGAAGTCACTACTCAAACTTAGCTGGCTTTGGCAGCCTTAAAACCAGTTGTAGAAGTAATATATCTTCTCTAAACAAAGGAAAGATGACTTTCTCTGGCTTCACAGCCACTGTTGTACTGAAGTCTGAAGTCATTCTGCACCTTCAGCATTTTACTGACGGGAGTGTGTGAATTACGTGTCCCAGACACAAACTCTAAACTACACAAATACATACAGTGCTGTCTCACAAGCTAACTCTCCCATAGCCTTGTTTATACCGTGCAGTTCTTGCCTGTACACAACACTGCTGGGACTAAAAGATGCCAGATCAGCAGGGCACCAACTTGGAAATAATACCTATGCTAAGGAACATTACAGAACCAACATCGAGTATCAGCTCCAATTATTAGTTTATTTATTAGTAGCTCCTTCAAGTTGTTTTTTTTTCTGTTTGTAAGAGAGGCATTTCATTTTAACTGTAAAAAAAAAACAAACCAATAGAAAGGGGCAAATAGAGTGAAATACTATATTCTAGGAAGTCTTTGCTCTAAAACCAACCTGCAACTCTGTGTTTTTATCTTGAAATTATGCTTTAATAACAGTGGGAAAGAACTTACAGACACCATGTATACAGCTGTACCATTCTTATCACATTTAAAATCTAACCGAGTACCTATCTCAAATCAGAAATGAGAAACAAATACCTATTCAAACAAATACTTACATAGAAGTTTACCTGCAAAGTAAAAAATTGGATAAAAAGGCTTCAAACTGCATCCCTAAAGCTGTATGACTTTGTCCACAGATGCTGAAGACTGACAGATTTGTATATACTTGCAAAAATAAAAGTCAAAAATATAAAGATAAAAGATATAAACTCATGTCCTCTACTACAGGTTGGACTTATTCCAGCCAGAAATGCATAGAACAACCTGAAACCATTCCAACATACAGAAGATGTTATCCTCTGACAAAGCTTCAGCCCTCTGAATAACTGCTTACAAACTCAACACACTTCAGAGATGGCTTGTACTGTGGGACAAATGAAGACTCGCCCATTAAGTTTTAATAAATAAATATTTGCAGTCCTTAAGTTTAGCCGAAGCAGAATTTTGCAACAAGATCCTCTTAAGGATAAGTGTTTTGTTGTTGTTGTTTTTTAAAGCATGCCAAAAGCATCAGTTAAAAGGATAACCTAAACAAAACCATCATTAACAAAGTAAAACTACATCATACCATGGCTGGAACAGCTACACAACTGGTCAGAGAGGAAAGATTATTTCCTGGCACAGTAACGTAGCAACAGACAGAGTTCTTTCTCTCTTTTTGTTATTACATTAAGCCCTCACAATGTTTAGCAAAAATAAAGCTGAGGTTTGCAGCTCATCTGCAAACAATCAATTGAACAGAGCAGCAGGACTTTGTTTCTCGGTATACTATGCCAAAAAAAAAGTAAAAGCATACTTAGCAAGGAAAAGGAATTAGACTCCTACTTCTGCTCTTGTTCACCTGCCTGGTCACCTCACCAAACCTGATATCCAAGTTGTATTTATTACCTAGGTGCAAGTAAGTACTCAGCTCCATCGGAGCCAACCAAATTAACCGGCGTAAGCAAGATCGCTATCAGCCTACCTAAGCAAGACTGCACTAGAGCAGATCTGGGCTGAACATGTAATTTAACTCACCGCTCTGATTTTGGATAAGCCTCAGACATTCGGGATGGTTACAGTGCAGTCAGAAACAGCACCCCATGCCAGCTACAGTACTTCAGTTGCGTAGTGTTTGACTGAAGAGGTGAAGCACTCAGAAGTCAAGAACCTTTGAGATTCTCCAACACTCAGCTTCACTAACAACTGTATTCCAGGACAGCTCTTAGGGAAGCAGACTGTTGCTACGCTTGTTGCAAGTATACTGGCTTATATGCAAGTTCTTGAACACTGTGAATGTTCTCTGACCCATTCTGTCTTGCTAGAGACTATTTCTTTACTAACAGATGAAGCTTTTGAACCAATAAAACAAAGCTCCACTAGCTACAGTAATTTTAAAGCTCTGGATCATACTGTATTATCAGACAAGCTTCCCTTTCAAATTCAGCAGCACTGTCAAGTAATTGTGAAATTAAAATTTCCTTGGGAGAGAAACTTGACAGAAAACCAGAGGCATGGTGGAATCCACAGCTGATCTGAAACTAGGAGAGCTACACGGCATTAATCAAGTTCAACTCAATTGAAAAAAAAATCATGACACTGAGTTTTCTATACTTGAAGTGTTTCAGGTTGTTCACCACCTATACTGACTGCTCACAACCAGCTTTAGGATTTCGGCAGTTTAAGTAAAAATAGCAGCCACTGACGTAGCGATACCTTTGATCATGAAAAACATCATTATGATTACCATCTCATGCCTACTGGCTCTGATCCCTCAAGATGTAAGGTAAAACTGTAAACATTCTCAAAGGCATATGCCAAGTCTTCTTGTTATTAATCACACCCATTGAATTTGGGCTTGCGTTCTCACTTTCACTAGATTTAGTTTTGCTATCAAAGCTGGTCTAAGCAAGGAAAAGATGATCTCACAACACTCCTTTATTACTTTTGTGCAAACAGTAATGAGGCAGCAGCAGTTGTCCAAAAAACAAGAGGGTGAAGAAAAAACAATAAGCCACATACATACAGCGACAAAGCTACTAAAAGCAAAATAAGCATTCTAAGCCTACCACATCAAAAGCGTGTACTGTCAGACTAATGACAAAACTTAAGGTTCAGCTCCCTCAACCTCTGAGAAAGGAATTTAATCACAGGAGTCTTCCATGAGGTTGGTGAAAAACGTCTCCTCCTTGCTGGAAAGTTGTGGTCAGCTAATCCAGAGCAAAGAAGCATGCAGGGCTGCACAACTCAGAGCCCAGGACTGGGGCTGTGTGCACCCAAGCCAGGGAGACAAGGAGAAGCAAGACATCACTCTCAGCAGGTACTGCAATGTTATACCAGCTCAGAGCCTCTGGAAACAGGCTTCAGTAGAAATTCAGTGTTAGGGAACGAGGAAATATGGCTTGGTAGAGCCTAACAGTCAGATTTCTCACATCACCAGAAGTTTTATAAAAGCTGGGGCAGCTGCTGTAAGGAGACATAGTCATGAGAAACTTAATGTATATCTTCTCCACCCACTTCAAAAAGGCAGTGTTTAGTGAACAAATATAGTTATGGTCAGTAACAGCAAGACAGCATTAGTTGTTTGTACTGTTCTGCACTTGTACTTCTAGCAAGTAACCTTAAAATCCAAAGAGCTAAATAAAAGGGATATCTTAAGGGAATGTAGGTGATTTTGTTAGATGTAGTTACTTAACTTTCTCTTCAAGATTTTCATCTATGGAAGTTTGGATGCAAGAAGAAACGTTTGCTCTCTGAGAACAACTGTGCAGATGTAAACTCACCGTGTCCAAGAACCGCAAGATCGTAACCGCACTTCCACTTGGATTTACGATACATAACCAAAAGCCAGGCTTGCAGAGGGAAAATGACCTGTTGATGATGGTGGCTGTCAACAATGGGTGCAGATCAGTTAGCTGCTAGTGTAGACAGGACAAGATTTTTCAACACTGCGAGAGAAAGTGAGAGTGAGACCATATGGTTAAGCCCCATCCACATTAGCACCAAACAGCAAGCATCACCAATTGAGAACAGTCGGCTGGAGGAGGCAGAGCCAGGAAATCTACCTGTTGCTCCAGCCGCTGTAAAGAAGAATGGATATGCAGGGCCTTATCGATGTTGGCTCAGTGTCTGAACGAATAGACATTTTGAGAAAAGGAATTCTTCTGTTAACGGCATTTCTTTGAACATGGCATATGTTGCACCCAATCGATATTCTGAGCGCACAGCAGCTCAAGCACTCAGATGTCCAAAATTTCTCCGTGAATTCAGATAGCAGTCAGTCTGTTCAAGCATGCTCAAGACTTACCAAAAAAACAAAGAATTCTGGAGTGATACTGGGTAATTCCAAGTTACACATCTTCAGGAGATTGACAGTAATGCCAGTGGACACTGTATGCTGTTTGTATGCTGTTTAAGAGTATTCAAAATGAAAAGATGAAAGCGCTGGCTTGAACTTCAAACTGCTCTGAGCAGGGGGAGCAGAAGAGGCTGGACTAGATGCTCTCCAGAGATCCCCTCCAAAACAGCTTCTATTCATTGGGAACCTAGTGACTACTACAGAGATACAAGCCTTGTGTGCGAAGACAGGAGCACTGCATCACAGGAAAATTATATACCAGCTACTCTCATTGCCTATTCTGTAGGAATGCCTGCACCAGGTTACCGCTGATCTACAGCAGGATTTCAACCTGTGGTTAAACAATTTCAAGACAGCATAAAGTACCACTGCCTTGCATTTAGACAACATTTTTGCACAGCGACGTTATGATGTTCACAGATTGAAGCCCAGACCTATTCCTCAACTGGATTCACTGCATTCCGTGTACGTGTCTGCAAATGGACAGGAATAGAGAACTTGGTGTAGTTGACTGTGTGTTCGTTTCCAAAAAAGAACAAAATTAGTGTTTGGGTTTTTTATTAAATGAATGTACTAATGAATAGCGAGACGACAGGAAGCAGTTTGTTCTTCAGCAGTACTTAAAAGCTGCGTTTAATCTTGAAAAAGCAAGGAAACATAGCCACTCCTATTCTTAACCTTGGAGTTGATTCTTGTTTTCTTTATACGCGCCCTTTTATTCAACTTGTTTGGCTCCTTTATGTAACAAAAGCTAAGTTCACCAGCAAAAAGATGACTTAGTACAGCAAAAAACTTATCAACACACATAATACTCAGTTTATACGAAGAATGTTTGGAAAATAGTTTGAAAATAAGCACAGTAACTGCAATAAACTAAAATCTTTTAATTTGGTCTTGGATACAAAAGCAGATTTGCAACAGCTCTTTATTCTGTCTTTAGTCATTTTTTGTACTTCCTTTCTATAGGACAATTTTTCTGTTACAGTCCTTGCTGCACTCAGATCTGGGAGCAGGCACTGAACTACAAGCTATGCCTCAACACCAAACAACTGAAATTAGGCTAAGAAGTTAGGCTTAACAAAAACCACTGGGTGCCAGGAGGACTAACAAGTAATTCCCACATATGTCAAGTATTAATGAGGAACACAAAACCGCTTGGGATTTCAAATCCCTCTGCAACAAGAGACCCCTCCCTCTCTTCCCAGTTTCATGCGTCTTTGAAGAACTAAGCAAACTTTGCTCTAACAGCACTAACAGAGGGTGCAGTTGCAAAGCAGAAACCAGAACAGATCGGCATTTAATAATAAGAGGCATAGGAAAACTATAAGAGGGGGAGGGGGAAAACACCACGTTCAGTGCCATGCTCCTCCACATCAGCATAATAGAAGGGAATCCTGCTTTGCTCTGAGGGCGATGAGCCACCTGGCCAGAAGCCATGCTTATGTGCAGCTACTTGGCCCCAAGGGTTGAAAATAAAAGATGAACAGCCAAAACATGAAGCCAACAGACACAGCTGTCAGGCAGGGATCAGCAAACCTGATGACTGTGGTACTATGAACAAACCAAGCCATGCTGGTTGGCTGTTTTGCACCATGCCCCATTCTTTCTCTCAGCTATTTCCTTCCTCTCCTTGTCTACTATCACAACTTCTACTTGCACTGTTTCTCTCCCTTACCTCTTCTTTTTTGTCTCTTCAGAGTCTAATATCTTACAGGCTTGGATTTGCACAGCATAGAAGCACTGCAAGATAGAAACCCACAATCTTTGGTACTGTGTGGACTAAGATTAGCTGATGGTAACAGTCCTTTCTTGCCTCAGATTTTTACCAAATTCAAGTTTCTTGAAGAACAGCTGAAGGACTCTGCTTATCATGTTATCTTTACAGTGTGCCCATCACTGCTAAAGTCAGGAGTTCAAAAATATTTCAATGTGCTGATTTAGCTCCCATAAATGGAGAGTTTGGCCACTGCAGAGATGCCTGATCCACGGCTCTCACTCACATCAGTAGTCCCTAGGCAGGCAAATAAACACTGACAAGATCCTTCCCCAAATTCCCACAGGGAAAAGAAATTACACTGATAGGCTGGATGGAACAGATCTAAGAAACATCAATAATGGTAGCTGGAAAATCTAAAATTAAAGTCACTCTGGTTTTGATGCTTTGAGTACACACAGTACATTAAATTTGGCATAAGCCCAGTGGAACATGAAGTACTTGTGGACAATGTCTGCCAAGAGCTAGAAATATAGCAGTCTTTAAAGGACAAACAGAAAGCTTCAGACCATTTCTACTTTATGAATCTGAAAAAGAATTAAATCAAGGTGATCTTTCTGAGGGAACGTTTGTATTAAATCTAATTGGCATGCCTTGGGAAATTGAGCATATGCTGACGGGTAGAGTAACTGTATTTATCATTTTAGAATTTGTTCCACTTGTGACAAAGGTTACAAACAGATGTTGTGGCTCCTCATACTAGAAATCACCGTGCTTTCCTCCTAAGCACTGTGGCTCAGGCAAGTTCCATACCTGCTCCTTGGTCACACACCTCTACACCTGACACAGTCAAAGCAGAAGAAAGAAATGAGAACTGTGAACCTGGGGAACTCACACTGTGCTATCAGTTTATTCACCCAGCTTCATGGGTATTGGTACTTCATTAGTTTACATACCTCACAGCTGAGAAGGATTTGATTAGGAACCAAATACTAATTTTCATTTCTATAGCAGCCTTCAAACACCACCAAATCAAGAATCAACACACCTGTGAGTTTCTTAACTTTTATCAAAATGAAGGCAAGGATACAAGCCTAACATCCATCTGGGGCTTTGTAGACACCATCCTCACAAACAGACCCCCCTCCCCCCAACTTTGCAGTATCTAACACAGGAGAACACCACTGAGCTCCTAGATGGGTAGCACAGCATACACATCCCTCCCCTACACCTCCCTGGGATGGAAGCGAATGTACCCCTTCCATGCTTTCACAGAGGGGTCCCAGCCCCATCCCTGGCTGGGAACACGTGCTGGGGAGCAGGAGAAAAAAAAAAACACACTGCCCTGTGTCTGACATCTGCTCAAAGCAAGGCAGGGAGAAGAACCTTGGCCAACTGCATGCGTAAGCCAAGTACTACCTGGATCGTTAAAATTGCTATTTATTAACAGCTGACATTTTGAAGTCCATAACAAAAGGGCCAGGTAAATCTGATTGTTACTGTTGTTCATAATACCAGTGAGATAGCAACAGGCCTACAGCACTTGTTATTGTGGACTCTAAGAGACTGAAAAACACCAGATGTTCACTACACGTGCTTAATTGACACGATAAGCAAGCTCTTCACTTCTCCCTTTGACTGGCCCCTCAGAGCTTTAAGGTAAAAGTTCACCTTCCCCTTATCTTTTGGATCACGCTCGTATCTCTGCTCCCGTTTAGACGCTGCCAACTTCAATATGCTCCTATCTGAGGTTACATTACATGAAAGATTGCAGGAAAAATGCTCCTAATGCTTTTCCTGTACAGGTAGGAGTTTCCATTGCCTGCTACGCATAGCTCACCAAAAAGTGGCATAGTAAATAGTTATGGAAATGAGGAAAAGTCAAGAAGCACACACGCAGGTTGGCAGAGGAATTGAAAAGCAGTTGCTAAGCCCCCACACTGCAGTGCCACACCAAGGCCTTCCTCAGCCAACAGCAACAAGCACAAGGACCTACTCTACATTCACATCTGCTACTCAGGCAGCCCCTGGGCAAAGCTAACAAAACTAGCCATGTACTGACTGTGATCAGAAAGATATGCATACATGCACCAAAAAAATAAAGCTACCTATGTGATTATCTGCTTGCAAGATCAAGTTGTGCTCTTTGGCTTCCGTGGGTGATGATCACCTCAACAAAATACTGCGTTGTTTCTTTTTCCAAAAGGAGGGAAGAAACCCCAACTGCTGCCCTTAGCACTGTACACTCCAGCCCTCTGCAATAACCTTGAGCAGTGCTCAAACCTTCGCTGGGAGTCAGCAGCTTCTGCAGCACCAATAGGGTGTCTTTACAGTAGAAAGCTCTACTGTACAGCTATTTCTCATGTGGCACCAAATGAATGCTCTAATTGATGTAGGCTATCATCAGCATAGTAATTACCTTATTAACAGAAGATCAAAGAACAAAGATTCTGGAGTGATGGATCCAGCTACCACGGGGATCAAGATGGGGTGACTTGGCTGGAAAAGCCACCTAAGCACAAAGGAGAGATCAGCTGTCTACAGACAGTAACGTGCACTGCAGTACAACTTGTATTAGCTTGGTCTGCCAGTCCCAGGGATGAGGTGCACAGTTACGTGCTCGTTTAACTTGAGGAAACGTGGGCACAGCAGACGGGACCAGAAGAGCAGTCCTTATCTAACGTGGCAGCATTATCAGCACAAATTTGCCTAAGCATCGTCACACAATTAAGAAAAAAGACCAAATAGAACACCTTAGGGCCTTACTTTGGGGCCTTCTGATTCTCAGCACTGCCTATCTGGAAAAGTGAGGGAAAAGGTTTAGATCTTTTCCCTCTTAAGAAGGTCTTTCCTGATGGCCCATACGACTTTCAGGGAATTTGAACTGGATCTCTCCCACCACTGTGAAGAAGGCACATTAAACAAATACCACCCCAACACACTGGTAGGTGTTAAGAGTCAGACTGTAAAACATGTCATCTCTATCTTCTTCCCTCTGACTACTCAGCTTTTGATCATCACTAGTTGTGCAGGGTAGAAGCCATTCACGGACAGCCAATGCACTCCCACCATGGGTGAGCATCATACAGCTTGCTGCGGATCTCAGAATACAGTATTCCCAAATACAAAACTGAATTACCGTACAGGTTTGGTTATGGAAATGGCTCTACTGACTGGACAATCAATGGCTCCAGTTTCCATAGGTGAGGAACTCTTGTTTTCTCAGCAGATTTTGACATCACTAGTGACATCTTACTTTTTCATCTCTCAACTCCAAACAGAGTACTAGCCCAGCAGAAAGGAGCCAGCCCAAAGAGCAAGTATATAGCCTACCTAACATTAACTAAGGCCTATGACCCCTGTACTCTTACTTAAGAACTGAAGTTTAAAGTCATCTTCTGCTAGCCTTGAAATACAGCAGTGAACAAAATGCAGCAAGGTGCTGTATTTATCAAACACCTCGGTGCGTTTATTTTCTTACATGTTAAACATGCCTCTGAGTACTTGGAGTGGCTTGGG
Organism: Gallus gallus; assembly: GCF_016699485.2. Lineage (NCBI taxonomy): Eukaryota > Metazoa > Chordata > Aves > Galliformes > Phasianidae > Gallus > Gallus gallus. The sequence continues at coordinate 9,858,250 of NC_052534.1, forward strand.
GAAAAAGCAAACAAAGAAAGAAATACATTACTGGGAAGTGGCAGAAGTGACATTTTTAGAATTAGCAGCTTATCCCAAGAGGTGCATTACAAAAGGAAAATGAGCAACAAGTTCTTTAAAAGGAAGTGAATCACTTGATAGTAAGACTCCGCATGTGATGCATTTTGGATTTTCTTTCCCCTAACTATACACAAAATAAATAGTTCAGGCTATAAGATATGACAGAAGAACCACTGCTTATTCTCCCAGCCGAATCGTGTGTTAAACCACGATTAAGGCAATATTTATTCTTGTAAAAGTACCGAACTACAACCGCTTCAGATAAGCAGAAAGGATATCAAGATGGCATCAAAAGGAAAAAAAATAATTAGAGCAAACTCAGTACACATATTGACACTTAAGAGAAAAGGAGCCTTGAGACTTCTTAAACAGGAGCTCTTTAGAGACAGCTTTTATTATTATACATGATAAATTTTCTTAGGACAAATAAAATGTAGTTGAAGTACTCTGGTCTGTACGCTTTTAAAACCAAATCCTGTCTATTCAGTACTGCCCAGTGACTGAAAAAGAAAGAACTGATGGTAGATGTAACCGTGAGATGCCAGTTGGATTCCCGTGACCTAAAGAACAACTAAAACATTAATGCTGTTGATCCAGGTTACGGGGCTACCCTCCTAGAGGAGGAACTGGCAGAAGGCAGGAGAAACCCTCAGCAGTTGCTTTTTCCCAATCACTCCCTGCTCCATTCAGATAAACAATTGGGCAGCAGCACTGACAAACAGACGGGTCAGGGTGAGATACTTGAATCAGATCCAAGTCTGCTCTTGCTTGGCCTCCAGAAAACTCTTACAAGCCTTGAACTCCACCAATTTTAATGCAAATCTTACAATATTCCCTACAGAAGAGGAATACCAGTCCCAGCAGTTTTGTTCTCTTATCACCCTCCTTGCCTGTGAAGAAAATTGCTACCCCACCTCAAGAAAGAGCATTTTAACTGTTTGTAATGAAGCCCAAATGGTCATATAATTGCAAAAGCATTACATATTTGAAATACACATAGCTAAGTATACGCAAGCAGGTAAATCAAAAGGCAACAGATGCAATAATCCATTGATAGCAGTCTACTTAAAAACAGCTGTGGCTAGGCAGGGTTTTTCTTTTTTCTTCCTGGCATCCTAGCTCTGCTATGCTATCACCCAGCAAATCTTACTCAACAAACTTGTTCCAATTCCATACCTTGCAAACATCTACAAAACGTTTTTGATGTATCCAATTTACTTGAAACCTCAAGACACAAGAATGCATTCACTAGTAGCTACCCCAATTATCCTACTTAAAAATAATCCACAGATCTCTTCTGGTCTGAATCTAACTTCAGTTTTCTTATTACCTTCCTTGCTGTTCATTTCTGTACTACACAACAGAGCCTCAGCCACTAGAGCAAATGCTAAAGAAACAAACATAGAAACACAGCATTTAGCAACAAAAGCTTTTCTGCCAAAACAATCATGGTTATCTGCCCAAGTATTTTACCTATAGGCAAGCTTTCGTCAGCCTGTTAGCTTCCATCTGAGACTTTGATTAACTACTGTCAATTAGAAGGCACATTTGCCCCCCACTGACACATACACAAGCCCACTCTTATCTAGCATGGCCAGATCAGCACCTCTGGGCCCCAAATATCTCTACTACTAAAAGCCTCCCCAAAAGAATGCTTTTGGCCCTTCTGAAAACAAATTTATGCAATTAAACTGCTGCAAACAGTGTCAGCATAGGAAAATATCTGGCTGACATAGCCATATAGCTGACATCAAGGGAGATCAAGAACATTTTGAGCCAGCACGACAAAGTCTTCTGTAACATATTCTGCTGGTGAAGAAGTACTGCAATCTGAGCATGAATTGAGTAAATCCTCTCTCCAAGAGGAATGCAGCAATGGGGCCAGGGGCTCCTCCTCTGCCAAGTGCCATACACCTTAGAACATTAACAGAGAACGCTCCCACTCCCAAAATGGCAGGCTGAAATGCACTGCAGGGGTAGATCCACTCTGCTCTTGAGTACATGAGATTTGAGTCTAAAATTTAGGCATTTGTGTAAGTATATACCATGCATGGCAGTCAGGTAACTATGACTGAGTTCAGCACCGTGGGTTAAGAAACGAGGTCAACAGATTAACTTTTATTACCTATTCATGAACCAAACCACGTTCCTACATGGCAAGGACCCGAGGATACCATTAATCTTTAACCAAATGCTTCCAACGAGTCGGAATCAAACAAACTGCTGACTAGCTCACATCATTTAGAAGCATCTCACAGCCTTTACTGAAACTAGATGACCACCTACCTTCAGCATGGGGTACCAGTGAAGGGAGGTCAACAAAAAAAACCAAACAGAACTGTCCTATGGAGATACCTGAAGGTGGCTTCAACAGCTTGTCATGGCAGACACCACTGAACTTTTTGCATTCACTCATGACCGCAAGGTTATTGCAGAAAGGTCATTTCAATATTTAAGCACATTTGCAGCTCCAAGTGGCGTGACAAGGGTCAGCAGAAGGCGGCCATGACAGGGGGCTGACATAGGCAGTCAGTAAGCCATGCACTTACCTGGGCCAAGCACCAAAGCACCACCTCCACATACGAGTAATACCTGTCTTCAATACAGTGTAAATACGGAACACTTGGATCAGAGCACATTCATCGTGCAAGATGGTAACTGTCCTGCAGATCATGCTGTCAGCAGCAACAGGGCAAAGCTTGCTTCTTTGTAATTGAAGGATAACTTGCAGCATGCCAAAGATTTTGATTTTTTCTTAAACTCACAGGTTTTTATGTACATGTTTTATTCAAACAACAACTTGAACAAGAAATATTATAGGTACTTGCAACAATTGTAACATCCACTGACAAACAGTATGGCCACAAAGAACACTCCACAACACTACCTTATTGCTCCAGACTGCCCCCAGCAGAACCTCAGCAGCACAGAGCAAAGGAGCCCAAATGGAAATCCATCCCACTAAGTGCCTCAGGCCTCCAGGAAAATAAAGGACCACTTTAGCTTTGCCCAGCTGGCAATTTGTGTGCACCCAGCACTGCACAGAACCAGAACTAAACTGCTGTTTCACCTTCCTCACCACCAGGCCTTCCATCCAGGCAGCCTAACTGCACCTGATTAGAGACAGAATGCTCATTTCAGTAGGACCTGGAGACCACTGTAGGAGGGAAAGATTTACCAGCAACTCCTGTAACCAGCAGATTGAAAGGAAACAGAAACTAGATCAGATGAAGACATGCCTATTTTTTTCCACTGAAACTATCTCAGCAGTATTCAGCAGAGCTTGACCTACTTCCTACACCATCTCTTTGCTGTCACTTCCTTTGACAGTTTGTCAGCACACTCGTGAATCTGAAGATTAAGGAATGAATGTCTGGGAGCGAAAGAGCTGAGGACTTCCTTTTAATGCCACCTACAGTCTAAACTTCTATGGCCTAATCAGCAAGACATGCAGAGACCAGCCTAGCAACAAGTACTTTCAATTATTAGCATCCTTCAAGAGTTCCAAACCAACTGCCCAACTTAGCTTACAAGTATGCCCTTAAAGATGACTTCATTTTTCATGAAATACCCATTTTCTTCTTTCTTTAGCTCACAGCATGGATCAGGATCTACAAACAGTTTCAGGTTCCCTGTTTTCCTGTATTCCATAGATCCCGTCTAAGAAGACATTATATACAAAAATATACTCGTAATTAGTTCCTGAATGAACTAATTCATGAACTTAAACCCTTCAATAAATGAATAAGGGTTTAAATGTCACTGGCTGCAAGCAGATGATGCTCTACTTTGCATCTACAACCACACAGTCACTAGCCATAAATCCCAAAGTGAAATAATGCTGTATTCTCTACTTAATATAAACCAATACCGAAACACACAGTGGTTATAACTCAGATTACACTAATACAAATAGTTATGCTTTTTTTTTTAAATTGAAATACTAGTAGTTGACATTTTAATTTCAGACAAAAATACAGCACGATGATCATCCGTATCAAGAAACACATTTCACTGTTTAGTAAGAACAGAAACAGTCGTTAAGGACAAGACTGCAGTCAGCTTAACAGAGGTGTTCCTACAAGCCTAGTTCATTAGAAACAGAAGGCATTTAAGCTTAAGGCATGCTGCAGATGCCTAACCATAACAAAGACCTGCTCCGGAAGCTTCCTGCCTGGCCATTCACAACAGATAGGTAAGAGCTTAAAGGAGCAGTTAGGATACTTCCCTTACGTGGCACGAACAGCCAGCAAGCTGGCTCTGTTTCTTACCACCCAGGCTTTTCCTGCAGGCAGGGGGTAGGGGAGAGCAGGAGGGGACGTCCGGTGCAGACTCGTGAACTTTGCCACCACGCTACTCGCTTTGAAACCGCTGGCCTAAGACAGAAAGCATCACAGACCGCACCGCTCATGCAAATGGAAACCCGGCCGGCCTATTCGGGAAAGCCCTCGCGTCCGCTAACACAGCTTCGCTTCTCAGCAATAAAGAGCGCTGAAAGATGCATCATCAACAGGTCATCCGGCTGCTGCTTTGTGCAATATGAAACGCTGCCCGACAGAAACCGGAAGCAGCCCTGCGCCCCCAGCCTCCCCCCGCGCACATCCCCAATGGAACAAATAAAGCCATCGCTCCCGGGATGCGGAACCAAGGCTCGGGCTGCCCGACGCCTCCAGCCGCTCTGCACGCCGACGAGCACGTTGCGAAGGCTCGGGAATCCCAGAGAAAACAAACGAGCGGCCTTTAAAAGGCACGGCCGGAGACGAGATCGCTAACAGCTCAACTACGAAGCAGCGTTTCGCAGAGCTCAGACAACCGCAGCTTTTGGGGGGCGGCAGCGAAAACGCAACGCACGAACAAGCGGTCGCTACCAAGCGCAACTACTGCCTTTTCAACGCCCTCCCGGAGGCAGCACACGACCTCCCGGCCGCTGCTCGCTCCGTCCGAAACCGCATTCCTCAGCGACGCGGGTGAAAGTTGCGCCGCTCACAAAGAGCCGACGGGGGAGGAGGGCAGGCGTGAAGCCTCTCGGAGAGAGCTTTCACCCCGACAGCTCAGCAAGGGAGCCCGCAACGCGGTGGGGGCAGCGCCGGGTCGGGTTGGGTTGAAGGGGGGGGGGCGAGGGGGGCAGCCCGCCCAGCGCCCTTTGTGCGGTGCGCCTCACCGCAGCCGCCAGCGCCGCGCACGCTTTCCTCCCCTCGGGGAAAAGGGGATTACCCCGAGCCCCCCGATTCCATAAAGCCTCCGGAGTCCAAAGACAGCGCGATTTTTTTTATTGTTTTTAACATCTCCGACCCCCGCCCCCCTCCACCCCACCCCCCCCCTCCCCAGCTCGGATGGCCGGCTGCCGCTCCGTCACAAAGGCACGGCGATCCCCTCGGAGACAGCGGCGGGGAGGAAACAAAACCGCTCGGAAAGCCAACCAACCGGCACAAAGGCACGGGGGAGGGCTGGGGCTGGGAGGGGGGGGAGGTGGTGGAGGGGGGGAGAAAGAAAAGGAATTAAAGAGGGAAAGAAAAAACAACAACGCAAACGAAACAAAACAAAAAAGCCAAGGGGGCTGCAGCCGGCCGCCCGGAGCACAAAGCGAGGAAGGGGGGCAGGCCCCGAGCGGCCCCCTCCGGCCGTAGGGCCGCGCGGAGGCGGGCTGCGCCGCAGCAGACGCGGGACTTACCGCAGGAAAGCGGCAGCAGGCGGGAGAGGCGCCCGCGGCTCCCTGAAGCGGCGGGGGGACCGCAGCGACGCGCCGAGCGGCGACGGACCGACTGCCTTCTTTCCGCGGCCGGAGAGCAGAGCACAGCCGGGCGACGCCGCCTTCGGCACGCACCTCCCAACCGCCGCTCACCCACACGACTGGGTCGGCTGCCGCCGCGCGCTCGCGCACCCAACCGTCTGGGGGCGGGGCGAGCGGGAGGCGGGGCGAGGGCGGGGTAACGCCTCCGGAGCGCGGGGCATGCTGGGAGTTGTAGTGCCGTCGTGTGGGGGGCTAAGGGGGGTGTAGCTGTAATATACAAATATATATAACCCTAGGCTCGTAGAATCATTACGGTTGGAAAAGACCTCTAAGATGATCAAGTCCAACCACCAACCCATCTCCACCACGTCCCTCAGTGCCACATCTTCATGGTTCTTGAACAGCTCCAACGATGGTGACTCCACCACCTCCCTCTGGGGCAGAGCCTTTCCCCAACCCTCCAACCTTCTCCTGACACAGCCCCACACCATCCCTTCAAGCCCTGTCACCATCCTCAGAGTGCACAGCTTCGTGCTGCCCCTCCACTCCCTGTGAGGAGCTCTAGGCTGCCATGACACCCACCGCAGTGACAGCTCATCCACACCACACCAGGAAAGGAGGAGGTCCTGGATGCCCTCTGTGTGCTTTGCAGCCCCTTGTCCTCCTGTGAGAGAAACTGGCAGGGTGGCGATGAGAACAGGGTACAAAGAGAACCCCATCACAGAGAAGGCCAGCTGACAGCTCCGGGGGCTCCTTGGCTGATCCTGAGCGGAGGTGCGAGGTGACTCAGGCCCGAGTGACAGTCACTGGGCACGGTGATGAGCACAACACACGGTGAGCACCGTGCTGCCGTGATCCGTCCTCCAGCTGTGAGTCAGCCCACAGGCACGTGGAAATGCTTTCAACCATGAGTCAAAGCTGAGCTCCTCGCTGGAAGGGTTGAGCAAATCGATACGCAGTGCTGGCTGATGGGTCAGGTGTGTAGGAGATGAGGTGCCCAGCCATGAGCGGCATGGGATCACTTCAGACGGAATCTTCACAGCCCCTTTGATGCACAGGGAAACCAAGGCAGGCTAAAACTAAGCCTCTGTGCCATAAACCCCATCTGCAAGCAGCAGACCACAGCACTGCAAAGACCGGTCCCCCCTCCTCAGTGCTGGAGCTCAGATGCAACAGTTCATGCCATGTGCAACCACAGGTTAGCTGAAGAAACAGAGCAGCTTTTGAGGCCTGTAATCCCATGAAAACACATAAAACCACAGATGTCTGTCTGTATGTTTTTGTTTACATTCAATTTAAGCAGCCAAAGCACTTTTTTTTCCCTGATTTTTTTTTTTTTCCCCTGTATGTCACAGAAAAAAATGCCATGCTTTCTGTCTGGAAGCTCTGTGCCAGAACACCCATAGCAGCTCTCATTTAAGCCACATGAACTGTGTGGTAACATGGTAACACTCCTTCCTTGGCTCTCCCACTTGAAAAACATGATTAAGGTAGTGTCTCAGGCTGACAGCCACAATAAGAAGATAAAAGGAAGGAGGCCACCATGGTCTCAGTCTAAATAAGGTTTGTTTAGTGGTTGCTGCAGGGGGATTTTCACCTGGGACCTTCCCAGCCACTTGTGTTGACCTCTTCCCTGAGGTCTGTTTCTGGATGCTACCAAGGTTTTTTGTTTTGCTTTTGCTTTTTGGAGTCCAGTTCATAGCCACATCTGGTTCCCAAACTGTTGCAGCCAACATCAAATCCTGCTGCTTCCACCTGAAAGATGAAAACACCTCCTACTGCTGCGTGTTATTGTGTGTTTTTCATCCCTGAACTTCATCTGTTGCATCCTTGTCCTCTCGCCCTGGAAAACTCCTGCAGCCCCTTGGTTTTTGTGCATTCCCCTGAAGTGAGTACCCATGACACGGGTGAGGAAGACGCCTTGCTCTGAATATTACCCGATGGCAAACACTCTGTCCCAGGCTGATGCCTGCAGACTTGAGCTACGGCAGCTTATTGCAGCCTGTAATGAATCAGAGAGCTGTGAAAGCACAGGCTTGCTACCAGGAGCCAGCAACCCACCTTCCTAGCAAATGCTCAGCCCTGACCATGCGCCATCTGGGGCTCTGGTGGCTCTGTTAATTCTTGCATGGCCCCAGAGGAGACACAGTGTTCCTCTATGGAAGGAGAAACCCCTAGTGGCCTGGTGATAGATAGGCCATAAGGCATGTTGGCTGCTTCTATGACAATAAAATGACAGCTGCTAGGAACACAGCATCATTTTGTTCCAGGCCAGCTATTGCCCAGGAATGGTTAGGAAACGTCTGAGCTGGGGACCTATCAAAGGAAGCAGCTTTGATAGGTCACAGAAAACTTTGACAGCACTGGTACATCACCAGCGGGCCTCAGGACCAGAAAACCACTCAGGACATGCTTCATTAATCCAGGTATCCATTGTCTTTGAGGCTTGATGATGGACCACAAAGTCCACTGATGGAACCCAAACTCACCTCTCTTCCTCTGTGCAACGACCAAATCAACGCCCACAACAGCAAGGCTCTCAGCCACGGAAAATGAGACATTCCCAGCAGGAAACCTAGGAGAAAACATACTGTTTTTTTAAAAGCTTGTTGCCTGGTTGCAAGAAAAGGGGAGGAGAATTTAAGCTGCCTCTTGGTTGAGCACCCTGTGAGTCACTCGGATGCTGAGGTGTGGTATCCAGGCCTGCCAAGCATGGCAGACCCGCCCTTGCTCCCTGCTTTTGCCATTGGGGACAAACAGCTCTGTGTGGCTGGGTGTTGGCCCTGCTTTGGGTACGGTTGGTTGCCCAGAGAAGACGAGCTGCCCACCAAAAACGCCACCTGGGATGCTTTGGAATGGGACACATGGATACGTCCGATGGGGCACTTCAAAAAGCTGCAGAAACAGCACAAGTGAAGTGTTGGGGAAGCCAAAATGGGGATTTTTCTGGCTCCGTGCTCATAGCAAAGCCAGGCTGTGACCTCGGCAAGGACAGGAAACATAGGTGCGGTGTCCACGCCTGGATCTGGCTGCAGGAATTTTCCCTGCGTAGCAACAGTTGTTATGTAGCAATAACACTCAGCAATTTTTGAGGCACTTCAGAAATATTAATTAATCCACATATCAGCCTACTCAGGTAGGCAGCTAGATATTCTCACCCATGCTTTCCGGCTTGGGGAGGAGAGGTGATGAACTGAAGCGATGTCATGGCTGGGGGCTGGCATGAGGAGAAGGGATGTGATACAGAGGCAACAAGGACAAATCAACAGGAGCTCCACTGGAACTTCTGCTGGGGGATGCTTTTGCCCTCTAGAAAATGTATGGGCCTGGTAGGCATTTCTTTGCAGGGACAGAATTTGGAGGTACAAGCTGCAGGGCTCATGATCCAGCAAGGAAAAGCCTCACTGCTTGCCTCATCATAGGGAAAACACAAAGAAATACAGCAAACACGGCAGGAGAGCTTCAAAGGGCAACCAGGGGTAAGCCAGCAGCAGTGCACCCAGATGTGCAGGGGGTGTTGGAGGATGTGCCTGGATTTCCACCCAGCGAGGCAAACCTCCCATCAGAGGGACTTGCTGCTGCTCCTGCTGGCATTTTGCAGCTCGGTTTAATTACACTAATCACTGTGATGATGACTCCTGACATTCACCTTCATTAGCCATCGACGGCTGCGCTCAGCTGCCTCGGCACAGAGCTATTGATGCCTGCTTTAAATAACCCATGAGTAAAATCAGCAGGGAGACAGCATGTCTGGGCTCTCCCCTGGCACAGCCTGCACGGGACTGGCTGGGAATGCACGGCCAAAGCCAAAAATGCCATTTAGCCCTGACAGGAGGTGGGCATGACCTTTCTGTGGGCATCTCAGAGATGAGAAATCTTCCCTATTGAGTGGGCATCCTCAAATGCAACGTTTCTTCATGATGGCATCGGTTTGCACATTAATGCCTGTGATAAGTCCCCTTGTGCAGGATGAATTAGCAGGGACCTGTCACTCATTAACCATTGTGGCATGTGATACTTGTTTAAAATGTAGAAGGGCACCTGCTTGCAGCAAGGAATAAACAAAAATCACCAGGGTTTTATGCTGTGAAAGCAGGATAACCTTAGGATGAGTAGAGCTGGCCAAGATCCCCTGGTTCAGTGCTGTGACTGCGGGAGGCACTGCTGATGCTGGGCTGTGGATGGGTAACTCTCATTGCATCTTTTGGATGCTGCAAGCTGATGGCTGCTGCTCTAAACGAAGTAACAACCTAGGGAAGAAGTAAAATGTTTCCTTTATGAATGACGTGATTTATGTATTCCTGCATTTGATTTGAGCTTGTATTTAACATTTTCCAAAATACTGAGCTGTTCTGTGAGAGTGCATGGAAATAGCCTAGCATAACTGTGCTCTGTGTGAAAGATACAGCCAGCAACAGGCTCTGACTGCTTATCTCTGCATTGAAATCCATTGCTTTACACCAAGTTAAATTTCTTGGCGTTGGCTTTGGTGTGCTGTACCTACTGCATGCATTGGCCAGCTTCTCTGCTGTGCATCTTCGTGCTGTGATGTACAGCATACTCACAGCAATGCAATGCACTTTTGCACTCCTGCCGAGGATGCTGTCGCTTCAAAGCCATTGTATGTGGTCACAGGGTGGGAAGATTCTGAAGGCTGCTTCTTCCCTGGAAAGGCATTGCCTGCCTCTTTCCTACTTTGAAACCACAGGAACACAGCTCTCTGCTTCGGAGCTTACCTTGGGTTGCACTGGGACACTGCTGATGACAGCACTGGAGAGCAAAAGCCACCCAGAAACGGAACTGGGTCCCATCATGGTGAAGCAAGGAAAGACTTCTGTCCTGCCTCGATGAGCAGCCAGCTCCTGACCTGGTTAAATGCTGCTTCAAAGGCAAGAGAAAACTTCCACAACCCCCCAGCGTGCCCTGCGTTCCCACTGCCAGCACCCTTCCTACCCTGCTGCAGATATTGGGACACCCCAATCTGCACCCACCCCTGCTGCAGGAAGGCAGGTGCACCCCACATACCCCATGAACCCAAGCCTTCAGGTAAAAATCAGTAAAACCCAGTGGTCATACTGGTCTTGTGGCTGCAGCAGAGCTGGTAGCAAGCAATGGGCACTCGCAGCGTCACTCCATCCTGGGCTCTGGTCCAGCGTCCTCCTCCAGCTCCCTGTCAGAAAGGAGGGAAAAAGAGGATGGAGGCTCACATACCCTCGGTTTCTGTACGTCTGCCCGAATATGTGTACAGATTTTGATACAACGAACACACTATTTTTAGTTTCCTTAGGGGTATGTTTGGGAGCAAGCCCTTAACTGTTGCTGTGCTGCTATAGAAACCGTATCCATGTACATGGACATGTTTACAATGGTTTTAAACGCCATAAACTTTCAAGGGCAAAGTCGAGCAGCTTATTTCCATTAAAGTCACTGCCCTGCTGTGGCTTTATCTTACTATTGCATTTAGTAATTTAGGACCCTTCTCAGCTTTAGCTGGCCCCGTAAAGTTTTCATCGTGAGAAAGGCTCACCGGGAGCGACCTAACTTACTAAAACAATAATAAAGACATGGCCAGCTTTTAGTTTACATTTCAGGGAGAGAGAAAGCCGTCCTTTTTGTTTATTCTAAGACTTCCTAACTTTAGCCTTCCCCATCCCTGATTAGCCCCACATCTCCAGAAGTGTGTGGTGGGGCACAGATGGACCTTTTCCTGGAGATCCAGCACCGTGCTGGGACTGTGCTGCTCCCTCTGCCACAGCACAAAGCTCTGCTCACTCTTCCTTAGGCTTAAGCTGGTTTTCCCCAAGTTAGCCCAGATCTATAGGAAGCAAGTCTGCTCCAAAGCAAAGGGAACAAATGGGGCTTAGCACTCAACAGAGCTTGCTCCTAGACTAATGTAATGCCTCAAACGTAGGCACCTCCTGTCCTTTCTTGTACAAATCTGCTTGTGCTTGCCTGGTTATTACTTGTAATTTTGTCCCAGCAAGCACCATTTATTAATGTTTACAAGGCCATGCAACATGCAATAAAGCTGACAACAAACAAGCAGCAGCTGCAGTTAGATCCAAACAGGTGAGTGGAGGCAGGTGTTGGTGGCTGTGCCAGCAGGTGGCTCTGACTGTCATCCCTGCTCATGGGATGGAGGTGGTTCTGGTCTGGATGCACTGGTTCAAACAGCCAGCAGCCAAAATGCAGATCTTACTGCCAGTGAGCAGCCTCCTCATCACCCGTTTGGACCCAGGGCTATCCAAGTGCTCCAGCATGATGTCATGGGGTGTTCCTGCATACACTGGTTCTGTGTTCACGCACGAATTGGCTGGGTGCCCATGTATGAGCTGAAAAAGTCTCTCGAGTAAATTAATCAGGCCCTCATGCTGACTTTAATCATGGCCCAAGTGGGGATGAGTTGGGTGCTCGTGCAGGCACTATCTGGGTGCTCTGGTGTGAGATAATTGGGTGCTCACGCATGCTTTAGCACGGCACTCATCTATCTGCTGATGGCTCACTGGGCTTTCACGTGTGAGCTAATTAGCAAGTGCTGTAATCCCTGCAGCTTGTGCCTGATCTGCTCCTTTCTGTGCCGAAGCTGCTTGAACACAACCCGCTTATAAACTCTGCTTTCACCATCACTGCAATCCAAATTCACACCTGGCCCAAGCTCTGCACTCCCTCCCCATGCCCCATGCAGAGGAGTTTGCACCGAAGTAAGGCTTATACATGTTCACTGTAATCCCCATCCTCACCCCAGGAACATGGGCACAGGCATTATCAGCATTGCAGCCTGAGCTTTTAGCTGCTGCCAGCTCCACCCTATGCACCATGGACCAGATTATCAGGGTCTACATTATCACAGTCCAAATATATGGACTTTTTGTTACTTCATCCCTCATCCCCACGGACCGGGCTGTGGAGGTTAACTGATAACGACTGAATGCAATGCTTATTACGAACTCTGTACCTTCTTCCTGCAAAACACGGAGCCAGGAAGGCCACGGCTATCTGAATGTCTCTCCATTGCAAACATCCTGTGATGTGCACTGTAAGGTCATACTGCTGGTGCCTCCCAAGGCCCCATGGTTCCTGTAACCCCCACGGGCAGGTGGTGGACAAACTAGAGGCATCAGGCCTCGGGTGAGGTTTTCCATGGGCACGTGGCTTTAATAAAAAGCAAGATACCTTTTTTAGTCAAATACAGAGACTTTGCAATCCCTAGGCCAGCTCTGGATCCCGTTAGTCACGCTCGTTAGCACCTTGCTTGGCAGATGGCAGTGCAGACGCTTGCAGAGTCACGTCACAGCTCCTCATTGGGAATGCAGAAGTGTTGAAGCCATAAGTGGAATCTGGAAGGGGACGGGAGCAGAATGTGCTTACTTGGGACAGCACTGCAAAGGCATCTCTTCCTTCTGGAGCTTGTGGCCCAAGACTGGGCCACAGCCAATGTTCCATCTGAGGGGCTTGACACCTGAGCTGCCGTCAGCATGGCCTGAGGGCACTGGCTTTCAGTGGCCTCTAGTGGGAGAAGCTGTGGGTAAGCCCAGGAGCCTTGGGTCGACTTGTGCCAAGCTCAAGTCACTGCTGGGCATCAAATCCCCATAGTCCAAGGGTCAGAAGCTGTCCTGCTGTCCCAGAGATATCTCTGACCCAGTCCTGTTGGTTCAGGAGGCTGAGGGACCTAGAAGCTTGGCTTGTTAGCAAAACCTGGTGTTCTTCCAGAGGGTTGAGTGGGATGGGTTAAGGAAGGCTGACATTGGTGCCACACAAAATGGTGGCTTTAGGGTGGGGACTGCTCAAGAAGTGCATCTATTGACAGCATGATGAGGAGAGTACCAAGCCATCACCCTACACGTACAGACATGGGGCCTGCGTCTGAAAGCCAGCATTATTTCAAAGCCAGAATCACAGAGCAGAGCAGGCACACGAAATTGTCACCATGGAGAAGTCGCCTTCAGCACAGAGCATCCCAAAATAACTTGTTCTGTGGCTCTGAAAATGGTTTACGGAAGCTGTAAACATGTCTCATGCATAAGCTGTCGTGGCGGAGTTGTTCTGTATGACGGCTGAGGGATGAATTCCTCAATATGTGAAATGAATTTCTCAATATGAGGATTTCTTGATGCAATGTGTGCTCTCATTTCTCAGCAGTATCTACAAGGCCTGCAGGAAGAACATTCTGGTGTGCTCCTGAGCGATGCCACTGGGACCGTGTCCCCAGACTCACACATTTCAACCTGATAGGATCTCTGGGCAGCTTGCAAGAGCCACCCCATGACCCCATGGCAGAGAGCCATCAACCAGTCTCAGACATGCTCTGAGGACCACCTGGTGCAGGATATAATTCATCCCGTGCCCCAGCCACATGCTGAACTTGAAGCTCAAGCCATTGGCCTCATGTTTGCTGCTATGGCTGGACATGGGCAGGAGAGGTGATCCAAATACTTGCATAAAAGAGATTTCCACTCCCATTCTCCTCAACTCTACCCATGATTTCCCTGCAGAGGGGCCACGCTTCATTTTCAACCTTTCCCTTAGACAAGGAATGAAGATGCCTTTTGCAGTCACTCCTGAATCTTGATAGACCTGAATAGGTCCCCCCAGTTTTTGAGGGGTCAGCTCAGGTCTTTGATTTGGCTTGAAACAAAGTTGCTTCACTCTCTCTCCAAGTCATTAAACCCTTGAAAAGCAGCACTTTCCCCCTTCTTGTTCAGGATTGGAGTCATTTGTAAAAGCAAAGCTCATCTTAAAAGCAAAGAAACTTTGAAACAAAACAAAACAAAAAACCAAATAAGTTTTCTTATGGAAATGTCAACATCAGTCATGTAGCATAAAAAAGAAGGCAAAGCTTCACACTTGGATGGATCACTGGAGACACCTCACCCTTTGTATGGAAACCAGTTGCAGGCTGCAACTTTGTTCAGTATGCAATTTTTTTCTCTTAAATACTGAGTTCAACTCATGAGTTCTTTTTTTTTTTTTTTTTTCCAAAAAACTTTGTTTTCACCGGTCCAAGAGAATCATGGAAGGTGACTTGTAGGGCTCCTGCAGACAGGAGAACATCCACCATTGGCACCAGGTCAACACTTGAGAGCTCAAACACGGCAAACGAGCAGAACACCCACCTGACGTGTTATGTGCCTTTCTTTCTCCTCAGAATTCAGGAATAAGCCCAGAAGAAGAGGCAATCACAAATAGTCCATGTTGCTGCTTTCCTGGTCTGGAGATCCAGCCAAGCAATGCTGACAGCCCAAGCAGTGCACCCTCTGCTCCCGGTATAACATGCTGATTCCCTCGAGCCCTGGTCAGGAATGCACTTCAGCACTCACTAAACATTCAGTCTACGCTTAAATCCCTGGGGTTTTCTTTGCTTAAGCCCTGTGTGCTTTCTCCATGTGCTGATCTGAGGTGATTGCGCACACAGTGAGAAAAACTTGTTGCTACAACCAACGTGTCCCTCTGGTATCAGATCAATACCCAAAGGGAGCAGCGTAGAGCTCCGTAATACACCACAAGCACTGCAAAGTTCTTGGCCATCCGCCACCTAAGATCAGACCACAGCTGGATGTATGCTACATTATTTATTAGAGCAAGCTACTGATAGTAAGGGCAAGGTCAAGAATAAGGGGAAGCAGAAGGAAAAGAAGGTAAAAATACTATATTTCTAATGAAAAGGGCACAGACAGACCTCGCAGAGAACATATGCTTGCAGAAAAGTCATCAGCCATATGGTTTTTAAGTTCTTTCTTCCTGATGAAGGATGGGGTCCCCTCAGCACGCTGCGTTATGCAGTGATTTATTTAGGGTGTCAGAGCAAACCTAACCCATGTTTCCTCACCACCAACCTTCAGCACTCCAAGGACCACAGTTACTATATTATAAAATAGCAACAGTAGCCCATACATTAAGAAGTAGTAATTACACATCACTATGGCTATGACTGTCCAACCCACTTGAACAGGGGAGTTTTCTTCTTGCGTGCAGCACCTGCCACCCTATTCCACCCTGTTTTGTGTTCCTTGTTTTGGTACCTTCTGGGGGCTGTTTATTTTTAGTGTAATCGCTCATTTACTCATGTGTTCCTCATACATTTATTAATGACTAAGAAATCGGTTGTGCCATCCGCCGTAATTAAATGTATCAAGTCAAATCTCGCCTGCTATTACAGATGAGGCAGGCAAGCTTTTTTTTTTTCCCTGCCTTGAAGAAATTAACTATATTAAGATCTACACCCAACAAGATGCAAGCGGAGCGCTCCTGGAACTGAAAGCTGTGCTGCACAAAGCCTCGGGAGATCAAAGGTTTTCTGCATTCCTTGAAGCTGTGCTTGAAGCAAACAGCAATTTTTCTTTTCCAAATCCTGCATTTTATTTTGACATCAGTGGGAGCTGATGCCATGTGTGTTTGTTCTCAGTTGTTAGTGGTTTGCCGGAAACCAAAAAGTGTTTTTTCCTTCTCAGTCCCCCTTTTCTGTGGCCAAACTTGAGAGGTGGGAGAGCTGTGAGCTCATCCTGACACTCTGAGGTCTCAGTGGAATGCAGGACCCAGTCCCAATTAAGGCAGCACCCATTAGAGTTATTACATGTGAAACCCTACCAGCTTCAGCCTCCCAGTGTCTTCATGGACACAGCGAGAAAGAAACATGGACAAAGGAAGGTTGTTCCTTGGCCCCATCTACCCAGGGTCCTCCCAAGGGCAGCTGTCCTCAAAACAAGCTGGAGGATTTGGAAGTGTGGTTCAGCATTCTTCATTTTATGTGAAGAAGGTGTTGGAGAGGAGAGCAATAAATGAGTTTTCCTCTTGTGCAAGTAAGTGGGGTGAGTCACATCACACCTGTGCTTTCATCAGGATACCTGAAAGAGAGAAGTGGTAGGTGCAGGTCCCAGCCCTGTCTAGACTCTGTAACAACTCCACAAAAGGAGAACAGGCAAAGGAATAAGCTCCTCTCCATACAGGGGAGGAATAGTGACCTGGTAATTAAAACCTAAGCAGAGACATCATTAAGCCACAGTGCCCCAGCACTGCACGCTGACCTGCCCGGGTGGGGAGCAGCACTCCCATTTCATCTACATGGCCAAAAATGTTCTGCGTGCTCTGCTAAAAGCAGAAGTCACCTAATAACCTCTCAGGTATGGGCCAAGATCCCATGAATTTCCATTTTGCAACATTGCTTAAAATCAAGGAAAATGTTGAGAACAGCTCAGTGTGGCTTAGTAAGAGCATCAGCTATCCCCACTCATTGCAGCAAAGCCTGGGGTACAGGGATGCCCCGAGCATCCACCTCACACCTGCGCCCAACTGTTCTGTATACAGTATCTCTGGTTTGGGATTTCCCGAATTTCCTCTTCTCATCTTGTTTTTATCAGAAGTGTTTAGAATCTTGGAATCATTAAGGTTGGAGAAACCACGAAGATCGTCATGTCCAACCATCAACCCATCACCACCGTACCACTAAACCATGTCACTCAAGCTGCCCCGAAGTCCCCACGCTGCTCCAAAATAAAGTATTTCTTGGGAAGAAAGTCAACTCAAGCCTTCCGTCTGCTTTCTGCTGTACTGCACAGAGAAGAGGCAAGCCCCAAAGGTGCAGATCCCCCAATTGCTGCTTCAGTTCACAAGTTCATGCACCAACCATTTAGGTCCAGCAATCAGTCCAGGCGGGATGGTGGGGCTGCCTATCTGTAGGACTTCCCCTGCGTCAAGCAGGCAGCCCTTTTGACCTGAGGGACTTGGCTTCCCATGGCAGAAACCCAGAAGGGACAGAGTTCACTCAACCCCAGACAAATCTCTGCTTGAGCGGTGTTGTTTGGGTGTCTTCCCTGCAGGAAGCAATGAGTGCCCTGCCCTGCAGGTCAATGGGATGTGCTCTGCTTCCCCCTGCAAGAGGAAAGGCTACTTGCAAACCAAACGCAAGAGCAAATTTGCACATGACAAAGGGATGCCCTGATGGCAAAAGGGTGATTTGGTGCAAAGGCATGGCCAAAGCCTCCTACTGAGGTATCAGAGGGCTCAGTTGCTGAAGTGCTTAGTCATTTTGGATGGCTTCTGCATCATCTGGGCTGTGTGCTCAGGGTGACTCATCTGAGCAGGGCTGAAGGGATGCTAAGGAGCATGGCAGGGCTACAAAGGAAGCTCCATTTCTGTGGCTAAATGAATTTAACAGCCAAGTAGCAACCAGCAGTACTTAATAATTGCATTATATGTTAAGTGCTCAGATACAGCAGTGCACCAGCATGGCAAATGACAGAGGAAATGTCAGCAGATGCTCATGCTGGGTCCTCCCCACTCAAGCTTCTGCGTGTTGGGTATGACTTTTTTCCCCTCTGAGCGTGGTGCAAGGACACAAAGGGAATTTCAGACTCAGGAAACAAGCACCAAAAAGCCTTAACCATTCTCTTCCTCTTCCTATGGAGCTAGGAGGAGGTGATGGCAGAGGCACGGTGCAGGAACGGGCTGTCCCCATCCCTGGAAGCATTCCATCATCCCACAGCATGCCATGACGCAGGGACATTGAAGTGCTGGGAGCTGGAAACATTTTTCTTTACTTCCTTTAAAGGGTGAGAAGGGGACGGAGTGGGGGAGAGGATGACTTGGTCTATAAAAGAAAAAAAATGAAGAAAGTTGAAAATGTGGAGCACTTGGCAGAGACCCAAGGCATAAGAGCACAGAGACCGTGAGAAAAATGTCAGTTTACTGCCCAAGCGGATGGAAATCAGATGTCCCAACAGGGTTTCACAGGGCTGGTAAATGAGTAAAGGAGAGGGGGAGAGAGAAGGGAAGGGAAGAGAAGGAAGGGAAGGAAGGGAGGAAGGGAAGAAGCAAGGAAGCAAGGAAGGAAGGAAGCAAGGAAGGAAGGAAGAAAGGAAGGAAGGAAGGAGGACTAAGAAGGAAAGACCAAGTAAGGCTAAGAAAGAAAGACAGACTAAGAAAGAAAAAAAGAAGAAACACTTCAAACCCTTCATCTCTACATCCACGCTGCACCTTTGTGGCCCTCCATGCGCTCTACAGAGGAAGTCTGGGATCAGGGCTCCCTCTAGAGGGTTTTGAAGACCCAACGAAAGGCCATGCCGTGGCCCTCACTCACGGGGCCGAAGCTATCCCGTGCCTCCAGGCTCCCCGAGCTCCATAAAGCCGAAGGAGCAGCTCCACTATCTCACCCTGTAGGGCAAGGGCACAGTCCTTCCTTCCCCAGAGGTTCTGCTGGCATGGGTTGGCATAAAGGGCCTTCTCCATTTGCCAAAATGGGCATCTTCAGCTCCTTGGGGGCTCGTCCAGCCGATCGAAGGACTGGGAAGCTGTAGGTCCACCCTTTGGAAAGGTTGCCTCATGGTGCTGCTGGACTGGGGGATTGGAGATGCCCCCAGCAGAGGCGTGTGCAGCCTTTGGTCTCTTGGCTGAGCACAGTGGTGGCATGGAGGAAGAGGAAAGTTCCTCTGAGCATGAACTATGCTATGCCATCAATCAGGCTGGCTCACTGAAGTGGGACTTTGGGGCCACCATGAAGCGATCTTGGAGGACGACCCAGCCAGACCTGGTCCCCATGGCTCACTGAGGGCCTGTCTGCTGCCAGCTGTGGGTTGTGGCAGTGACTTACTGTTACAGACCTCTGTCCCCAGCCATCTCCCATACTGAAAAGCATTCCTCTTTCCTAACAAACCTGCTCGACACCCCTCTGAGATGTTTGGCCATAAAGAATAACTGTGAAGCTCAAATATTGTTGCTAAAAACTTCATTACAGCACAGACTGCCCAAAGCAATGGGAGATTTCAAACACGTCCATGAAAAAAAAATCAAGAGAAGTGAACTCATCCTGGAGGTTTTAATTAGAGTGACTGCAGGTGGCAGGTCGCTGGGCTGTGGCCTCTCCCAGGCTCTTCAAGGGCACTGCAGCTCTCCAGCTGCTTGGGCTCAAGTTGCAGGTAGGGAGAGGTCATGCATCTTAAAAGAAAGAGAGAGAGAAAAAAAAACTAAACAGTGGTAATGTTGATTTAGCTGTCTGGTTCACCCTGAGCCTCTCAGGGTTTGCAGCGATGGTTTCCTCACCAATATGCACTAGATGGTGCTCTGCACCCTTGGCAAATGGATGTGATGTGATGCATTGGAATGGAGCTCGGTCATCGCAGGTCAGTGGGGCAGTGGGCATCAACAGCGGGGGTTGCAGCCTCATTAACTCCTGCACGAGTGCCAAAATAATCCATGCATGAGCACCTGATTATTGTTTGTGCATGAACACTCATCTAACTCATGCATGAGTGCTCAATTAATTTATGCACAAGAGCTCAAACAGCTCGTGCCTAAGCACCAAATTAATTCATGCAAGAACAACCGATTAATTCGTTCACAAGAACCCAATTAGCTGATGCATGAGCACCCAATTAATTTATGTATGAGCCCAATTACTTCATGCATGAGCACCCACAGAGCTCAAGTACGAGCAACCAATGAATTCCTGCACCAGAGGAATCCATGCATTAGCACCAAACCCACATGAATCCATGCTCCCTCTTTGCTTTTGCATGAGCACCCATACCCATGAATTCACACATGGGTACTGGTTAGTCCATGCACAGTGCCTGTTCAGTTTGGGCACGGACTGCAAAGGTCCACCCTGCATTGGAGACCTTGCAAAGCCCACACCAGATTTGGGACCTCTGATCACCTCTAAGGCCCACAGCCCCACCAGCTACATGGTGACCCCCTTCTGCAAGGCAGCTCTTGAGCATGGGCACAAACATGAGCTATTTATTCTCTCTAATTCATGTCTTGGGTTTCAAGTTCATTTCCAGTCCAGTCTGTTTTTTTAAGCTGTTAGAACAACATCAAGAGAAACCAAGCCTCTAGATCACATCACCATCACTTCCTGCACTCCAAACTGGACCCATCCCAAGCAAGCAAACTCTTTTCTCAATGGGTTAAGTACCGGGCAAGCATCCTTAAGCTCATTTGTTCCCAAAGAGGCAAGAAAAAACACAGCTTTCCTGGGTGGATATTCAGGGCTTGGAGGTGAAGAGTGCAGGGGGAGCCCATGGCACACTCATGGGGCTGCTGCCTGCTGCTGCCAGGGCTCTGCTGGGGCAGGGTCAGGACCCTGGGCTCCTCCAGCATCATTTTCCCACATGTTCAGCCCATGTGTGAGTTGCACCCAAGCCTGCGACTCCGCGCCGAGATGCCTTTGGCAGAAGGAGCTGTGCTAATCTCTCGACACGGGGCTGTCCCGGCTCTGCACAGATAAAATAAATATTTAGCTTTAAAACATCTAACAGTTTTCAAAGGGCTCGGGATGGCCCAAGCCTGTTTAGACTGCATGCATAGCAAAGGGTGCGTATCCCTTTCATCATTGCTGTATGTCTCTGGCGCTTTTATCCAGTGATCTTCACCATGCTCCCCAGAGAGGTTGCTCCTGTTCCCTTCTGAAGGAGTGGTGAGGCAGTGGCACAGCTGCCCAGGGAGTGGGCAGGTCACCATCCCTGGAGGCATCCATGAGCTATGAAGATACGGCACTGAGCAACGTGGTCAGTGGGCACGATGGGGATGGGTTGGGGTCCGACTTGGTGAGCTTAGTGGTCTTTCCCCATGATTCTGAGTCTATCCTATGACTCTACTTCTCCTCCCTGGCAGCCTCAATTTAATTTTGTTTTATTCCAGCTTGCGCCCTGCACTGGCCTAAGAGAGACACACAGGCTCTTGCCAAGGCTTGGAATTATTGGTTTTAGAAACAAACCCATTTTTTCAGGCTTTGGGTTCTTAATGCCATCAGCTTTCCAAGAATTTTTAAATCCAGTAAAATTCACCCCATCCCACAATTGCTCATGGAAACAAAGGCCGGGCGGACTATTTGTGCCAAAAAGTTGGCAGGCTCATGGCTTCGTGAAACGCAGCGTTGTTGGAAGAGTGATCTGTTGTGGGGGAAAATGCACATCATTGGTATTTCTGGTTCTAGAAAACAAGTGGAAACAAGGCATTTCAGAAAGAAACAACCTTTAAAAATAGCACATAGCAAATGGGAAGGCTTACACCGCTAGTTTTCAGCCCTGCTCTCCCCGCAGCTAAAAGGAAAGGGGCAGGCAGGGTGATGATATTTTTAGGCTCCTGTTCCTGCCATGGATGCAAGGAAAGCTGCTTTTCCCAATGCTGGCAGGGAGCACTGTGCTGTGGGAATGTCTGCCTGCCCCAGCTCCAGGGAATGGTGGTGGAAGGCAGCTTGGAGCCAGCAGCTTGTTTGTGAGGGGCCATCCCAGGGGCTCAGCACCAGCATTTCATGACAGTCATCAGGGGATTCCTTGCTGGGAGGTCTGCACAAGATGAACGTGGTGCTACAGCACTTATAATGAGGAGTGAGGAGCTCCTTTCAGCTCGTTTAAAGCCAAGAGGTCCTAACCCTGCACCACAGATAGCAAAGCAGATGCAGGAAAAGTAGAAGTCAGGTCCCCTGCTATAAGCATGATTTCCAAAAGTCATTTACTTAGAGCTTCATGCAGAGTTAGTAGAAGGGCTAGATGTGGCAATGGGCATGGTGGGAACGGTTGGTGGTTGGACTAGATGATCTTAGAGGTCTTTTCCAGCCTTAACGTTGCTGTGGTTGCATGAAAAGTGTTGGCAGTTGCTGCTTTATTTAAAAATGTGATGGAATGACAAGAACAGCATAATACAGACTTTGCTCTTCATTAAATGTAGACAATAACATGTTATTTTAGTAGAATTCACCTTCGTAATAGTACTGCAAGATATTCAGCATTTCCAAGCACCAGTCATCGAGGAAGACTTTCCAGACACCAACAAGGCACCATCAAATCTAGTAGGCACAGCAAATAGAGGTGGAGGTCTGACAATCCAGTCAGTACTCATTCAGGCTTCCCAAAGTAAGCCCACAGTGGTGAAGCCACATTATAAAGCACTGATCCAGGAAGAACTCACTCTACCCCAGCTCAGAATGCAAGAAGCATTCCGTGAAGCAGCAGGCTCCACCCTCCATCAGGTATGGTGGTGTCTGAATGGCTGATCTCCCAGCAGAAGGGCTGCAAGGAGGCAGTGACCAACTGGGCACAGCTCAGGACAAGTAACCCACTGCTCCCATATCACCTGGATCTCCCCTGTCTGAAAGGAGGAGTGGGGTAGGGGACACAGATCTGCTGTTACTTTGGGGCCATGGATGGAGGCACCGACACAGTGACAAGCTTCAGTAAGAAAGTCACAGAGATAATACTGTGTGCCGAGAAATGAACAGGTTGTCAGTTCCTAGAGTTAGAGCAACCTGAAATAGGCCGAAGACTTGCAGCTGTGTCAGAAGTATTCAGCCATCCCTCCTCCCATGCCCACCATAGCTCCCAGGAAAGGGTGAGGGCAACTCTCCGTGCCAAGCATCTGCTGACAGCCCCCCTCACACTGGAAGGAGCAGCTCTGTCATCACAAATGTATACAGAGCTACTCATCCAAAGGGCCTCTTCCTCCACTGACCAAAAATGAAACAGAGGAAGGTGCATGTTTGAGGTGGGGCTGCAAATAGCTGAGCTCAGAGAACAGGGGAGGAGGATGGGTTTGCAGGCACAAGCCTTACTAATCCAGCATATTTAAAAAAAAAAAAACCAGAAAAATAGCTAAAAAAATAGGGTAATTGCTACTGGAAGAAAGGACCAGTGGAAGCAGGATGCTCAGCTCTTACTTCTCCCTCTAAAGCATCTGACATAGCATCACCATGCCAGAGGTCTCAGGCTGCTGTGCTTGATGGCTGTGGTGGTGGTGCTGGTGCTTCCACTGGTTCATTGCTGTGCTTCCATATGACTAATGCCAGCCGAACAGCAAAGATGAAACAAGTCAGTGCCAGCAGTACAACTAGAAGAGAAACAAAGACATAGGTGAGCATGCAAAAGAATAGCAGTGCTCTTTGTCATTTTCTAACTCCTCAGACAGCAGGCATTGGGGGAAAAGGCTAATGCAAACCCAAAGGTCTCTGTCCAGGAGCCATTACCCCCCCACCATTAATGTCAGGGGGCTGCAATGGGGCAAGGCAAAGAGATCTCTTTACTGATAACCAGTAACATGCCCAAAGCTTCCAGGTCAAGGCATATCTAAGAGGGGAAGATCGTACAGACATGGGCATAGGAAAAAAAAAAAACACATGAAGTTAACAGAACAGTCCAAGAATAGTTGAACTATATAAAGAAACAGGCACCAGTTTGGGAAAAGCACATTCTTGTCCTACCAGCCAAACAAGCTGAACCACTAAGAATGAAAGTTTGCTGGTATAAAGGCAGGAGAAGCACCTACTGCTGGAACAGAGCCATCTGCCAGAGCTCACACAGCTCCACACCGCAGATGGCCATGACTACCAGGGCAGGAACCAACGGACTTGTGGCTTTGGCAGACAAACTCTGCTGAATCCTGATGGGTGCTTCTGGACAACTCCTGACTCCCAGCTGCACACCCTGCCCATACAGCAGAAGGGCAACACATATTGAGATGGCTGCGATGCTGGCAGTGCAAACCCAGGAACTGGCTTCAGCCATTGGTATGCAGCACTGGGAGGGCTGAGGGGTGACAGTGTGTTCCCTTCTGCTGATCTTGTGGTAGCAATCTGAGATTCCCCTTGCCACAGCAGGGCAGGGTTTGCACATCTCTTTCTCTTTCATGCCAGCATATAACTACTCATAACGACGCAGCTTTTGCCATGCTGCTGTCTGTATAGCATGTGTACGGCTTAAGCCCTTTTACAACATATGACTACATCCAGCTCAGCTACAGTGGCCTGCAGCAACCAAACAATCCTGGCCAAACTTGTCAGTGCTAGCCTAGACTCTGCACAGGAGAGGTGAACGCACAGGGCTTCGCATTGTGGAATTCAGATATAGCTCCTGCTTGGGTCAGAAATTAAAGCACTGCTCCATAATCACAAGCAACACAAAGCAAAGCCCACAGGCTTCATCCCAGCTCTGTCCTCTGTGTGCCTGCTCTGTGTTAGAGGGCAGAGTTACTAGCAGAGCACCAAGAGCTCACAGGGCTGGCAAGCTTCTCTGGGACAGCACAAATGGGTGATCACCAGGCAAATTTATTGCACTGGGAAGTGAACAGGAGGCAACACTGGGTTTGATTTCAACCCCAAGGCTCACAGGCAATAATCTCAATCGCAAAGAGCAGCACTCTGCTCCACTCTCCAGTTTGCAAAATGAAATACCTTCTAATAAGTCACTAGTTCTGTTGGGATTATTCATTTCTTTCTGCCTCTAATAAACAGAAGAGCTCTGGAAAGGTCTACTGGGCTTCTTTTGGACTGCTTTCAAAGATTATGAAAGATTCACCTATAAAAACACCGTTGGTGGTTGGGGAGGATACAGAGAAGTCCTTGCACATGCTGCCAGTCAGAGCTATTATGACCACTGGGTAGATGGTGAGGTTATAACGGACGTACTTATCGAGAAAGAAGTTCTCCTGGCAAAACCTGTGGAGAAAAACAATGAACAAACTGTATGGTTTTTTGTTGGAATTCCCCCCCCCTCCCCCTTAATAGCTTAAGATAAGAGTCAGATTAAGAATGCTTTGTTGGAGGCATGGACCAGAGTCCAAAATTATGAGTTTTAGTAAATGAATAAGATTAATAAAAAATTATCTAGGGTAAATGTAAGGAAAAACAAACCCATATTAGATGGGAGCTTCCTGCAAGAGGAGGGGGATAAAAGAGAATCTTAAATTCAGCATGTAAAAAGCCTCCTTGCTTCTTCCAAGGAGGGACTTGGCCATGGAAAATGGATTATTTTTTGCCCAATGTAATATCCCATAGGATATACCATGGCAAGATGACAATCAAAATTGGTTTTGAGTGGCATTTTTCATTCTTTGAGAGGGGCAGATGGTCCAATCTGATTGTGACATGTTAAGGGTAGAAGAGCTCTTCCAGGCCCAGTGGGAACTCGAGAGGTTGCTCACCACATGACAAGCATGAGGGTAAGGATGCTCAGACAGGCAGTCGTTGCTGTCTCATTGGACACGTCCCACTTGTAGATCAACACAACAGCAAAGTTCAGCAGAGTGGCGATGGTGGTCCATGTGGCATACAGTGCCAGCCCATTCTGCACCTGCCATGAGTACAGCAAGAGGACAAGAGTGAGGATAAGGGAGCCCAGATGCTTCCAATTCCCTTTGTTCTGCTTGCATCTTATGAATAGAAACACAAGGGTGCGCAGAACAGTGTACACCCCCAGCTTGCGCCAAGGGACTTGGAGACATTTCCAGCAGGAACTTTTACACGTGGATGCCCAGCTTTGCAGCTCCACTGACAACCCTCTGAGCTCCTTGAACATGCTTTTTCAGCTTCCTAAATGCCACCTACTAGGATCCGGATGAGCCAGAGGTCAGCTTGGTGACCCTTCATGAACCACGTGGAATGGATACTCAAGGCTCTGTGCGAGATGAAGAGAGCAGCACCTGTGGTAAAGGTGAGGGCTGCCAGCAACAGCAGGGCTGGGAGGAGGTATCTAGGGCAAAAAAAAAAAAAAATACACAACATACAATGCATTTTTTCAGTGGTGTCACAATGCCTTAATTCATAGCTTCAGTGTTTGGCCTTTACTGACTTTAAGTTAATCAAGCCTTTAATAAAGGTAATCACTACTTGTAGGCCTCATTTTGACATACTGTTTTACTCCTAATCATTAAGTTATTATTTCCTCACTGCAGCTGATTTCTTCATCTCTTGACAGTGGTGCTATTATAAGCCCTTCATGCCAGCACGATGATGAAAACAATCCAAGGCAATGAGTTTAACTGTATTTAGGATGGCTGTCATGGCTCTTGTCCTATCTGTTGGATGAAACACTGAGGAACAACAATTGTGAAGACATAAAATGTCAACAGCCCATCTACCTCATGGAAAAAAATGAAACAACTTGCAAAAAACCCAAAATATTAAGGGTAGCTTTTGCGAAGGCTTGCCCAAGTGTTTCACTAGTGGGGCAGTCACAATGTTAGGGTTAGAAAGCTGCTGTAACAAGCATGGCTTACTCTCTGTCCCATAGAAACAGCCATCCAACATTGAGGCCATTATTCAGAATCCATGCCACATAAAAAGGTATTGGCAGCAAGTCCGGCTTCATGAAGACGTATCCAAGTTCATTTCTGTAAGGAAAAAGAAGACACCCCATGAGAACCCTCTACAAGCACTTCTCTTCCCACAGCCACACAACAAAGGACCACGGGCACTCAGGAAGCCCCTTGCACTGATGGCAGCACACCAGGGACAAATCTGTGCCCACTGCTGCCTGCAGACACTGCAGGGCCTACAAGGCTCCCCAGCACAGCCAGGAGCAGGGAAACATGGGATAGGGAGGAAGTAAACACACCTGGGTTGCAATCAGAGCATATTTTATGGTGGTAGAATTGAGGCCATCAAGAACTACTCCTTCAGAAGCCTGCTTTGTAATTCTCCTGGCCCAACTCTCCTTACAGTGTATTTTGTAGCACTTTATCTACCTAAAGTGAACAGTGTCACCTGTAACCTGACAGCATTCAGCGCAGCTCCCAGTCAGGCAACAGGCCTCTTATGACAAGTGTCTGGAGAGCAAGGAACATAAACACTTTGGGAGGAATGCTGCTTCCACCAAGAGGAGGGCAGTGGGCAGCCTAAACAGACAGCTTCCATTTGTGGCAGTCCAGTGCTTGACTTTGCTATTTGGAAGGAGTATTAATAGCAATTTTGCAATCTAGTTATTAGTTACCTGAATTTTTTTTTTTTTTTTGAAAGGCAACTGAAATACATACATAAAATGCCATCACATGGATAGATTTCACCTCTGACATGAACCATTAGTAGAACTGGAACATTTAGTTCCACCACCGTAGGTAATCACTGTAACAAAATAGTTCATATAGACCTCCAACCCGCTTCTATGCTTTGGATGCTGAACCAGAAAGAAGCTCCAGAGATTCAGCGTGTCAAGCCAAGAGGAATGGCAGTGGTTTTGCACTGACCAGAAAGTCCAGGAAGGGGATAACAGCCCATGCTACAGAAGGAAAGTGCCACCCCCCAGCACGTGTGTCATGGGCAGGGAGTACCTCCGGCAGATCCCTGACAGAGCATACAGGAGCCACGCCAGCTGCCAGGCATAGATGACATTCCAGATGAGGAAAGTCCAGCCGGCCGGTGTGAAGTCAGTGCTGTACTTCTCTGAGATGTTGCCAGGGGTTGTCCGGAACAGACCTGGTGGTGAATGTTATTGCAGCCTAATGTATTATTACATACTAAGGATGGGGAAAAGACTGCTGATTTTCTCAACCTGCAATCTTCCTCAAGGCTTAGTCCACGCCTCAATAGATGTGAGAGATGAGAGGATGCCCTTGTTGAGAACGAACCACATGCTGCAATTGGCTTCCTTTTAAAAACCCATTACAGGATCACTATCCCTTATGGGGAACCCCGAGCACCTTTCCCTTGCACAGAACCAGAAAAACCAGTTGTGTGCAAAAGCCAGAGAGAAGCACGACTCATTTTTGACAGACTAAGCTGGACAGCTTGCAAACCAAGCACCATCCTCTAAAAACCCACAGCAACAGGGCCTGGAAAGCTTCCACCAGGGATACAAGTGCAACATATGTAAAAAACAGACTTTCACCAGCAGATACATCCAGACCATTTGCTTTGATTTCAAGGGACTGGAAGAGGCTCTGAAGGTTTGAAGAAGTGAAACTGATCTAAGGGATCAGAAAGTAAGGCAATGCACGAGACTCATCTCTCTGAACAAAAAGTATTTCCTTGCATTACCTTTGAAAAGCCCAGTGGCATTCCCAGCATTCAGTATCACCATGGCTGTGAAAGTAACCAGAGACAGCAACATCACAAAGATCTTCAGCTTGGGCATGGAGTCCATTTTATCCTGAAAAAAAATTAGAGATTTGGTTTGGGTTTACTAATGCATGCTTCGTTTTGTTCTCCGATTCAGAATCTGTTTTAGTACAAGAAATGATGCTGTAAGTTTCCCAGTTTTAGCTGCTGACTTCTGTTGGTGCTTTCACCTCCTCTCACAGCGGTATCCAAGAAGCATGGAGATGTGGCACTGCGGGACATGGTCAGTGGGTGTGGTGGGGATGGGTCAGTGGTTGGACATAATGATCTCAGTGATCTGTTCCAACCTTTGTGGTCCTATGATTCTTTATGAATTACCTGCTCACCCACTGGCTATAAAAAAAGATTCTAATGCTTTAGCAGGTCTTAGGAGCTTTGTAGATTGTAAGTCCTATATGCTACATCTTTTAAGCTTTGTAAGTAGTGACTTGAGCTCTCCCAAGTGATCTCCATTAGTAAAGACTTTGTTATATCAAGGAGAAGTTCTGTAAAACTACGTGTACGCACACCCACAGCATGGGCAACAGCTTTATTTCCCCCTCACAGCCCAGCACTTGAGCTGCCTTTTCTATACAGAGACACTTCAGTGCCTCCTAGGGTTGGCAGAAATAACATCAGAGCTGCTCAGTGTCTAACTCATAAATTCCAGTTCCCACTTCAGTGGATCGTTTTACAGTTCCGGGCTTTCTCTGTGGGTCAGCTGCATCCAGATACAGCAAAAAGGAAACGGGGGGGGGGGAAATTTAGCGGGAGGCTGAGTTTTCTGCTAAATCCATGAGCACCTTTCCTACCCACTTCCATCTAAACAGAAAAGGGCACATTCATTTGCATGAAAACCTTGTGTGTAAGAACTCAGGATATCAGATCCTGATGAGATGCCGGACAAACCCCCAAACAACTTGTTGTCTTGAACAGAGACACGCTGAGCTAGCAAGTCCTGAGCAGAAAAAATCCATTTGTAGTACCAAATACACGTTTTCTGACTCAGGAAAACCTAACTTGCAGATTTCTGAAAGCTTGGAAAACACAGCAGAGGAAATAGCACTGCATGCTTGCCCTGCTCTTCTATTTCTTTCCCTTGAATACTGATTGTCACTGAGCCGCCATTCGGGGCTGAACGGCCCTTCCATCTCCCTGCCCAGCCAAGTCTACGTTCTCCTGACAGTTCTGTAATTGAACTCAGCACCACATTTCTTTTTTATTAGCGTATTTGGAAGAGACCTGATCACACAGCTTCAGAGAAACACGTGCTTGCTTACGGAAGCCTAAGAGGAAAGCATTGCTTTAACCCCAGCCAATAGCTTCACCACCCATCTCTCACCTCCTGCCTCCCCCTAACGCATGGCTGGCAGTGAAAGCCCGCAGTGTTTCCCTGCCTGCAGTGATCAGCCACAAACACCCTTTAGAAGGAGCAGAAATGTTACTCACGACGATCCGCTCAGCGCAGTGCTTTGGCAGCGCCTTACCGCTGTAGTTCAGCCACCGCGGGCACTGAGGTCTCCTCTGCTTGAGCCAACCTACAGAGCCCTTACAGAACTTCCAGCAGATCAGCACCGGGGCATTATTTTCAGAAATCACGGTGGTTGGGAATGCTTTCTCTGAGTTGCAGCCTCTGATTGGCTACGGCTTCCTGAAAGCAACCACTTATGCAAGAGAAATACAATTACTTAACAAGGGACTTTTATAACAGCCCAAACAATGCACGTTGCAAACTGGATGACAGACAGAAGTTAAAGAGTGCCCGCACTGTGTCCTGCTCTGTGCTTCCACATCAACACATCAGAGCTAAAAATCACACCTGAGAAGGAGGGAGCAGGAATCACCTCCACCTGCATCTCCACCTCCTGCAGGGCTGCAGCCACATCACATCCTTTATCTCCCCGTTGTCAACTGAAAACATGCTTCACCACTGAGACACCATTTCTCATGTGCAAATGCAGCATCTCTCAAGCTGGTAGTACAGCAGGGGATCCCTAACCATAAGGGCGGTGAGTGAGGTAACACCAAGCACTGAGGCACACACTGTCACCCGTTTAGAGGCAACATCATGAGGTTGAGAGTGAATCCTGCTTGGGATTCCTTGTTCTTTTGCGTGGTGGGGGAAAAATAAACACAAGAACATGGGTGTGCATGGATTTGGCAGTGGGGAAGGGCGGGCATCCACCCAGCACTGCTGGCCTACGTTATCAGTGTAAGCCTGAGGTCCACCCTCTGAAGGCATTCTGATGATGAAACCAGCAGCTTTCAGTATGATTCAAATCAGAGAATACACACTGATCAGAAAAGCATATATTACACATATACACACTTTTACTTATCAGATAGTCCAAATCATCCCAGCATGATATCAGGCATTGCGTTTTCATCCAGTGAGCGATTGAAGTTCCTTACAACACAGTCAGCTTTATCTCACATGTGTTGCTAAGGCACAGCCTATCAGTTAGGTGCATATTAATATGAATCCAGGGCAACTTCCACATGCAGAATTTGCTGTCCCATGTTCTGACTGGTTATTACATAACGCAGTTATTGTGTTTTGGTGACAGATTGGGGTGCCATCATACCAGCAGCCTTGCCTTCTTGCCACAGTAAGCTAGGCACAAACTACAGACCCATATTCTGGGTTGTAAAGAGTTATCTCTCTAGAAGAAACTGCAACACAGGTCTTGGATAAAATATTCAGAGTGATTCTGTCATGCAGCTCTACAGATATCCCCCAAAGTACGTTTTTAAAGTGCAGAGGAATGTGCTTAATGTTTATAAATGCATGAGTTATAACTGAACAACTCTTGCTGTGCAGCCTGGTGAAGCATTCCCAGAAGAGGGAATTCTCAGTACAGCTGCAGCTCTAAGGTACCAAACTACCAGACTCAAAGCAAGCCCTTATGGAAGAGCCCAGTCTTTCTGGTGTAGCTTCACTGGGAGATGTCTTAGAGCTCCACTTTCCAAATGGGTTTCAATTGATAATCCTTGTCAGCCTCTAGAGGAAGAGTGGTATTTTCAGGTGAGGGGGGATAAATGCCATTACACACACACCAGCTAAGAAAGAGCTGTTCACACTCATATTTACAGACAGAAGGACTAGAGGTGACGGCCTCAAGTTGTCAGGGGAGGTTCATGTTGGGCGTTAGGAAACATGCCTCCAGAAGAGTGGTGATGCAGTGGCACAGCTGCCCAGGGAGGTGGTGGAGTCACTGTCCCTTGGAGGTGTTCAAGAACCACAGAGATGTGGCACAGAGGGATGTGGTTTAGTGGGGAAATACTGGTTGTAGGTGGAATTCCAGTTCATGTAGAATGGCTGCTATGGTACCACACTCAGCTGTTGCTCCCAGGTTCACTAGAAAGCCATGTAAGCACTTACAGAGCACAGAGCAGGCACGAGCAGATTTGGCATTGGAATTAATGCCCTGCTGACAAGAGGAAGTTCCCTTTTAAACATGAATACTCCTGCTAGCAATTGAAATAAAATGTGATGAGCACAGACAGCGCGAGTCCCAGTGCAGAGCACAGGAAGAGGGAGCCAATCATTTCCTAACTACAAATACCACTGCAGAGGCCCTGTCCTCAAAATAACCTCATTTTGCATTGTGCAGGAACTGAGACAAGATCATTTTTGGGCAGCTCACCCATTTAATGGCACACAATGTCATTAGCAGGGATCTCCAGAAAGCAAAGCACCTGACAAGCCACTTAGCAGGCGCTTTCCCTCACCACAAAGACTAATGTGTATCTAGGACAGAGGTATTTCTCTTATCAGGAGATCGGCCCAAGGACTGAATAAAACCAGTGCCAAGAGGGCAGTTCCATTCCCTTGCAGCCAAGCGACTCAGAATAGAACCACCTATGAGAAGCTCACAACGCAAAAGAAGTGCCTTTTGTCCCCATCAACAGCGATAGGTTTAAGTCTCCAATGCATTCTGTGCACTCCCACCCCAGTTTAAGCTTTACAGCCACTTGCTTTCAATCCAGACTTTTCCAAACTCCCTTAACAACCCAAGAGTTCTAATTGGAAATCGTTTTCAGGGCAAGTTCAGCAAACACTGAGAACCAAATATACTAATCTAGCAACAGCTCAAGCATCCTAATCCCATGGTGGGTTAATCTGGGTGTCTCCAATGGCAGGGATTAGCCCTTCTGTAATGCTGGAAGCGATGGGATTTGACCACATGCACCAGGATGGCACACAGTGCAGAGGAGCTGTGTTAGCAACCCCCCTTGGGTATTTTTAAGAAGGAAAAGCTGCTTTTTATTATTGCAGAATGAAACAGACCCACCCCCTGGCCGCAGGGCACCTCGGCAGACTGGGGGTGGGGGTAAGAACAGCTATAGAGATCCACTACCCACTGATTTTCAACCAGACTTTAAAATTCATCAGTTGACCTCCACCAAAACTTATGCTTGAACTCTGGACTAAGAGCAACACTGTAAACATTTCTATAATACACCAAACATTTTGGTGGAAGCAGCATTCCTTCCAAGAGGGCAGTGGGCAGCCTAAACAGGCAGCTTCCATCTGTGGCAGCCCAGTGCTTGACTGCCACTAATACCACCACCAAATAGCAATTCTGCAATCTACTTATCTGAATTTTTTTTGAAAGGCAACTGAAATACATACATAAAATGCCATCCTGTGGATATATTTCACCTCCTACATGAACCATTAGTAGAACTGGAACATTTAGTTCTACTGCCACAGCATATCAGCGTAACAAGAATTCATTGCAAGCCCTGAGAGAGGGGAAAGGCAGTTTTCCTTTAAACAAACAAAAAAGTAAAGTCAATAAGTTGATTCTACCTCCTCCACCCCTCCATCCAAATACTCACAAGCATCTCTTAGAAGTGGTCTGGCCAGGACCACCTGAGTGCTGCAAGAAGCACACAGGACAGCACCATTGCATCCTCACTGCATCTCCTGGGCTGCTCCTGATTGGGAACTCCCAATTGATTTCTTGAGGTCTCTTTTACAGACTTTCACAGTGGATACTGTGCTGTGGTGCTTCACCGTCTTGCCCTACCCCTCAAATTCTTGGGTCTACTTGTCCTTATCTGAATGTTTCATAGCTCCAGCTCCTTATCTTGTTATCTTACCTCTAGAGTTTCAGATTGTTCTTCTTTCTGTCACTTGTAGGAAACACAGAGTGCTCTGCAGCAATCAGTACATGTTGCTCCCATGTTTTTCTTACCTTCACTCGTGTATTTCAACACACACCGGTATACATATTACTATTATTGTCTGATAAAGACAATACACCCTTAAAGCTGTTAACTTTCTATATTCCAGGGTGAGGGAAAAAAAAAAAATCTTGCCCACACATTACACAGCTTCTGACTGCCCCAGTGTAGAGGTTGAAAGATTACTGAGGCAGGTTTCAAACAGCAGTCCCTCTGACCAGAGTTCTTACATCAATACTACCGTATGAGTCCATCCATCCTTTTTCCCCCACAACTCTCATCCTTCAACATCCAACTTCTCCCCGTGTTGCTTCTCATCACTCCATGCAACAGACACACACCCTTCCTTTCAAGGAAAAACATAATAATAATAATAAATAAATAAAAACAGGCAAAAAAACAGCCTCTGCTTTTCAGCTCATAAAAAAATAAATAATAATAATAAAAAAATCAACCTTTCCTTTTTTTTCCTCCAAAAAAACCCAGCCTCTATTTTCAAGCCCCTCTAACGTAATGGAAAACACAGCAATATCAGCAGAGCATTGAGGTCCCAAGCTGCAGCAAACGAGGATCTGCTCAAATACAACAGCTATAAAACTAAAGGAAAGAAGCTGCTTACCTTCAAAAGCAAATTCAAAAGATGCTCTCAACTCCCCTGCCAACCCCTAAATGAGGTCTGGGAAGGGGTGGATCCTGGCTCCAGCCCTTACAGTCACTCAGATGCATTGCATACACCTGAGCTCCCCTTGGTGGGCCTTGCCTTCCTACCAGGTGCTCAATCACTGGTTCAAGCTGTGACTTAGCATTTCTGCTACAACCCCCCTTTTTCAGCCTCCAAAACTAGCCTATAAAAACAGCATCCAAAAACAGACTCCAAAAAATAACTTCAATCCTTCAGCTATTCTTTGACTTTCATGGTTAGGCCTCCAACAAATGGTTTCCAAAAAAATGTTCTCCCTCTTGTGGTTTCCATTCTTCAGCCTCCAGTTTTTCAACTGTCATTGTTCAGCTCCCATTCCTCCACATGCAAAAAATGGCATCCAATTTTTCAACCATCATGCTTTGGCTTCCATTCCTGGACCTCCAATGAACAGCATCCAGAAAGCGTTCTCTATTCTGCAGGCACCATTCTTCAGCCTCCATAAAATAGCCTCCAAAAATGAATTCCATTATCTGGCTTCTAATTTTTCAGCCTCCATTCCGTGGCCTCCAACCATTTCCATCCATCGGCCTCTGATTTTTTAACCTGCAAAAAACGTTCTCTGAAAGAGTTCCTCAACTATCCAGCATCCAGTTTTTCAGCTGCCATTCTTCAGCTTCCATTCTTGGGCCTCCAACAAGCTCCAAAAACGTCCTCCATTTTGCAGGCTCCAAAAAATGGCGTTCAATTTTTTTGGCCTCCACTCTGCAGCTTCCAGTTTTTTTAACCTCCATTCTTTGGCCTCCATCCATTCTTCAGCCTCCAAAAAACACTGCGTTTCAGAGCATGGAAACGTTAATCAATCATGCAGCTCTTTCACTCAGAAATGTAAGACAAAACATCAGTTTCCTCCTAAACTTCATTATAACCAGACCTTTTGTACTCCAGCTTCTCAGAAAAGGAACTAAGCCTGAGG
The DNA here is from genome assembly GCF_016699485.2 of Gallus gallus. NCBI lineage: Eukaryota > Metazoa > Chordata > Aves > Galliformes > Phasianidae > Gallus > Gallus gallus. The sequence goes on from NC_052534.1 coordinate 9,893,645, forward strand.
CAAACAAGCAACAATGGAAAACTGCAGCAACAAGGGAAAACTGCAAGCAAAGAAGAAAGTTTGGTAAGCCATGAGTGCAGAAGGGGAGCTCTAGCAGGAAGCAGAGGGCAGACGCAACTACAAATAAGACTGTTGTTTTTGCCTACAGTAAATGAAGACACATACATGCCCACCCACGTATCTTTATCCCCAGAGAGCACTCTGTAGCCTTTCCAGAGTCATGCAATAGACTGTTTTCTCATTCAAATTTGAGACTGAGTATGCCTGTGGAAAGCCAGTACAGACGGGGCTCTGCATCTCAGGGAAGTGAAACACAGCTTCTCACAGAAAGGTTTTCAGCCAGCCAAGGCCTCTTGCCCCACCACGCAGTCCTTGAGACCTGCCCACTTCTCCCACATAACAGTGACAGGACAAGAGGCAATGGCTTCAGGTTGCACCAGGGGAGGTTCAGGCTGGGTATTAGTAAACATTTCTCTGACAGAGCAGTGATGCAGTGGCCCAGGCTGCCCAGGGAGGTGGTAGAGTCACCATCCCTGGCGGTATTCAAGAACTGTGGAGATGTGACACTGAGGGACGTGGTTTAGAGCAGGCACAGGCATGGGTTGGTGGTTGGATTGGATGATCTCAGTGGTGTTTCCAACCTTAATGACTCAATGATTCTATGATTCTATGAAGGACTGGGGTTTCTTCCTCACGTAGCATTGCTCTAAACCCAACACTAACCCTAACCATGACCCCTAACACTAACCCTGAAACCTAACCGCAATTCTAACCATAAAACTTAACCCTAACCATAACCCCTAACCCAGAAAACACAAGTGTCAGAATACACAAGTCACTTGTTCCTCAAACTGTACACCTGGGCAGGGCAGCATTAACCCTGCAAGATCAGCCTCTCTTCGTATTTCCCTCTGAAGACCAAAATCTGTATCATCTTTGCCCAAATACCCTTCAGGGTTACCACAGTGCTACCTTCTGCAACTTCTTCAAAGCCATGCCTGCCCTTCCTCTTCTCTTCCTCTCTACTAATTAATTTTTAGTGAAACTTACAGTGTTAGCAGTTTTGATCAGGCCTGGTTATTTTGTTGGGACTTGTCTACAATGAAGCTCCACAGTGCCATCGCTGCAAGCTTGCTCTCACACCTAAGAAGCTCCCAGAGCTGCCAGTTCACTGGATAATATGACAAGATCCATTCCTTCGTTTGTTATTTTAAAAATAAGTATGTAAATATTGAACAGAGACAGAATGGTTGTTACTGCAGAGCAGATCGTTTACAGGCAACATAATCTGCCAGCGTACCACGTGGCCTGCAAAGCTCCTATGTATAAACACCAGTAATCTCACGCTGAAAAATACCAGTAAGCGATTGAGAGTCATAAAGAACAGAATCGGGGCTCAAACTAATTGCTAAAAGACCTGCTCTGATCACAGATGCTTTCTCTGAGAGACTTCACCAACAACGTGAGAATGAGAACACATGACTTTCCACCTTTAAGAATAGGAAATGCACATTGGAAAGTACAAACCGAACAGTATTTTTTTCCCCCGCATTGTGAAATAGCCTGCTCCTGATGCACAAGACAGCTCTTCTTCCTTCTGAAGTCCATCTGAGCCACTACAACAAGGCCGGTGACTTCTTTCCAGTGTACGGTATTCATCCTGTACAGTAAATGTAGTTCAGAATTAGCTGCTACGGTAATAAAACAAGGTAATAACTACATCTATCATTCATTATGATGAATGATTATCATGGCTGGGTCACATTATATCAGTGCAGGCTGTAAATCACCTCTGATTTTACTCATCCCATAAAAAGAGAGCTTGCCCAACTAGAGAAAGCTACTAAGACAGATAAAGCTCTTGAGCCATGTAAGCATCTTCCAAGAACACATCTCTCCAATTGGTAGGATTCATATGAAAGGAAAGCCCTGGGGGACACAGCATGGTAATGAAAGCCTTCTTTTGGAGTATGCTACACAAATGAAAATGGAAGCAACTGAAGGAAGAGAAATTCAGCCTTGCTGGAGGAAGAGGCCTCTCACTATGACTGTTTCACAGAACTCTTAACACTAGAGCCACTAAACTATGGGATCACACCTTACACACACCATACTGAACAGACTCTGTTTCCAAAGGCTGTTCCACTTGCCAGGTACATCTTTTATCCCTCAAAGTCTACGGCCAGCAAACAGAAAAGGAAATTAATGTTTTAAAACAAATGCAATACCTCAAAGCCCCAGTAGATACTGCTACCTGCGCTGCCCTTGCCGTTGACAGGAGAACAGCCAGAGATGCCAGCAGGATCCCTGCAGGTACTGATGGCTTGCTCAGATCCTGCATTATGCAGCACCAAGGCAGCCCTGTCACATTTCTACCCTCTCAAGCACGAGTGGAAGTCAGACCTATGCTCACAAGGGCACTAGTTTTGTAAAAGGAATATGCTTGGGAAAGGGGGATTGGGTGCTGCTGTGTGGAGCCAGGGGTGGGCGTCAGTGATCCTCGTGGGACCCTTCCAGCTCAGGATATTCCATGATTCTATGAGTTAGCACAGATCTTCCAGAGAGGCTCTCATCCGCAGCCCTTCAACAATTACTGCTTAAGTAAAAAGAAAAACAGGGATTATTTCCAAGAGCAGAAGAGAGAATAGAAATAAAGGCATAAAAACCAGTAGGCTTGGGTCCTCACCTAGCTGAAAGCAACAGCACCAATGGATAGTGAGGAGAGGAACAAATGCAGGAACCCTGTGGTAGGCAATAGGGAAGCCTTGGGCAGAGGGTACCATGACAGGTTTCTTTATTTCTTCTTTGGAGAACGTAAATCAATTAGTGAGCTTAAATCCAGACCTTTTCCCCAGGGAAAAATACTAAGTGAGGTGAATTCTGAGGCAGACACAAGCAGGACAAAACATGTACACACGTATACCAGGAGGAACTTCTGCTGGAAAGCAGTGGAGGAGATGGCTATCTGAGGGTCAGGGATTGGAAGAGCAGTTTTTGCCTACATCAGGAAGTGGTGCTGCCCTGTGAGGGAGCCAAGAAAGATCCCGGCACAAACAGCACCCTCACCCACAGCCACGACACTGCAGTGCCTGAGCTGAGCTGGGTGCTGTAGTAGGGTCCTTCAGCAGCCCCAGGCATGGCAATGGGACAGACCCAGCCCCAGTTTTAGCCGGGGGGTTACAGACAGTAAAAGAGGGCTGGAGACAAGCACTGACACATACCCCAAAGGCAACAAAGCTGGAGACAAAGCCACCTGCGAGCCAGCTGCAGGCTCAGATTAAATGGAGCCGCCGGGCAGGAGCAATTAGAGCCCACGGCCGTGCTGGGAGCCTGTTGGTGTGGCTTGTGCTGAAACTCCAGAGCTGCAGCGGGACAAAGACGAGAAGCTTCGGAAGGGCCGCACTTCGTTCTTCAGACGGAGCAATTGCAGCTGGGAGGATCCTTCCCATCACATACAGCAAAGCCACGCAGCGGTCCAGCACGGCCCTCGCCGACCCCTCCCCGTGCTCTGTGCCAACCAGGATGTGACCACCAGCCCTTTGTTCTTCCCTGCCGTCTGACACACAGTGCGGGGTACTGGTGCTGGAAGGCAGGGCAGGCTGAAGCCGTACCTCCTCCTCCTTTCTGATTTAAAAGGCTGCATCCGAAAAATGAAAAGCTTTTTCTCTCTGCCATGCAGAGCTCCGCCAGAGCTGCGGTAGGGCAGACCTCTGCTTTATTCCTGCAAGCATTTTCTCCTTTTTTCTTTTTTCTTCTTTCTTTCACCCACGCCCTCTCACAGCGCTTCTTTTGGCATCCCAGAAGCATGGAAAAATCCCTCCCTTACATAACGGTACTTTTCACATCCCCAAGGCAGCCCCCCTCCCTCGGGAAGAAAACAAGCAGGCCATTCACTGACGAGCTGGGGAAGGTCACATCCATCTCTCCTCCCCCAGGTTTGGGCTGCCCTCTGCCCGGCTGCTCGTCGTCAGAAGAGTTAACAAGGACGGTGCCGGTAGGTGGTGTCCAAGAATAGCTGCTGCTCTGCAGTGCCAGTGGAACCTGTGCTGCACCAAGGGCTGCCCTGCACGGCAGGTGGGTGCGGGGAGCTGCGGCAGCACTGCGTTTGCTGCACCTTCACTGTGATGGCTGCTGCCTTCTTCCAGTCTTCAGGCTGCTTTCCACAAACAGGCACCTCTCTTCACAGATCAATCCTTGGCAGGAGGTGGCCGGGGGCCGGATCGGGTTATTGCTGTAAGAGGGGCCAGAGTTCCCATTTCTCTCCTGAAGCACTTCACACAGAGGGTGGTGACGCACTGAACAGGCTGCCCACGTAGGCTGTGGATGCCCCATCCCTGGAGGCATTCAAGGCCAGGCTGGATGTGGCTCTGGGCAGCCTGGTCTGCTGGTTGGAGACACTGCACATAGCAGGGGGTTGGAACTGGATGAGCATTGTGGTCCTTTTCAACCCAGGCCATTCTATCATTCTATCATCACTTGAGGCAAAACCCAGCCTGGGAATGCTGAATATGAACATGAACATGGACATGTGTGTTTGCACACGTAGCGTGCAAAAATGTAAATGACCTCTTCAGCTGAATCCAGCAAAGACATTAAGTACATTTAACCGTGTTGGAGTCTCCATTCAGCAGAAACAGAGGTGTCCACCACAAGCATCCCCTGTCCTGGAGAAGGCAGCAGTGGTATAACTAGACGTGTCTTGTGACTTCTTGGCTGTACGTAGAGGCAGAACTTTGGGATGGGAAGGCAGGGCTGGATGGCAATGTGTGAACATTTGTTTTTCCCCTACTGCTGGGAAAACGGGCAGAGGGGAGTGACCAGCATTGCAGGGAAGGGCTTCTTTGCCTTCTTGTCACCAACACCAGCACCAGCCACTATGATTTTCAGGGCTCTTCTGACTGTTCTCCTTCAGTCTGCTGTGAGAAGCAGCCCATGCTTAGTGCTTGGCCTGGCCAAATCCGACCCTTCTTAATGCCAGAAGTCCTTCTTCACAACAACTGCAGAGGGAAACCCCCTTCAGTGTACTGATGTACTGGTGCACAGTGCACTGCTGTATTTCCTTCCCCTACATTATCGTGCTCCAGTCAGTTCCCTTTCCCTCACCTTGTGTTTCTCCCATGGAAGCCTTTGGGGCAGCCTGCTCTTTCCTCACAACACTGTCAGGCCCATTGTTGCTTGCCCTTAAGTTTTAGTGGGGTAAAAATGACAGCTAAGTAAGCTGAGCAAACACCAAACAGGTCATCTGCTTGTGGCTGGAACCACAACCTGCCATTCACATTCACAGGTATCACTCTGACACCCCTTGCCATGCTTGTATCCCCTTCCATTCTCATCAAAAGCAGGTACTGACCAGGCTGTGAGCAGCAAGCTGCCTGCTGACCCTGCTGAAACATGTTATGTCAGCCAGGGGTAGAAATATGTCCCTGTTTTTGCAAGCCTCACTTTGCTGCAATGTGATGAGCCATCAGTAAAAGCTAGAAAAACCTCATCCTGAGAATTTTAACTTGGTTTGCTTCCTAGAGATAGACAAATGAGTGCAGACACATGCCGCTGTGCTCAGGGAACCACGGGGAGAGCAGTCTGATCTGCTGCAAAAGCTCAAGGTCAGATTTTGATCCCAAACAGGAAAAGGATGTCACTGAGGTAGCAGCGAACCCTCCTGACTTGCTGAGACGACTTCTATCACAGCTGAACAAAAAATGGTAAGCCAGATGGGTGGAGAGACCTCCAGAGAGCCTGCAGAGACGCCACAGGCACCTTCATCTCAGAGCTTTTATGATAGCTGGTAGGGCACAGGGAGGAACCAGAAGTGTGCAGCTCTGCACCAAGGCTGCGTAGGCACTGAGAAAGCAGAGTTTGAATATAGCTGGCCTGGAGTCAGTGAGAGGGGTGATCCTTTCCTCTGCTTTGACACCACTTACTTAGAACAGAACACTGTAATGCCATCCTTCTCTGTTGTCAGCCTTTGGAGGGAGCAGCTGCTGAATGCGGCCTTTGAAGAAGCGGTGTCTCACTTATCTCATCTCTCACCTCTTTGCACAGCCTCTTATTTCAGGCGCGTGGCACTGCTTCCAGGAACAAGGGGTAGCCTGGTGCAGGCCTTGGTGGCCGCAGGTCCTGGTATGCCTGAGGGGAAGCTGAGGGCCAGGTGGGAACGCAAATGAGACAGGCTGCAAGGAAAGGAGCCCAAGCAAATGGTGCGTGGTGTGTGGTGCTGTGGCTTCATCCCAGAGCACTGACCTCAGAGACTGGGATGGCAGCGGGGGCTGCCAGCAGAGAGCAGTGGGGTGGGAGATGTGTGGCAAACTGTCCTTTCCATGGTGAGGATGAACGACGAGGAACAAGCTGGTGTCTCACATGTGCACCATGCAAGCTCCCAGCGCTCGCCCACGTTCACTGAACTGACCAAAGGCTATAGGTGTATCTCACGGCCACCTGGCTTGTCTCCCCTCTGTTCAGGCCAACACAGCTTTGCCCTATTGGGACTGCTTGTCTCGTTAACCTCACAGCAGCTGCTACCTAACAGAGATGGCAACGAGATCCAGAGACACAAAGGGAAGTTGGGAGAACTGGTTTGTGTTCCCATCTCTGCTACCGATTCGCTGTACATCCTTGAGCAGGCAATTAAGTTCAGTATGCCTCAGCTTTCCCCACTTTAGAGCAGTGATAATTACATTTATCTCCCTTTGTGAAGAAGAAGGGCTTGGCGACGTTTGGATGAGAGCCCTCAAAGAGCCCAGTGTTGTTGAAGTCAGTTATAATAACCACGGCCCTCCTTGAATTTATACAAGTTGCCCCATTCCAGCGACTGTTTCATAGATGAGGCATTAAAAACAGGAGTGTAATTACGGAGTGACTCCACATCCTGCTGCAGGCTCCTTGCATTGCATTTACTGGGCTAACCCCAGCTCACCTAACGCCTGCTGGTTACCTTGCATGGGTTCTAAGGGAGATGTCGGTTTTGCAATGACATGACTGCCGCTGCAGAGCAACCGTGTTTTTGTCACAGTCTGCTGCTGATTAAAGAGCACCGTAACAGCTTTTAACTTCTGAAATAACAGTGCAAAGTCCTAAGTTACAGGGAATTCTGGCATTGCATAAATGACCCTTTTTCAGAACAAGGTTAAAAAAAAAAAAAACAACCTATTGCTCTTCAAAGATGTTTAGTCCCCCGATTTCTCTTTAGCAGCGTGAATTTCAAGTGAGATCTCGACAAAGGAAATAACTCAAGTAGTACTGGTCTTTACAGTGACGAGCCACTCTAAGTTTCATGAGATTTCACTTAGTGGACCAGTGGGGAAATCCTACCCCTTACACGATGCATGAGCTCATTTCACAGGCAGCAAGGACCGTGCTTCATATTCTGTGTCAGCTCCCGAAAGCTCACCAAGACGGAGGCAGAACTCACTGCTTTTGCTGCTGATAGATATCAACGTGTGAGCAAGCTACAGCCTCAATGTGAACAACACCTGAACCCATGGTAATGAGTTGAACAATGCCAGGGAACAACCTTGAGCCCTGCGAGCAGATCTATACTGTTCTATTCTTTAGGAAAGCGCCTGTCCTGGTTTGACCCAGGGCAGCCAGCGGCTCCCAGGCCAAGCCTGGGTTAATGGCAGGAGTCAGCACAGAGCACAGGCCTCCCTCAAAGCAGATTTTACATGTATTCCCTGTATGGGAAGCACAGAGAGGTTTACCACAAGTACAAAAACCCAGTGGGGCCGCAGGATGGGACCTACGGATCTCAACAGCTCCGTCACACTTTTAGACTCAAAGAAAGGAGGCACACAGCAGAAAGGGTTAATGGGTTAATGGCACAGGTCGGATGTGGCTTGTTCCAGAAACAGGGAGCGACTTAAAAGCCCCAAAAGAAGAGGGAAGTGTCTGCATTTGCAAATGTGTGCACGTCTCTCCGGCTGTGAGTGCATACATGCACATTCAGGGGGAAAAACCTCCCAGGAGAACCACAGAACATCCAGCACCGGATTACAAGGAAAAAGAGATGCTGAGATCTTTGAATGAATTATTTTCGGTGAATCACTGTCGCAGTTTAAAGCCCTACCAGCATTTCCAGAAAAACTTTCGGTTATGTAAACAAATGTAAAGAAAACAAACAAACAGCCAAGGACATCTGAAGATAAAAGTCTTGAGATAATAAGATTAAAAACCTTCATAAAGATGTAGAAGCTGCACTTCCACGGACTTCGACACTCATAGCTGAGTTTCTGCAAAATGCTTTAGCTCCAAGCTGGTGGGCTTGGACAGTTTAAGCCTATGGGCCAGAGATCATCCTGCCATGCCCCACATCATTGGGCTGACTTTCGCTCAACAAAGCACAGAGATACCTCTACAGGTGATGCCATGTCAGGGCACTGGTAAGCAGGGCGGAGGGACTCTTCCTACTGAAAGCAATCCTGATTTGCTACTGCACTACTGCTGTTGTAACGCTGCATGTGTCCATCATTGCCAGCCAGAATAATCAGCCAAGAAATGCATTGTCTTCCCTATGAAGTTCTCCCCTAACAAGCGTTTATTTGGGCCCGCTCTGAACGTTGAAAATACTAAGGGTTCTCTGAGAAGAGCTCACACGCTTAGATATGGCCAAAACAGAGGGGGGGGGGGGGGGGGGGGGGGGGGAAGGAAAAGCTTGTGCAGTAGTAGATATGGGTTGACGCGTTTCAAGGCAAACATTTCAGGCTGAGAAGCTGCTGCACAGATCACTGGCTGCCAGAGGGGCCGTCTGCCAAAACCCTTCTGAAATTCAGCTGCGGTTGTAGGCAGCCAGTGAGAAAATGCCTCGCATAGCAGCGCAAACCTCTGTTATCCCAGCACAAAACAAAGACGGGATGCAAATGGAAGCCTTGCGTGGCTGGCTGGAGATGAACCCTCGCTCCCTGGTTCTGGATGCAACCCAGTGAAGTGTGAGGCAGAAGGGGACAGAAGTACGCTCACTCTCGAGCTTATACGCAGTGAGAATCCTGCTCGCAAGTTCTTCTGAAAGTGTTGCAACCAGCATGGCTTGGTTGAGTTACGTGGTATGGCTGAGTTACATAAGGCTTCTGCCACGTCAGGGCTGATGGAGCAGGACCTGACGGTGCCTCTGGCTGCAATGCCAGGGCTTTAAATACCGGCTGTGCCGCGGGCGTCCCGGGCAACCCAGGGAGGGTCATGATGTCAGCTGGTCAATCTGTATCAAGGCTGTAAAACTAAGCTGAGTGCTTCCTGTCCTCTTCCACTTCTGCCTGTGGGGACTCCGTGTAACCCCGGGCGGAGCCGCCCTCCTATCCTGCAAGATGTGTACAACAGCACTCAGTGCAGAGGGAGAGGGACGGGCTGAAACAAACCCCCTGACAGAGCACACTAATTGCTTGGCTTTTTTCCCCCTCCGATGCTTTCACATGTTTCCCTCGTAGACTTTCTATGCCTTGAAGACCTCTTCTGTTACAGGAGCCCACATCAGCCTGCAGTGATGCTACGCCTGAAGAGGAAAGGAATCGTGTACCTTCCAAAACAGAGTTTTTCTGGCTTTCCTGACAGGTATTCTGCTTGTCATCTGTTTGCATGGAAATGCCTTCAGGGCAGAAGGCTTCTGTGTTGCCGGTTATACCGTGCATTCTGTTGGTATCTATCACACACAAAAAAAGTTGTTGTTTTTAATTAAGACGGGCTGAGCAGGAATGGTGCCCTATAGCTGCAGTGGGAGCTGTGCCCAGGTGAGTGGGAGGTGAGACTAGCAGTCTGGAGACACGCTGAGGATCACAGAGGTCAAGCAGGGGATTTCTCTCCCTTACTCTGGCTATTTACACTGTAAGCAACAGACCTCCTCCCCATGTGTTCCTTCTACACTCTGCAGATTCTTACAGAACGCGGTTCACCCCCACCTAAAATAGGTGTTGGGAATGCCAGATTCTTGGCTTTGCAGCAATTTTTATCTTTATAAAGGGGGTGTCAATATCAGGCTGGTGGTGCCTGAGCTGAAAGTCATGAGATGAGTCTGATTCCAACTCACTTGACCCCTCACAGCTGCCATTCGCTATGGTGAAGGTGGGGATATATGTGAACTGGAAGCCTGTGAATGAAAAACAGTGCCAAGCTTGTTTTATTTACAGTTACATTCAATTACAGGACCAGCTTTCCCAACATATAAAGATAAAACTTGCTCTCGCTAGCATAATTTATACTGGTTCCCATAACCCAAGCATTTTTATGCCAGAACAACCACATACACCCCTGCTATGCAAGTACTTCAGCATTTAAACGCCCCAGAACTGTCATTAAACATAACTTTCCCTATGTAACACTGCTCCACAAAAATCATTTCTAAAGGAGCTACACCCTAGGCAAAGAGGACGAGATAGATATCCCTGTCAGACCGCACAGAAGAAACATGCACCAATACCTCGCTGACAGTTCTGTGCTGTAGAAAGCCCGCCAGGTTAGGAAGTGAGATTAAATACAAAAAAGCTATCCAGCTGTTCTCTGGCACAACACTGAGGGGATCAATGAGATAGAGCTGCTCTGAGGGAAAAAAAAATGCTTAGTGCAGCACCATTGCGACTATATATTGATGCAGAGTGACCACAGGGCTTGTCCATTTAGCTAGCCTACCACTTTCAGAATGGGTGTTGGTGTGTGCCATCGCTCAACACTTCTGCTTTCGGAAAGCTCTGATGGATTGTCTGAACAGTCTCCCATAAGGATGCTGAAATTGTCTGAACAATCTTTCATAGGGATGCTGAAATCAGTGCAGCTAGTGAAACAAGTGACAGGAAACGTGGCCATTCCAGGACCAGGCACTCACAGGACACCAACTTGCTAATCAGGTCATGGGCCCTGGGCAATATGGCAAATATGGCAACTTTGGCTCTGAAGGGCAAATGGAAAGCTTAACAGCAGATGGTTTGGTCAGCAAATGCCCTCCAGCGCCCCTAGGTTAAAAGGCACACAGCTTCCTCAGGAATAGGGCATGCCAGCAGGGAGTGGCTAGTGACTTTGGTATGTAACTAGAAGTTAAATATGATCACTGCAAAATAGGGAAATAATATAACTTTTTGGCACAGATGGCTTTGGGAAGAAGGTTGTACCATGCATGGAAAGCCCCCTTCAGGTGAGAAGAACGTGAGGCTGGGAGCTGCCCGCCAGAACTGAAACTGCAGGAGGAAGCCACAGAGAAAAGATGGGGAGATTAGCAAAAGGGAGTGACGTAGGGAAACTGGAAGGATCTGGAGGAGACTTGGAGGAGGGAACAGCTGGAAAACCTGCTTTGTTTAGTCAGTGGACAAAAAAGGCTGCCCATCCATCAATAACTATTACTCACCTTTGATGCCCGGACCCCAGATTGGCAAAGGGTTTAGGTGTGGTGACAGCAACACCGACACCTCCCTTTGAAGTGCCTGGCTCCAGAAGTGGAATTCCCAATCTCCATCTGCACATCTACACATTCAGTATGAGCCACTGGCAGAAGCAGTCACGCAGAAATGGGATGTGCCAGATTTGGCAGAAACGACCAACGAGGAAAGACCTGCCGCCTTCAAAACAAGAGGCCTGTTTCTTGCTTGACCTTTCATGTTGCTTGGTGCATCAATTGTGGGGACCAGAATGTTTGCCAAAGACAAAGGAGACATGGAAGTGCCACCTCCGGCCTAACAGAGATCAAGACAGCATCTCCTTTCAAAGCACCCACATCAGCTGGAGGGAAGGAAGTATTCCCCTGGCTGTCTCGACACCAGCCCATTGGGCCATAAGGAATGTAAGGCCCATGGATCAGAAAGGACTACGCAGCCCAGTAAGAAGGATATTCTCCTGGTAAGGTGTGAAGAAGAGGGACCTTCAAGCAGCTGTCCCCATCATTTGTGTATTTCCTCTAACTCTTTTGGAACAGCAGTCTGCAAGTCTGAGGGACGTATTAGTAACCCACAAAAAGGTTCAGTGTGAAGAGAAGAATATAAATGAAGCACTCAGGGATGTAAAACACTCAGTAGGCAACCAGAAGCCTAAGAGGCACTGCTAATGAGTGAGGGCTTTCCCCTCCAGTTAAAACATCTCTCCAAGAGCAACCAGTCATGAGGGCAAAAAGAAAACTCTGTTTAGCAAGCTTACTTTCACTTGCAAACTCTGCGTTGAGGTCCTATAATTGATAGTCTCTGGTGCTTTTGAAAACAGATTCCCAGTGCTTGATGACAGCATGGGAGAGCTAAGAGACTCACTTACCACACCACCGGCTCAGAGTTTGGTGCTTGGAAAATGGGCCTCGGTTTTCCTACCTGGAAAACTGAAGTACTACTAAGCCTTTGAGGTCTGCCCATAAACAACGCCCCCGAGGCCCGTGGCAACAGAAGTATGAAGAGATGCTCTAATAACAGAGATGCTAAACAGTATTATCACAGGTTGCGTGATACAGCGTGCCATGATATTTAAAATATAAAGAAAGAAAGTCTGCTCTGTTGATATATTACATCTGAGATTAGTAATCTGAGAAGCAAATGTATTCAGGTCTGCCAGCAGACACCACGGAAGAGACATATAAGGCAAAGAACCTGCAGGCTTTCTAGTAACGTTAATCTGCATTTATATAGCACATTTCTCTTGATGATCTTGAAAAGTTTATTATCAAAGCTCTCACAGCGCTCCTGTGGGCTAAAAACACAACACGGCCTCTTTTTAATTGATGGGTAACTTGGACTTAATCAAGAAAAAAGGAGCTGAAGGTCAAAGAGGGTGAATGACAAAGCTAGACAGCCTATCCCTGCTAACCATCTTTCCCAGCACCAGTCTGAAGAAGCAGAAAGCAGGCAGGGATGCACTGTTCATCAGAAGGTCACACTGCAAGCCATTTCAAAGCAGTTACCTTGGCCAGTAACCATCAGCTGCGTTGCACAGCTTGTGACAAAGGTAGGCAGGCTGTTTCCCATGCCATGAGCTGGCCTCCCACGACAGCCCACCCAGCAGCCCCCTGGGGAGCCCTGCCAGCCACCTCCACGTGTGTGACACAACCACAGCATGGCTGCCCTCCTAAAGGCAGACGCCTGATTTTGTGTCCTGGCTCCCAGTGATTTTGCTCCTTCCTACCATATGAGTACAGATGGATAATCTTACACGTTATGTCTGCTCCTCATTGGCGGATCCCTGCATCAACTCACAGACACATTATACCGTGAAACTCCATGCACAGAAGACCTGTGGCATCCACAGCCTACTTGTAATGGGCCTGTCAAAGCTAATAAAACCAGTCTCTTATCAGTAAGCTTCAGTTTCCTGCCAAGGAGGCTGAACAGCCACCTAAAGGATTTTCAGAGCTCAAAGATCAAGAAAGACTGAAAATCACTACTTCAGAAATTCCCACCAAAAAGCTCATTCAGCCTCTCCGTCTCTGTGTGATGAGATGTGACAGGACCGGGCCCCGGGGCAGCATGGCTGCAGGCGTAGAAGTCTTCTCACCAAGAGGTAGGATTCATCAACTGAGTGACTTAAAGAGTCTGACTTAATAGCGAGCCTCTGAGGGCTCAAAGAAGATGCGGCCACAGAGTTGGAAGAGCAATTTGGAGGCATTTTGTGTCTTCCCTTGGAAAGCACTTTCCAGTAAGATGGAACAACTGTACTGAATCAACATAATGAAGATCCTTGCTGTACCACCCTTTATCTTTCAGAACTCTACGGAGAAACACGTTTAAAACCACAGATCTGCAAGGTAAAAATGTTAACCGATCGCATAGTTCCATGGGGTAAAACATCCCTCATGTTGCAATGCCAAGATATAGGTCTGTGTGTGCATGCATGGGTGTATGCATGCAAGCACACGTTTTTTGTGACTCACTGGTTCATAGCAACCATGCCTGACAGAAAGGCTCAGAAATTCTCAAGTGCCTTAAACTTTGGGGGAAATGGACAACAAAGCTGGAGAGCCACACTCCATCAGTGCCCTTGGTGAGGGAAAGGCCACTGGCACCTCATGACTGCACCATCGAAGGCCAACATCACAGAAGCCTTGGACAGAACAGAAGGAAACCAGGCTTTGCTGGCTGCGTGGTTTGCTGCTCTCCCTGCAGCGTCACGGTGCCTTCATTGCACCTGGGACCTGAACCATCCTGATTAAGGGAGGGAAGGTTTGGAGATCTCGCCCAGCTCCGGCGCTGACCGGCTAAGCCAGCCACTTCCCCCTGCACCTCTGCTTCCTCATCTTTGAAATGAGAATTATGACCTCTGTAAGACACTTTGATGTCCACATACGGAGCGTGCTGTGGCAAACAGACCTGTTCTCTCTATTTTAAATACCAGCTAACGTATTACTGTGTTTTTTTTTTTTTTCCTTTTGCTTATTCACACTTATTATTAGAAATGGAAATCAATGGACTACCTTGAAAGAAAAAAAACAAAAAAAGCACAAACAAATGCTTTGGATCCGCCTCCTCTTGTAAAGATAATTATGGGAGAGAAAGCAATTTTGAAACAATGGATGGCAAAGCGCAATGCTCAGAGACCATAGGGCACAATGTGTTTCTCCAAGGCTACCGCTGAAATCCACCCCATGGTTCACTGTTGCAATATTCCTGTCCTCCTCCCTTTTTCAAGCCATGCACAAAACTTGCTTCCCAAATAAATTATTTAGCCCCTGACTGCTGCAGTGCACAGCAGGACGCCTGTCAGAGCAAAGTGTTACTAATGGAGGATACCACACATGATCCAAGAGGGAAGATGAGTTCAGGCTGCCGCAACGCCTTAGTGAGAACACAGCAGAGGCAGTGAAACCCTTGCTCCATCAGCTGCCCAGAGACACTGCAAAACCACGCAGCACAAAGCAGAGCGTCCATCTGTCTGTCGGTGCCTTCTCAGGAATGGCCTTGTTGTGCCAACAGCTGTGCCAACTGAACTGGGATCATTCAAAGGCACTGTTAGAGGATTGTAGGGCAGCCATCAGTCTTGTGTGTTCATTCAGACTTCTGGGACTCGGTCAGATGCTGACTCTGCTCCTCATGCACCCAAAGCAGCACACTGGTTTGGACCACCCAGTTATACCCAGCAAATCCATGGGGGGCACTGCCCTGCCCACACGCTCACAGTTCGCTTTGCATAAAACTTTAACTGCTGGGGCTGGCAGTTAAAGTGTGAAGATGTGATTCTCATGTTCCAGGTTTCATTTGCAGAAAGCACTGTAAAAGCAGGATTAATAAGGCGGGTCTATTAACTTATAAACAAAGAACATTTTCTGTGGTGCCTCTAAAATAACCAACAGCCCCCGCCCAGTCCTGCAGACCATGCAAAGTAACAGGAAGCCTCTTTGAGATAGAGCAGTCACTGAGAATTTAAAACACGCAAAGAAAGGCCTTTTGAGATGCTGATACTTATGGCTAAAAGCCCCTTAGTCTTCTTCCACGTCCTCTGGAAGATGTGATGAAGACATGATGATGCGTAACGCATCGTGTTCATGAACTCCTCGCTTTAAATTCGTGGGGTTGTCTTGGAAATGATGACATCTTTGACACACGCGACGGTCCTTCCTGATCCTAGATTTCAGTTCTGGGAAAAACAGCCAATTCTCCAACTGCCTTCCACGTTCAGGAGATAGGAAAAAAAAAGAAAAAAAAAACACAAAGGAAAATTAAAAGCCAAGCCTTTGTGAAATGGCAAAGAACTCCAAACTGAAACTGAAAGAAAAAAGAGCGAGGTTTGTGATAAAACAGCTGAGGGCAGATAACACCGAGGAAGCCCCACACAGGACACAGCAGGAAAGCCCAGCCTCCGAGTCATCCAAACACAGCGTCCTGTGGGGATGCCTCCAGCTCCTGCTGCAGCCTCACAGCATTAGCTCTGCCTGCCCCACGTGTTTGGACATCGATGCTCTGGGGAAGAGCAGAAAAACCCTGAACGTGAATAGCCTTCAACCCACAGCCAACCTCTTATCTGACATACCTTTACGTACGTACCTTGGTTCCCGGTGCAGAATCCAGTAAACAATCTGCAAGATAAATACTGTTGATACACATGAGCTCTGCACCAGGGCACGGCAGTTGTGTGCAATCAAATGACTCACTTGGGCCAATCTCCTCAAACACCGGTTTGCTCGATCGCTACTACTGAGAGGCCCAGAAAACTGAGTTTTCCACTGGACTCATGCACAGCGAGGGCCTTGAAGCCCTAAGGGCAAGGCTCAGAGCAGAATGATTCAGGAAGCAGCAAGAAGCAAGGAAGCCACACAGAATAAATGTCAAGTTTGAACTTAAAGCTGCGAAACAATCTGTATAAACACCAGACACTGCGGGCAGCCAGCTGAAGAGGGGTGCTGCTCCTGGTCCTGGATTCCCTCCTCCATCCACAAAGATGTGAAAGCATTAACCCGTGAAAACGCATAGGTGTTTTACACACCCTGCCTGCACTGTCCGTACTGATAACTGTCATGTGTGTTTCCTGTAGGTGAGCACAGGAGGACAGGTTTATGAACATTTCTGCAGGGATGTGGCACCTTGCACTTCAGGCTCAATAAGCAGTGCCAGGGGAATCTCCTTGGCTCTCTTTGATGCTGCGTGGCAAGAGAAGCCCCATGTCTCCCATTCTGCTCTCCAACCCATTGCTGGCTTCCACCGAGACCCACCCTCTTCAAAGCTCTGCCCTGGGCCCCTGCATAGGGCAAATTTACACAGGGTTGAGTTTGGCGTCCCAGGACTCTGTCTGATGACTGCAGTGGCAAAGCCACCGAGCCCCAAGAGAAGTAGCCCCTCATCTATCAGCACTGCAGCATTTCTGAAAGGAGAAACCCCTCCGGACTGTTCTGCACTTGGCTCAAGCCACTGAATCAGACCTATTGCCAGACCCTTCTGTATCACATTGCTCAGCTCTGAAAGAGTCTTAGAAAAAATGAGGACTTCAGTGCCGTGCCACCCAGAAACCAAAGGAAGCTTCCACGAAACCAGCAAACACCCTCTTACCAGCACTGTTAAAAAAAAAACAACAAAGCAAATCAAAGAGGTTGTACGAGTGAGCCTATAAACCCAGGCGTGAGGAGAGCGGTGTCAGTGGTAATGGGGCAAGAAAGGCAGGGTAATTACACCACACCAAAATTGCAATCGTGCTGCATTCCTTCTTGGTGAAGGCCAGCTGAGAATTAGATACACCTCTTTAAATCATCACAGGGAGTGGCTGCAAGATACAAGGTGCCGGGATTAAGATGATGTTCTGGGTTTGCCAGTTCTCAGCAATGGCTTTGGTGGCTGGGCTGGGCACATCATTAGCTGTTCCCAAACGGCATTCGCACCGTGCCACTTCTTCTTAATCTGTACACAGTTCTAAGTATTTCAGGAGTCTCAGGTTCCCACTGGGTTGTACAAGCCCTGAGCTGGACGGCAAAGTCTACCCATGAGGGCTTTTGTACTTGGCCAACAAGTCGGTCTTAGCGACACCCTAAGTCGTAATTATTTCAGTGGAGCACAAATATTTATCATGTTGTCTCAGCTACCACCACCAGCCCTACAAGCTCAGCCCGTGGCTGAGATGAGGCGGGCAGATCTCCTCAGCTGGAGAAAGCCTCCCTGGAAGAAGGCACGGGAGCAGCCATCACAGTGGCATGTGGGGGGAAACGCTGCTCTGGCTCTCCTCGCTCATCCCCGGTTTCAATGTCCTGGGCTGCCACAGGGCGAGAGGAGAACCTGGCATAGAGACAGAAGCACACAGAGCAGTCAGTGCCTGAAAAACACAGCAAGGGCCTCCCCCCTCCCGGCTTCGCACCGCAGGTTGTTCCAGGCACTCCTTCCAAGGCCAACAGAACAAACACTGCGTTTGTGCTCATGTGTGGAAAACGCGCCAGAAAAGACAGACACGAGGCAAAGCAGCTGGCCAAATGGCCACGTCCTGCTATTTAATTATGGCAAAACAAAAACAGCCACGCAACAAAGACATAATAATGACGACCTCTCTCCTCACAAGAACTCGTGGCACAAAGGACAGGCTGGCCTGATTTTATGTCCTATAAACTTAATCTTATCCAGTGAAGCGGCTCCTTGTACAGCCGGCGGAAAGACGACGAGTTACGAAAAGAGCTCTTTGGGCACCGTGTACCACTGCACCACCAACTCGAGATGGAAAAGCGTAGGGCGCTTTGTCTTCTCTCTCAGGCCAGTCACAGAACAGCACAGTGCTGCTGAGGGCAGAGGTGAGCAGCACAAGGGAGCTGACAAAGCCATCGGGTCTACCTCTGGTTCCTCGCCGGTGAACTCATGCGTGCCGTCGGCTCACCACTGGAAAGCCAACCATTTCTCACGTGTGACGGCTGTGTGTTACTGTGCTGCTTATGAACTCAGTCTCCTGGCTGTATTTGAAGGTGCTTTTCCATGCGGTAGGGCTGACACCCAATGTTTTGGCATGAAGAAAACAGTCTGGTAGTTCTCCAAGGCCAAGACCACAGGGATCCCGCTGCCTGCGTGCCCGGCTGTGCCGGTACGGCTGAAGAAGCCACGGCTTCCATGTGTGACATCCACCAGAGGCTTACGTACAAACATAAGCCCTGATGAGCCAACTCCAACTGGGCATCCAGAGATGAAAACATCCCCAAATTAGTGGACGCCGCTGAAGAAGTAACCAAGCATCCGCACATTTGCACAACCATCACTTACTCCCGGTAGCTTTTGATTTCTCGAATGGCATCACCTAGCGATTGGAAGCATTTCCCAACAGATACGCTCGGTCATATTGAAACCCCAAGTATTGCAATGACTGAGCTTCTTCCACAGCACTTCAGGCAGCGTGAGTAATTAATCCTCACGGCGGCAGCTTCGTTCATCCACCCGGCCCGACGCGCACTGCGGGCGGCATGAGGCACGTGCACGGTGCCGGTCACGTCGCCAGAAGGTCGTTTACGCCACCGAACCCCAAACGTGAGGAAGCGACGGCAAAACCCCCTCCAGACCGTCACCCCCAGGGCCCTACGCCCGTCGGCAGCGCCACGACGGCGCTCTGGTCGGGACGGGTCGCTCGTGCCGCGGTGAAGGCGGCGCATTCCTCATCCCGCCGCGC
This sequence comes from Gallus gallus, assembly GCF_016699485.2. Lineage (NCBI taxonomy): Eukaryota > Metazoa > Chordata > Aves > Galliformes > Phasianidae > Gallus > Gallus gallus. The sequence continues at coordinate 9,912,644 of NC_052534.1, forward strand.
CGCCCCACACGGCTCAGGACCGCTCCGGCTCCGAGCGCTCGCCATCCCGAGGGGCGCGCAGCCCTCCCGCCGCCCCCTCCCCGCCACGGCCTACCCCGGCCCAGCGCCGCCCCCCGGCCGCCCCCTCTCCCTCCGGCTCCTCCTCAGCGGGGCCGAGACCCCGCGGGGCCGGGGCTGCGGCCGCCCCTCCCGCCCACTGCCGGCCGGGCCGCGCCTCGGGCCCCTCCGCCCGGCTGCCGCGCCGCGGGGCAGAGCTGCGGAGCGGAGGAAGCCGCGGCATCCCCGCCCTGCCCGGCTCCCCGCAGGCCAGGGGCTGGGCTCTCCCCGCTCCCCGCCGGGCGAGGCAGCGCCGGCCACCTCCCCTTCTGCTCTTCCTCCTCCTCCTCCTCTCTGCCTTCCTACTTCTGCGCCGGCACCGCTCCGGCTTCACCGCTGCCCCCCGAGCCGCCGGGCGTCCCCCGGAGCCCAGCCCTGCCCCGCCGCCCCCTCCCCGTCCCCAGCGCCGCCGCCGCCGCCGCCGCCGCTCGCACAAGATGGCGGGGACCGTGGCCGAGCGGGACGCGCCGGTGAGTGCCGCCGCGGTGCGGGGCTCGGGGAGCGGCGGGCACCTGCGGCGCGGAGGCGGGTGCTGCTGCCGCCGCCGCCGCCGCTGCCCGGGGCGCGCACCTGCGGAGGGGAGAGGCGGGGGGCCGGGAGGGGCCCTGCTGCTGCCTCTGCCTGCCTCAGCGCTCTGCTTTCTACCTGCAGAAAATAGAGGACGGGCATTTAAACAACTCCCTGGGATCCCCGGTGCAGGCTGATGTGTACTTCCCTCGGCTGGTAAATTGTTTTTTTTTTTTTCTTTGCTGCTTTTATTTTTGGACTCGCTTTTAACAACCTTCCCCCCCCCCCCCCCCCCCCCCCTCCTTCACCCTCCCCCCGTTCGGCTGCACAACCGAGTGACCCGCCGCCCCTCTCCTTGGCAGATCGTCCCCTTCTGCGGGCACATCAAAGGAGGGATGCGGCCGGGGAAGAAGATCCTGGTGATGGGCATCGTGGACCTCAACCCCGAGAGGTGAAACCCGCCGGGCCCGGCCGGGAGGGTGGGAGCCCACACACACACACACACACATAGGCACACACAGTCTCTCCTTTCTACAGAGGGATTATTTTTATCGCTTTAAATATAGCGTGCTGGTTTCTCCTTTGACCCATAGAGGGGGCATTTCTTTACCGGTTCCCGTTTCCCAGCGTTTCACTTGAAGGAAAGGAGGACTCGCGTCGGATCGCATAGGCACATACACATGCGGCACACGCGCCTATCTGTGCGCTGTAGTATCTGTGTGCTGTCCTTTGCCCTGCAGAGCTCTTCGGGCATTCCCTGCATGAGCTCTGTGCTGAGAAACAGCTGCGTTTGGGGTTTCCGTGCTCGTGTTCTGGCTGAATGAAAGCGCTTGTGTTTGCGTTGCAGCTTCGGCATCAGCCTGACCTGTGGGGAGTCGGAGGATCCTCCTGCAGATGTGGCCATCGAGCTGAAAGCCGTATTCACAGACAGGCAGTTCATCAGAAACTCGTGCGTAGCTGGAGAGTGGGGAGAAGAGCAGTCGTCTATTCCTTACTTCCCATTTATACCGGACCAGCCTTTTCGGGTGAGTGCGTGCCATCTCTGGTAGCTTACCCGTGCTTGCTTTTGGCTGCGGTGCCGATGGCCGAGTTGCTGCTATGGATCACACGCTGCGCTGTGCAGAGCCTGCTTCTCTGCCGCCTTGCACCTGCAGGCAGTTCCGATGGGGCCGTAAACACATCACAGGGTGTTATGACAAGTCGGAGGTTGTAATGCCGTGTGATGAAGCGTGCTTCCCGAGCTTAGTTTTATAGCTATAAATTAAGAAGTACCTCTATGTTATTACTGCATTTCAAGTTATTGCCGGAGAATGTAAATACTCCGTGGGACTGCCGTGGGTTTGGATGAGTTCTATAATGGACGTAGCGTTGGCAGTTCAGCGCAGCTCGTGAGGATCTCGTTCATCCTTTTCCTCCAGGGATGCTACACGGAGGTTGGCCGTGGCCCTTTGTGTCAGCAGGTTAAATAGCTAAGGGATAGTGCTATTCTTCTGTGAACCCTGGGATTAAGTCTCCTGCCAAATTTAAGCCCACAGTCACTTGGAAGTAGCGTACGTGGAAATCCCGTGTGCCCGGGATGGACTGGGTTGACCTAGAAGCAGATTCCCATCTGTGGTGTTTATGGCCATGTGAAGATGTCTTTGCTAATCAGGACTAACAAAGTATGCAGCTGCAGAGGGCTGCTTCTCTCTCAGCAGTTTGACTACGTGAGAAAAAGGGCTGCACGCCTTCTCCGTGCGGCTGACCCAGAAAAACCCTCCCGCTTCCTCCCACCCCTCTTACAAAACCTTGCCGGCCCCTTTGCTTAGTGCCACCATTCTGACCAGCTGCCAAACTCTCGTAATCCTTCTTCTCCCCAAGATAATCTCCCCCAACCCCAAAAGCTCACCGTCTCCCCCGAGGCTTGGGCTTTCAGAGGGTGTTTATGACAGGTTTTGCTGCCTATTGGTTGCGCTCTACTTGCTTCTGCGATCTCCCCCGTCACAGCTGGCTACACCCTTTGGTGCACGTGGGAAATAGAAGGGCGTGGAGCCTTGGTCCTGCTTTGGTTGAGAGGGATGGGCTGCCTGCTGCCATGGGAGGTGGCTGTGCCCTCTGACAGGCCAGACAGATTGCCCAGAGTATGTTCTGCGGGTGTCCCACTAGCGACAGCTGGCACCGGAGGACAGCAGTATTGTGCATTTAGTGTGAGATACTGTAGAAGAGGAGTTGTTCTTTTTTTTTTTCCCCTTTTCCAAATGGAATTTGGGCTCCCAGTTACCTTTGCACCTTTGATGGTCTCCTTCTCAGTGAGTAAATTAAACAGGAGTACTGAAGTGCTCTCGCCAATTACCTGTGATCCAGTTCAATTATCATTCTGGTATGGCCCAGGGTGATCTGCAGAGATGGATTGTAAGCAGCAGCGTTGAGGCTAACCGTATCTTTTACATAACAAGGCCTGGGGCTGGATGCACCTGCTGCAGTGACACCGGAGCTGCACAACAGCATGAGTGCTTCCCTGCTAACGTGGTGCGCTACCTGTGGGCAGGTCCTGTGGGCAGTCTGCTGCTACTTCCTCAGTATGATGTGCCCTAAATCAGACGCACTTCAACTCGCTCAGTTTATCACTCACTTTGCTCCAGACTACCGGCCTCAGAAACAACCCAGGATTTGCACATGGCTTCCCTGCAGATTCGCTTCTCAGCCTTTCCAGACCTGGAGGTCTATGAGGGCGCATACAAAAAATGCATGTTTTGTGCCTTCTCGTCTTGGCTTCCTGATGGGGCAGCTCTAGCAAAGCTTATCCTCAAGGCATCAAGCCACCCTCGATATCAGGAATATTTATCCAGAACGAGTGGTCTAGCTCCTCTCCTTGTGGCTTTTCTAGATTATTTCTCCAGGGCCGTAGGACGAGAGATGAGCTTTATCCTTCCCTCGTGCAGGCTGTGCCTTGTGTGGGCTGTCTGGCTGTATTCAAGCTGTCCTGTGCTACGTCTCCCTCACTGCAGCCCCTAGTCCAGCAGGCAGTCCTGTGTGCAGTCGCCACAGCAGAAGCTTTTTAGTTGCACAGCAGCTGTGTATGTGCAGTTCTGGCGTGTGGGAGTGGAGGGCAAACCTATCCCTCTCATGTTTGCTCTCTTCCACTGAATTAATGGCAGCGTGGAAAACACTGCAGAGGGAGCTGCCCCCTCATTCTGCCGGGAAAAAAAAAAAACCAAATATCTGTAGCCAGGAATGCAAGATTTGGGTTGGATATACCTTTAATTAGCAGTTTGATTCTGGCATTATTCACAGAGAGAAAACCTCCCTGGTGCCAGCAGGACCATAATCTGCAGAGCTGTGCATCAGGGTTTGGGGGTCCTCCCCACCCTGGCTGTGTGAGGCTGGATTAACATCTCTGTGAAGTGCGAGCAGATCCCTTGTAGTGTAACTGGGGTCGTGGGGGCAAAGGGGGCTCAGCTTTCTCTGCTACGTGGCGTGCAAGTAGCAAGATGTGTAACCATACCAACGCTGCTTAAAGGCTAATCCGGTGCTCTTTGCATCCTGTGAAATAACTTCCCAGTTACGTTGTGAACACGGTTCATCATTTTATTTTTTACAGGTTGAGATACTTTGTGAGCATCCCCGTTTTAGAATATTTGTGGATGGACATCAGCTCTTTGATTTTTACCACCGTATTGAAACACTGTCAGCAATTGACACAATAAAGATAAACGGAGATCTTCAGCTTACAAAACTTGGCTGAACTTGTTAGAACTGTAGATTCCAAACCGGCTCAGGTGCCATCGTCTGTGTGGAGAAGTGACAGCCAGCTCTGGACACAACTATAGTAGGAAGGCTGCCCTGTTCCTTTTCTGTGTGCAGTTCTTCACGCCTGTGCCGATGAACTGGGCTGTTGTCTATCCTAATGAAGAACACTGATGGTTAATAGACATCGAGCCATTTTTCTTTGATCAAAATAGCCCACTTGTGCTGGATAATCAAGTTGGAATGGATTCGGAAAGACTTGCAGTCTTGTTTCAAATCTCACAGAAAGGCGATTTCTGAAACACAGCACTAAAATCAGTTACTGCACAGCAGTAACAACAACAACAAAGGCTTTTCTTTTGCAAATATTGTTTCTGCACTGAAGTGGAGTAGTGTAGCACAATGTAGGGCCACATGTTGATGTCCTTACCCGGGGCCTGAGCCCAGTTCCACGGAAATCAATGGCAAATCTGCTATTCACTTTATCGGGGTACAATCAAACTGTTTAGTCCTTAGTCAAGCACAACTCCCATTGATTTCTATGGGATTTTTGCACATGCCCAGGGGCGAGATCTGCCGCTGGTGTTAATCAGCTAACCTCCACGGCTCACAGTGGCATCCTGCTGATTGCTCCCAGCTGCTGATTTGGTCCAAGGACTGTGCAAAAAACGGAATGAGGGTGTGAGGACACTAGCCTGTATATTTTAGTCAGGGTATTTGCATAGAATGTAGATTGTTACAAGTTTTTGCACAATGTACTGTTAATACAATTTTTAAAGCTTATCTGTAGTTTATTTATTTATACTCATTGTATGTATTAGTAAAAATGAACAATCTTACTGATCGTTAAGAACAGCAAAGTGTAAACATTTTGAATGTACAAAATGTCTCGGGTTCTTTGGGTAAACTCCACATATTGTTCTGGAAAATTCGTGTTTCTTATTGAACATTGAGTTACATTTTAACGGAGCCCTCTGGGCCCTGGGAAAATGCGGGCATGGTAGTTGGTGGGGGGAGCTCTTTGCATCTATTCACTAAACTGTTTTTCAGGGCTTACTAACTTTGCTGCACAGGATAGGTTTGAGCTCAAGTCAATCCGTTTTGAAAAATTAAACAGCGAATTTGCAGCTGTGCTTTTATAACTTGAGAAAAAAGTTGAATTTGGCAGTCTCTTAGTTCAGCAAGAGAACTAGCCTCTTTCCAGGGGAGATTTTTTTTGCACTCATTTGAGAACATATTCGGCCTTTGATATGACAATTAAAACTTGTCTAGACAGCCAAGTTATTAATGCTTGAAAATCATCTACTGCACATGAATAATAACTTTTCAAGTAGCTTTTTAAATAGTAGGTATAGCTGTATAAACAGAGTCATTGAGCTACACTATAAATGAACACAACCACTTTTCTTGACTTCTTTAGGACTAAATGCGCTTTTTCCTTGGCTGTTCACAGTAGACCATGGCAAGTCTTTCTGAGTAGTTATAATCATGATACAAACGTGTATTTAGGCAATTTTGAAGACATGTAATGTAGGGACACAGAGTATAAAAACATTCTTTGTGGCACAGTATTAAAAAAAAAAGAGAGAAAAAAAAATCTCACAAGCAGAACTATATTAAGCTCGCAATAAAGAAGTGTTTCAAAGTAAGCAGAACTGGAATATCCAAAGTGAAGGGTAGAATGCCAGTTGCAAAGCCTCATTTTGCGCTAATTTGGCCTGCAGTTAAGAAGCCTTAGACTGCAAGCTGAAATTCCAGCTATGGCTCTGCTCCAAAGGCTGCTGAGGTCAACCAGAGTCCTCTGAGCACAAAGGCATAGAAGCCTGATTCTTACTTCACGCGAGTGCAGATCTCTCTGTAAAGCCAGGGGGGTGGTGCTGCTGTGGATGAGTTAAGAATTGGGCTCCCACCTACAAAATGAGTTAATAATGGAAATTTTCGCCTTAACATTGAAGCCCCCTGACTTTTTTTCCTTTTTCAAAATTAAGTGAAAACCTGTTGTTTTCCAGATGATCTTTTTATCTGGTGTATGGCTTTTAAGTTGTACATCAGATTCTGTTTGTACTCCGGATTGAACCTCTATATGAAATATTCCTGTCTTGCTCTGTTTTTACTCTTCTCCATGATTCATGATGACTGTGTCATTTTTCATTGTATAAAGAATGCTGACAGTGTTTTGGTACAAAATATATTCTTAGAAATGATGATAATAAAATCCAAGGGAAAGGTGCTTCCACATGAGCTGTTCGGATTTTTCTCCAGCTTTGGAACAGTCTGTAGCTCCAAAGCAGAATCAAGCAGAAGATGAATTCTGTTTGCAGAGATGTTTGATGCCCACCCTGTCTACTGCTTTCTCTAACTATTTATGCAAAGCCATGTTTTCTGATGCAGTGCCATTGCCTGAGGCTGTCCTGCTACTCCAGAGGGCCATAAGGAAGGAGGCTGGAGAGAGTACCACCATGACCCTGCCGTAGCACAGAACCAAAAGAGATCTCTCTGACAGCATAAGGCCAGTAGAGATTCCTGCTCCGTGCCTTTGCTGTAGCCCAGAATAAGGGGTTTGGCCGACTTGAATTTTCAGCCACTTGAGATTCTGGATAGCTGCAGTAGCTTTAGTGCAGCCCTCAGATTTTTCATGACCTGTACGGTCTTGGCACAGCACAGAGCGTAGGCCGAGGATGCTGAGATGAACTCTACAGAGGTCTCTGTCAGCAGCAAGGACCTGGTGATAACCGTCCTGCCTACTTTCCCACCTGCTGTACCAGGCACATTAGATCCTGCTCCAGTAGTTACCTGGCTCAGCAAAATGCTATTTTGAACCTCATTCTTGTTCTGCCTAACTTGACAGACTGTGGCACGCACCACCTTCTTCTGCCCTGTCGTGGTTCCTGAGCAGGGCTTAGAGGCAGGAAGAGCTGTAAATCCACTTTTGCTGGGCAGTGGTTTGGCTGAGAGCTCAAGAAAGGGCACAAAGCCACATTTAGAGTTTCTACATCTATTTGTGTGTTTAACAGAATGTTGGAAGCCTTTTTCTTTTGCTCTTGGGCAGTACCAGGAAGGATGATGGCTGTGTAACCAAGGGCTGTCCCACGTGTGCTTGGTTTACTTGGCTAACTGCATTCAGAAGCTGGTGCAGTGCAAGTCAGAGAAAACTTGGGCCTTAAATGTTTCTGTTCAGTTAGACTTTGAGCTAAACCCAAATGTTTAAGATGGGAGACTGCTGTAAAATTTATATCTGAATCGTGTCTCCAGAGTTTAGGGATTACTCAGATGTTCATTTGGGGTATAAGCCCTACTAGACATGAAATCAGACTGTTTCCAAACCGGGGCAGGTTTTCAAAATGCTTTTCAGTAGGCATTGGTAGTCTGTGGACTACTTTGAAGCTGCAGTTCCTCAGAAGCAAGTGTGTGTGTTAACCACGTTTTGAGATCTTATGCTAGAATCTATGAGCTAAATATTGCCGTGGTTTCCTCTGAATGAGGAAATTATTTCTGAAATGAAAGAAGTCTTGAATGGGTAAAAACTTTGGAGTGTAATCCCTCAACTTAGCATAGCTTTATTATTTGTTCCAAAAAGGAAAAAAACAAACAAATACCAAAAATATCCACCCCCAAATTACTTAGTTACATTTGGAATTGGCTGTGATAAAGCTGATGGTTTTTTCTTTCTTTCTTTCTTTCTTTTTTTAAGAAATATGAGTTTATTGACTACTCAGAAAGAGCCTTGAGATATGCTGGGTGATGGGAGGTAGTCTGTCTAAACATATTTCACAGAAATGCTTTTTCACAGTCAAGTTGTAAAAATGTTACAAAACACCTTTCCGTGGCACAATTAGAAATGGTTGCCCCACCTTGAAAGAACATTTTGTACTAAATATTCATGTGTTGTCTCTGTGAACTTGCACTAACATATATTATATTCTCCCTCCCCTCCTTGACTAGCTTGAGAAAAAATAGGCGTAATATTGCTAAACCGGTTGAATGTAACATCTGCTTGAGGCACAGCATCTTTCTCAAGGGCTGTTTTGAGTAAACAGCCTGAAAACCAAAGAGAGAGCCTGATTCACCATAACGCTGTGCCAGCTTTCCACCCCTGTCACTCTCCTGAAGTGAGGCTGAGACTGAAGCCCTGAGATTTTCATGTGAGAGAGCAGCACTGAGATTTTATCTCCCGGGGTTTAAAAACATTCACTATGGAGGAAATGAGAACAGAGTAGCCACAGCACTTCCAAGCTTGCTAGTGGTGGTGTTGTCACATGATGTACTGTAGTCCCAGTGGAACATGAGTTTAGAGAGAGATAGTGAGCATTTCAGAGGCCACCAAGAGCCCAGTTTTGCAGAGCTGGTAGTGGAGGCTCTGAGCAACCTTCCAGCACCCTACAATGGAGGTGACAGTGTGAGCAGCCAGAGTCAGATGAGGACAGACCTAAATGCTCACCACGGCAAGCACAGAAGTTACGAAGAAAAGCTTTTTATTTGTCCACCAACTACATAGCGGTCTGGTGAAATCTGTGGTCATTCTAGGTTTTGTTCTGATTTTCTCACATGGATCAGAAAGTGCACAGGTAAAGGTTGCTTTGCAACGAACGGTGCGTGGGGTTAAAATGAAGGCCAACCCAAATGGGGAGGAAAAATGAGCTACTGACGCTTTATCTGGCTTTGATACACCCTCCCAGCTCCTCCCAGCAATCACTGCTGTTACAAATATGCACAATTACTATAACAAGGAGATTCAGCAGCATGTGCAAGATCAAAATAATAAACTCATGCTTTGCCACGGGACTTCCTTAGCTTCTGTTGCTAGGCCTTTCCATCTGTCTGTCAACAAATAGCTAAATCCTGCTGCCTTTCAAGTTCATGGCAAAACACCTTTTGACTTCCGTGAGAATAGGTCTGTAAGAAAAGGGGTAATTCCAGCCCTCTCAGCTGGGGCATACTCTAAAAATCTGTTCTTTCGTTCTCCTGAATTTAAGCATCAATAGAGGACTATTTCTGTCTGCATTATCTGCTTGAGTAGAGTCAACAGAAAGCACGGTCTCTCCCGGCTGCAGTAACACTGGTTTCACAGTTAGCTGATGAAATGTTTTATGTTCATTATCTTCTGATTTTAAAAAGTGAGGATGTGCACGAGATGACGTGGCAATAATAGTAATGTGTACCATTCATCACGGATCTATTTTTATGTGTTGTGCCAATTTCATAATGAACTTTTAATAACAATAAAATGTGAAATCTTCACTGCGGTTTTATTTGGTCTTTTATAACAATTGTTAATGCTCGTTACACACCCAATTTACTTCTTCAGCTTCTTTTATCTTCTGACTGTTTTTCAGACGTAGCTCATTCTTCCTCAAATAAAGCTGTAGTGCGATAGTTCGGAATTAGAAGTGTTTCTTTGGTAGCAGCTTGTGTAAAACTCCTTTAAAATTAAACGCTCTATACAGAACAATCAAATAACTATTTTAGAGGAAAGAATAACTTGCTTACTCATGCAAAACACTCACTGACATCACTGGGCAGTGTAAAGTGCAGGAGTTAACAGGCATGTCTCAGAACAGGACGGGACATGAGACTCAGACAGCTGATGACTTTTGCATGGGATAAAACAGCCTCTCTCTGCAGCATAACTCACGCACACACTCCCACTCACTCTGGTGGGACAAGATTTGTGGATATGTGGTGAGCAAAACCACATCAGCTCCAGAAATGTGGTATTATGGGATCTGGTATTGCACTTGTTGACGTGATCCTAGCTAAAACTCACATTAAAATCAATAAGTGCAAGAGGAAGCCTCAAGGTTTCAGCTTCTTCAAGTTAAAGCTTTAGGGAAAACTAGCATCATCCAACAGGAAAAGATTATGCCCTCCATCAAGTTGTGGCTGAAAGAAATAAGCTAGATTTCTGAGAGAGACCTCAAAATCCAAAGAGCACTGAAGTAGCAGATGAACAGCATTTGACTACTGCCAGCTCCAGTTTCTTTTCCCAATAAAATGATAAGGAATCAGATGTTCCCCAAGAGCTTGGATCTGTGGCCATCCTTGCTTACACGCAGCCTGATGTTGGCCCTTTGTTGCTACACACGATCCTAAAAAGAGGTATGTTAAGAACTCTAGAGAATACAAGATTCAAACAGTATTAGATAATGCAAATACAACCCAGAAATAAGGAGAACAGACAGAAGTACAACAGGCAGAAATCTGTATGGCATCAGATAGGAACACTGACTTGGTTCTGAGCCAGCAGGAATTTCCCAGTAACCATGATGAACTTAAGATTTTACATTAGCAAGTGTCTCCAATAGCCCCATTATAGTCTCAGACTTCACCTTTCCTTCACAGGAGCGGGGGTAGCAATGCTGCAAATACACGTATTCACCTTGTCTTCCCTCAGACCCCCTCTATGTCAGGAGTCTTGGCAGGATCTGTGCTCTGTGACCCCAACCAGCCCATGGCAGGGCAGTTGGAACTGGGTGGGCTCTAATGTCCCTTCCAACCCATGACTTTCTATGATGATTCTATGTCCCAAGGGGTTCTGGTATACCTAGATATGTTGAGTGTGAGCCCCAAGCCTCCACTGCTACATAAGTTCACACCCATTTGATATCTTAAGGCATGGACATGTTAGAAAGGCCTCTGCACAAGATTCAGAGACTTGGCAGAGCACCCACCTCATGTGAAGGCAGCATCGAGTCCCTGCCAGACAGCAGAACAGCAGCAAAGTGTCTGGGCAAATTTCCAAAAGGGTGAGTACATATACCCAATATCACTGCTTGCATTGGCTAACGCTTTCAGAGACCCTTGAAAAACTCTCCTTGACCTGTAATACCGATTAAACTCCAGGCTTGAGCTCTGGATACCTGTTGCAACAAATGCCATGTGTACTTCTCTCCCATTCAGATCAGCACTGTGTATAAATCGCAGCTGGGCCTTATTTTGGTGGAGTGTTTCTGATCTTGAAGCCAAGTCAATGTGTGTTGAGGGATTTACTCACAAGAATACCACAGATACAACTCTTTGCTAGCACTGCAGTGGATCTTATTTTTAAATGATGACTTTCACCACTCTTCTAAGAATAGAGACTGGCTCCGAAACATCTCGTCAGCTCCAGCATTCTCCAAGGGTTACGTATTTCTCATCCTGTTCAGGTTTTAAGGCTTCAGTTTCTACACTGCTGCCTTGCTAGACCAGGGCTGTGATGCAAGATGGGTCATTTTGTGAAAAACACTGAGAAGGAGCTGTCTATGCAGCCAGCTGAAGGAGATGCACAAGTCAGCCTTGGCCCTCAGAAGAGATGGTGAAACAGAGCTATGTTGACACCTGGCTGGCAGAACAGGGCTTCCTCATGACTCAGAAATATATAAACAAAAGCTTGGTAAATTCAGAAAAAACATCACAGAAGCTGGATAGCAAATCCTAGCGGCAGAGAAAAGAGGAGGACTTTAGTTCTAAACAGTCTGATATTAACAGCAAAAAGATTCTCCCTTGGTGCTCCAGAGGCTGTGGACTGGTGTAGCTCCAACTGAGCAGAGCCAAAGCTCCCTGCAGTGGAGCAGGCTGCCACCAAGTGCTGATGGAGATACCAGAAGTTTTTGAGACGTGCATTGTCTGGCCCCAAAAGCCCTCCTGCAGGAAAAAAAAAGCTGATGCTGACAGTATTGTTATGTATGACAAGCTACAGTAGCTGTTCTAGTGCTGTGTGCCTGAAGATGCAAAGTTTCTTCCTTTCTTGGCTGCTCTCTCAGAAATTTCCTGTTTAATGGGAAAGATAATCACTTTCTAGAAAAGAATCAGACCAGAACTAAGGATAGAATATGGTTATTGGTAGAAAAAAAATTCTTTGGTAAGTAATAGATTAATTGCAATCTCCTGAGGAAAACAAAGGATTCGAATTTAAAAGCAGAAAGGCCACATCAACAATAGCGTAATTCCTTTCATGCTCCAGCTTTATAAGGAAGATACAGAGAGCTTCAACAACTAAAACACAGACCCTGAGGGGCAAAGCTGGGAGAAACTTTGGATTACTGAATGGATATGGAACACAGCTTGCACATCCATTCCCCATCATTTTCACTGCCTTTTCTCAGAGGTGGCAGTTCCTCTCCACAAGAACCGTTGCTGGAAACCCCACAGCCATAGTACAGGGCTGCAGATCCTTACTTCACAGCTTTATGTGTCCTTTACAGACACCAATCAAGGTGTTTATTTAGCAACACTCACTGAAGAACTTCAAAGAGCTGACAGACTTCACAATTCACGTTAAATCCTGAATGCTCCTTGCCATTTCTAGTATTACTGCTGTCATTCTCTCGGCAGGGAGACTTAACAAGGCTTTCTCAGAGATCAGTGCTGTAACTTGAAATATGTGGATTTGTACACACCTAATGCTGCACTGCTTTGATTTTTGGCTACAGCAGGGAAGTGCTGGCTCCCAGGTCCTCTCGTCACCCATCAGGCAGACACACTCTTTTGTGCCAAAATTTGCAACAGTAAGTTGAATAATGCTGTACACAACTTCTGAGATGGGAGGGGTTACCCGTAATGCAAAATCCTTTCAAAATATGTTTGTTTGTTTTTTTAATAGTAAAGATTGAATGGCATTATACTATTTTTTGCAGTCTGCACTGCCTCACAGTGCTTTTGCCTGCTATTTAAATAATGCAGAAGAGAAACTGCAACATGGAAGATCAGGTTTCTTAGCAGGCACTTGTTCGCTGAAGCTTGAGCTCAAAAGATGATGTGCAGACATTTTTCCCTAGACAAAACACAGCATCACATCCTGAGTGATGGTAAGCAGGTATTTCTCTTTTTGATTCTGGTGGAAGTACGCTGATTTATGGCAACTGAGCACCTACTAAAGAATAAACTTGTATTGGATTCTACAATAAACCTGTCCTCTTCAAGCGGTGCTCTCAGAAAAGATAACAGGATTCTAATTAGCATGTGCAAAGAGAAGTGCATGATCATTTTAATGCATTGTACAGCTGAAGCTGTGATAATGCAGGCTAAAAGATGATGCTTTTCAGTGAAGGGAATCGGTTGTAATTTTTGCTTTTATGTATTACCAGCTGTATTGATTACCTTCCTCCTGTGTCACTGGTAGCTAGGGAACATGACACATTATCTCATGCTGCATTTGAAGGGCAGAAGAGATTGCTGTATTTTTTAGAAATGGATTCCTACAGTGTAATGGTACCAATTGGATGATCATACCTGTGCATACTAAAAAGTCAACACATTAATTACTGGATAGTGCCAGCAGTCATTTCACTGTCTGGGGTGGGAGAAAGGGGCAGAAACGAACAGCTCCAAAGTTTAGCAACTGATAACAGCGATGTTTTTACCTCTAAGAGTATCCTCTGAGAGCTGCGTGGCTCACGCTGGCTTGTGTGGAAAGGAAGCCACTAAGAAGAAAAACCTCACTTTCCAGGATGAAGAGATGATGCATTTACAGACCAAAGTGTCCATCTCTCTCCTGCCTTGCCTGGTCCCGTAATGCATGGAATTACATCTCTGTCAGTAAAGAGAACAGACAGTCATCTATAGACATTCTTCAGGGGTTCAGTCCTAAGTCTCTGCTGCCGATAGACAGTGTTTGCAGTGCCAGTGCTGCACAAGTGCTCACCAAATCCCATCAAGACTGGGAGGTAACAAGGAGCTGCCTGTGCAAAGTAGGTGTGCAGCAGCATCTGTTAGGAATGTATGTGTCCTGTAAAGCATTTATATGCCTTGTAAAACAGAAGAGATTGTTTCAGACTGTCTTGAAACAATGTCAGCCTGGTTAATAGTCCTATCATCAGGCTGGTTTGGCAGAACTTGCATAGGACTGACCAAGGTCTGAACATTTCTAGTAAAAATCAACCCAAGCGTCTCTAAGTAGAGCAAAGTTGAGGTTCACTTGTAGAAGAAATAACTAATGTACACTTGAATGATTGAGCAGTCAATTCAGGTAGGTGACAATGCCAGAAATCTCCTTCTACATTCAAATATCCATCCTCTTTTTGTTTTCAGCCACATCACGACCCATGTCCATGGCCAGGTCAGTAGACCGTCACTATATTCAACACAAATAAACTGAGAATCACAGACCATCGCTGGAAGACAGTGACTGTTCCTCTTGATGCAGCTGGTAGTTCAAACAGTTCATGATCTTTGGCTGTACTAACTGGAATTTGTTTCACAGACCAGCATGAGGATGCTGTCACAGAGAGTTATAGCATAATTTTTGGCAGACAGATTGTCCTTTCAATTCTCTTTAAGTAGAGCTGGTTTGCAACCTACTTGGTACTCTTGAATTTTATGTATTTACTGTTGTAATAGGACAATAGGTGTTGGGGGCTACGAGAAGCTTGATCTTTTTCAAAATCCTATTAAGTTTATGTATGCTGATACTGCTCACGAATGGCAATATATTTCATGCAAAGAAAACTCTGTCCAACTTTAGAATACTGCTATTCTATTTCATATGTGCTTTCATCTTTCAAGAGGTGGGTGAGTAAACAGAAGACTCTAGGCTACCTTTACAATACCCTTTCCCTACACTTTCGCAATGTTTATTACCACCTTCCTTGAGGTACATAACCCTTTTCAGCCTAATGACCAAATATCAGACAGGAAATTTTATCAGACAGGAAATCTTCTAAAATGTTTTAGCACATTGCTTCAATCCACACTTTAAGAATTAACAGTCACCATATCCCAAGTAAATTGTAGGTGGTGGCATATTGCCTAACATCCTGATGTAAATGTAAGATGAAGGCCTACTCCAGGGGGTGTAGTGCAACATGAGATCCAAGTGTACAGACTTTGTAGATCAAGTTTTATCTTAATTTCAAAAAGCCTCTAATTATGCTCAAATGTGTTCTTTCAGGCATTCCTACATCTGGCCTTCAGGAAATCCCACAGTTAACTGCAGTCAATGACTCTATGTCACTGTCTTCTTGCAGGGGATTTTAGACATTGAATCTATACAGCCATGTCACCTAACCAAAGGGACTTCCACCTCATCCTGTTTCCATGCTTTTGGTTTCCTCTATGTTCAAGCTGCCTAGCTGTCCTATTCTACCTGCAATGCTGGAAGGGAGGAGCAAGATTTGGCCTCTAAGAGCATACTGGTTCACAAGGAACATGCTGTTCTAGGAAGGGCACAGCAGGAAGAAATGTCCTTCATGGTTTTCAGGGTGATGTCAGCCAGGTTTCAAATTGGAGGCCACAGTTTTTACTGCCAGAGACCGTCACCCATCTCCAGCACGTAGGAGCTCCACTTGGTTTAGAACTCAAGCAGCTCCAAAGGGAAATTCTGAACATCTTCACAGGTGAACTTCCATATACGGCCATGAAGCCATGAGCTGTGATGGTTGGCATGCAGATACATATCAGCATGCCAAAACTTCCACAGCAACATGTAACTAGTATACACAAACACAATTACACATACATTTATTGGGAGAAGGTAGTAGAGTGATTCAAACGTGTGTCAACAGCTTCCCAGGGTGAGGATTTAAAAGAGCTATTTGGTGCAATAAAGACTGATGCTTAATACACAATTTTCCACAGGCTGCTTTTTTGCTTAGGCCAGCCGAGTGTGGCTGCATTAGTGGGAAAACTGGAAGCCTTTTAATGGGTGAGTAGTAGCTGAAACTGTGGGGGCATTCACGCCACCTTACGCAGCATCTAATTTCAGCTGCAGTCAATCTGGTCTCTGGATTTCCTATACAGGCAGTGGAAAGTGAGGCACTCCTTCAGAGGATGATTTATCAGTGATTATTCTAATGTCCTGAATGGTCTTCCAGAGGACCTAGCTCTAGTGTGTACAAAGGGCCTCTGAGGATGTTTGCCTTCTACCATGATTCTGATGAGAATCCAAGTGTAGATTCCTGCCTGATGTCTGTTCACAAGCACACAAATCCTGTGTTTGAAGTTAAAAAAAAACAAGAGAGAGAGACATGAAAACAACATAGGACAGATACAAGACTTCTTAAGCATCTGTTAATAGGAAGGAAACTATCACCCTAAGAGAGTGAAGAACAACAAAGGCTTTCAGTGCTGAAGGCAGAGGGGTTGGTATCGCTCACACAATAAAGAAGACATTTGCAATTCTGCTTCCAGAGGGTTTCACCTATCCTGCCAGGCTTAGTAAGCACTCTAAATAAAAAGCTCTAGGGGTGGAGGTGCTTGGGGCAGCACCTGCACAACACCTCTCTTCAACATCCCATGTGTAATGCATGCATCTTCTACATGTAGGAGTAGGAAGCACAATAAACTCCAACAACTAGGAATGCTAAGTAACCTGGAAAGTGCTCTATAAACATGTAACCCTTTTTTGTTTTTGTAACTTTCCATGTTGCTTAAAGCAGAGTTCCTACTAGCTAGATCCAAAGTAATTATTGGTTACCAGAGCTTTCAGAGGCTTTCAGCAAGATCCTTCCTGGATTGCCAAAAATAGGTGACAATAAGAAAACACTGTGTGCCTCTCCTTCCACCAGAAGTAAAATCAGATAAAGCAGAATCGTATTTCAAGAGGGCAGATTTTTGCTCAGATTGAACAGGGTAATTTTTTATCCCAGTCATTTGTGAAGATTTTAGCACCAGCACCTTCTCAGAAAGGGAGCTACTGAAAAGCTCCTGGCTGATAGGTTGCAAGCAGCATGGGGAATGTTGATGTTGTAGCATTCAGCCCTCATTCCTGGGTGGTCTCCTATTCCTCAACAAGAAGAAAAAATGTAGAGATCTGGATTCATCTTTCCTGGTGACTTACTGATGTCAAGGAGGTTACAGTAGCAGACAAATCTGACCTGAGCAGTTCGGGGGTCACCAGCTTTATACGTAGGTTAAATTCTATCACTGCAAAATGGCTGAATGCCAGAGATGGGTGAATGATCCCTGGCTACATCAATCTACAGATCTGATGGACAGGTATTTTGGAGTGCTTTATCGAAAGGTATAAACTCCTGGTATTAAGTGCCCTCCTCCCTCTGTGGGAATGAGACAGAAATAATTTGCTTGGCTCAGCCTCAGCTAGCACCAACGCTATGATGTATGTGAACGTGCTCACCCTCCCATAAAGTTGCAGCCTCTACAAAGGAGAGAGAATGGGCAGACTGCCTGAAAACAGAAAAGGGAACAGGCCTGTGCTACTGCACAGAGATAACAACCCTCCAGCTGCTTATTCAGCCTCAGTCAGAATACATCCAATTCTGTGAATCTGCCAGCAGCCAGGGAAAAACCATGGGCATGAAAGCCCTTGCTCAGCAGATGCAGGACACACGCTTTTTGTTTTCTAAGACAATATTATTTTTTATATGCAGTTTTAGGCAAACTCAGGAGTCCTGACATGTTCTTACTCTCTTCAAATTCCTTGTCTGCTCTGCCTAGCTAAAGACTGAGCAAAGGTTTGGAGTGAAAGACACTAACAGACTGCAGAAATAGAGAGGCAATGTTATGCCCATTGATTTTATTTTGTTGTACCTCTGAAGTCTTCAGAGTTACAAGTCTGCATTTACTGACATCTTGAATTGCCTGTTGGGACTCTGGGTGAAGTCTTCAGAGCACAGAGATTGAGAGCCTGAATCTTTTCCCACTTCTGCCTACTTATAGAACCATAGAATATCCAGAGTTGGAAAGGACCCACAAGGGTTACCACATCCAAGTTTGGGCCCCACACAAGAGCACACAAAATCTAAACCCTAATTCTGAGAGCAGTGTCCAAACTGTTCTGGAACTCCAGCGGACTTGGTGCCATGACCACTGCCCTGGGGAGGCCATTCCAGTGCCTGACTACCCCTAACATCCAGCCTGACCATCCCTTCACACAACTTCATACCATTCCCTTGGTTTCCAGGGTAGTCCCTTTGGTTACCCACAATGGAAATTAAAGGAAAACAGGACTATGCTAAATCTTCTGTGGGCAAAGATCTAGGCAACTCTGTTCCATCCTTCTTCAATAGACTGCCAGCACAAAGATGTATGAGAGCTGCTCTGAAAGTAATGCCTCCTGGTTTATTATGTTGGCCCATGATGTCAGAGGTGGATGTTGATGGTATGGCAGTATTGATTGAGCCTTCCCACCAATATTCTGTTACATTTTGTTTCCACGTGACAGATGGTAGCAGAGGGGCAGTCTGACAGAATGGTGTCTGAAAGCGCATGTGAAACTGAAGGCATGGAACTGAATTCCTCCATATGAAAAAAATGGCCCCTGATCACATTCAGTGATGCTTGCTGAACATTTATGGAGACCAAACAGGGGATGTGAGCACAGCGAGGCAGCGGGTGGTGAATTTCAGCAGTGGCAACCTCCACTAATGCAGATTTTTACAAGTGCACTGTGCAGGCTCTTGTTCATCACTGGCAAAAACATAGCTAATGATAGTGACTATGTCAAAGCATTTCGTAGCTGAGAATTTGCTCTATCAAATAGTTTATTGCGCTCTTTGTAGCTGTTGTAATTTCCATGGAAATAAATAGGTACATTACTTTCAGAGCAACCTACCTGGCTTAAAGAAAGCAAGTCAAAGGACTGGGACAGATTCTGGGTTTCAATGGCAGTTGGCTCCCGTGGAGTATCCTGTGAAGGAGTTTTATACAGGGGCAGCACATGAGCTTTACGAGACCATACACCAAAGCCTCAGAGAAAACAATCTTCATGCAGACAAACAATATTAATCACCATAAAGCAGGCATCACATTATTATTATTATCATTATCATTATTATTTTGCCCTTTACGAGAGAAGTGTAAATACATGCAGGATGCACACATCTCAGTATTCACTACAGTTTTTGCATTTTGCCAATAGAGCAATTCAGCACACATAGTCCTTCAGGAGATCCCTCCCTTCTAACAATCTTAGTAAAACAGCAGTTCTGTTTCTTCATGCTTGAGTGATACCAGTGCAATGGGAAACAGAAACAGCACCTTTGTGCACTGGAAAAGGCCATGTGGTGGTGGTGATGTTTGATTTCTGGGACATGAAATGGTTGGATTCAAAATCAAGGTATTCAATCGTCTAGAAAGAATGACAGGAATAAAACTAGTACTCAAAAGCTCACATAAATGCTGTCCATTTTCCATACATCAGCAGTATCTTCTACAGCTGCAGAGATCATGTTCTGTTCTTCACAGGACTCACATTCACCACCAGAATCACTGACTATGACTCTCAAGGGAAACACGGAGACTGCAGTGCAGCCTTACTTTGGGCCTACACTAGACTGGGGCCCCACACAGCTCTGACCTACTGCCATCTGCCTACTTGTATCTGTCCCTGTGTAGGAAAGGAAAAGGTCCAGCCTGTCCCAGAGGCCCAACACTTTCCACACATGAAGCTTTTCCACAGGTAGAATGAGTGTCAAGAAACTGTAGATTTAAGTTCGTAATGCTGCTCTGTCTACACAATCAGAAGAGAAAACCACAGCCACTGCATCGGGCCCAGAGGCAGGCTTGTAGCTGTGTAATGCTGGCATAACACACAATAACAGAGCAACAATAAGGTAATGATTGTGAAGGGAGAAGAAACCTATCTGATCCACTCTTAACTGAATTGAAGGCACCACAGTAGCTTGCACATAACAGAATCTGACTCAGGAGAAACTGGTCCAGCTCTTTAAAAGCAAACCAGCCCTAAAGCAAACCTGAGAGTACAGTGACTCCTTGTCACACTTTGCAGAGGGTTAGCGTCCTGGGTTTTCTAGGTAGCACAAAGTTGTAGTTCTGTCTGGCCTCATCTCTATCAGATTGAGAAAGGGAGGCTCTCCAGAGAAGTGGCCTAGCTATATAAATAGTCATCCAAAACCAGAGATGTGTGAGTAACATGGGTCTCTCTGAATGCGTAGCCTGTAGGGTAATTTAAGTGTCTTCATGGTGTATTACTGCAGAGTGGAAAAATCTTCTCAGTGTAACATGCTGTCAAACTGCATCTGAAGATGTTTATATAGGGGAAAAAAGATCAGAAGACTCATAACTTTGCGGCCACGAAGCAGATGCCCCATCCACCTTAGAGTGGCTGGCTACAGGCAAGTAGAGAACAAGTCATTTTGTAACAGCTACCCCAGCAGGTTCAGTTTACATGTTCCTCATCCCTACAGTGACCCTGCAAAAGGATATCTGATAGCAATTGAGCTACATCAGCACAACTCAGATAAAATGATCCCAGAAGGTACAAGAGGACGTGCTGGAGGGGGAGCAGTCATGTGCTAAAATGCCTATGTTATTTTTGAACGAAAGCTGGTTTGCATCCTACCACCTCTTCAAACAAGCAAAAGAAGCATTGGACTGGCAGGAGAGCTCTGCTGTACCCCTGAAACTCCCTTCTGCTCCACCACATAAAGGAGCCTTTGCTCCTCAAAAAATGTGAGCTACTGCCAATAGATTTTCCATCAGGAATTAGTTGCTGAAAGAAGTGCGAATGATCTCACAGGATGCAACATTTCATAAGTGAGCTGGACTGCTGAGAAGACAGAGGCTTGACTTTTGGAGATAGCTGCATCACTAACAAGGGTCATGCATCTTGGCTTCTCCACAGAGAAGGATTTATTGGAAATTCCACCCAATATGGAATAAACAGTGAGATACTGAGATACGCTCTTGCCCAGGGGATTTCTTGGCAAAGGAGACAAGCCCCTTTGCAGCAGAATATGGATAAATATGGATAAAATATGGAGTGTAGCCAAATTTGGATATAATTATATCTGCACTGATCATATAACATTCCTCAACTGGGCAACTGGATCAATGCCATTTGCATGCAAACTGATTGTGTGTCGCCATCAGTCTTTCATGTAAATCCACTGACCCGCTGACTTACATCTGACCAACTAGACAGCAAATACCTTTGGCCTATGTTATAAACAGTTGCATAAACGCAGGAAAATTGAGACAAAATTGCTCCTTTGGAGTATTTCACAATCAGCTTGCATTAGGAAGAAAAATTTTGGCTCTTCATGCTGTTTGGAGCTACATTTCCAACTCAGTAGCACTGCATATACAGAAGAACAGAGGCATGAGAATTCCTCAACATCTAGATTGGATATGTCAGACCCCAGTTAGGCCAAATGAAGGCACAGAGCCCAGTCTAGTACTCTGAAAATAGCTCTCTCTCAGCTACGGTGGGAATCAAGCCTCCTTCCAACAAAGGATAGACCATATAAATTTACAGTTTTATTATGCTTGTTAAAATATTTTTAGTTCATTGCTTACAAAATGAAAACCATGAGCCAAATCCACCAGTAACTCACACCTCGTGGGTACAATAACATTAGAGAAGGGGTGGCTGTAGCTCATTCTCTAAGATGCATATATATCTCCCTTCAAATAACGTAGGCTGCACTTAGATTGAATGGTAGTGCAGAGATGAAGGGAAGCACACTCTGGCAAGGATGCCTCCAGAGCACATCAGTGACACCATTTAAGCCTGCTGGGATTGTATTTGTTCACTAGAACCAAGGAGCTGGCTCCGAGAAAGCACCCTTTTCCCAGGGCTGAAATGCAGCCCTCATAATTTAAGAGAGTGTTCCTGCATAAGAGCCTAGTGAATGTTATGATTACTCAGGCATTTATTCTCAACTTTCATGGCTCTTGCAGCAAGAGCTGGTCTAGCCACTCTCAAGAGGTCTCCCTGTCATGCTAGATATTGAAGGCTGCAGAGGCTGGGCTTCTCATCTCCCTGCTGTTTTTGTGCTTGCCTTTGTCACTGTGCTGTTCCCTTTACACACCAGCTGTCTGTACACTCTTCTGCCCGTAACTTCCCACATTCTGCTGCCATTATTGAGTTTGTGTCCTTTTCTTGCCATAGATATCTAGAATTCAATTTTACTTCCTTCTGTTTGTGAAAAATGATGGGACATCACTGAGATGGATATTCCCCTCTGGGTCAGTCTTGTCACACAGTTTCAGGAGCTGCTTGACCCTCACTACTTGAGGTCACTTGATCTAGAACAAGCTGAAAGACTGATTGGAACACTTGGCTCTTCCCTGCCATGGCACATTATTTTAAACCACCAGCAAAGAAGGCTTTTTGCAAACACATTCTGCATTGGAGTCACTGAGACACAGGCAACACTTCTGTCTCTGTAGTGGAGCAATAAAATCCAGCCAAAGGGAGGAACATCCCAAACCACCTCTGACACATGCTAGGGTCTCAGCCTTGCAGACCAAGTCTCACTATAACTGCTGGTGCAGTCTAAGGCCCTTGTTAGCAGTACTCCAACAAAATTGGGGCAGACAAACTTCTTGTTAGCATTCAAAAGCAGATTGGGTGTTTGGAACATGGCATACTCTTCTAGGTTTTGTCTTGCTATTCATTATTTACCTATGACAAAAGTTCTGTCAGGTAAGTTAGGATCACCTTTCACAAATCTCACGTATTTCTATATATGAAATTCCCATGAAACAATCCTGTTATTAGGAGATCTACCCCTGCTATTTGCCAAGCTTCCAGATGTGTTGCAACTCAATGAACAGCGATCAAAAAAGCAAACTCATTGCACAAAAATACGAGGATAAAGTTAACATATGTGATACTGGAAACAAACATCAGACTTGAGCTTGACAGTGAGAAAGATTTTGACAAACATTTGGAAGACCTGCTCTTCTTCCATGGAAGTTGAATTTTTGAGATAGCAGTTCTGATCAACCCAGAAAAAACTTAGTCATGTCCATTTTAATAGCCGGAATGTAATCCTATTTCCACTTACAGTAATGGACATTTTGCTCGTCTGTAAAGATAAAAGGGTATGATCTCTGTGAAAACAAAATTAAAACCAGTGATATGCACCACTTCCAGGCACGCAACATTGGTTCATGGAGAAAACTTGTCCAATGCATCTGAATTTCACTGACTAATTTGATATACATATGTGAAAAGACCTTGTGCAATTACGAAAGGATATTAGGGGTGGTCTTGTAAAGTACAGGAACAGTAATATATATATTTTAAAAGCAGCTGTGGAGGTAAATTTCAATATTCCTAAATATTTAAGGAAAGGTAAAATGCCTTCGGAAATGAAGAAGTCTGAAAATAGATGTTAAGAGATTACAGGCATGAGTCGTACTCCTCTGAACAGCTCAGTGTGCAAGAGATCACTGTAATAGTGCTCATCACAAACACAGGGTTAGTAATTTGTACCTTAGAATTTCCTATCAGCTTATCTGTGAGGGAATTTGATGACTCTTGACTCCTGTCATCAGAGAGGCGCTAGCATACAAGGAAAGAGGATGGCTATGGAAATCAACTTGCATTTATCCAATAAGTAAATTGAATCACTAAAACAGAACAATAATCTCCAATCGTTTTAGCATTTTTCAACTTAAACTGTACAGAATTCACAACCCAGGCCTCTTAAAGACAAAGTACTGCTGTTAAATGAATGATTTTGAATTCTCTTCTGAGAATTGCTTTTTTTTCTATTGCCTCTCCTCAGAAACCTTACCTGCACTAGAATGCACACAATAAAATATATTTTGCACATGTTGCTGATGAATTGCATATATAAGTATGTAGAGACCAGGCATATAGGTAGTATGACCTCAATGATATCATTAATTTCTGCTACTTTGAGGACGTAGTGTAAACCATGGCAGGAAGAATGAGGCTGGTTTGACATTCATGAGCTGGTTAGTCCACTGGGTAGCATTCACGTGGAAGGAACGTGATCCTCAGTGTTCACTAGAGGCTCCAAAACAGCTGAAAACACGATTGAGACCTAGAATTGAGCTCCTTGAGAGACAAAAACAAACCAAACACACACATACACAAACAACACAAAACCCCATGCCTCTCAAAAACAGTACTGAGTGTCCTCAATCCTATCTTTGCCCAAAGAAGCCTGAGACAAACATGAAAGAACCTACAGGCCCTTTGGATATAGGTTTCTAAGGCCTGCCTGATGTAGCTGCCATTTCATCCTTTTCCCCCCCCCCTCTCTTCTGTAACTACAGAGGGTTCTTGGTATTTAACACATTTAGAATTGTTTAAAGACAATTTTGGTATTTTTAATGGCTTGTGAGTCACAAGAGATTGGGCTGCTAATGGAGAATGCCTTCTAGCTTTTGTAACTGTGACTCCAGTAAAGATAGCTAGGGAGATATGTGTGATTTGTATGAAATAGTAACAAACTTGCATTCCAGAGACTTTGCATGTTGCATATAAAGCAACAGTAATATGTTATGTATTTTATGCCCTTACAACTAGAACAAATGGAGGCAGTTCCTCCATCTGGGAAAACCCAAGGCATGCCTATGGGATACCTAAAACAAACTAATTGAGTGCCTAATTATTTTACTTGCCCAAAGGTCAATACTAATGGAATTAGCAGTGATACAGAAGACGCAGGCATTCAAGATGTTCTGAAGAGTCCCTCAGAAACCTCTGAAGGGATTTGAGAAGTATTACAGCCCTGGAAGAAACAGTGATTGCCACACAGGTGGTCCTAACAGTTAACATCCAGCATGGAGCTCAGCAAATTGCTTTCGCCATTAGGAGAGAGGCAAGACAACACAGAGCAGGAATAAAGACACTGTCTGAAGCGCAGGGAATATGGATCCTCAAATTCCTTGCTGCACAGCCAGCTCACAGACAAATAGGGTAAAGCTGCTGGGCTCTTCACAAGGGGATCCCCGATGTAGCTGGGACCAAGAGGTACTACTGGCTTCCTGAATACAAAGAAGAGGCTTGCACTGGAAGAGCCAGGAAGTTTGCACTGATTCTGGATGGATCTCAAGGCATCAACCACTGTGTAAAGTAAAAAGCAACAACTGCACACAGGTCTGTTTTACCACCTTTTGATGCTGAAGGACAGATCAGCAGTGCAGTTCAGTAGCAGGCTGCTTAGTTCATCCTCACACACAGCTTTGCTTAAGTTAGCTAGCAGTAACAGTTTTTCTGTCACTAACTCTTGCCTACACAGAAGCCAGAGGAAAAGACTCATTATTCACTCAGACAGCTTTGATAACATCCACCTTATGAAACCACTGCCACAAACAATTTGCACGTAAAGCTTTCAAGGCTGATTGGTGAATTCAGTCAGACAAGGTCTTTCTTCTTGATAATGTAGTAACAGCGGTTATTTCAGCTATAATGGTCTAAGATAAATGCAGCTCTGCTGAATTAAAAGCATTTCACAGAAATGTGCCTATTCAGTTTGAAGTCAGGATGGGGGAAAAAAAATCAAAACATTCTGTGAAGACAAAATGCAAAAACCTCCATTTCCTGTTTTCAATTTGCTTGATTTTCTACTTTTTAAAATCATTTCCACAGGAAAAAAAATATTAAATTAGTTAGCATTACGCTAACAATAGCACAAATGAAAGGCATTAGTGGAACAAAATCATCCAGTAGGTGCAGATAATGTTTTAAATTAGTTCTATAGATAACCTCAAATCTTGTGTCTGATTCAATGGTGAATAAAAAAATTAAAGAAGAAAAATCAAGCCCCATGTTTTCTCAGGAAACAGAACGTCTGCTTTATGATCAACAACACTGCCGCACTCAGCAAAGAAGGAAGCACGCTGTCTGAAGTTTAAAGACTTGAATAAGTCTTTGATTAGAGCAAGTTTCTTCCCCATACACTAGGCAGTGAAATCAGAAAAAGCTTTCACTGCCAGGAGCCATGTTGTACTGTGCATATTTTGCAAGTAAGAAAATAATACTAAGTTAAAAAAAGAAAAAAAGACAGCACTGCTAGCAAACCAACATCTTTCAGAAGATACTCTGCACTATACCATGCAAAAGTGGTAGAGCGTATAATAAAGCCAAAAGATAGTTAGCAATTGCATTGTAAACTCCAAAATTAAAAATAGAAAGCTACATGATTTCCCAACGGACACTCAATTTTCTTCAGAATTACTAGCTGAGTTTTATGAAGAACATGGCTGCAGATCATAAGCCCTCCCTGTTATCCTCAGTTCCCAAACCAGTGTGCAGAACACATGGGTTTTTGGGAGACAGTCTTTCTGAATCACCTTGGCACACCAAGATTCCTTTTCCACCTAAAACTTGTAGTAATGCTGCGCCCTCTCCTGACAGTTTACGACTTAGCAGAAGTGCATGATAAAGCTGCTTTGCTGCTGGTAAAAAGACCGGACCTTGGAGTTAACAAGGTTAGTTCCACCTGACTTAAACCCCTCTCTGTTGCACTATGTAAAAGAAGCTTCACACTGAGAGGAACATCTCAACATAACGTTTCTTCACTGTGCTGAAAAAAATCACATGAAAGTATAAGACTAAAAAAAAACCTCTTTAAAATATTAGAAGATTTATAGAACATCACTGAAAAAAATATATCCAAATAACATAGTGTCTATAATCTAGGCAGTTCTGTAAAGGAGACTTTGTTAAGTTGAAAACATAACCTTGAAATTAGTGTTGTAATTCACACATTTCACTTCACAGAACAAACACATAAAATGGCTAATGCTATTATAAAGAGTCAGTCTGCCTTCGTCAGTAAATGTAATCTCTCTCAATCAGCAAAGCTTACGCAGGAGTGACTAAAAAAAAATCCCACACACCTTGCCAATCATTCACTCTATGCCTAAGTGAAGATCACTTGTTCATGTAGAACACTTACCTCTCATCTGATCCTGCATTCAAGTTAAATGACTTGTACGGATGCAAAACTGCATACCCATTAAAGCTTCTGATCCTAGGAACTACTAAATACCACCAAGAAATAGAAGGAAGTTTCCCTCTGGTGAGACTGGCAAAGACCATTTGGACGGATTTTCTGTCTTTCCTTGTAGCTTAGGATATGATTCACTTCCTCAAATCATCTGGTAATTCTACTTAACCATTTTCCTTCTATTCTAGGACCACATTTACTGACACTGCTGATCTTTCTAGCTCTCTTCCTGTCATGCACAATCCGGCCTGTGGGTTTGGATTTTTCCACTAAAGGGTTTTACATTTGCTTTAGGGTGCTGGGGCTGAGGTTGCTGCTTGGGTTTTCACGGGGCATGGTGTTTATCCAGTATACTCGTTCACACCAGTTGTAGAAGATAAGTTAATTATAAAATAAACCTCTCTAATTATGTTATTTACAATGTTGCCGTAAAGGTAGTGAACACTCACAGCCAATAGCCATTAACCAAACACAACTGGTATGGGAAACTGTATATTTTGGGCCCTTGCAACTTAGTCTGTTGCCAGAGATGAGAAGAACTGACCTAGTTTATCAGGTTCTTAACAAGCGTTCTTCTTTTACAGATTCTTCTCTTCACCCTTACAACTGTAAACCACGGTGCTATACACTGGGTGAAGGTCAAAGTTCTTTGACTGCTAAATTGCTTACCTTTCAGCTCCCTTGTTGCTGCTTCTGTCCTGCCAGGTCAGCACAGGCTTTACACTATTTTGGATGCTAAGCTGAAAAAAACAGCCACCAGGTGGCAAAATACAAGTCACACAGCCTCATTAATAGTCACCTATGATTGTTTCCAGCTATTCTACCAAGATTCCTAATGCAGCTGAAATACTCTATTAACAATATAGTTCTCCCATGCTTCCTAGAGGACTCATGTGGCTTATTAAACTCAGCAAATTAATTATAATTACTCTTCAGAGTATTGAAGGCATTTTTATTCACAAACCCATCTCAACCATAAAATGCCCTCTGTATAACCCTGTTTTAAGTATTCCTCAGGAAAACTGTGTCTAAATACATGCTCAAACCTCTGTAGGTTCTATTTTTACACTATTTTAATATCATAATCTGTCAGTATGCTTTAACCATTGCAGTGTTCATAAATACAGCAGACCTGGAACTTTATTTAAAGCAATGTTACGCATTTTTAAATACCTGATGTGTTTGCAGCTCTGACACTACTTACCAATACCGTGTAAACAGGTCATAGAAAACAACAACAACATACTTGAGAAATAGAAACATGAATGTATTATTTCTCATGGTTTTACTTAGTGTTTTTGCTGTAAGTGTTCTTTCATCAACGAAGTCAAACCATTGTCTACTTGGGGGGGAAAAGCATATTAAAAAAAAGATATAAAGAACACAGTATTTCCCTGCATGCTTTATTGATCATCTTTCTACTACTTTCTACAGCGTTTGCACAACCCACCAGCTAACAAAACCATAAAAATACAACTTTGAGAGAGCCAGGTCAGCTAAAACAGGATTTGGCTGATGTTGCACATACCCTCACCACGAGATGTATGCACTTAAGAATCTCATTTTCCAGAAACAAATTTGTACCAACCTACTCTTTGAAGGCTGTAAATCTGGCAGATCCTGATGCTTAAGAACTGAGGTTTCAGCTCAATGCAGACAGGCCCTGGGGACTCCCTCGGGATTAGGTGGTATGCAGACTCTGAAGTTCAAGATGTTTACCCTCTGGTCACACAGAGACATGAAAAGTGGAACGATGATTGCCCCATCTGTTTCAGAGACGGAATTGGGAAACAGGATTGTGGGATCATAAATACAGGATCAGACTGCTTCCCTATAAACTTCAAAAGCGAAAAAGCTTACAATAACCAATTTCCTATGCAAAAAATGTTACCCTGCCCCTCAAGAATTAGAAGTTAAACCACCTCATACGGCAGCACCATCAAGATCTTGTCAGGCTGCCCTCACTCAACATGGCAGCCGCAGCGTCACCTCCCTGCCTCCCTACCTCACCCCTCGTCCAAGATGGCCGACCTACAGAGAGTGAGGCAGTTTGCCAGCACCCAAGATGGCGGCCGCAGAGCGGCCCGGCTGCTTCCTGTAACGGAGGAGCCATTCCCATAGTAGCGTACCTCGCTTTTTTATTTCTTCGCGTTCTCGCGGCCGTTGCTGGGAGTGACGCCGGTTCCAAGGGCGGTGGCAGTGCGGGGGCTGACGGGAAGAGCGGGGCCAAGTGGGCGGTGGCGGCAGGGCAGGAGGAGGTGGCCGCCGGGAGGGGGCCGGGCCGCCGCGACGCTGTTCCTGTCGCCGTGACATGGGTTCCCCCTCGATGGCGGCTGCCGCGGGAGGCCTCAGGTAACCGGCCGCGTCCCCGCGCCTCTTCCCCACCGCCGCCATGCCCGCCCGGGCCCCGCCGCCCGCTGCGCAGCCCTCAGGTAGGACGCAAGGCCACCGCCGCACTCTGTGGGTCGCCGCGCTGGAGCGGCTCGCTTCCTCCGGGCCTGGCCGGGGAAGGTACCCCCTGCCCCACGAAAGCGGACGGGGATTTTCCTGGAGCCGGGCGCGCTCGGCGCGGGCCCCGTGAGGGCATCGCCTTTCTGTCCTTCTTTCCCGCGCCCGGGAGGAGGGCGAGGAGAAAATCTCCACAGCGCTGCCCCGTCCTTCTCTCCCCTCAGGGGACGGGACCGCCTCAGAGCAGGCGGCCGCCTCCGGGCTTTGCCCTTCGGTGAGCCCCGCGGGCTGCGGAGCCGCCGGGCCGGGCCCGTCGTGAGGCGGCTCCCAGCCGTGTGGGGCGGGCAGCTGGGGGCCGGGGCACTGCCTTCAGCCCCTAAGGTCACTTTTCGGAGTGTCAGTCGCTGAAGATGATGTGCTGGAGAAAAGTTATCTCGTAGGATTCTTTTATTTTTATTTTTTTTTTAATTTTTCCAAGCAGCGCTGTTCTAAAATGGGGACAAAATTGGTGAAGCGCCAGTGCTGATGCTTCAGTTTGCTGCTGTAAGTGGCTGCCTGACAGACCACAGCGTTCTTCTCAGAGGAGACGATTCCTTAAGTCAAGGATTACACCTTAGTGTGCCTTCGGGGTGGCTTCGAGTTGGTGTCCCGCTCGTGGCAGCCCTCCATCCAGCTTCAGCTCTCTGCATAGAAACTGGAACTTTGGCAAGCTTAATGCTCCTTGTGAAGTGAACTTGTGCTCATGAGGTAGTAGGAGACGCTTCATCAACAAGGGCTGTGCTGTGATGGTCGTGTAAGTTCTGGTTTCATGCGTGGCTTACAGCGTGGTGTGCCTCATCAGAGCACGTTTCTTCAGCTGTTAAGTTTGTGGCAAAGTGAGTGTGATGGATGTTGCTTTTTTAACGGGGCTGGTCCTCAGAGGTTGAGCATAATTAAAAGTATTTCCATCTTGGTTTGTTCTCTGGGTGTATCAACCAGACTTGGAAAGCCAATTAGCCTACTTTAAGCCTAAAAACACTGTGTTGTTGGTGCACCCAGATGTCTGCATGCACTCTCCTATGCCTAACTGGAGGAATATAACGTGAGCTGGGGGAAGAAATGAAGTAGCTATGACTGCTAAGGGGTTTGGTGTGTGTTTTTCATACATCCCTTTCACGTAGGTGAAAACAAATAGCACAGATTTGAGGGTAGGAGAACTTAAATATAAATTTACTGTATAAAAAATAGGCTTCAGAAAAAGTAACGTGCTACGTTGGTTCCACTTCACGTGATGTTTGTATAAAATGTGTGCTACGTGACCTTCTAAGGTCATGTGAAAGTATGACCCCTTCTCTTGACTTCCTTCATTTGTTTATAAATAAGCAGCTAAAGGATCTCAGCCTAAAGGATCTCATTTAGCGAAGGATTTCACAAATCTATAAGACCTAAAAAAATTATTTACAGTGAATTGATATTTGTGGTACGTATTTCTGTTGATTAAGGCAGGGCATGATTTTATGTTCATAAGTAAAGTCAAATATTGCTTCAGTAACTTAAGTTAATGTCAGCATTTTAATGCCTTAGTTACATCAAAATAACTCGTTCTGAAGCTCTCAGGTACTTTCAAAAGACTTGTCTTTCACAGTAGAAATAATAAACCGGCTTAGACAGACTTCAGTCAACTCTTTGCCCTTTCCTTTTGAAATATTCATAGAGCTGTCCTTGCAGAAAGGTAGCAGTATCAGTTGGAAAACCTGTGGTAAAGAAACCCATGCTAGGTCTGGTTTGCACTATACTCTGCAGCATAATCGTCTTTCAGATACTTATTATCTTTTCCTACAAAATGCTCATTTCTTTCTGTGCTATTGTATTATCTGACAACTTAAACTATGTCTTTGTGAATGTATCACTGCGATGGCATGCTAACCTTTTCACGGGGCTTCAAAATACTCATTTACGACTTTTCTGGATAGTCCTCTTTGGAGAAGTGCCTTTCTCAGATCCTGCTTACCATTGGGTTTCTTGCTATCTTGTCTTGTAATTTTCTTTTTCCTTTTTATAGAAAACACAATGCTGACTGCTCCTTATACACACACACACAAAGAAATCTTGAAATGTGCCTTGTCTGAAAACTGACAGTCTTGTTTCCAGTAGACTCTCTTCTATGCTTATGTCTTCAGCAATTAAAGCTTTGGGTTCACATCCAAATGTCTCTGTAGTGGCACTGGCTGCAAGGTGACGTAATGAGTCCACTTCATAGGGCAAATAATTTGTGTTTTTTGAATCCAAAAGTTCTGTTCTGGAAGAACCACAAGGAAGGCAAATCCTCTTTTCTCTTTATGTTACAAGGTTATGGGGAAAGGGAATGTGAAACCTTAAGTTCATTTATCCGTTGAAAGATGATGGGAAATAGACCTTGTTCTTTGGGAGTATTTTAGATGCCCTCCATGTATCGTGTTCTTAATGTGCCATAATATCTGTGGGTGGGATAGATAGCCAATAATGTCAGTTCTTCATAAGTGTTTAACTTTTTTGCATTGGTTTTCTCACCTATTTGTTCATTCTGTGTTGAAGGAAAACAAGCTAGAGTTTACAGTAATGGAGGGAAGAACTGTGGCTGATCTGCTTGTTCTGGCGTGTTTCCTCTGCTGAGCTTTGTGAGACCCTTTTCTTTAAGAGTGCACTTCTGAGCTGTAGTAATCTGCTCTTTATTGTAGCATCAATGAAGTGTGAAGGTTTTAGATGTAACGGAGAACGTATTGCTCTGTAAATAAATCTCTAGGAAGAGTTGAGCTTAGGTAATTTACTTTTAATACTTCTTAATCCAGTGCCTTTTGATCTTGATTTGGAACAGGTTCCCAAATGACGTGTTACAAGCTAACATCCAGGAGCACATTTTCTCACAGGGTTTTGAACGCTGTTGTTAGATGAATTTGAGAAATGATGAGAATGAAAACATCCCAGTTATGTGTGACTTACGCAATCTGTCTCACTTTACACATTGTATGGATGTGTACAGTACATTGTGCACAAGTGCAGTGTTCCCACAGCACCAGATCTTAAACTTGATTGACTTTCCCAGCCAGGCATGTTTGCTTATGTGAGTAGAAAACATGCCTGTTCTTAGAACACCTTTCCCAACATATGTTTGCAGATTTAGATTCAGACAGTGTCTTTCTCTGCAGCTGTTGAAGCAAAATCAGTTGTTTTTGAGTGGAAATGTCATGTGGTTTTCTTGTGTACTGTAACTTTATAAATAGTAACCTGGTCTTTTTGTTTTGGGGAAGCAATGCTGTTCTTGGTTAAGAGGGGCATCATGAACAAACTCAATGTCCACATTCATGTTTTTCAAATGTTTCTTAGATTCCAGAGTTAAGTCTAGATGGAAGAAGGAGAAGTGAAACAGCACAGCAAGTGAAAGCTGGTTTTTTGATCATTTCTTAATAAGGAAGGTACTGCAGACTTATTTACATCTCGTATTTGTATCACCTTCCCTATTCTTATTGTATGTGATGGGGAAGAGGAGCAGCAGCAAAGAAGTTTGATTCTAATATAGGCTGAACTGTCTGAAGATGCCTTGTTTTCACCGCCTGCTTGGGGGAGGCAAGAGGTCAGGAAGATTGAGATAAGTGCCTGAATTCTGATGGAAGTCTCCTGAGTTTTGCTACTTCAGTGCTCTTCTTACATACAGTGCTTTCTAATAGAAGGTGTCTGGCATATTCAGTGTTTGTTGAAACTGCAGTAATGCACGGTGGTATTGATTAATTCCAAATGTTGGGTGATGAGAAATAAGGCTTATATTTAGATACCCTGGATGTATTGGAGCTGGAGAACATTGTTTTCCTCAACTTATATATGTCCAAGCAAAAACAGTGTCCTGAAACTCCAATGCTGGATAATGGACCTTCTGGCTGTAACAACATCAGATTCAGAATCGAAAGCATTGATTTCTGGAGGCTTTATGAAGTAAACATTTTCTTTCTGTATGTTATTTGCTGGTAAGTTACTCTGAAAAGAAAACTAAACTTAATAAACCAATTTGGGAACGTATTGACTGCAGAGCTTGGAGAATGACTCTTTCTAGATTGGATTGTGTTTGTAGGAATGCTAGTTTAACAGATTTCCCTCATTTGTAGCTGCCCTTCTAGAAATGAGTTCTCAGGTGCAGTACAGGAAGACCAGAAATCCATTTTCCATTGTTAATAAGGTAATGAAAAGGCAAAGTTATAACAGAAGACAGCTTTTCCTACTGCGAGGCAACACTTTGCAAAGTCTAAATCTGGTCTTTAGCAGGATAGTTTTGATATTTGTTTGAGGAATTCACTTGCAGACAAGAGCTGAATGTTCTTGGAAAGAACAGATTCGAACAGCTCATGACTTGAACCCACCTCCTTGGCATTGCAAGCTTTTTACTGCCAGGCATTTCAGCAGCGTTGTTGTTTCTGTCATGGGGATCTTGCTCATGCCATCCCTCATTATTTTATGTTTCTTTATGGGTTTTGATGGGTTGCTTAACTCGGCTTTGCTTTCAGAATAAACCACAATTGAGTGGTTATTCATTGTGTTGCTAATGTTCCCCTTAAGTTCAAGGAAACGTTCTAATCTATGATGAATTTGTGTAAGTTTTACAAATCTCAGTTATTTCTTTACCTAGCAATATTCTTTGTGGCCCCCCGTATTTTTTATTTTTAAAATTTTTTAGGTTTTATATAAATAGCATGTTTGGTTCTTCAAGTTTTGCCTTAGAAAGTACACAGACAATGAGCTATTTAAACCTGCTTTGGTGTATTGTAATTACATTGCGCTTTTTGCTGCCGTGTCTTTGTTAGGCTCTCTATTACTCTGCAAAAAGGTAATGAACAGTGATGTGGCTCAGTATGAGGAAAGCAGATATTGTTCCCTATTTCCTACAGGAAAATAATGGGATACCCTGGTTTGATGGCATTTGGAAAACCGAATTAATGATCTGAGGTAAAAGTAGTGTGTGGATTTTGTTCTTACAAATCCTTGCACTATCAAAGCTTAAATCAACTACTACTGTAATCTTTTCCAGCTTTACAGAGTTCTCTTTTCTCCCTTCTATTGCGTTGTTTTAAACTAAGCCAAATTACGTGCTGAAATGCTCATTTCCTTAGTAAGAAAAGATTTAAACCAAGAGCTGCTGTAACAGAATTTGATCTGACCAAATTGATTAGCATTGCTTTTTCTCTAAAATAAAATGTTGATATGCAATTCCGAGTATATTGATAAATTACACTGACAGCACGACTTCAGCAGTGAAATACTGAAACTTATGAGATTCCTTCATAATGAATAATCAAGATATGAAGAAACACATGAAAGCAAGTAGTGTTTTCAGCAGGTGTTTTTTTGTCTGTCTTGATACTAAGTAAAAGGTAACAGAAAATGGAGAAGACAATTCTTTGATACGATGTTGGGCAAAGTATGACATGAGAAATGGATGACAATCCGTTATCATTCTAAGAATGTATACTATGCGATTCAGAGAAACTTGCTGACATTCGTCAACATAAATCTGTGACTGGGGGTAAATTAATCCCATCTAAACAGGCACACTTAGATGCGTTCTGATTCTTTGCTTCTATGGTAAGGTCTTCTGCAGAAATCTGGATTGTTACGTGTTACAAACAGTAGAAAAAATAACTGCTCTGTTAAAGGCTGTTACAATTTCCCTCAAGAAAGACTCCTTACTATGTAGCATGTTGGAAAAATTGGTGTATCCATTCAGTTAAATGCTAAAGTGCCCCTTTACTTCTTGGCTGGCTTTTAAATTTGGGAGTCAATTCCCTCAGAAATACGGGGAAAGTAACTAACCTGTCACAATCATTGGGGTGCTTTTTGCCGTTGTTGTTTCAAATTCTGCTTCTTGAGTAAAACACGTTTTGCAAGTGAATGGGTTAATCACTTGAAATACTGGTTTTACAAAATGCTACAGCCTAGCAGCATGACTGATAGAGTATGTCTGTGCTGGGTGTAGAGTACTGTGCTACAAAAGACGAAGCCACAGTTCCAGCTCTTAGCCTTCATTTGAGGTGCCAGACGAAGCAGGGATTAACTAAGGGAATTAAGGAACAAAGTTGTTGTTCTATCAGACCTATGGTTTATCACCAAGTTAACGTTTCAGTGAATGGTAATGAATTGGGTTGAACAGTTTGTGGTTGGCAGGTGGAACACTTTAGAAAGTCAGGTAAGGGGATCGTAATTAAATCCTTTCTGAAGGAAACTACATGAAGGCTAAAAATGCCTGTGCTGTTTTTTGTTGTATGAACAATTGGGAGTATACCCCATTTAAAAAAATTCATCAGTAATTAGTCAGCCCGAGGGTGGGGGAAGACTGGTGTGACTCTTCTTCCTTCTGATAAGCATTTAGTTCGATAGGTGTTCAGGTGCTGTAAACAACAATTAAATTGTATTAACGTAACCTTATTCTCGTCTATAATACAGATTCATACAAACTCTTGAACACAAACTTTTAGAATGCATCTGTAGCATCATGGGAAAAAGGTGGCTTTCAAAAAGGATTTGATAAACAAGCCCATGCAAGTGATTATGCATGTGGTTCATATGGGTTCAACTGACTGAACTAACAGAAGATGTGGATTTGAAAATCTGATCAGAGCTTTGATGGTTAACTAACATTAACACTCCTTGCAGATCCTGTTTTGGCAACTGTTCCTGAAATGTGTGGAGCAGAGTACTGTGCAGTGAGACTGCCGTTGTGTAAATGATGCCTGTGATGTTTTCAAAGTGCTTTGAAATGAAAAATTGAAGGAAGTGTCTTCTATGTGGCAGAAGGTGAAGAAGGGAAGGTGTTTGGGTGATCAGAAGTCTTCCTGCAAGTTTGACTGGGCTCTGGCTGTCTGCTTCAGTCCCGGGTTACCTGAGCTGTGCTTTCCCCTAGTATTGCTCTTCTTTGCCTACTCTTTTGTTATTAACTACTTAACTTTCTATGTCTTGTAGGTAAATTCCTGTCAGTGATGGTGCTTGTTGCCCCCATGTTACTCATTTTGTTTTCTGAATGTTGTTTTGTTGGTTTGGTTTTTTTCTTAAAGATTGTCCTCTTCCCTAAGAATTTTCTGAACTCTTTTATGGTTTATTTCTAGGTGAGGTGAAGAGAATAATCAAGTAAACCATCAACAAAAAAACATGGCTAGAGTTCTTACAACAGATAATGCGTGGAGTTACTTCTAGTACAGGCATGAGAACTTGTGATGTCAGGTGGTGGAGCAATAACTAATGCAGAGTTGACCATGATATTTCGAATAACACAAGTGACAAAACCAACTTGTATATGCCTTTAAATGTAAAAAGACTTTAAAAGAAAAAAAGCATACTGAAAATTCTGATACCTTCTTTTTCAAGGCCTCTGTCTCATTGTGTTACTACATGACTAAGCTTCAGTTGTCCAGGCTTCATCCTTTAGTCTTGAGTTACTATTAATGCAATTTAAAAAGGAAAAAAAAAAGATATGGGCCAACCTTTTTATGCATAATTTAGGAGGTTTCCCAGCATCTTGCCCATCTAATTCCTATACATCAAGCTGCAGTAATCTGGGTGGGCCACTGAGCTACTGACATCTCTTAGCTGAGCAGATGAGCTGCAGCTGAACCAGATCTCTTCCAAGATTTTTGAAATCTAAGCCATAACAATACAATGTGAATTTGTTTTATTACTGAACCAACAAAACTGTACGTAGACGTCACTGTCTACGTGCAGAGCTGTAAATGCATGTATTTGCTAGCTGGAAGCATATTCCTGTTTCTCTTGCATGCTTTCTCCTGCCCTTCTTGTGACTTCTCATCAGTAAAAATAAGAGCTCTGGGACTGGGGAAGCTGGCCTGCCTGGATTTATGTCCTTTTTACTTAATCAAGTCACGTGAGCAGTTATATTTACTCTAAAAATGCTTCAAAAGAAGAAAAATCTGAGATTGTATCCGTTTGGAGTTTTTCTAATGTGTATGATACTTTGGTTTCACTTTGTCTTTATTGCTCCTACCACCCTGAAAACTTCAAGATTGGGTCTTGCAGACTTCAGAAATCTGGTTTCTAAATCAAGTGAGTTATCTTTGTACTTTAGCTTGTGTTAACACAAGCGTTTGACTTTTTAAAACACATCATGTTTTATAGACTACCTGTTTGAGAGTAATTGAAACATCTAGGGATTTTGTTTGGGTTTCTGCTTGAATTCCTATGGATTTAGTTGCATACATAAATTTTTATTTCCAATATAAATCAGTGGTCTGTAGAACATTCATCTTCTGTTTTAAAATCTGTTCTATCTTAAACATAACTTTAGAGATAGCTTTTGGAGGGCTTGTGAATCTCCGCCTAATAAAGAATAAAACATGTAACGATGTGGTAAAATTTGGTGTTGAGGCTGCATTAGCCTCAATGACTCTAGTTGGTGTTGGACATTGAGCTCAAGAGGAGATTTTTTTGTTCTTTTTTTTCTTCTCTCTGTTTGTTTGTTTGACAGAACTGTTATTTTCACCTTCCTTTATTTCAACCATTTCACTTCTCTGCTTCTCTTCCAGCTCCTTTTACATCCCATCAGCACCATCCCTGGAATAACATTGTGGATTTTTTTCATTTCAATAAGTATTTTGCTGCCTTTGCTGCGTGTTCAGCTTTGTCACTTGGTGTAGAATAATAAATGCTATGTCAACTGAATTTTCCAAAGAACTGTAAATACTCCTGGTAAATTCCAGGAGGTTTAATAATGAATTTCTACTGAGATTGAACTGGAAACTCATTAACTGAGAGTTACAAAGGATGATTTTACATATTTATGTACACCTGTGTGTGTATATTACCAAATCTACTTTTTTTTTTTAGTTAAAAATAACTCCTTTTTCCAGGACTAGTGGCAGGAATTGGGATGAGGGAATTCCATTCCAGATGGATGCCAATTTCTGTCCCTTCCTGTCATTGTCACTGTGTTACTGAAGAGCTACTGATTTGTTACCCTAGGAGGCCCAAACTCCTGATACAGTGCTGGTCAGCTTAACAGTCTCCCCTGTAGCTTTGAGGACCATTTTCCCCAAAATCTGTTACCTTGAGATGAGCATAGCTGGTAAACCTCTATGTGTTTTTCCTACAAAAAAACCACAACCAGTCAGCGCTTCCACTTCCCAGGACATTTCTTTGTGTGTAACTTAAAGATCTTCCTCTGCAGTAAAATATTCAGGATACAGTCATAGTCTGGATGCATTGGGTGTTTAATTTTAGGGCTAATGATTGACTGTGGTGAGTTTTGGATATATGGGAGTAAAGATGGAATGACTGCTCAGATAGTTGCAAAGAATAAATGCTGATATGGTATTTAGTGGATGGATAACCCAGAAGCTTTGAAAGTAAGCAGGTTGGAGTAGTCTCCCTGTGAACTCAAACTCATGCTCCACAGACATCTTGGAATGGATCTTTATATTCACGTGTGACACTGAACAGCAATTACTAAACCTTGATGTAAAACAGAGAGTGCTTTTGGCAGCTGAAGCCTCTGAGATGTGAGCATGAAGCTCCTCACAAATACCTTGTTGAGCAGCTGGTGCTGAGTAAGCCTATGTGGGAGCTTGTTGACAACCTAAGCTTTATTCTAAACAACACTTCTCTGCAGTCATCAGTTTTCATGTTATGTTACAAATTACTTCTTGGTTTCATTTTGATAAGCAGGCTATTTTATAACTGCAGAATACCCTTTAAAAGAAAATAAAAGAAAGAAAAACAAACCACGAAGATAGATTAGTTAACATAAAGTTATTGGGCTTCCTTGGCAAAAGCACAGAATTGTTGGGCTGAAGTGCTGTGGCTTGTTGTACTTGAAAAGAGCTACAGAGCTTCAGTTGTTGTTATTCCCTTGGTGTGCTGTTGTTTAGGTTCTGTGCTAAGTCCTTGGCCAAATGCTTTGGTCTTGAGGATTCTTGTTTTATTTTCACTTCAGGAGTGTTGTAAAGTCTGCACTTTAGTCATTATAAATTCAATTATTTGCTATTTATAACAAGGTTTCCTTTTCTTATTTTTCTGAAGGTAATCCTTAGTATGTTGTTCCAATTTATTTATACAAATGTCATTTGGAATGGAAAGAACTCAGTTGCAGATCTCCCTCTATGAGCTTTATGTTATAAACCACCTAAGTGGTGTATAGAGTTGTAAATATGTGGATGGTGTTACTTATTGCACATGATTAGTGAATCACTGGTGAAATAAGTTTAGCCTATTTTTTGGAGGCTGGGGGAAAACACTTCATACCTTGACTGCGTCTGGAGTAGTTTGCAACGTTGAGTCCTCAATCTGTGTCTATCTAGGCCATGGGAATGCTTTCGTACTACTTTTTTCCTTTTGCATTTAAATATTTTATGGATAACCTTGCTCCATTCTGCTTTTGGGAATGAGCTTTGATGGAGAAGTTAGCTTTGCTCCAGGCTGGAAGGTGCTTAATGTGGCATTTCCCCACTGGTGCTTTGTAGGACAAAAGCAGGTGGGCAGTAGCAGTTGGGGGGCAGCACGCTTTGGCTTGGAGTTATGAAATCCAAAGAACCTGATAGAAACCAATGAACAGGTAGAGACTTAAACAGCTGGACAGCTGATCACAGCTAGCAATTATAATGGTAGCTCCTCTCAGCATTCCTACACGGTTTCAAAGCTTGTGGAAGCAGCTTTAGGAATCTTTGAACCTACTGTCTGGAGGTATCTTAAGTACGTGATTGTTGGCTGTCCATCAAGTAGTTTAATTACTGTCACACAGTCAACTGAGGGCACAACTGTGTGTGGGAGGAGGTGGACCAGCGTAAGTGGCTATTTCATGAATTGCTGGTGACAGCAAGTTGGCAACTGGTGGATTAAAGCTTAATTTAGTTGCATTATCATGCTGCACAACAGCTAAAGGTAAATATATTTCATGTTATGGTGTTTCAGTGCTGTCTGCTGAGAAATGTAGTCATGTAGTTGTTTACAAGAGTCTTGAAGCATCCTCGGAAGTTTCCTTGTGACTTCTAAAACAGGAAAATGGCTTACAAATGAGTGAGGAATTCTTGGCACTACCTTTATAATGTGCTTTATGTATCCTGCAGAACTGCTACTGAAAGATAGTTGTCTTAGGCTTGAGCTGAGGCTGCCATCTTTTTTTGCCTGCCTTCTGATGTAAG
Organism: Gallus gallus; assembly: GCF_016699485.2. Lineage (NCBI taxonomy): Eukaryota > Metazoa > Chordata > Aves > Galliformes > Phasianidae > Gallus > Gallus gallus. The sequence goes on from NC_052534.1 coordinate 9,953,178, forward strand.
CCTTGCTTGGCTTCTTTGTAGAGAAAGAAAAACAGTATCTTTAAATATTGAAAGTTATGGGTAAACGTTCTGCAGACATTTTACATAGTGGTATCTTATCTTCCTTTCTTGTCAAATATGAATGACATTTAGCTCTACAGAAACTTCTAGAATGTGAAACAAACAAAACAAATAAAAATCAGAATTCCAACAAACTTTTTTTTCTTTTACAGAAATATATTAACTTTGAAGTGGAACTAAACAATGGAACCGGATATTATTCGAATGTACTCCTCATCCCCTCCACCGCTAGACAATGGAGCTGATGATGATGATGAAGATGAATTTGGAGAATTTGGAGGATTTTCTGGTGTAAGCACTGCTGGTGTAGCTTTTGCTGATTTTGATGCAGCAGACTACAGCCATCCAAAGGAGGAATTTATACCCACAAATCATTTTATACCCCTTCATGATTATTCTGACAATGTAGCTAGCATTGCAACTTTCACGTCTGTTAAAAATGTTAAAGACTGCATTGCAGAGCTTCCTACTTCTCCTAAGGAACTTTCTGATACGTTAGCTACTAGTACCAGCAAAGAAAAACCTAAGTTTAGAACTTCAGGTACTGCTTTTGATGTAAGTTTAGAAGACGTAAACAAGAGAGGGGAACAAAGAGAGAACACTGGGAAATCAGAGGGGTTTTCTTCTGATGTTAGAACTGATGTAGCAGTTGAAAGCCAAGATGAGCAAATAGATGCTTGTAATGGTGAAAAACTTCCATGTCTAGAGATTCTAACAAATGGATTTGCAGCATTGGACCCTGTAAATCCTCAGGGAACAGAAGATCTAGACAACATCAGTGATTCAAAGGGACTAAAAACTGTTAGCAGCCATAGTACTGAGCTAAGTTTGAACTCAATTCCTAGCTCAGGCGAAGGCTTTGCAGATTTTGCTACATTCTCAAACAGAAAAACAATCAATGTAGAGGGAACAGGACCTACAATATGCACCGTTCTTAGTGAAAGAGACTCTCTGAACATTCAGGAAAACAACAGAATAAACAGAGCAATTCATACTGAAGAAGAGACTTGTATTGCGGAAGTTAGCTGTGAACAGGATTCCTCAGCACTGGAAGTGAATGAATTTACTTTTTCTAGTACGTTTCAAACAACTGGAAGTACAATATGCACTACTGAAAATGGGGAAAACAACGGAAGGAGAAAACAGCACGATGGGGAAAATGGCAAAGATTTTTCTCAGCTTGATGGTTTTTCAGGAGCAGAGGACATCAAAATTGATGAGGTTGAAAGCTTAAGCACTCATCTCAGAGGAGAAAACGTGGACGATTCTGTAGAAGTTAAGAATGGTGGAAGTAGTACTGAAGTTGTAGCTTGCCATGTCACTCATGATGATGACTTTGGTGATTTTGGTTCAGTCAGCAGTGCATCTTCTGCTTTCATTAATGCTCAAGAATCAATAAATGCTTCAGCTTTAGAGGGAACTTCCGAACAGCCCGCACATGTTAGCAAACGTAATGATGCATTTGGTGAATTCAGGGACACAAATACTGTTTCTCAGCTGCCAGCAACGTTGGATCAAGCTAAAGTAAATCAGACTGCTGACACTTCAGAATGTGATGCTACCAGTAAAACTTCTGGCTTAGACTTCCAGCGTACTACTGAGGTTGAAAATGGCGATGATGGTGAATTTGGAGACTTTGATTCAGTGTCAAAATCTCAAGAAGAGAGCGTTGCTTTTCAGGACTCTGATGACTTTGCGGACTTCAGTTCAGCAGGTTGTAACCAGGTTACCGATTGGAATGCTTTTGAAGATGAAGAAAAGGACAGCTGTTCTTGGGCTGCCTTTGGAGATGAGCAAGCTGGTGAATCTCATCACAGAAAGGAGACGTGGCAGTCACATAGGACAGATACATCTGCGAGGATTGATGGTCCAATATTACACAAGACTGACAGTTTTGCTTCAGCATCTTTCCAGGGAACTACCAGTAAGCAATCTCAAGAACCAGCACCTTCAGTCCAGGTAAGGGTGTTTCTGATTTTGCTTGCTCAGAATTATTCTGCTTTTCTGCATAAAGCTCTTCCTAGTTCCTGCTTCTGTGTATAAGAGATGTTTGGATAGTCCTTGTTTGTCTTGTGGGAGGGATTTAATTTGGTTGGTGAGAAAGGCTGGTATGAAATAGTACACTGCATTTACTTCTTTTATCTTCTGCACTATTACTTCCTGCAGGAAAAAAAGAGCAGGGTCTGTCGAAATTTGTATGCATTTGTACTGAAAATTATATGTAGTCCTTATATGAACTGATCAAAGTAATAAGCCATCATAAGCATTTCAGAGCCTGTGATAGTTCTTCCTTTGCTTCATAGTTTATGGCTTTTTGGGGGGGAGTTCTCTGTTTTCTTCTCATTAAACAGGCATAAAATAAGTGTCTGAAAGCTGGGGCAACCAGTTCCCAACTTTTTCCAGCACCATTCTGGATTGTGTTTTCAACTATCTGATTAAAAATGATGATTCAATTTGTTAATAGTTGCGCTCATTTGCTTAGAGAGCACGATCAGCAGGTATCTGACTTTGTAGGGAAACGCTGTTGCTATTTGTTTCGAAATAGTCAGTGACATGATCATAAAATATGGCCTCTTGAGTTCTGTCCCTAGTATTCCAGCTCCTGGGAATCTCTGTGTCAATTACGGTAAGCTCCACATCATAACAACACTGCAAATAATGGATCAATAACTTCTTGAAGATGCTGCTGTATCCAGGAGTAAAATAGGATTGTTTTTTACCTCCTAGGTCTTCTCCCTTAGCTGCTAAATGTGTATTAATTCCTTCTTAGGTCTCTTCACTTGTAATCTTGGAGATCTGTGCCTGTTCATTCTTAGATACATTTTTATAAGGATTTAATACTACCTTATATAAAATTTAAACCAATTTGGCTTTAAAATTCTGATTCTTGATTATTATTTTTTTTTTAATCAAGTCATTCCAGGTGAGTAGTTTAGAATATGTTCTCTTTCTGAAATGTGTAGCAGCACCAGCAGTAAAGGGCTGTTGATAATAAGTATCTAAAAGTTCTGGAACTTCTCTGACAACACAAGAAAATGAGGTAAGTCCCTTCTTGCAGGATCTCCTGTGGACTTGGTGACAGCCCTCTCTCTTTACGTTTCTTACCAATGACAGACAAAATGGTTTTTCAGAGGAAGGCTGTGACAACCAGAGCTTTGCAAGCATAAGCAAGTAAAACAGAGCTTTTAGGGCTTATTCTTGAGTTCTTCTCACTTTAAAAGGTATGACCCTTGGCTCCTGACGCTTCCTGCTTCCTGTTTTGTTCAGTGACTAACTGAACTGAACTGATTTCAGATTGAGATTGCGAAGCTAAAAAAGGGTCTAAAATGAACCTGCAGATGGATTTTTGTGTCTGTGCAAAACCTTCCTCATTGCAGGAGGCTACCTGAGTGAGGAGGTCCCGTTCTCAAGACAAAAGCTCAAACCTATTGTTACCTACTCTGTTGTTCATTCACCTATGAAATTGTAGAGTGCTCGCGTCATTAGTGCAATCTAACTTGTTCCTGTTTCCACTTGAAATAAGTTGTTCAGAATCTGACAAAGGGTGGGGAGTTTATTCTAGTAAATTATCCAGTATTCTGCTAAATCGTGCTTTCAAGAACTAATCAGAAAGTTTCCAACATTTATTTTTTTTCTTGCAGTTTTGCATAGTTTTATGATGGAGTTTCACTTGAAAACACTTCTGAATGTTGATGCTTATAAGAGAGGCATCTTTAGAGATTCTGTCATGTTTTTTCCCTTCCCCACATCTATGTTAGCAACGAACAAGCTCAGCTGCAGTGGGAGCTCTTGGGTGGGCTGTCATAAAGTCATACAGGAGTTTGGTTGCTTTGTAAACCAGATAAGGATTTTTTTCCATTCTTCCTCTGGGCAGCCTGGTCTAGTGGTTGGCAGGCCTGCTCATGGCAGGGGAGTTGAAACTGTATGATTTTTAAAGCCCTTTTCAACCCAGGCCATTCTATGATTCTATTTATACTTCGGTCAGCTGAGACTGGTTATAAAGTGATATTATATCCTTCCTTCAAGTGAGGAAGTACAAACGAGAGCTTATCGACTTGCTCTAGCAAGCTGCAGAGGAAGTTGAGCTGGGTGAGTTTTCTGTGATGCAACAGTTACCTCAGCCTTGCAACAAATCTTAGTTGCTACACTATTTGTCCATTAACTCTTAAAAACAGTAGTTACACATTTTGTGTTCTGCAAGCACTTTAGGTGTTCAAAAGACTTTTCCAAATCTGCCTGTGTTAACGAATGCTCTGTTTTGATCTTTAGTAATTCTGTTTTTCATCCAAGGAGCTGCAGTTTGGTACTTTGCAACTAGGAACGCTGCCTTGTGTGTTCTAGCTATTGGGATTGATTGAGTCAACATGAGTCAACAAGTAGCCCCAGTACTTGAAGTGCAGAATACTAGAAAAGTGATCAAAATCTGAGTTTAGTTTTTCTTATGGTTAAAAGATGTTATTGAGGTCAAACCACAAAACAGAGCCGTTTTGAAGTACTTGCTAAGGCAGAGAAATAGTGCATGTGCTAGACACCTGAGATGTGAAAATTGAAACTTTGGCATATGCTGAAGGTGAACTGGGATCATTTACAAGATACTGTATATGCATAATCTGTAATGCTGAGGCTAAAAGACTGGCTGTGGTGTGGTAGTGTAATAGTGCTAAACGGTGTATGAACAGAATGACATAGTTCTTTGCAAAAGCAGAAAACTTAAAAGTATACTCAATTAGCAACATTACTGTATAAGTGTGGAAGTGATGTTCACAACGGTGTTCATCCGTCCAGAGAGCAAATGAAAGGAGTTTACCAGTAGCTGAAGTTCCCTCATCATTTGTCTCCATGTATTTTCGTTTCTGTTTATGCATTGCTTTTAGTCTGGATATGAAGGACAGTGCAAAATGTTGTGTTTTCTGATAATAAGGTGCACGTTAGGCAAGCTGTTTTAAAACTGTAGATTTTGAATAATGTTTAATTAATAAAGTAGACTTTGCTTGAATTCAGCTAATTAACCTAGTTTTTCCTCATAAAATATAGAATATAAAAGAAGGAAGTGAGGGGAAAAGGTCACAAAAACAACCTAATATAGAAACTTCTAGTGGCAAAAGGATCATTTCGTTTTTTCTCCTTTGGTCTTAAAGGGTCTCAGGAGCCTCCATATGATTGGAAATATGTTATATGTAATACACTGGACTCTTCTGTCCCGTAGTGTGAGGTAGTGGTATAGAATCATAGAGTGGCTTAGGTTGGAGGGGATCTCAAGAATCATCAAGTTCCTATTCCCCTGCCACAGGAAGGGTTGCCAGCTGCTAGATCAAATATTAGACCAGTTTGCCCAGGGCTCCATCCAGCCTGGCCTTAAACACCTCCAGAGGTGGGGCATCCACAGCCTCTCTGGGCAAATGAGTTTATCACATTCAGTTAAAATTATAGGAATGATATGTAATCCATTAGATTCCAGCTTCTGAGGCTGGAGAACAGATATTAGTCTGTTGTTTGAAGCCATCTTAATATTACTGTGTACCTTAATCACATGGTGTTTTTCTTCAGCTGAAGATATATAGTAGTTTGTTCCAGTATAGCTGCAGGCTTGAGTTTAGTATAGGCCTGCTTTTGAGTTTGTTAAAACTGATTTAGGATGTAGTTGTGGGTGAATTGGTTGATCTAACAAGTTTTGAGCAAACCTATACTGTACTACATGCATTAATCTCCTTTATATGACCATTAGCATGTGTTTACAAGGAACATAAAGCTCACAGTGCAGCTTCTTGCATGAGATAGTGCTGAGCATTAGTCAGCTGAGGGGGTTATTCTGCAGTGTTAAGTTCTGTGTTAAGTGTGTGTGTGTGTATATATATCTATATATATATATAGGATTAAGCAAAGCACAAGAACAGTTTTTACCTACAGTAGTCACGGGGGTGGGAGAAATGACTGCACAGCTATGTTCAAGGAATATAAACATTTCTAGAGGAGGAGGAGATGAGCAATGGTTTGGTTGGAAGACTGAAAGTCTTCCCTGATTCAGCTGAGAGTTAACAAATCTGGAATAAAGAGGAACGGAAACAGCCCTTAAAACGAGGTTTGAGAACCTTTGTGCTGGAACTCTTCTTCTTCATGTTGATCAATGTGGGCGATGTACGGTTACTAAGCCACAAGTGTACTTCAAGATGAAGAAAACTTTGGATTGCTGTCACGTTGAAATTACTTTGTCTTGGCCAGTGAGTGAAGAGACATCCTCTTGGAAAAAAGTAACTTCAGGGCAACTCCAAACCTGGTTGCAAAATTAGTACACTGCCACTGGATCAGAATAGCAAGGCTGACTGAAATAAGGAGTAAGTTTTATGCACTCTAGTAAGAGAACCGTTCAGCTTTTTTCTACATTCATGGAAAATGCCAGACTTGCTACATTCCTCAGCTGAGGGAGAGGGGTGAGCCTTTCAGCCAGAGAAGGAAGACAGATGCACGTATCTACACTTAACTTCCCCATGGTGTACAGCTCTTGCATCAAACAGGAAAAGAGCTGAGAAGACTTTTTTTTCTCAAGGCCACTAACATTTTAGATTTGCTTTGCAGCCAGGATAGGAGCTTTATAGTTGCTGATTAAATATGTTTTTAGGGGGGTTATTTAGAACTGCCACTCTTGTAACTCTTATTATAGTAACAATTTACTGTTTTGTTGGTGAGTTTTCAGAGTGGTTTGTTTGTTTGTTTAGCTCCTGTGGCAATATTCTTGATTGAATAACTAAGTAGCATTCTCATGCTGGCTTGTAAATCTTAGCTTAGGACCTCTATTTGTGTTATAAATTATCTGTAGTACTACATGAAGGTAAATATAATGTAATGAATATAATTCCTTTTGGTTTTTACCTTTTAAGAAATTTCTGGCATTGTCTTAAATGTAAGTACTTCTCAAGGGGAGTAGAGAGAGGGAATAGCCACCTCCTTGGAATCACAAGAAGTTAAGCTATTGTTCTCTGTAAGCTCTGCTTCTCTTGGCTCAGGACTTTTTATGCCTGCAGCTCTTCTCCTGCTGCTCTGTGAAGGTGCTCTGTTTGCTAAGCAGATCCTGCACATTAGAGAAATAAATGTGACACTTCACCCGGGGAGGTATTAAAGTAGTTGTGTGGTGAAAGCTTTGATTCGTGTTGACTGTTTATCTAGCATAACCCAAATATATTGTCTTCACAGCAAACTGCAGCACTACTTCTTTGCACAGCTCTGAAGAGTGGCAGTGAGCTGTCATCACTGCTGAGTTCACGTACAGAGAGCTGGGGGCATTTAGGCTGCTCTGTGGTCAGGTTAGCCTTAGCGTGTGGAAGGAATGCATTGGTTCTGTAGTCTTGTGATGGAGAGGAAAAACAAATTCTGTAAACCACGTACTTTGGTCTTCCAGCTCAGAGGTCTGGATCTTATTTCTTCTGTTTACACAGCATGGAAGATAAGTTCGAACCCTGTAGCTATAGCTCTCACTTGAAAGTCTGTTATGTCTGTGATATTTTGATTGTCTCAGGTGTTGACTACCAAATGTCTTATATATTTCTCAAGAACTTTTGTGCAGTCACAGAAACTGTGGAGTTTTGAATTTGTCACTGGGGAATCACAGTTAATTTTCAGAATGGCAGCTCTGGCCTTCATTTACACCTTTAGGTGCCTGTAAGAATGATTCCTGTCAAACTGCAGTGCAGAATTCTCAAGTATCAAATATTTCAGTACCTCAGAAAGTGGAAGAAAGTTTTTTCTTTCAAGAGTATGATTATATAAGCCTAGTGAGAGTGCTCTTTCCCTAGCAAAGAAGGCATATTCTGGGAGTTAGTTAGTGGTATGGTGTGCAGGTACTGGAAGTTAGAAGTTTCCTCAAAGTATAGTATTTCCTTAATGATTAGAAGGAAAGCTTCCTTGAAGGACACTGCCACTGCTGGAGATGTGTGTATGTATACCCATCCCTCTGTCTATTTGCACACGTAGAAGTAATTATTCTGGTTTGCTATGGAAACAGTTCTTCTCTACTATATATAAGTAAGGGCTAAGTACTTCTGGAGACTTAGGATAAGATGAAGGGAAGTGCAGAGAATACTATAATTAAACTGTGCTTGAAATTTTGGCACAATTTTTGAGCTCAAATTTGAAATTGAGTTCTGAGTTCGTTCATGGAGACTTTCTCTTAATTCTTTCATTATCTAAGTGTGTTCTTGGTCACTAATATGTTCTCAAATAGCCATCCTTTTCAAGAATCCTGATGCCTTGCTATTGCCATGATACAGTGCCTTTCTTCTGACTCTTCCCTGTCTCTAGGAATATGTGTTTCTGCTGTATTATTAAATGAAAGGAACTTCACCCATTCATGTACATTAATAGCAACTGACGCATTGAAGACAGTTATTTTTTATAATTAAAGTAGAGCATGTTTTTGTATGCTGAAACATTGAGATAGAATCCAGAATGATGTTTAGTTATACTAAATTAGTGTCTTTGATCAATAAATGAGAACGGTCTACTGGTATTGTAACAGGGAATGTGACTCATACTGTATGGCCAAAGTGGATGGGCATTAAGGCATGATTAAGGCATGAAACTTAAAAGGAAAATGCTACACCATGGAACGTGACTCACTACAGTCAGAAAATACCAGTGGGATAATGAAGAGGAGGGGGAAAAAAATGAGTCAGGAATGCTGTGTAATTCAGATCATTCGATAATATGGTAATAGTGGCATTTTGAAATAATGCTTTGCAAATGTCTTATAACTGATCTGCTGGCTGTTCCTGTATGTCAGGCATGTATATGTGGTACAAAAACTGATGATGTGGTAAGCAAGTTAACTGTTCTGCTTTCTGTGGTTAGGAGCTGCATAGGGAGAACAGATTCCTGAGTCCTCATCTTACTGCAGCACAAAGAATCATGATGTTCTGATTGTTTAATCTTTGCATCTGAATTGTTTGTTGCTGTATGTGGTCAGTGGTTTGCTGAATTGAGGCGAGATGAGGGAAATAAAATAAAAATTCTGATGGGAAATGCTGTAGATGGTCACTGTGAAGCTGATGTTCTGTGTGCCTAAATGTGTGTCCCAGCTGTATTGGTCGATCTAGTTAAAATATATAACTTCCTACTGCAACCCTTCCATCTCTGAACCTTAAATAAGTTCAGTTGTAAAAGAAGACCTCAGTCTGAGGTTTGTATATGTGAATGTAGCACTACTGCTGGAATATGCTGTGTCTCCACGGGAGGGCTCTGCAGGCACAGCTCTGCTGGCACGTGCTGAAGGACGGATGGTCGTGGGATTGCTGCCTCCTCTGCTTCTCTTCCACATCCCCAGCAGAACAGCGTGCATTGGAGCTGCTGGGTGCTGCCCTCTGTACAGGGCAGCAGATTATCACAGAGGTGCCTGTTGAGGAGCTCCAGGTGAGCGTGAACAAGAGAGGGAGATGCCAAGCTTGCCTCTTAGCTAGAAGAGAGATTCATGTTATTCTGTTAAAAATAAGCATGTTAAAGAAGAGGCTTAGGGTTCATTTTAGGAGCATACATTGGAAATGGTGTTTTTTCTTAAATGGCAAGAGATTACTGGTTACCTGTTTCTAACTGGTAGAACAGGGCTGGAAAAAACATGTGCTGTTTTAGTGCTCCATCTGCTGTCTGAGACAGTTCACACAGCTGTATTGAACTTCAAACTCTGTGGCTATATCAAAATGCAACTGAGAAGGGAGAAATTTAAGGGAAGAACTTGAAAAGAAAAAGGCTTACTATGCTGGCTGAAAAAAAAAGGGAGCTTTTTTAATTGTATTTTTTGGGAGATTTTTGTCTGTTTGTTTTCAACATTAAATCCAGCTGTCAAGGCCCATGGTGGTATGTGCTTGAGCATTCTCCAATGCACCCTGTGGAATTAAAATGCTTGGAAATCATTAGTACCATTTCATGCTCTTTATAATTCTGAGGCCTTATCCCACACGACTGGAGTGGTCATGGAAGTGGTGGTGAGTAGTGCAGGGAAGATGCTTCTTGAGCTGGGAGCAGTTTGTCTTCCTTGTATCCTGTAGCTTCCGTCCTCCAAATGGGCACTGAAATGATGGTGATGTCAAGACGCAGTTGCAACTACTGTTACAAGTACATTGTGCAAATCATGTTGCTTTCTAGCTGGCTTCCTGCTCAGCTGAAATACAACTTAATGAGCTTTTTTGATGGGGGTGATTTGTTTGCTGTTTGTTTAAAGTTATTTGGCTAGGACAGAAATGTTCCCAAAGTTGGTTTTTAGGCCCTGCAAGATTGCAGCATTCAGCATCAACCGTCTGAACTGCGAACACAAGGAAAGGAAAACTGCTGGGAGAGAAGTGATTATTATTATTATTATTATTATTTTTAAATTAAACAACTTCAAATCTGTAAAAGCATAGTAATAGGTTTGGAGGTGAGAAATGAACAATGTTGGGTATTCTTCTGTTGTTTTCTGTTTTCCTGAAGAATTTATCTCATGATGAATTCTATGTATGATAGCAAATGAAGCTGAGAATTATAGTTTTTCTACATCCAAATCATTGATACTAATAGATTTTTAGGAAGGGTGCAGTCTTTGCCTTATAAATGTTCTTGGTCGTTATTTTCAAGCTAAATTTTGTGAGGCTTTCAACTACATACTTCTTATAACAAGTGAGACTGTCTTCTGAATCCGCGTTATGTATCAAGTTTGGATTGAAGGGCACTGATTTTAAATGAAATGATATCTGTTTTCTGATTTGCATTTCAGATAGCACTCAGTACCAAAACTGTGTTCAATAAAACTCTTAGAGTGCATAGAATTGGAGACTTTCATGTATCTTAAGTAAATATAGCTTAATACTTTTTGCATGTATTTTTTTTGCTAATTTATAACAAAGAGTAACTGTAGTAAAATCTGTTCTAAACTCTTCTGTAAGAGCTCATCGTAGAGAGGATAAGACCCTTTCTCAGTAGCTAATAGCCTGTATTTGATGGTAACAAAGTCATGTGGTTCACTAGCAGCTCTCTAGCTTGAGGTAAGCAAAGCTCTGCATCAGCTACCAATAGATTTCTGTCATAAATTTATAGTTTCAGACTAGTTTTCTTAAGAACAGTTAACAAAAGTCCATATAAATATCTTTCTCTTTGATATAGACAACGTTGTTATGTCGTCTGGAACGAATATTTGAAATCTGTTTTCCTTCCATGCCTGTTCTTGAAATTGAAAAAGAGATAATTTCCTTGAATCATTTACTGGAAGTGGGTGAAAAGCAGACAGCAACAGAGGAGACCTTAGCAAATACTGGGTAAGAAACTGCTAATGCAACTTATTTGAAATGAATTAGGAATATGTCTTCTGTGGGAACTTAAAACATACAGTAGTAATTCAAAATGAGTTGTTTCCATTTATTATATCGAAATAGTATTGAGTAAGATTAGCCATCCAGCGGTATGGTTGTTTTCTGTGATTACACTATACCAGGGGTATTTCACTTAGTCACCAGCATCTCTTCTAAGTGATGTCTCTGTGTTAATAAGAAGATATCCTATTAGTTACGCTTGCTGTAAATTGCTGTGTTTATTTGTATGATGGTGAAGTCTAAGTAGGCCTTGTTCTGCCAGCTGTGGACATCATTTTCCAATTAGAAGTCTGAAATATAATTGTTTTGAGAACACTGAGCAGCTTTGGTACATTAAGATACTTGTATTAAAAATGACAGTCAAAGTTGAAAGCTGGTGAAGTGCTGTTCCTGTTGGTGACATTCAATTTATGATGGGTTGTGTAGGGAACTGATGGATGTGTGGACAGAGCTGCAGGATATCCACGATGCACATGGACTGCGATACCAGTGGGGTGGCTCCCACAGCAACAAAAAGCTTTTGTGCTCCTTGGGAATCGACACAAGAAATATTGTGAGTCTGTCAATAAAGCTTTTGAAATAACAGACCTGCTTTGAATGTACTATTAAATTAAAGTGGTTCTGTATGAATACTTGCCTCTTAATTGTATAGCTGCACTAAACATGGCTTTTCATGACATACTGTCTTATGACTTCAAGTTCTTATGCTTCCTGTTAATATTAAAAGTTTTATTTACTTTAACCATTGTGTTTAACATAATGTCTGTTCTCTTACACTAGTCTCCTATAAGTTTGAAACTGTATTATAATTGCTAAAACAGCATGGCAAAACCTCAAGAAAATTTTCTTGTTTTATCAGCTCTTTACAGGCAACAAGAAACAACCTGTCATAGTACCCATGTATGCAGCAGGACTGGTAAGCTTTCTTGGTGTTTTGTTTTTTTTAGAGTTGCCACAGCACTATATAGTCAAATACATTAAATAGCACTAAGCACAAAGTATGATCAAGAGGTCTGTAAGTTCAGTTATGCTTTAGGCATAAGTTGAAATTGTACAAAAGAATAATTAAATACACAATTTTTGTGATGCATGCAAGCATGTATTTTAATATTTTAAATGAAAAAAATATTGATTTACTCACTTCATAAAGCAGACTATCTAACATGGTAAGCTAGCTAGTCTAAGCATTTTATAAAAAGAAAAATTGAATAAAGTGGTATACTAATGTGTAAATGGCAATTAAAAGTTCTTATTTTTAACTATTAAATACAAGGTGGAAATGTAAAAATGTCAGTTGAAACTTGATGCAGGAAGCTAGATGGTTAAATAGTAGTTAGAAATAATGAATGAACATCACAATAAATCAAGATGTCAATTCAGAGCAGCAGTTGTGAGAAGCTATGGCACCAAGACCAGATGCTTTAAAGAAAGGTTAAGAATGGGTAGGTAGCTACGGTATTCCATTTAGTGGGTGTAGGAAATTTTCCCAACTCTCTGAAGCATTCCTCTTCATGCAGCTGTTTCTCTGTGAGACTGTTTGTTAATTACTTGATTGCATCTTAATGTCCCCAGATCAAAAGAGAGGCATAGTAATGCTTTGCAGTGTTACTGGCATATTAATGAGGGACCCACGTATGTGTTGATAGGGGACCACATACAGATGTGTATATAAAATTAAATAAATAAATTCTGCAGGGATAGAGTCTGCAGTTCCTAAGAATTCCAATTATTCTAAAATATGTTTTTCTTCTTTTTCTACCTTTTCCACTTCTTCCCTTTTCTCTTCCCTTCCTGCCTCTAAACTCTGCTCCCAAGCCAATAGACTGTTTAGGCATAGAACTCACATTATATGGAAAGTGTTGTTGTATTGCCCCTAGTGTTAAGTAAAAATAGCAAGTGTAATTTACATTTGTGTAGACTGTGAAGGAAAGCCAAGTAACCTGCTGTAGTAGAATCAGATGTTTTCACTTAAGTCAATACTCTGCAGTTCTTGCTTGGCATTTCAGTAACAGAACAATTATTCAGAAGATAAGATTTACCTTTTTTGCTAGTTTGTGTAGTACTGCCTATATATTTTATGTATGTATATTTGTGTAGCTTTTCAGAAAAAGAGTGTGTATATGTTCTTTTTAATATGGTCATTCACAAATTGAATATAAAAGGATTAGTTTTCTTTGGCTTAGTATAATTTAATCCATAGGTTAATTTCCTAGAGTGATTTCTGTAGTTAATTCCTAGAGCAGTTGTTTTCTGACATATCAAGGTCAGCTCGTGCACTTCTTTGGATGTAGGGATGGTATTCTATTAAACCAGGAGATAACGCATCTCAGAACAACTGCTGTTTTCTTCATGCAACTGTTTAAACGTGACATGCAATTTTACTTTTTTGCAATGGATTGTTGTTGCTGATGAATTATCTCCTAAGTGGTTTGTATATTTAAGCACATGAGTTGGGCAGAGGTGATGTTGCAAGTGAAGTAGCTCGATTCTTTATTTTACTGCACTACTTCAAATGTTTCTGTACTTTCTGGAAGAGTTGGTTGGTGGTGAAGTTCCAAGCTCCACTAACATGCTTTGGAAACGTTTGTGAAAGAACTAATCTTGATAGCTGATTTCCTGAAAATATTTAGAATATGCTAGTAACAAATGCAGTGGTTTTATTTTCTCATACATCCATGTTCAGAGGTGCCTATCCGGGGGTGGACCTTAGTCTATCTATAGACCTTTTTTGCCCTTACTTTCATTCAGGAAGATCGAAGATCAGTTATTATCTGTATAGCAGTTCTTTAGCTTCTGAACAAACATCTGACGTATGAATGCTCTCCTTTCCAGTGTCTATAGTTCCTGGAATCTACATATGTGTGCGTATTTATACATGCAGGCATGTGATTTTCTATTTTATTTTTAGGGTATGCTTGAGCCTACCAAGGAACCTCTGAAACCAATATCTGCAGCAGAAAAGATAGCTTCCATAGGACAGACACCTCCTGTATCACCAGAGATGAACACATGTGCATCTGATCAGTTCCAGGTAAAAACCAGAGAGAGAGGGAGAGAGCAAAAGAGTAAATGAGGGGAGTAATGGAATGCCTTGCCTCTTCCTTCATATTTTAATTAAGTTTTCAAAGACTCCTGTATCAAAGGCAGGTGTTCCTTGCATCAGGTTGAAGACATACTGTTGGATCTACTCTTCATGTGTGACTGGAAGGGAGTCCCCATGATAAGACTACAGCAGTTGGTGGCCAAAATTTAAGAGTCCTGACGATATCTACTGGTATATAGCTAGTTAGTTTAAAAGTCCTTCCTCTGGCTGATGTTCTGTCTTTCCTTTATCTAAAACTTATCATAGTTTGACAGTGCTTGGTTTTTTACTTTTTATTTTTTTTAAATTATCGTATTTGCAGGTATACTGCTTATGCTTTTTCTTTTTCCTTTTCCTTTCTCTTTTAGAGTAACGTAAAAAGCAGCCCAGTTGCCTGGAAAAAGGATTCTGGGTACAATCATTACAAGCATATCAATACCTGATTATTTTTTTTTCAATATTTGAGTTCTGTGTCAGATTTTTGTGAATAATTATCCGTGGAACAGCTCGAAGTCACTTATCTGGTTTCTGTTGTCTGAGCCTGATACAGAATGAGTTCAGAGAGGCTTAGGAGTGAGCTTTTGAATCCTCTAAATTCAAAACTTTGTGGGTATTTTTGTTGTTGTTGTTTTTCTGGTATTCTGATATTAGAAGACCTTTTATGTGGTGTGTTGTAGCGTGCCTGATTGGCAGCTAGCTAGCAAGATACGCAGAGACATTTGATTTTTCCACGTTCTACAATGATGCTTGGCATGTATTCAGAGAAAGTCAGCTGTGTCTCTCCTTAGCACAGGTTTTGTTGAATCTGCCCAGCATTTGGTTACTTGTGACTTCTGGTTGAAGGCATTCCAGAATGAGTTATCTGCCTAACCTTAATTCTGGGTGTAGTGATTTCCTTGCACTCATTGCTTTGCTGTAGTGCAGAGCTCTAACTTAAATGCCTATAACAGTGAAGAAATCTCTTTTGCTGTGGGATAGCAGTATGTCAGTGGGCTCAGTACTGAGGTTGTTTATCATAAAATATGTATTTGGTGACACTTCCTATATCTACTGACCCTCACGAATTCTGTAGTTGGACTGAGCAGCTGAAGTATGTATTAAAAGAAGATAAGATTATTGCAACCACTGTGAGCTGAAGAAATCACATCGAACTTCTTTATTTGAATGGATTTAGAAAATTTCACTGGCTCATTACAAAGTTCAAGTTTTTACTGGGAAAAGAGAGATTAAACCCTGTAACGTAGAGAGCTGCAAGAGCCTAAGATAGCAGTATATCTGAGGTAAACCAACTTCTTGGTTGGCAGTCCTTGAGCTGAGTGCTGAAAATATGAACGTCTTCTTATCAAAGTCCATATTTTCCTTCAGTCGTGAGTGTTTTGTATTTTTGGATACTTCTGTAGCAGGCTATCCAGTTCCTTGTCACAGTTACTTGATTTTCTTGTGCCTTAGCTTACTACTCTGACAAGTACATTTCAGTTCAATAGTTGTGACCCATCAATGCATATAATAAGCTTTCATGGTATCTGTCTACATTGCTGACCTTAAATTATTTTCTTTCACAAAAGACAAATACTAAAAAGCTTTTGGAAAAGAGATGAGTTAAAGCACTAACCTTTAAGAACACTAAGAGGCTGCAGTTAAGTGACATTAAGCTTCTGGGCATGGACAATCAACTGTGGTCTCAGACATCGTGATTCTGTCTTGGCATTATATTCTCTTAATTCCTGATGGTTTTAGCTTGCTTTTGGAAAAATAAGTTTGCTTCACATCCTACAGGATGTGTTTTAGGAATATTCTGCATTTTAGTGATATTGAGAAAATATACCCAAATGTTCCTAATATGCATTGGAAATATAACAGGTGATTTTAGTGGACCCCAAAATTACTTATTTGAAACACTGGTAATTTAGGTACAGTTGTATGCATCTTTAAGCTTAACTAAATAATTACATGTTAATTTGGTGAAATGTCTAAATTCTTCCATTTCCAAATGATGGTGATGGGTCACGCTTGTATGCAGAAACTTCAGAATATTGGCTTCCTCTTTGGAAAGAGATCTTAATAGATTTCTGTGTTTTGCTTTGGAAAGCAGAGAAGTTCTCTTTGACAGCCTAGCATTTATGAGACTTGTATACAGATTAGCTACTGTGTGTATGATACTGATTAAAAAAGATTTTGGAAAAAAAAGTGTTGATGAGTAAGTGGAGGTGGGAGGAGCATTTGTAGAGGCTTAGAGATACCTCCTTAGTTTTTTAGGTAATGGATGAATGGAGGAAAGCATACAAAAATTAAAATAGCATTTGAAATCAATGACTGAGGAGAAAAGAAGTAAATCAGCTGCAATAATTTTCCCTTGTTATTATATAAATTCTGTACATTCTGGCTTCATTCCGTGTAGCAGATCTCATTTGGGTTGTTTAGGCCATGGAAATACAGTGAGCATATCTTCTGGGCAATTCAAGCTCCAGTGACAAGGTTTTGACTTGTCAAATGAATACCTGAAGGAAGTTAAGGTACTGATTGGTATATCACATCATTTTATTTAATAAAAGTAACTTGTGGACTCATTCTATTTTGTATTTGAAGGTAATGTCTAGACTTTTTTTTATCTGTTGTTTATCAAGACTTTTGGGGTTTTATTTCTCTGCTCATCTGTGCTATAAGGTGGTGAACAGAATGTGAAATAATCCCCTGACTGCTTTTACCTGTGTCTAAGAGCACGGTGTCCTGCAGACTTCGCTGGCCTGAAATACAAGGCCCCATTAAGAGAGAAACCCTGCTCAGAAAGGCAAACACTGACTGTGAAAGCCCACAGACATGTGCCGTGCCCTTCTCTTCTTTTTCACAAGCATCTGCTGAAGTGGCCTTCTAGGCCATAACTGTCTTCAGTCAGTGCAAAGAAGTCAAAGTTGTTGTTATCTGGGCTTAATGTTCTCCGATTTCTTTGTTTGATACTGTTCTCTGGTTAGTGTAATTTTAAATTTTATTTACCACATTCTCTTGGCTTTCTTGCAAGAAGTTATGTAAATATTTTTGCTCTTTTGCTGTTGTTTCAAAGCATCCTCTTTTCTGTTTGGAAATACCTATCTTTGGCAGAGTTGAGTAGTAACTTTGTCCCAACATACAGGATAAGTGTGGCTTATTGCCTGCTTAGTTTTGCTTGTTAAGCTGAACGTTGAAATAGAAATCTACGGTGACTCAGTCTTTTCTAGAAGAAAATTACCAGTAATTCTTTTCTGCAGGTGCCTATTACAGCACATCTGCATGCATATAACATGATCTCTAGTAACAGAATATGTATCTTACATATTCTGGATATTAGGGATTGAAACTTAATTAAATCTCGTGGGGTGACAGTCTTTAAAAACACTCTTAATTACATAAGGGACCATCAGGGCTTCTAATAATGACAGATGCAAACTACCATATAATGGCCACCAGCCAAAGACTCCATCATGGAACTGCTTTCCAGTTACACATGTGAGAAAGATCCAAGAATATATGTAGCTCTGACGGAGTAAGAGAGAAAATATCTGCAGGTAAGAGATAATATAGGACATACATCTTTTATTAGATGCAGCTAAGTTGCTTAAAGGTGGTGTCTGAGGAAAGATAACACTTCCAAGTTCTTGTAATTGTGCCAGTGACTACATACAACAAAATGTATGAATTATGTCTGTGTAAACATGACTTTCAGAACAAGGTTTATGATACTCATTTAAGGGATCTATTTAAAGATTGGTCTTACGTTTGTATTACAAGTCTTCCTTCAGCCTTAAGACAGCAAAGTACTTCCCTTTAGATGGGGGAAGGGGCAAGGGAGGAATTAGTTTTCTTGGCTAATCATTGACATGGAAACAAACACATTTTAGATTTTTGAATGTTGAAAAAATCTTACTTAATGCCATTCTAAAATTACTGTGTGAAAACATCTCTTTCTTTTATCCAAATGAAATACGATGCAGTAAAATGAGCATGTATTTTCATTTTCTCTTCCTTAATTTCTTAACGTTCAAAGTAATGCTCTGGCAGATAAGAGTATATTTTTTTTCTGTACTATGTCCTGTAATCTAAGATGGAGGGAGGAGCGAGAACAGTTGTCTTTGAATCTCAACATTCTTCTAGATTGTGTGCTTTTCTTTAAAGTGTATTCACAACCAGTATTTTAATAGCACAGTAGTCTAGCAACCTTGCAGACTCTGAAAGACAGAGCATTTGTATTCCTGTTTGCAGAGTATGTTTCCCTTAATTGAGCTTAGATGCCTCGGAATAGTTAGTTTTGTTAGGGCCAAGGACATTAGAAACAGAAAACTTTCTGGTTTATTGGCTTCTGTTTCTGTCCTCTACTTCTGCTTTGTTTGCTGATGCGTGGACCAGGGCTTGCCAACATCCTGTATAGATGAGGTCTGGTTTACTTGTCACCCCCTTTTTTGCAAGCAATTGCAGTCAGTGGAGTGGCTTCATCCCACGGAACAGAATAGTTAGTATATGCAGTATACTTACTGATTTGGAGTCAGATATCTTTTTCATCCATTTTAGGAAGAATTCATCATGTTCTTTGCCCTCTGCTTAGCAAGTCTGACAGTCATGTAATCGTAAAAGTGAAAAGCTGAGCCAGCCATTGGTATCACCTTTTCTATGCAATACTGTAGTGGACTCATCAGGACTCATCAATCCTGACTCAGTTTTTTGACAGGAAATGTAGTGGGTGTTCCTCAGTAACTGCAAATTGGTAGGAAACTACTTTGTTTCGCTTTGAGTTCATTTTGTTCACTCCAGAAGACTACTAAATTATATTGGCATCCATTTCTTTCTTAATTTGATTGAGGGCGGGGAAGAAAAAAAAGCAACCTCTTTTTAGTGCTAATATATTTTAGGTGCAACAAACTTTATACAAGCTGCTGATCATAGAGATCATAACTTAATCTCCAGTATAGCTTCTACACTGGTAACATGATTTTTCCATCCAAATCATTTCAGTGCCAGTAATTTCATTACCAGAGCAAAGTAAAAATAAAAAAATAAAAGAAAATGTAGCATCAGCTCCTTAGGCTCCTTGGAGTGAGTGTTGTTCTAGCTGTGTTCCACAGTATTGGAAATAAGTCTAAGTAATTAAGTAGGAAAGGTTTTTCTAGGCAAGGTTTTACTTCAAGTGAATGCAGAAGTCTTCAGTTCCTTTTTCTTTCTGTAATCACCTATCTCCTAGCAAAAACCTTTTATAATTAGCTTAATTGTACAAAGCTAGCTCAGGTTGCTGCAGTCTTGATTCTTGAATCTGAATATTATTTCAGTATTGAATAATTTAAGTTTTGAAAAGAAAATAGCCCAACTTTCTACAAAAGCAAACAGGAGGCACATCTGTGCCACTGAAAACCTGGGAGCTAGCGATGCATTCACAGTAATGTTGTGGTGAACTTCAATTACTTTTCTTCCACAAGTGTTATTTTTCTGTTAGTTGTATTAAACTTGTGAAGTTGAATTCACTGGGGAGAGAACACAAATGAAATGCGCAAAAAGGTGCAATAGAAGGAACATCTACTTTTTCAGGAATTTATTATACTATCCTATTGGTTTGTGTTCTGAGAATATAGGAGGACAGCACTTGCAAGTTGCTAAACATGCCTTCCTTGTAAAACATGGTCCCTGCTGCTTGTTTAATTCACGTGTGTGTATGCACGTACGAAAAGACTGAACAAGAGGAAATGGAAAGGCAAGGATAGACTCACAGAAGGAGTCGGTTCCATGTTCCACTCGTTCATCTTACCACTGATTTATTTAAATATTGAAATGGTTTTATCACAAAGGGATAATAAATCACAGGGTGATGTGTTTTTTTTCTTATGAGGGTGTTCTTGAGTAGTTTCTCCTTCATATGTAAGGTTTCTGTCTATTAAAACTCAAAAAAAAAAAAAAAAAAAAAACCCACCAAAAACAATCATGCATTATTTTATAGTAAATAACTGGATTTGTCTGTAATTGGGTCAAAGCATGTATATAGGCAGCTTTCACTAATAATCCTTTTCTGAAATTGTCCTCTAAATTGCATATACACGATTGTATGCAGAATGCTTTGTCTTTTGTGAAAGTAATATTAATTTAATGTTCAACTATGCCTTAATGGTTATCTAATTGATATGTTTTAGTTAATTTGAAAATCCTGTTTGAGTGACCTAATCTGTACTGTTGAGAATTTACTAAGACTTCCTATAGAAGAACAAATCTTCTTTGGATCCTTAGCATGTGTTATGAAAATACACCCCTTTCAAAAGCTGGGGCTTCCTTGTTCAGTTGTCTGTTTAGTATTTAGATGCTAAAGAATCTGTTGTTTGAACTGCTTTGCATTGTTATAACATGAACTGACTGTAAAATCTGATTTCTGACTTTTCAACTCTAGGAATCTCTACCACCTGTCCAGTTTGACTGGAGTAGCAGTGGCCTTACTAACCCTTTAGATGGTACGTCTCTCCGTAGAGCCTCTAGCGCCAGAGCTAGAGATAAGAAAACTACAAAGTTCAGACAAACATCTATCTGCTGATTATTTTTTTAAATATATACACACACATATACATATATAAATATATATATTATTTATTTCTTATTCCTAACTTTGGAAATTCAGGCTTTCTTTCTGATTAACTGTGCTGCTATGTGAGAAATTATGTAGAATTATGTAGTCTGAAAAATACCAAGTGAAGTATGATTTTAGATTTGTGCCATATGCTAATGACACAGTGGCAATATTAACATTTCATTATGAATAACTGCTGATTATAATGAAACCCTGAATAAACTAACATTTTAGAGTGATGAGTTTTCCTTTGTAAAAGTATTTTTCACCGATGAACTCTCTCCTTAGACATCCTTTGAATGACAAACTTGTGTATAGTGGCTACTTCAAAGCACAATATTTTAACTGCAAACTATTTGTGAAAGATGCACTTCTTGACCTGGAAGTTTTCAGATTTACAGATAATTTTTTATATTTCAAAAATGTGACATCATCTGTTTTGCTTGCACTCAGTAGTTAATTAGACCTAATATATTGAACAGGTAGCTACAAAGTTATTTCTATCTATGAATGTGTATAATTATTACTTAGAACCCTTCACCTATGTCTGTTTTAATAGCAAAAAGCATTGTGCTGCCACCTCCAGTCTTAGAAATGTAAGTTTATGCAATGGAAATAAGTTTTGGAAATTTGTTTAAATGATAGACTAGAGTTCTTAAAAGAAAACAATACCTATAAGAGGAGCCTGCTAAGAACAGTTGATTTATAATGCATACGTTGTTCAAAAGCAGGCAGAAAGAAATTGCATCTCTTGCTGCTTTGGTGTTGCCTCAAGTTTCAGAACATGTAGGTTGTACCAGTTTGGATAGCAATATCATGGTGCTGAAGGAAAGCCTGGATGGACCCTCTTGTTGTTGTCTAGTGTCTTACTACTTCAGTCAGATCATCATGCTTTCTTTTTAACGATCAACTTCTTTAAAATGTATCTTGACTTAATTTCTGTTTCAGTGCTAAAGGGGAACAGTATAATTCACCAGTGAGGAACTGGGTGTAAGAGTGGCACTTATTAACATATGTTCACATTGTTTTAAGATGATCATAATCAATTGCTTGGTTCTCTGCTATCTGGGGACCTGCTAAGTCTCCTTAATAAAAGAACGGCTATAAGTACCATTGAAGGGAGAAGAAACTCAGTATTTCCTAACGATGAATTGATACATATATTGTTTCCCTTTAGTTGATCACATCTTTCTCTCTGGGTCTTGCTGGTTCTCTTTCATTTTTAGATTGGAATAAATGTTTCTATTTTAAAGTTACTAGTGTTGATTTCCTTGCTGCATTGTACATGAGGAAATGTGCACTGAATTAAGTTGTTAACATTTTAGAAGGTACAAACTAATACTGTAAGCATTGTTTTCATGTCAATTTTTAAATTGTGTACTGAGTACTAATTATAACTTGCATGTTCAAGTGTGTGTCTTACCCCTTTTTACACATAAACCCCTCCCTTGGCTTACCTTCTATATGGCTGCCTACCAACACGGTCACTGAATTTCAAGCTAGTGGAGGTTCCACTCTTCTGAACCTTGATTTCTTTGGGCCCGTGGATGACAGTAGCTCTAACAGCACCACCACAATCCCAGGTCAGCAGAGTGTTAAAACCACAACTGTAGTATAACAACTTACTAAAAGCATGAGCACATCACTTGACTTTCCTATAAACAAGGAGAAATTTTACTTTACGTTTCTCTAAAATGTCTCTCTACTGCATTTTTCCTTTAATCTGTGTTCTATTTTCTGATGTTTGATATCAAGTGCAAAGTATTTAAAAGGTACTGTCAGCTCTGAATTGTCACACTGGAGGAATGAATGGCTCTTTTGCTCTTGCAATTAAGATGTTAAAACACTTGTTTCAAATGAGAAATTTTGAAAGTTAAATTTTCCACGTAGTTAAGAAGAACTGAAAAATGTGGATGTGACTATTAAAAAAAAAAATAGTAAAATTGGGCTTGTTTCCTTTTTTAAGTGAATGTCTCCGAATTACAGAACTGTAATGTTAATTGGAAGTTGTTGAGTGTAAGGGCTTAACAAATCACAATCCATATGGTATTGTCTTCTACCTGGAGACTGAACTTTGTCATGTCTGAAGTACTAGTGTTAATGATAGGAGGAGAAAAAAGTGTTTTAACAGCATTCATAATAGAAAAATAAGGATAGCTGCATGTTTGTGGGGTGTTAGAAGTTCATGAATGCTAATTATAAAACTAAAGCTCTTCATCTGCAACTTGAGGAGGAGATGAAAATATCACTTTATCGTTTGAATAAAATGTGAAAGTAATTGAATTCATTTTCGTATGGTTTTGACATGCTTTGAGTATTTTATGTGAGCTTGTGAAAACCTACGCTTGGAATAAATTTCTTCAGGAACTGAAGGAAACCCTCTGGAGATTTCTCTGGGTGCATAGTCCGAGCAGATAAGGCAAGCACTCTTTCAATCCAATACCTGTCAGCAGTTGGGAAGCCATAATAATCAAATTTCTCATAGAAATGGATTGTTAGTTATTCTTTTACTTTGGTTTTTTTCTCTCAGTGGTTTTAATTTTAAGAAACTAATTTTTTCAAACCAATTCTGAGGCTGTCCAGTATTTTTTAGAAGTGCTTATAATTATAGTTATATTTTCTGTTTTTAACGAACTGCTTTCTCACTTTTGCAATTTGATCATGGAAGGCAGTTTTATGGCATCCCACTCCAAGTGTGGTCTTGTTCCACTCTTGAGAAATGTCCTTATCAGGTGAAAGATAGCAGCAGGTTTGTCGTGAGAGTGACAGGTAGCAAATTTGAGATTCTTGAGTTTCACAGATTCTTTAAGTGCGTGCAAGTCTATTGACATGTAATTCATCGGGACCTAGTACATGTGCTGCTTGTGCAGTCACATATGTCCCACTGTCCTGCTGCTGCTGTGCACACCTGAAGTCATTACTGGAGGAATACCATATCAGCCTTTTATTGCACTCATCTATTTATTTCTTTACTCTGTTGTTTCATCAGTTGCAGGTATTATCACCTTCCCTGGTATGCCTTATAGTGCCTGTTCTTAGCTTTTCCTTTTCTTTTCTCCTGACTTGTTTCTGGGAAAGTCATCTGTTTCTTGGCTTGCAGCTCATGTGTTTGTGTGTGTGTTTAGGAGCTTTGTGTGGGGTTTGGTTGGCTAACTTTCCTTCAATATCTCATTAAGGTTTTGCAGTGCTCTCCTTAGCTATTCTCTGATTGTTTGAATAAAATGGAGAATATGCAACTCTTATTTAAAAAAAAATAAAAAAATAAAAATTAAGTAATATAAAAATCAGAAGACAAATGCTATGTCTTTTAGCTTAAGAATAACCTTTTTATCAGTTGTAGAAGTTTGTTGTATCTCTGAAGACCTTAGTTTTACTTATACTAGAACTATACTGTATTCTTTTCAGTCAGATCTAACCAGTAGCCAAAATAACACTTCATAGAAATTTGCATTCTATGTCATGATCTAGAATTTATTCATTTCTAGTATGTTCCCACAGATTTACTGTGTTGTTTTATTTTCCACGTTGGAAGTTTAACATAAATGTAGCAGAGTAAAAGGTGTGTAGTGGAATAGTAAATTGAGCAGTGGCATCACATTGCAATAAGAGTGAATTCAGGACCGTAAATGTCTGAATGATGTAATTTATAAGGTTGCATTTAATGCCTGTTTCAGAGTTGCATGTCAAGGAACTCCTCATTTCATTTGGTTTTACAATTTGTACCTTAATGGGATTTCGCAGGCTTCTGCAAGTCAAATGTATATCTTCAAGTCTTCCTCTCCCTGTTTGAAAGTGGATATTTTATGGAATAGTTGGGCCTGTTCCTTTTTCCATGTTCTGTAAACATCTGACAGTACTTAAAGTCATGGTATCCTGGTCTCAGTACAGTACATATTTTGGTGTTTGATGTGAAACTGATTGAAATTCATTTCGCAAATCCAGACTGAAACGTGTAGGTTGAAGGGAGAGCTGATTATTTTCTCATAAACTCATATTAAATTGACCAAATCCTTCCCCCTGCCTCCACCTCCTCAGCTTAGCCAGATTATTTTCTTTATTTTCCTTTTTGATTGGCTTGGTTTCCTCACAATTAAGAAGCATTACTACTTGGATAGAAGTAAGGAATGCTCAAAACACTGCTTGTGAAGCATTCATATAAAGCAAGCGTGAGGTTGTTATCCTTATGTTTGCAACCACAGTGCTGCATTTACTGAGTGGAAAGGGAAGGACAGTAGGCACAGAATTTTTTGTTATTCAGTCAGCTCTTCATAGTTCAGGAGTACTTCTAAATACGTCTTGATCTGAACAAGCAGACTGAGAAAATCACCACCATACCAAGCTATACATACTAGTTCTGTGTTAGATGTCTGTGTGACTGTCATATCCAAGGGTTTGCAACATTTGTTCTGCCATAGTATATAATTCTTCTATATTGTCCAAACCGATACCAGTATTATACTCTTTTAGAATGCAGATGTCTACAAAATGAGACGATTCTGTCCAAATTTTACACTATTTTTTAAAGTTATTTGTAATTGAGGATGATGCATACGTGCAGTTCATTTAAGACCATGAAACACAAAATAGCTGCAAATGTAACTAGAGGAATATCAACCATTTTAGATGCTCCTGAGTACCAAGATGTGGTATAGTGGTCTTGGCATATTTTAGTAATTTCAATTGTTGACATCTGCTGACTTAATATATTTTTTAATTGAAATGAATTTGCAACATACATAATGTTGAAATACAGTATCTGATCTAAGACAGCTGAAACTAGGAAATCCAGGCTGAAGTGTCTGGATACATGATGCTTTATAAAGAAATGAAAGATGGAAAGGGAGCGCAGAGAAATAGTTTTGGTAGCTGTACAAATATGGTTGTGTAACTTTTTTTAAATGCCATTCCACTTGTATGCATCATAAAAGCTGTTTTTCCTCACTTAAAAATAATAAAATAGATTTATCACATCCTCCTGTAAAAAGCAATACACTGAACTCGCTGTAAGGCGTGCCAGTGTTGTGTAATCTGTCACTAAACAGCTGGTCACTGTTAACCATCAGCATTCTTTTAATAGCAGCAGTTGAGCTGAAGTAATTGAAACAAACCCTTTTAACACAGCTGGCATTTTACAGGTATTTCTCTATAAAAGGTAAATTAAATTAGTCTGTTTACTCTTAAACTGAGACCTTGTATACCAGACTTGATCCAAGGTGCGTGTGCTTTGTAATACAGCTTTGAAAGCTACTGAAAAGGGGTGGAGAGAGAAGATGCTGTTTCAGATACAGACGTGTTCTGTCAGGTTCTTTTCGTGTATCTTGAAATTTTAAATGATTCAGATGTTTACAGAAAGCAGTCTCTAGCAAGCTGGTCTGTGGCTAGTTATGGCTACCCTTGTCTCCAACCATCACTGATTATCATTTTATACCATAAGGTGTGGATCCTGAGTTGTATGAATTGACAACCTCAAAACTGGAAACTTCCAATGCAAGCAGCAGAGTGACAGATGCATTTGCAAGACTCATGTCCACAGTGGAGAAGGCAAGCACGTCCACAAGGTAAATAACATTGGCCATGTTTTTCTCTTTTTTTTTTTCTTTTTTCTCTGAGGAGTGAATGTGCGTGCCATTTGTGAAGGAACAAAACGTTTAAGATGTAAGCCAAGGTTGCATGTTACAAACATCACATCTGTATTACTGTCGTTCGAATTTTTGTTTCATCACAAAACTGTAATTAATATGGGAAACAGTTTGTGAGCTGACAGAAGTCACCACGATTAACTTCAAAAGCTAGAACCAAAGACTTAATTGGAGGATAAGACTTTCTGAATAACAGAACTGATTCTTAAGGGTGGAAGGGTAAATCGAAGCTCCCAGTTCAAGCTGCTAGGACTTTGACAGATGGCTCTTCTAGGTCTTCTTCATAGTTGCTAGATACAGATACGGTTCCAGCACCTGTAAAAATTTTGGTGACCAAACATCAGATTCATTTTGCTGTTGCAAGTTACTTTTTAGGAGCAAACACATAGCTTGTGTGGCTGGTTCATTATATCCTTTCTGCTTCATGGAGCTCATGCAAAATTCTTCTGTACTTAGCTCTGTAGGTAGAGTATATAGAGGCTTTAGATGTCAAATGTCTTTCTTGACATCTAGCCTCTGGTGAATAGGTAGTCTTCCTCTTCTTAAGCTTGAATACTTCGGGTTTATATTTTTAATATACATCTTAACAGTTCTGGGTTGTCGTAATATATAAATAGCAATTGTGCACATTAGAGAGACACTGAGTGATTCTGAGCAGTAAAATGCTTTTATTGTTGAGGAAGTATGTGTCTATTTTATGGACATGTATTTTATAGTTGCTTTGCAACTAATAGCAAGATGTCTTCTCTCTGAGCTTCAGCTCTCTAAAACTAAAGTTTCTTTGCAGCATAGCACTTAAAGCACCTGAGTATAGTTGAATAGGATTGCAGCGTATGTAAGGAATTCTAATGGTTGGGTATAGCAGCCTTGTGTAAAATAAGTAACACTAAAATTTTCACAGCTCTTTTAGAACACATTCTTTCACTGAGAAAACAGTCTTCATAGTTTTCCTGTAGTGAAAATGTTCAAGGTGAATGCTGAATATAAGACTAACACTCTATGAAATTTCAAGAAAGAACCAGTAGAGGGAACTCCATACCTCAGTGCTGATTTTTTCCAGCACTTTTGGATTGCCTGTTTCTATCCACAGAGGGCATATAATTCTTGTGAAGATAAGGTAGTGGGAAAGTCTGACTTTAGCTAATTAGCAAGTGTAGAAATAGTTGGAAGTAGTTTTGTAGTATATTCAAAGTCCTAATTTAAAAGTAACCACAAACTTGCAGCAGGGTATACACACTCCAAATATTGTTATTCGTTCTCTTTATCTCCATTCTTAGATTTGTCTGCTCACTTGACCGACCCGCAAGATGTCCTTTTGCTTTTTATTTACAAATGAGCGGCACAGTCTGCTTTGCTTATGAATGCTGACCTTCATTTTTCTATATTATTTTCTTTGGGGTTGAGTTTTCTGTTTGTTTATAAGTGCTTCCAAAGAACACTTGGAGCTTTTAGTTGCTCTGTTGAAGCTCAGTGATTAGATATCAAAGGTTCTTGACTGGTGCTATTGAAATACAGCTGCCTGTAGGGAAAGGTTGGAGGCCTCAAATGTGCTAGTTATGTTCAGATACGTGCAGATGAGCTGCTTTAAAGCAGCTGTTTTCAGTGATAAACATGTTTTGTGTGTTTTTTGTCAGCTCTCAATCGTAGTGTTT
The DNA here is from genome assembly GCF_016699485.2 of Gallus gallus. NCBI lineage: Eukaryota > Metazoa > Chordata > Aves > Galliformes > Phasianidae > Gallus > Gallus gallus. The sequence continues at coordinate 9,981,506 of NC_052534.1, forward strand.
TTTTCTTTTCATATGCTCTGAAAAAAAAAACAACAGTATCTTTAAAAACGAAGACCTTCAGAGAGATAAGGTCTTATCTCAGCAGTATGCTAGATATGTTGTAGTGTTAGCTTTGTCCAGTAAAATTGCTTTTCTTTTGAATTTTTTTATTCATAATGAACTTAGAGCCCTGGTGGCTGGGTAAAGCCAGCTCAACGAAGATGGCCCACATTATTAAAGTGGAAACAGACTTAACCATTCCCAGTAAATCAGAGGAAGATGTGGCTGGTGACTAAGCACTGCTGTGATGGCAACTTCAGTTGTGCTAAGATTACCCCGTATCTGTCTGTAATGTCTGAATTCAGGATCTTCGAGGTTAAAGTTTAGAGGGAGCTACCATTTCAGCTCTAGGAAGCTTTCTTTGAAATAGCTCCATCTTTTGCTTGTGAAATGATCGCCTGAAGTTGGAAAATCAGTTTCTCAAAAGGAAAGAGTTGGGAGAGAAGGGGGAACTTTGCAGCTTGAGTATAACACCTTGAAGGTGGCAGTTAGTATTGAATGCCATCACTACAGTGCAGCATTCCACTGAGACTGCAGCCTTGCCCTATTCCATTGAATTGGCAGAGATCAAAAGTTTACCTGCTGACTTCTGGAAGGAAAGCAGAGCACCGAAGCCATTTCTTGGAATGGCAGAAACCCTCATTTAAACTGGAAATACACCATGGTAGGTAGTGTTGGATGTAGCAGACTAACTCTAATTAAAAGAGTGATTTTCTTGAAGTCTGTAATAGACTCATTGTTGCTATTAGAGCCTGGCCTTTTTGGTGATATCCTCAAAACCTTTTGCAAACATGAGTGATCACTGAAAGACTGAATGCTGCAGGAAGGGGTTAGAGTATAAACTGGAACAGTTGGTTGTGGGTGACACATCAGCAAAGCATTACATGTTTCTTGAATCTTCTTCCAGCAACTTTTCTGCCTGTTAGTGTGGCTAATTTCTTGCAGTTTGGTGTTAATGTGCCATTAAAAAGAAAAAAAAACAACAAAAAAGCTTCATGCCAACAGGTAGAAGAACAGGTATAATTGCTTGGGGAAAGGTATTCCCTCAGTTCCCTGTCTTGGGAAGAGATGTAACCTGATGTAAGAGAAGAGGTGGAGAGGGCAAAGTGTTTTCTAGAAGGTAGTTTTAAAACCTTAATGATGTTAATGTAAAACTAGTCTGCAGTGATGATAGTACTTGAACTCTCTATAAACTTAAGATAATGAGTAATTGTTTAGGGTTGCCCTGTGATGTTGGCTACTGAAAGTGTTGACGAGTCTGTTACCCAGGAAGGGTAATTGCAGTGTCCAGTCTTACTGTCTTCTGGAGGAGCCTACACCAAATAAAATGCAGTGCTGCCTCCAAGACCCAGCAGTGCAATTTCTTAGCATGACACAGTTGTGCAGGGGAGGAAGAGGCATATAAATAGCAGCGAGTGTGAGAGCTCCATCTTGGTGCCTGATTACAATTGCAGGAACTCCTTTTAATGCAGATCTCTGAGTCAGCCCTCTTCCTTTGGCTTCCTCTGTCAAATACTCCTTTGTTAGCTGTAAGTCCTTGATCACCAGGAGTTTGTACCTTTAAGAGGCTTGTGGTAAGTGATTACTAATAGTGGCACCAGATACTGATAACGGTGGTGGGTGACAAACACATTTCAACAGCTCAAGATAGTCCTTAGAGTGCTCACAGCACTGACAGTGAAGCGGTTAGAGAAGGCTGCACATATTGGCTCTCTGCTTCTTCCGTCAGTAAATCCAGCACACAGCTTTGTTTATCCTCCAGAATTTGGTAATCTGCCTAGTCAGTGGCTCATGAAATTCCACTGCAGCAGAGAAAAGAAAATATTGCTTTTCTAGCAAAGAAAAGTCAGATTTAGTATCTATAATGCCTCATCTTCGAGATCTTTCGTCGGGTAGAGATTTCAAGTAGCAAACAAAACTGATAACTCAGTGTCAGCACAATGTTCAGTGATGTCAAGGATGAGTTTAACTCCAGGTTTTTCTCTTGTCCCTTTAGCCAAGAAATTCTGAGACTGCTGCTGAAGGAAACACATAGCTCCTTGCTTTCTCCTGATCTCTGATCAGCTCAGGGAACGATCCTGATGGGTGCTGACAAAAAAGATACATGACTATATGTTGCTTTGTGGTTGGAGTTGGGATTTCCCTCTCGCAGACACAGCTGAAAGTTTGTAGCTGTGGATGAGATACAGAAAGCAAATTTCTGAATGCTCTATGGAGAGGCAGTTTGTTTCTAGCCTTTTGTCTTAACTTTTTGCTCCATGACAGGGGAGCTTCCTTAGCAAGGATCCCTAATGTCATTGTAGTCTATAGCTAGTGCCTTTTTTTGGAATATTGGGTTTTCTAGTAATAGCCAGGATTCTTCAAGATGAAGCACCATGTATGGGTGTGTGGGCAGTGGATGGGATCTGTGGCTGTTTGAACCATTTTACTTAGGAAGCGTGCGCTTCTTGTGTAACAGTGAGAGCTAAGCAGCATGGGTTTCAGATTTGTTATTCATTTGTGCTCAGTAATTCTGGTGAATAATGCAAAAGGCAGAGTAAATACCAGTGGTTCCCCCAACTGCTGTGTGCATCCTTATGGCCACACGTGCCACTGCACTTCAAAGCAAGTTAGCTGCAAGTTGTGAGCTACCTTTTGCTGATGATGAGACCCTGGGGGGGAAAAAGGTTTTGTAGATCACGTTATAGAGAAGTATAGTGTATAATCTGAGTGCAGCTGTGTTGGAAACACATCTTAAGTACGTTTCTATTACTTTTTATTTTTAAAGGAGTATGCCTGGAACTTCTTAATGACCTTTCTAGATTTTTCCATTTTATACTGAAAGATTATGCTGAACTTAGGCAGTTTAAAGCTTACGTTCCTTTTGTCTTAGCTCTAGAATATGAGTATGGCAGTTTCTTCAAGTGAATAGTCCCAGAATGGCACACTGGAACTTTCCTCCCCCCAGATAAATTAGCATCTGAATAGGAAATCATTTCTCCTTATTCCAACAGTATTCAGGAACATTTTGCTGACTTCCCCTTGAATGTTCTGTTGGTAGGCAGGTATGTATTATAACATTAGCCTAGCTTCAAAGAGCTTACAGAAGTGCCTGTCTGTGGGAGACAAACTGACAGAACATTGCTTCAACTGGTGATTCTTTCAGTGATCCGTTGGATTGCAGGTACTAGATTAATGCACTTTTTTCTTTTCTTCTCAACAGGAAGCCTAAAAAGGAAGAACATCTTAGTGAAGAGGCTGCCAAGGTGATTTCTAGCCTTCCTGACTTAACTTTCATGCATGCCAAGGTGTTGATGTTCCCAGCCACATTAACACCTTCAACAAGCTGCCAAGAAAAGGTAGACTAAAGTGATGTGAATTGGACGTTTTCTATTGATTTCTTTTTTTCCTTCCCTCTATGGGTCATAAAAGCAATCTTGCTTTAATTAAAACAAAAAATCAAGTTCAGATGATTTGTTGGTAAGCAGCACTAGAAAGGTATACATAGTTCTGTATATTTATTTACATACTGAAGCCCTAAATTTATATTAGAGAAAAATGTAAATAATTGGGGGTAAATCTTTTTGAAGATCTATTCTTTTTGTTGTGCTGGGGTGTATACATTTATGTCTTTGTGAAATACACTGGTGGTGTCCTTCTTACAAAACTTTAAAAAGTTTAAAATATACATATATCCTAGAAACACATGATGGAAAAACTTCAATCTTCACAATACGTGAAGTCCCCTTGCAAAGTTTTCAGATTGCATTGAGTGTCTTTTTCTTTCTTACATATATTAAAATACTTTTTGATGGGAAAACAGAAGGTTACATTGAGGGGTTTCAGTTGTTGTTTTTTAAAACGGTATTTTCTCTTCTGTTTTAACAAGCTTAGGATGTGTTCTTCCTTTTCTTCTCCCCCTTTCCTTCCCTGGTCCATTGGTTGGCTGATCAATTTTTGTTCTCAAACTTCAGTGGTGTGGTTCTGTCACTATATAGCCTTTTGAAAGGTATGCTGTCAGTAACTTCTGGCTCCAGTTATGGATCCTTGTCTAAACACTTGATTTTTTGGATCATTAGAAGGTTGTCTACTTTTAATCAGTTTGATTTGGAAAAGAAGGACCAAAACTATATGAATGTCTTACAATGAAATTTATCTGTTAAAAATTCTTATGTTCTGTTGTACCACTATTTCTGTTTGATTTTGCACAGTGTAAAATGACATAATCATAGATTGCTATGGTTTTAGGCTGTATATACAGTAAAAACTATGGGTTGTAAATGTTTGGGGAAATTCCTATGGAAAAAAGAAAGCTATGTAGAAGAACCTCTAAAAAGGTCAATGTGCATGCCCAAGGTCTTTTGAGATTTAAGTGTGTAAATTTCCTTTTAGCTTACACAAAATAAAATAATTTAAAAGATATATATGTATACAGTCTGTTTTTTATTCAGAATGTGTACATTATTCCTGTTTCTGTTGATGCTAAAATTGATGTCCTGCATTAACAGTAGAACCTTTTAATTTTCATTGTACGGTCCCAGGATACACATCTATCAGGGTCCTACAGAAGGAGCGGGCTTCTCTTCAACTGTCCTATCTCTGAATATGTAATGGTGTAGTCTTTTATTTCTGCCTCTGACTTACAGGGTGCTGTGGCTCAAGGCATGTTGGTATTTGAGATTAAAGACTTTTTCAAAATAATGGGCAGTGCTGAACTGCAAGAAACACAAATTCAGGCGGTGTGGGAAGGAACACTTGTTTTGCCTGCTTCCTAGCTAGGACTAAAAATGTAAGTGCAGCGTTCACCTAAGTTTCTTAACATGTTAGCTTGCACCGTAGCTCTTTCAGCAGCTTCTCTTCAGAGGATATTTGTGAACTGTTTGGAATAGAGAGTCTGCAGGTAAGTCATGCTCTGGGTGCGGATGTTCTTTGAGGGGGCTTTGTGTGGGCAGTGAGACTATGCATCTAACCTTTTCTATGCGTACAGCTCTTGAAGTGGTAGTCACCAGCACTTCATCAGCTGACAACTAGTTCTGAGAAACCTCCCATTTCTTACCTCTTCTTTGAATTCTTTGTCCTCTGACAGCGCTTGGATCAGAAAAGGTAAAGTTAGAGTTTGATGTTGCTTGCTGATAAGCTGAAATGTTGTCCTCGCAGACTTTTCTCTTGTAGGGGCCCTCTTGAAAGATTAGCACTGGATGGAGTTCTACCTTCGTGAGCACAGGAGTTTCAGTGAGTGGTGGCTGCTCAGAATTGAAAGAGCAGCTCGTATAGTTGTGATCAAGTTAATTTGTAAAGCCTAAACTGACTCTTTTGCCTTCCAGTCAGTGATGCAGTGTGCAGTGTTACAGTTAACAAAACAAAAAACATGCACCCTTTTGTAGTTGCAAAGATTTATGCAAAAGCCAGCTGCTTTACTGTATACATCCAAAAAGCTTACGTTTGCTGTAGCAAATTTTCATTGCGGCGCTGACTTCATGCCTGTTTCACCTCAAAATTTGCTTTGCTGTTCTCACAGGTTTAGCATAGTATTCCTTAATGCCTGCTTATTTTATTGTTCATTTCTGTTTGGCTGCTGTGAGTTAAAAACGGCCCTTTTGTTCGTGTAACTGTAGTGTGTCCCTTGGAGCTGGAGCAGTGGTATAGCTGCAGCAGAGAGCTATAGCTATTGTTCCAAGGAGAATATGTTTAGGAGCTGACTCATGATCCTTGTCTGGCAGCGAATGGACTGAAGTATTAAGGAGAGGTGGGGGTGGAAGTGCCAGCTGCAAGTTGATCTTTAGTCTCCTCACAATTGCCTCTAGAGGCAGCTGCCCATTTGTCTTACCAGTCCTCAAGTGCGGTCCTAGTGGCCTGCCGTAAATGGGGGAAGGGAAAGAAATGGCAGGGGAAGGGATTTCTGCTTTGAGTGATGAACCAATCTGACGCTCTGTGAAACCTGGTGCTACCCACAGTGTGTTTATGGGGGTTTTATGTTGTTTCTGCCAAAAATGAAAAATAAAAGATTACTTCTCACAGACCTGCTCTCCGCTGAAAAACATAAATCTTCCATCTAAATTCAGCCTTTTGAGATGGATGCTGTTTGCCTTAAAAAGCAGTGTTGCTTTTCAGCTGCTTGTTTAATCTAACCCCTTCTTTCTTGTCAGTTATAGGATGGACAAACAGATTCTTCTACCTCTCTCCTGTCTTTTAAAGGCAGTTTTGTCTATCAGATCTAGTTTATGTGGGGGTGCCCTTCTGTGCTGTTCCTGCTGACAAGTTGGCCCTTGTCTAATTCAGTCTGGCCAGTTAAGTTTGTGGGCAGTATAGTCATTGGTACTTTCTGCTTATATGTATTGCTGTGCATTGTCTTCTGACATGTCAAGGGGTACCACAGTCACTTTGAGAAACACTGTCATTGAGCAGTAAGGCACTTGTGTGCTCATCCAACAGAAGCAGCAAAGGACACTTGGTTGGGATGCAACCAGCAGGATTGGAACGTGGCCATACAGCAAAGTCCAAAGCTCCCACTGTGAAGAGAGCTGCAGGACCCTGAATGACTGCAAAGAAAAGTTGAACTCTGCTGGTGTTATCTAAAAGACTGCACTCTGACACTCCATGGTTCAGTGCTGACTTACCATGGGCTTTGCCACCTGCTGCACTGCCTCCAGTACTTGAGGCTCTAAGTCTTCCTCAGAATACTATTAGTTTGACAGGTTCATTTTGAGATCCCCAAAATGAAGCTTATGAGTAATGTACATAAATGCCCTCCTGTGCAATTAGTGTGTACAGAAGCTAACCTATTGTCACGCTGGATTGCTGAACACAGTTTTATGTGGTAGTGAAGTCACTGTGTGACTGTTGTTGAGTGGTTGGACTGCAGGATCACTGCTCTTCAGCTGGATGTCCAGAGATCTGTATAGGATGCAAGGGAGGCTTAACTCAGTGTGTATAAGGTGGATCAGCCCTGCTGCAACTGCTTATCTCCAGGTACAACTCTTCTGCTGCACTTCTGTATCTCTGTATAATTATCTTTTAGATTTCAGAGCAGTCTGAAAGAAATTATATTCAAGTATCCTTATAGTAGTATATGGCATGTAATAATTGTACAGCAGCTTCCAGGAGTGTCCGCTTACAAAAGCAGAGAAGTTGATTCATAATCTGGCCCCTGTGCTGAACAGGTGATAAAGGCAGCAGGCAGCCTGGTGTGCTCCCTCAGGTGAACCTGGAACATGAAAGCAGGGAAAAAGCAGCACCTCGTTTGCTCATTTGTTATACATTAAGGACTCTGCAACATCGGGTTAGGTGCATGTGCTAAGTACCTGAAACTGCTGGAGCTCTTGTTTTAATCGTGTTGTCTCATTTTTAAACCCTTAAGATGTGTTGTTATCGCTGCATTACGGCGGGGTTGTGGAGACCAGCTCCGTTTGATCTGCTGTGATCATCTTTTGAAGTTTGCCAGTGATGCCTGGGAAGCATTCAACTGATAAGTGTCAAAGATACCTCACAGGCATGGTGGATGCTCACTGTCTTCCATCTGGATTCACTACATGGTCACCCAAGAGATTCATTCCTATATTAGGGGTTCTGAATCTTCCTCTGCAGATCCATTGTTTCTTATCTGGACTCTACTCTCCCAATTTTAGGACAAATATGCCCCAGAGGTTCCTAACACTACATGTAGGAATTGGGCTGTGTGCCTTAAATAAGGCTTGGGACTACTTGTAGAATGTGAAGGGGCAAAAAAATACTGCTCTTTCAACTGGAGTAGGCCACGGTCCTGTGGAAGGTAAAACAATGAGTAACTAAGGACTAATTCAAAGGAGAGTCAGGTACCCTAGCTATTTTGAATGTTTGGTTAAATAGACTTAGTGGTCTTTTTTGTGTAGTTTTCCCTGTGCTTAATGCTACTTTTGCCCTAATTTTATATGTTTAGAATATGTATGCACACATGCAGAAAAGCAAACTTGAGGCATCAAAATGAAGCTGACCCTTCTGGCCTGTATGCCTTAAGGTGCTCTGCTGGGCTGCCGCCTGTGTCCCTGCTGATGTATGACAAAGGAGGCATTTGCTGCTAATGTGCTCCACCTGCGTTGATGAAGTTCAGCTGTTGTGGCTGCTCTCCACCCTTTAGGGCTTACAACAGCAGGGGTTTGTTAGTAGACATGCACACATAGTCCCATACTGCAAGTGTTTGTTTGGTTTACTCCAGCAAGCAGATCTGCTCCTAATACAAGTGGGTTCCCTGCTGGCGTGGTTGTCGTTGTGTGAGCCTTGCTTCGTGTACATAAAGCAATTTAAAGCAATGAAGTTTATTAAATGGGGAAGGAGGGAAGCAGAGGGGCAGTTTCAGCCCTGCTCAGTAGCCCTGTCTGTGCCTTTGTCTCAACTTTTCTGGTGAAATGTACCTCAATAGTTTTTTTTCTTTCTTTAAGCCTGCAAGGGATCAAACAGTCTTTCCTTCAGACAGCGAAGAACTGCAGTGAGCACAGCTACTGAAACCAGGTGTGGTTTTAAAGATGGCCTTAATATTAGAAATGGCAGGAAGCATTGTCTTATCTGAGCTTGTCTTCGGCACTCGGAAGGCATTAAACAAAGGGAGAAAAGCAAGTGCTTTGGATCAGACCTTATTCTTTGACTGGCCTTCAACTGCTCAGGAGGATGCCTTGTAGGAAACGCTGTCCAGCGTACCTCAGGTAACTGTGGCCTCGTGCTGTAATGCAGAGAGCATAGCAAACCTCAGTGTGATGCACGTAAGGTGGATGGTGATAGGGCAAGGGGGAGTGTTTTTAATCTAAAGGAGTGGAAATTTAGATTAGCTGTCGGAGGGCAGGTTTCTACTGAAAGTGTAGTTGCACTGCTGACTTTCTTACTCCTGTAGGTGCACCGGTGTAAGGACTTCACAGAAAACGTGGCAATGGGTTTTGCTGGATCTCTCCCAATGGCCCTTCAGCTCTTCACTCCACTTCAGGGCAGAGTGCTGGGAGCAGATTACAGAGAAGTTGAGTAGTGGAAAGTATCTAACAGCTCCTTCAAAAAGGGCAGAGGTTGGCTCATGATCCCTAAGATTTTCTGATCGTGTTTGGTTCTTAAACTCCAGGAGCCATGGTACAGATACAAAAACTTGGCTGTTCAGGAAGTAAGTTGAAAATAGACATGAGGTATCCCCAGCATGTGCCTTCAAACTCTCCCTTTCATCCCCCTCCCCAGCCTGAATCTCATAAGATGTTTTATCCAAGTCTCAGCAACTTGGCCTTAAAACCTGTTTGTGCAAGAAAGCCAACCTTCTTGGTAGGTTTTCTTTTTTTGAGTGTTACTCCAGTGAGTGCAGGGACTGAGTTTTCATTAGGAGCACTAAAGCCTTTTGTCACTTTGTTAATGCTGGATTGAGTTAAGAATCACCTGCAGCTGGCAACGAGTGTTTTGCAGCAGTTTATTACAGGTCACTCTGCTGTCTCTTGGACAAAGCTGCCCTGTTCTGACGGGAGAAAAAAACAGCATGTATGGCTACTTTTAAGGGTACAGTTCTCCCTCCTTGTCTGTTGTGGGGTTTTTCTTTTACCCTCTCTTCCCTTGTCCACCTACGTGAAGCTCATTCTGGCAACTTTCCTCCTCTTTTGGCCAGGGAGGAGGAAGCAGGGTGGAAAGGGAGGAACTAACAGCTGTCCTTTAGGTTTCAAATCAATGTAGCTCCTTAGCAGGCTGGCAGTGTGAGCTCAGTCATTAGGAAAGCTGTTCTTTCATTCAGGAGGCAGTCTGAGCCAACTCTCCCCAGTCCGGGACCGAAGAGGTAGGGAGTTCAGGCCTTTCCAGCTTGTAGGCCCATTGCAGCTGGCACAGACTCCTTTTCTTCCCAGTGTTTCATTTCTGCAGTCTGCTGGAGGACCCTGCTGGCACAGGAGATGAGTCTGTCTCAGGAAACCAGTGGCATTTTGCACCGGGTGTGCTTGAGTTTTTCCCCTCGTCGTGAAAGCCTCCTTCATTTGAGATTGGAGTGGATGTAGGATGGAGATTAGGACTTTCCTGCTAGGAAAACTCTGAGTTGAACGGGTGGTTAAGAAAACAAGCTGGATGGGTGCTAGACGTTCCCTTAGGTGCTCTTAGCACCATAGCTGTCCTTGACCTGCACGGGCAGTGCTGCCTATAGGGGTAGGGTTGGTAAATACCTGAAATCTCATTTGTAAATAATAGCACTCGTGTCCAAAAATCTTCCTTTCTGCTGTCTCATTCTGCTACTTCTGATCAGGGGAGTTAAAACCCATTGTTTGTGAGCATGAACAAAACATCACCACCCTGGTTGACAAGGAGTAGTGAAAGAGCAGTGGTATGCAGCAGCAAGGGGGATTTTAGCATGTCCCCGTGTTGCTGCTAGAGAATCCTTCTTGGGTTTTTTTGAGGGAGATGAGTGTTGTCCAAAGTTGTGGGACAGTAAGACGGCAGGCCTCATTTAGCTGCAGGAAGGGTGCTGAGTGGGAACAATGCTTTTCTCAGGTGTTTTGTTGTTTTCTCAATGAGTTTGGGTGTCTAATACCCATCTACTGCCTCCCAAGCCTCCTGGTCTTTTGCACTTGGGAAAGTTAACGCTGCTGAAAGATGATAAACAACGCTGCTGAAAGATGATAAACAACGCTGCTGAAAGATGATAAACAACGATGCCATTTGCTCCAGGTTGGCTTTCCCTACATTGGATGGGTTGTGGGTGAAGGTGGCCGCTGCAGATGCGTGGAGTAGCAGGGCAGTTCTGATTCCTGCTAGCAACTCACCACAAGTTTTTATGGAAGGGGGAATAAGAAAGCAAAAAGGCCCGCTTTTCTCTGCAAGGGCTGAATTGGTTCTGCAATTGTCACTGCAGAATTCAGTGCACTAAAATAGACTTAGAACACCCTTTCCACCGGCTTCCCTATCAGCAAACCTGGTGCTGAAGCATTAGGGTAAAACTAAAGCACTGGGGGGCAGGGAAAAGAAGCAGGCTTTCATTTATGGGCCAGTAGGGTCTCCTCAGTCTTTAGTCTGCCTCTTTCTCCTATTTGCTGTCTGCACTGCTTATTTCTGTCTCCTTGAGTACTTCTCGCAAGAGTTCTTAGCTCATTTGTGTTTTAATCATCCTGATTTGTCTACAGCCCTGGTTGCTGTCATCTCTGCAGGTCACTGTGCAGTCTGTGTGTTTCTTACTCCGTGGCTGTTTGCTGCGATCAGCACATTTGATCATGGTTGAATTTACATCAAAGAAGCACCTGACAAAGAAGCGGGCCTGATAATAGGCTCTGGTTTCTTCTCAGCAACCCAAACAGGTAGATGCGAACAAGGGAGCTCTGCTAGGATCACAGGGGAGTTTGTGCTCTACTTTCAGCACGGCTTGCTTTGCTCTCCTGCCTGGTGGAGCCTGTCAGACCCTGCTGCAGGCTCCCAAATAGAGCTGCGACTGGAAAAGAGGAAAGCAAGGCAAAGGAAGGCCTTTCTGCCTATAAAACAAACTCACGCATGGGAAACCCTAATTAGTTGGAGAGAGGGGGAAGGAAAAGATGCTCTGGCTGTTGCTATTGTAGCTGCAGAAGTGCAGCTCACAGATTACAGCTGCAGCCGTGGTGGTGTGATTGTTCCCCTCTTCTTCAGGGCTGCTTGAAGAATAGGCTGATAAATTCAAGACTCGCTTCTCGAGCAGAACACTTCAGCTTAAGTGTCTAAATAGGGTTTTTGTGTTTGCTTTTGTTTGTATCGTTTATGCTCCCCAGACCGTTCTCCCTCTCTAGAGCTGGCTGTGAGCAACTGACTTTTCAATAGTGGTCACACACAGTTATATGTGATTATAGACAGATAGGAAGTGATGGGTACGTAACTATGTCTACCTCCAATTCTGGGATTCCTTGAGACACCAAATGCCCTTTAGATGCCCCACCTCTTCAGAGACCTCTGTGCTTTAGGAAGAGGTGTTGGGTAGGAGGTAACATTGCACAGCTGGGCTCAGCCTGCTCGGTGGGGATAGCTGCATTGCTACGGGTTGGCGTAGTCATCAAGTTGAGATCGAGTCCCTGATTTCTGGGTTAACCACAGTCAAAAACCGCACTTAAAATGTGCTTTTCCTATGGTTATTCTGGGTGATAAACTCAATATAAGATGAAGCTATTGAAAACAGATTGTTTTAACCCTTTTCAGCGGGGCATGATTCCCTGGTACAAAAAGTTACCTGTGAGTGGTGCGGGGTGTCCTGGAGTGACCATACCTGGTTGTCTGTTCACTCCTGCACGACAGAGATGTGTGGTGCCCATAACACTCTCTCTGGCTCTCCCGGTGCAGCCTGCGCATCCTACTGCAAGAATGGAGTCCCACCACACGGTGAAGCTCAGCGGTGTCTGTTTCCGTGCACCTGAGATGAAGACCTTCAGCACTCAGAGCCGAGCAGCCTCACTGCTCCCCCTGGACTGCAGTCAGGTCTGGTTTTTTTTCCCCCCATCCCTCCCTTGAGCGCACAGCAACTCAGCCGGCCCTACTCCCCTCTAACCCTTCTTCCTTGCTCCCCATGGGGGACCCGCTGAGGTTCCCGTTGCGCCTGTAGGTGTCAGCCCCCGCTGCAGGGAGCGGTGTTGAGGCGGAAGGTCACGGCAGGAGCACGGGGTGTGGGAGGGGAGGCAGGAGCAGAGCTCTGGCAGCAGGCTGCGACTTGCTGCCTCTCCGAGCTCATCCCCAGGGCCGTGCTGGGGAGCCGTCCCTCCTGCCTAGCGCGTTTTGCTCCCGTTCTCCCCCACCTCTTTGCTTAGGATTACACAGTGCTGGGGTGTCTGCTCTCGGGTGTGGGACTGAAAACTGGTCGGACCGACCCGCAGCAGATGATTCACCGGCCGCATTTCGGCCCTCGCTTTGTTCCCATGGCGTCTGTCGGCAGCTGGCAATTTTTACAGCCGTGCTCATTGTCATCCTGCGTGGTGCTGTGCCAGGAGCCCCCGCCGGGCAGCAGGGACTCATTGCAGCCACCCTCCTTTCTGCAGACGGTCCTGGAGGCCCCAGTGACCTCTGATCTGTGGTGTCCGGGCTTTATAGGAACCCAGTTTGAGGGCGGAGGAGATCTGTTGTTGTTGCATTAGAGTTGCCCTGAACAAATGTAGCTGGTTTGAAAGCGCTGCGGTGCCGGAGGACCAGCGGAGGCCTCCAAGAGCTATAGGTTTATCTGAGGAAAGAAAGATGTTCTGGTTCCCATGCAGAGTTAGTTGCAGTTGTCCAAGAGAGGAAAGGTGCCCTCAGCCCTGAGATCAGAGCTCACTCCCAAGCCCTGCTGAGGGCTGTGCTGAGAAACGACCATCCCAGTGTCGGTACAATCTCCTAGCAGGCTTGCAGGGTTTCGTGGCATTTTTTTTTCTCTAACAAATGCAGGGCTTGGCACAGGCACAAAATCCGTGTCATCCCCGCTCGCACCGGGGAGGGGGGCGTAAAGGCAGCGTGTAGAGAAGGCTGTGTGCCAGGCTGCAGGACCAGAGGGAAGGAGCAGGGGAGGAAGCCCAGAGAATGGGGGGAAAAGGAGAGGAAGCGCAAGGGGAAATGGCCGGGGGGAGCTGCACGAGGTGGGCAGCGGTGGTGGGGAAGAATGGAAGGAAATCCTTGCAGAAATGGGCGATTTAACTCCCGCTCCTTCTGCTGCGGTTGGTGACGTGCCTTCCTCTGGCAGCTGCTCCAGGCTCTGTGAGGAGTCGGTGGGTTTTGGGGGTGAATATGCTGGAATAGGGAAGATGGGCAGAGCCCTCCCCGCCTGTGGGCCTGCAGCCGCAGGTGTGTCCTGCCTCCTCCTCGCCTGCTTTGTAGGGGGGTGGGAGGAGAGCCCCGCAGTCCAGCGGCTAAGGCGGTGTCTTACGAAAGGAGAGGAGCTGTGGGAGCGGAGCTGCCTGGAGAGGAGACTCGGGATGTGCACAGGGATGAGGAGGAGGGGAGTCTGCAGCCCCCAGCCCTGCAGGCGGAGGAGCTCCGTGAAGCGTTGCGTGTGGCTTTGGGTTTTCTCCCCAGTGTGGTGTCTGTGCAGTGCGAGGTAGCGGGGCAGCCGGGCTGTGCTGCGGGGGCACGTACTGTGGGCCCGGGGATGGAGGTGGGGAGCGTTATCCCTTTGGGGTGAGGGCGGCAGGAGCGTGGTGGGATGGGGCGGCCTTCTGCTCTGCTCTCCTTGCCCCGCTGCTGCTTTGCCGGCTGTGGTTTCAGCCCCGTCTGTGCATCCCAGAGCCGGGTGTGCGCCGGCCGGTCCCGCCTGGCCGCAGCTCTCCCTCAGCGCGTGGGAAACCGTTCGCTTCCAAAGGGGTGGGCAGGGCTCCGTGCGCGGCCGTGGCGCTCGTGCTGGAGGCAGCTCTGCGTCTGCCGAAGCGGCCCCGGGGAAGGCAGGTGGTAACGGAGCCGTCGCACCGGCGGGCGGTCGGCGCGAGCGTTCGCACTGCGGTCTCGGGTGCGCGTCGCCCGTGCGCGCACGGCGCTCGCTGAGCGGGCGGAACCGCAGTCGCCGGGCTGCCCGCGGTGCCTTCCCGCGCCCGCCGTCCCGCGGCCGTTTGTCCCTTGGCGATGTCAGCCGGCGCTGTGCGCCGCTGCGCGACGGGACGGGGCCGAGCTGCTGCCGGGCCGGCTGCTTTTGCTTCTCTGCACGCTCAGAACGCTTCCGTGGGCGTTGGAGGCCGAGCGGTGCGTGCCGCGGGGGGGGGGGGGCGGGGGGTGATTCACTGCGCTGCCTCCTGCACGTAGAGCCGAAGGGCTGAGAGCTTCCCGGCTGCGGCCACCTGCGGGGCTGCACGAGGGGGGCGCCTCGGGCAGCGCGGCGGCAGCATTAAAGCTATCGGTTGTTTCCTGCTGGGATTTAATGCCCTCGGCCGAAGCGCGTGCCGTGCGTTAAAGGCGGCCCGATCCCAATCCCTGCCCGCTGCCCCTATCCCCCTCCCCCCCACCCCCCCGGGCCGTGCCTTTTTGCAGAGGGAAAGAAAGATAGGCGGCGTTCGTTTTAATCGTTTATTGTATAATATAAAACTACAAAAGTAAGACTGCTCATTTCCATGTACATTTGTCCAATTGGTTTTTGATTACAGCCCATACCTACATGTGAATACAGTAATCTGGTTTCAGATGTATATGTCTGTAATATTGCATAGAAAAGGCACAGCTCTAAGGTCTGTGGGAGGGGGAAGGGGAAGTACAGCCTTTTTTTTCTTATATTTTTTTTTTCTTTTTTTTCGACACTAACAAGCCCTGTTCAAACACCCATGCACTGAACATGTCACACTATTTACACCTTTCCCAGAACCTTGGCCTTTACGGACGCCTGTATGCATTACAGGAGGCCGGAGTTGAAGGAAGTTGTATCAGCGATTGTATTGGAAGAGGATCCAGAATTGCATTAGGCTTATTTTCTTTTATTTCATTTTTATTTTTATGTTCAGGAAAAGAAAAGTGCTTAAAAAGAAACCCCGGAAACCGAATTTATTGAAAAATGTTCAGTCTTGTTAATGAACAGAAGCACTGAAAGCAACTTGCACAGAAGCAGGATACCAAAACCTGACGGGTGGGGGGGGGGAAGGAGGGAGTGAACCCAAGCAGCTGCCCCAGTGCCAGCTCCCCGTGTGCCACGGCAGGGAGTGCCTCTCCAATGGGCCAGGGCTGCTCACTCTGTGTAACTGCCGTAACAGTCACCCGTGCCTTCATCACATTGGTGTTAAACAACCCAGCAGGGAGGGGAGGGGGGATGGAATAAAAAAAAATACCTCTCCTGAGGTCCAAATTTATTCTTACAGTGATTTTATGCAGATTTCCAGCAACCGGACCCATATTAGAAAGAGTGAGGGGGGGAGGAGGGGGAAAAAACGTCCTGTGACCCATCCCTGTCCTGCCTGGAACTCAATTGGTTTGCTCTGAATCTGGCTCCCATACCCTTGTTCATACAGATTTACATTCCTACAAGAGAATACATTCCTACCATACATTCTGTACATGTTACAATCCAGATGTTGTTAGCTTCACAATAAAATAAATATATTTACAGAAGGAAGAAAAAAAAAAGAATAAATAATTTACAAAAAAAAAAAAAAAAAAGAAAAAATAACTTCAAATCCAAAGCTCTTTTATTCTGCTCCCCTCTTGTCACTTCATTGCACATTAATGTCACTCTCCGTGCCTGCCATAGGGCTCCTGCTTGTTGGGACCCGGGCTGCGGTGCTGCCTTGTGCGTGGGGAGGTGTATTTGGTGCTCATCCCCTCTTCTGTGAGCACAAAACTGCAGCGAGCTGCGCCTGAGCAACGGCACAGCGCTCCCAAAATAGCATCTATGCGAACTTCTGCCTGACATATGGTATTTGTTTGACTGTGTAAATAACCCCCCAAAAACAAGGGCAGCTCCAGCGCGCTCCCAATTGGTTTTTCACCACGGTGATGCGAGCACGGGGCGAGTTACTGCGTGAGATGGCTGATGGTGCTGTGCGTCTCCAGGTCTGTGCGAAGGGCACTGCTGCGTTCCCCATCTCTGCCTGTGAGAGGGGCTGAGCTGCTATGGGGGGCTGTGGCCAAGCAAGGGCCCTGCTGCTGCCGTGGTCCCCGTGCCGTGCTTGGTCAGTGCTCGCGGTGGAAACGATCACCTACGTGTCGAGTCCATTGGATCCATCAGCATCAGTGAGTTTGGTTTGGAAATAAAGGAAAGCAACCCCCCCCCCCTCCCTTAGGCCAGCTGCCCCCAGCCCCACTGCAGGGCGGAGGAATGCAGGAGCGGTTGGTGATCGGACGCAGCGCCTTTCGTTTCCATCAGGGGTTCCTTCATTGCAAAACGTGTTTGCTTCTACGCTCCGCCTGCGTGCAGATCTACGTTCTATCTACCTACCTATCCCTACGCTAATAAATACAGATGGCCTGGTTTAAAGTGCCAATTTATAGGAAGCTGCCTCCTTCCGAGGCGAGCGAGACCCAATTTCATCCATGACAAGAAGGGAGCAGAGCTGACTGAATATTGCCAAATGACGTAAAACATAATTTAAAATTTCTTAAATAAATATAAAAGTTATTCCTAAAGAAGCCATAGGCATGTCAACAATATAGGTTGTAACCGGCGCTCAACAGCTAAAAGTACCATCGGGAAACTAAAATGCCACAGCGACTTCAGCAACAGGCATGATACATTGCAAACGTTTTGTCTTTAAATTAAACGTACACCACGACAAACTCAAAAGATGCTCTCGGCGCGGTAATGAGAAGACTTGTCAGGTGTTACGGGGGGGGCGGGACCATGCATAGAAAGCTGTGTCTGTATATTTGTTGTAAAACAGGTCTATAAAGTGTAAAGCGGGTAACGCAGTCGATACGAGAAACCAACCCTATACGAGATGCCGAGCGACGTAACGCGACTGGCTCCAGTTTCAACAGCAATGGATACGAAAGCAAGTCCATCCAGTGCAGGTAAGAGATGAGCTCCACTGCAGTAATACTGAAGTTGCCTTTTTCAGCACTTAGCACAGTGAGGTGGGGCGAGGAAAGGAGAGATGCTCCAAGAAAGGGCCCGCGGGTGCTGCCGGGGCTGCTGGCACGGAGCGGCGGCACCGTCCCCTCCGGAGCCGCGGGGCGAAGGGGAGCAGCGCCGGCAGCGCCGGGTGAAGTTCCACAGCTGTTTCCTGCCGACCGCTCCGTGTACGCGCCGGAGGAGGACATGGCTCTGAGTTTCGGGGATCACAGTAGTGCGCAGTGGGTACAGCAGGGAGCGGACGCTGGCGAGGCTCCTGCAGAAGCAGCTGCCAGCCCTTTCTTAAAGCACTTGGTTTGTTTTGTTTGCATTCAGGGAAACCGACCGCAGGCTTATTTGATCTAATTTTCTCTTTGCACCATACACATATAAAACGTTACAACTCTGTATAAAAGTACAAGTGGTTCTTGTACATCTGAATTATGCAGGAACTATGTGAGCAAATCCTATCAAAATAGCTATTTTTTTTTTTTCCGTGTGTATAAACAGCATTTGTTTTTAGAAAAAACAATATCATAAACTGCAGAATCTGTACAAAAATATAAAATAAATTTGGGCAGCAGTTTCTGAACAGCCATGTAAATGCAACACTTAAAGAGGAGCGGGTTAATGCCTCCAAAAGGCTGAATTGCTAAGTCAACCTCTACAGGGCTAAAATGGTATCGAGATTATCTAAATAATAATTCTTTCTTTTTAACCTCTCGCAATAAAACTTATAGAAAAAATAGACAAATATGCACATGCAATTTACAGCTTTCCCCAACATAATCCTTGTGCTTAGCTCGTACAATTTCTTTTTGTTTGTAATAACATAACATTGTCTACAATACGTATTCTTTCCTATACCGGGATATTCGGTCTTCCTTGAGGAACCACTTGGAAAAAAATACATTAGAAGTGGTCGTACATGGATGAAGGCACTCCGACTCTGCTTGAAGCAAAAACTAGTGTGATCCTTTTCTCTTCCAAAAAGGCAAGCAAGGACGCATGCACAGTGCTGTGAATCGGGTGGGAGGGACGATGGAAATACTACCGGGTGTATATACTGGTACTTAAAATGAAACAAATAAAAATAAGGAGAGAGAGAGAGAGAGTTGCTCTATTTCTATCCTTTAAGACCCGACAAGCACCTCCATGATGTGATCCAGTTCTGTGAGGTCCATTTTGAAAGGCTGATTTGGAGTTACTGGCTGACTGCTGTACGGCGCCAGCGTCTTTAGGAGCTCGTCTGCCGAGACGGGCGCCATTTTGGAGGCAGCCCCCGCGGCCGACGTGCAGGGGTCAAAATCATACATGGACGTGTCAATGTCAGCGAACAGAATGTCATCCAGGGTCAAGTCTGTGAGGAAGCCTGTGGAAGTCGTGATCTCGAAGTTGCCAGGGAGCGGCTCCATGAGTTTGGATTCGGCCGTTCTGCTCTCCGCGACGCCCTCGGGCTTGGGAACGCTGGACTCGCAGGGGTGGGCTTTAGAGTCACCGGCGGCTGATTCGGCTGCTACTGCTACTGCCTCTGCGGAGGTAGGTGCGGGACAGAGCTCCTCGATTTCATCCAAGGCTGAGGAGAAGCTGTCCTTGACTGGCTGGAGAGCAGGAGGTGGTAGTTTCGTCGGACCATCGTGCTGGACGGTCGGGGAAGTGCAAAAAGTGTCGTCCTCGAGCAAAGAGGCCGGGGTGAGGCAGGACTCCAGGGGCGTAGTGCTTACCAAGTCAGTGGGGAGCAGGGACGGGGAGGCGAGGTGGCTGAAGGCCGGCTGGGCCTCGCGGAAGTTGTCGCTGAGAGGGTCGGCGGGCTGCGACGCGGTCACGAACACGGGCCTCAAGCTGCCTTCTTGTTTGAGTTCTTCCTGGATTCGCCTCAGCATGTTGTTAATTAAAACTGTCTTTTGCAAGCTTGGCTCGGTTAATGGCCTGTGGTTATAAAGTTTCATAAGGGAAATGTTGAAGATAGTCTGACGCTGTAAGGTGTACGACACCTTAGAGGGACCGTCAGTAGGAGACACCACTTTGCCTTCCAACCCATCTTCATGCTCGTCAAACTTCCGCTTTCCTCCTTTCCCCAACATATATCTGAAAGGAAGGAGAAGGCACTGATGAAGACAGCGAAGCCGAAATCTGCTCTCCTTTCCCCACCCAGGCAGTTACCCAGTCAATCCCTACGCCCTGTCCGGGTGTGGGCAGCTCAGATGTCCCGTGCCCTCCTCGTCAGCCCAAGCACATGGAGCCACCCGAATAAAACTCAGCCTTTGCTCACAGTGGGGTGACGGGGAAGCGGAAGCAACCTGAACTCCGTGCTCCGCTCCATCCCTTCTAAGCATGGCTATGCCGGTAAATCCTAAGCAGGAACCAGAACAGCACCCGTAAAAATCAAGCCCCTGTGTACCTGGTGGCAGGTTTCCCCCTGGCACATGTGATGAAGCGCATGGTCCCACGATTCTGCAAGCTACAGGCCCTGTTAAACGCACCTTAGAATTTCCTGACTGCTGCAGGAGCACCGCTAGGCATAGAAACACAACACGCTCTTCTTGCAAGTCATTTCCCTTTTTGTTTGAAGGTATGTTCATGGGGGGAAGGGGAACGAGGCTCAAGCAATCATGCACTGAGAGAGTCCTCAGTGAACAGAGAGACCTCAGTGAAGTCTGGGAATTGAGCTCCTTGGATAGGCGCATCTCTGACCTCATGGGTTTATTTAAATGATTGCATATGGCCTACACGACTGGAGCAGGAAACGCAGTTATTTCCCTCATCACAGAATTAGATAAATTACAGACAAAGAAGAAGAGCCGCCAGGTCGTTTAGCCTGATGGCCAAGTTAATTCTCTGTACGCTCTGCTGCCGCAGTGGGGGCCCCAAACCCAGCCAGCGCAGTGCATGGGGTGTAGGGACACAGGCATCTCCATCAGAGAGCCCTCCAGGTTGCAGGGCAGCCATGGCACCCCCCCCCCACGCTGGGGACGGGCACGTGGAATGAGGGCTGCATGGCGCAGGGCTCAGCGGGCACCGCTTGCTGCAGCGTGGGAGGGCTGTGCTGGTGGGGGCAGGAAATGCTCTCACACAGCAGCTGAGATCCTCTTCTCGGCCCCTCCTTCACCACCTCCAGCCAGGCTTCCCAGAGGCCCCGGGTGGCTTCCCTTCTCCTAAACCAAAGCGCGTTCCTCGCTCAGGATGGCAATAGGCACAGCCCCCTGTTGTGCATCTGAGCAGGGGGGACTGGAAAGCCAGAAGCTTCATTATACAGCTGCCTCCCAGCTCTCATAGAGAGACACAACATGCCTTGCTTATTGGAGCACCGTTCCCAGTTCCCCCAGCATGCCCACAAAGTGACGGAGCCGGGCGGGTGTGAGGGTTTGGTCACTGCGCGCCGGTCAGGCAAACAGACAGCACTGCTAAGGACGTGCAGACAGCCGCAGGAACGTCTGCGGAGCACTGAAAAGCAAAAAGCCCTCACAGAATGGGAGAGACGGGAAGGGGCAAAAGAAGTCGGGGTTTCGATGGAAAAAGGAATGAGGTTCAGAAAGCATTTGCTGGATGCAAAATCCCAAATCAGATTGGGTGAAGCGAGCCTTTTCTGGTTAAAAATAAGTCCCGAATCCAGATCATTTTCTAGCATATTATGCAATTAAAAAAAGCAAAGGGGGGGGGAGGGAGCAGCTCGGCGGAGCTGAGGAACAGGCAGGCTGCGATCCAAGCGCCTTGGCCAGCTCCCAGCAGTCCCCGCGCCTGGAATCTCGGGTGAGCAAAACCTCTGAAATGTAGCACTACTGCCGGGCTCTGGTTTTTCTCCGCTCCCTGCTGTCACTTCCATGGACTACTCCGGAGCCACGCACGTGGGCTGGGGATGGTGGGGAGGATCTCCTGTTCAAACATTCACGGCCAACACGCCTCCTGTGACTTCCGACAAATACGGCAAGAACGGGAGCTGGAGGCCTGCACGAATCCCAAGTCCTACCGGGCTCCAGCACGCGCTAAAGGAGCTGTGGGTCACAGGGAGGGCCAGCAGCTTCCCACCCCTTCCCACTCTCTCCTCCCCTGAAAAAAGACAGACTCTGTCCTACAGACATACCGACGTTCCATCCGCAACGCTCTATCTATTTAAAGAGAGATCTGCTAACGGCTCAGGGGCTGTGAGAGTTTTGAAGCTTGTCAGGCTCCGAGAGGAATGTACAAAAATATTCGCTGCACAAAGCCAACCTTTTTCCCCAGGATAAAGAAAACACCATTGCGGTGGCCGTGCTCCGCTCCCTACGCTGGATTACGAAATGGTATCACTGGGGACGCCGGCACACGTCTCTAAAGAACCCAAACGAGTTGGCTGCTGTCGCGCGCGCCCAAGATGGAGGTGCTGGTACAGCTGGACATTTTCTAAGCCGGCCAACAGCGATGGGATCATCATTAGTAAACACAACGATAAGCTCTCCACGTCGTGTTCCAGGAAGCTCAGAATGATTCAAGGTTTCCTGTACGTATGACTGTCACGCTTTCACATCTCACTCGATCTTCACGTAGCTTAGTTCAGAGCTTGTCCTTTGAAAAGGCAGAATAGGCCAGGAAAACTCAAAATTTAACCTCCTAGCTTTTCAGCGCAGCTTTCAGTTCTCTTCTCCCCAGAAACGCTCTCTGAAAAGCATTTAACTATTAAAGGCACAAAGCAGGACTGCAGCCCAAGCAGGAGGGTTTCATTCCCCCAAACAGGGGCTCAAACAAACACCGCTACGCTCCCAGCTTTGTAGAGTTCTACTTGATTCCCTTCTCCTCCGGCATGCAAATGGGAATTGTGAAAATATTTTCCTCCAGTTTCCATAAATCACTTCATTCACTCCAAGCAGAGCAAGGAGGCCGTATCTTTTCAGACCAAGTGATGCAGTTGGTAAGAACAGACATGCTTTAAGCCTTGCAAGCTTTCCTCTGGATCTCTGCAATTGTGCAGTTTCGGACTGCCTGTTTACTCTTTACAGTTCAAACCACCTCCTCCTACCAGCAGTTTCATGCCTACATTAGAGAGATCCCTTTTGTACATCTTAAGGCATCGCATGCCATAAAAACAAGCTGCAAGCTCAAACATCTCCAACAAAACCCTCACTGCTAACCTCTCCAGCCAGAGCTCCTGCCAGGAGAACGAAGGCACCGAACTTACGGAGCAGGCTGAGCAAAGACTGGGGTGAGAGCAGGCCGGCTTGCACCCTCCCAAGCATGGGAAGTCAGAGTCCTATGGAACAGGGACAGGGGTTTGGTATGCAAGTTAGTTTTGAATGTTACTTAGGTATGTGGAACTAGAAAGCTGAAGAAAGGCTGTGGAAAAAAATGAATTTATCCAAGGAAGGGGGGTGGGGAATGGCTTGGAGATTTTCCCCAACATTATCCACCAATTGGCCCCAGAGCTGGAAGATCCAGACCCAGAAGCTGAACCATTGTTGCTGAGAAAGATGCAGTTGGCTTTTTTGCCCATTTAGGGTGATTGCACGTGCCTCAGAGCCAGAGAAATGCTAGCATTGTTTGGGAGCTGGCTTCTCTTAATTGAAAAACAAAAGTCATATATATATATATATTTCATTTGCATGTCATCTAGTGTCCTTCCATTGGTGCTCTTCAGACTGAGCTGGGAGGAAACACAGTTGGGGATCAGCAGAAGAGATCATCAGCTTGGATTGACCGCACAGAAAAAAGCTTGTGCAATGCCTGTCTCTGCCTCCCAGCCTGCCTGCTGACCAGCCCTGGGCTCTGCAGGGAGAGGGTGGCACACATGAAGGCAGAGATGCTGCATGCACCAGTTTACGCCATTAGACCTTGTTACTGCTAAAGAAGTCGTTATTAATTGGGAATTTGGCACGGGGAAGCACTGGATATATTGGGGGAAAAAAAGACAAGGAAAAAAAAAACAAAAAAGAGGGAAAGGTCATTTGGTTATCATCAATGTTAACTCGCAAAAGTTTTTAACAGCTCTGTTTGAAATGCCTCTCAAGGCTGAGGGCTCTTCTTGGAAATCACTCCCACAGCCCACGAGTGCCTCGGCTCACTGGGGCAGATGGGAAGGAAGACAAAGAAAGAGGAACTGGGCACCGAGAGGGACGGAGTCTTCAGGAAGTTGATTTTCCACCTACACTGCTGCTGCCCCATCAGCCAGCCCAGAGGATGAGCAGGTGAATTTAGCAAGGCTCTCTGTTAGAGCCAGTGGCACACGGCTCACAAAGGTGAACGCACCCAACTGCGGAGCCCACAGGCAGCCAATGTCCCCATGTCTGGAGCACCGAGCATTATTTCCCTCTCCTCCATCCCTCGCTCCTCATCTTTGAAGGCTGCGTTGGCTGTATCCTGGCCCGACGGTACTCAATGAGAGTTTTGTTACAGCCTTCAGCAGGATCAGGATTTGGCACTGAGAACTGCAGGACCAAAATAAAAAGGTCTTTTGTGCCAACTGGGTTGGACTGGCAAGATGAGGCCCGGCTCCTCGGTGCTAACAGAGGTGTGCACGCCCCGCAGGTATCGCTGCGCTGCCCAGCCCAGGCTGAGGGACCACCTGAACCCACAGCCAGCTCCATGGCTTCCAAGGACCCATCCCTAAGAGCTGGGGAGGCAGAGAGGTACCTCCAACCCCTCGCAGTCTCAATGGTGGTCTTTAAATCCTGGCGTGGCAGCATCCCAGGGCACTGTACAGCACGTACCATGCAGCAGTGCACGGTTACACTCAGCATGCTGCAGCTGGCTCACACTTTGTGCACTGACAGGGCTTTGGTGTGGGTGGTTGTTTTTTTTTTTTTTTTTTTTTTTTTTTTGCAAGGCAGCTTCTCAGGATCTGATGCAGATTTTACTTGTTTGAGTTGAATGCGCCTGCGCTGCCTGGCTGAAGGGAGGGCTCCTGACGAGTGCTGCTGGGTAAGGATCTGCTCTAACAGCAGAGGTGAGCAGAAGACACAAAGGCCAACCCGATGCGAGGGGTAGGGGGAGGAGAGCTGTGCTGGGCTTTCTGCCCCTCCAGAACCACACACTCTCATTTACGAGGGTTGTTTTCCCCAACGCTTACATTGTACGTTAATTCTGGATGGGTTTTTGTTTTGTTTTTTTTTAAACGGAGTGAGGTTTAATAAGCGCTTACAAAACTCTCCTTCAGAGCTCTATTAAAAAATTGGCCTCCTGGGTAGCTCTGTGCTTGTAGAGAGCACAGGGAATTGCTTTCATGTTTGCAAGCCTCCAGCACACGGCCGCTGGTGCCAGCAGTAGCTGTCAGTGGCGGCTATTTCTCCCCTCTCCCTGCAGGCTCAGCATCAGCACCCACCCACCCCGGAAGGCTGCCGCAGGGCGAGAGGCCTTTCCAGGCTCGGGCTGAACTGGAAATAAGGGCAGCCACGGTGGACGACGCTCAGGGGTTGGTCTAAGAGCCATTCAGCACAAGGAAAGCTGGCACAGGGCAGCAGAAGCTTGGATGCTCGTGTTTCTGGAGCTCAGCCCCTCTGCGGTTTGACTTCGGTGCTGGTAGCCCAGAGCCCCCCGGGCCCCGAAGGAACGTCCACGTTCATCAGAAAGTACGGTGAAGCCTTCCCTAGCAAATAAGCAATGCAATTATAAAGGCAGTCAATAGCGTAACGCCAGCCAACGTGTTCCAGCGATATTTTGAAACTGTAATCTGATCCTACTGTTTCCATCCTCGTGCCTTGCCTGCTCTCCCTTGTTGCATACTGTACTATTTGAGGCCCAGAGGGCAGAGCAAGCTCTGGCTGTTTGTTAATGATCAGAAACTGCGTTTCGAGCACAGCTCTCCATGCGCCGCCCACACGACTTTCTTGATAGTTTGTGAAGCTCTCAGCCTGCCCGGGCCCTGTTAGAAGGCTCTCTGGGAAACAAAAGCGAGCAAAACAACCAGAAACACAACTTGCAAGCACCACTTCTGCCTTCACTTTCCAGCCCATTTCTACCAGCGCTAAAAAAAAAAGGGGGGCAAAGCCGCAGTCTAAGGCGATCTCCAGCTCTGCAGTGTGTTAAGCCTCGCAGGAAACATATGCTTCTATTAAATTGGAAACAGTTTCTAATGCTGTCAGTTTGCTAAATGTAACTTGTTCTCTTGGAAGAAGCGGAGCGGCTCTCATGTTTTTGACTAACTGCACGCACCGAGCAGAGCGCGTCCGATAAAGCTGCAATAAATATAAGGCTCCAATAAATATAGCTTAGGATAAATTACTGCCTCATTAAGTAATTGTTTGGAAAAAGGAGAGCAGGTTTTCTAGATTATAGCCGCGTTATTAAGGGTGTTTATAATATTAAGAATTCTATCGGGGTAGCAGAACTTAATGCAAGTTTAAATCAGACGGGCACTTGTTAGCTCGTTAAGCCATTAAAATCTGCCCTGGCAGAAGCAGGAGGGGAACAAGACGACACAGGTTAGCTGGGAGCACTGCGGCCCAGCTGTGAGCAATGAGGACGGCTTGTTTCAGTGCAGGGAGCAGGTAGGGCTGCTAGGCAGCATTCTGAGGCTAGAAAACCTGTGTCCAAAACAGCCCTTACTCATGTACAAGGCAGTGGTGTTTGCTGAAAAAAGGGACTGCCCAGCAGAAGACGTCTATTGCAAAGGTCTCATACCAGTTTGACGTGGGCCTTGGTAGCGGATTGCCACCGGGAGCCGTAGCTCCAGGGGTGATCACAGGGCACGATGCCTCTCTGTGCAGACCCCTCTGTTCAGCCCCCCACCCCCCCAGGACAGGCCGTGCTGTGGCCCCACGTTTTACAGAGCCACCCCAATGAGCCCGGCCAAGGTTCTTCTCAAATCCAGGCTCCACGTGGCAGCCCTAAGGAAGCCACCAGGCCTGCCAAGCACAAATCAAGTCATACAGCACTGGGTGCACGCAGGCTGAGCGGCTCTGTCTGCTGCTAGTGTCAAAAGCTGAAGGATTAGGATCTGCATAACACACCTGGGCACCAGTAGTAGGAAATGAGAGCCACAGTAAATAAAACCAGGCACTACGTTAGGCCGGCTTCTCAGACTCTACTACGGGATGAGCTGATGATTCAGTAGGCTCTGCTTGCAGTCACCTGAAAAGCATTCAAGTGCTTCCATGCACAGGCTCCTTGGGAGCTGCCAAGCAGCTCGCCCAGCTCCGTGCTGCTCCTGGCACTGGGGCCCCTCGCCCAGCAGCTGCCAGTCCCACTGGCACGCCAAGGCCTGTGTGCGGGGAGAAGCGGGGCCGGCATCTCACGGAGCAGTGAAGCAGCAGCAATGAAGATGGCTGTGCGCCGCTCCGGGGCCTGGCTCAGCCACAAACCAGCCACCTTCCTCCTCTTCCCACTCCAGAGCCTGCAGGGCAGAGCGAGAGCGTGGCTGGGAAGAGGCTCCTTGTAAATCATATTTGAAACAACCTGAAAGAGCCGCTGTGGCCACCAGAAAGTGACACGGATTAACAGACGCACGCTTCCTTTTCCCTGCTAGGAGTACATGGCAAGATTGTACCAGTCAGTCTCTAAGGGAGAAGGATGAAACAGCACAACCAACACATCCTTCCTCCTCAGCAACGCCACTCGAAGCAATAAATCAAGGTGATGCTGTGCTGTATGCCACAAGACATCTCTATTGGCACACACACGCCATGGGCTAGCGGGTATTTTTAGTGTGCGCAGGGATGGAGCGCTGTAGACCCATCTCCATTGGCTGCATAACATTCCCATAAAGGTTAATGGGAGCTGTGCACGCATCCAAGTGGGACCAGACCCCTTTGTGGATAATAAGAGAGTTTTCCATGTGTATTTATAATTGCTTGGTTAGAGCCCTTGTTTTCGAGCGTATCACAGCGCCTTCTCCCCACAGATAGCTTGTTTTTCCCCCTTGTCCTCAGCCCTTCTTCAACGCACGGGGGAAAAAAATACCCACACTGCTGCAGAAAGAACTGAACGGTTTGCCAAAAAGTAGGTTATTGCTCTGAAAACAGTGCTGAATAAATTATCACAGTCAAACTGAAAAGCAGCGAACCGGGGGGAGGGAGGGGAAGAGCAAAAACCTCCAAAGAAACGTGTGCTGCAAAATGCAAAGCACATCCCAGCAATGACAAGTCATTTTAGTTCCCGGCCTGCAGGTTTCATTTGTTAACTCGTTTCTTGCTACTGAAAGTTAAAAGAGGCAAAACCAAAGATTAGAACAGAAGGCATTTCCCTGGCACTCCGTAAAGCAGCTATGCTGCACTCGAGTTGCTTTCAACGCTGTTGCTTCAACAAAGGAACGCAGCCCTGCAAACAGGGATGGCCAGTGAAAAGCGCTCGCTGGCCCCCAGTTCTCTCGCGGGGAGGTGGTAAAACTGCAGGACGTTTCTCCACCAATGAGAACAACAACAACAAAGTTAAAGTTTGACACGACAGTTTGCTAGGACAGCGTTCAGTGATGTTATCACGTTGTCTCACCGGTGGCCTTTCAGCTCAGCGCGCTGCAGCGCTCGCGTTTGTTGAAATGTTTTCATGTCTGCCCAAGGAGCCCTCTGAGAGCTGATAAAGGGAACTTTGGCCAGCCTTGAACTGCTCTCAACGTGCAGCAGCCACAGCCAGAGAGGAAAGGGATTTCATTTTTCACAGCACCTGTTGGATTGCACAATGAAAACTGCTGCACCGAAGCGGTGCCATTCCAAATAGCCTCCGCGCAATCCGCAGTGTTTTAAGTAATGCAGAAGTTCTCAAGTAAATCATTTCAACTCATACAGGGACGCTTTTCTAACGGCATATTTTAGCAGTGTATGCACTCAATCCATACTTTGAAGCATGCTTCCCATAGGTCACTCAGTGCCGAATGAAAACTCGATTCCCATTCTGGAAATCGGGAGTGGAAAATACAGAAGGAGATGGGGAAACTGAAACCGAAAGTCCTGAACCTCATTTTGTATTCGACCAGAGCAGCCCACTCACCTCCCCCCAAGAGGTTATGATGCTAGTTTTCCCCACAATTAAGCAAACAGACAAACACACACACCACACAGATGTATGACGTGAGTTGCACCGGCAGCGGGGAGAAGCAGGGCAGCAAGAGGAAGCTCAGTGCTGTGTGACACAGGCATGCATGCCAACAACTTGGTAGTGCCTCTGTTCCTTTGCGAGGCATTTGTGTAATGCCTCGTTTAGAGGAGGAGAGGGGAAGGGCTGCTCCGAAGAGCCAGATGGAGCAGGAGGGTGAAAGAGAGCGTCTGCTCGAGCGCAGAAGGGGAACCCAAGCAAGTTATCGGGCCCCTGGGACAGCCAGCATGAGAGTTGCCCTGGTAAAAATCCCTCCGCCAGCAGCGCAGCGCAGCAGTGAGTCACTGCTCCTGCACGGGGCTGGGCACATGGAGCGACCGGCAGCACATCGTGCAATGGGAAGAGCTCACATGCAGAGTCCCCTCTCACTGGCACACACGTACACTCGCACGCGGAGATAAAGCAAAGCATTACGACTAGCCGAAAAAACACTGTGGTTTGTGCATGCACGCCTGCCTCCTATCTTGATGAAATGTGCCTTTTAAAAATATGCAAACGATATGCGTGCACGTGTACCTATTAAAGCACTTTCTTCCCCCAGTGAAAGGCTGCCTGTAAAAACACACCAGGAGTAAAGGGTTTGTGGAGGCGCCGGAAGATGACGGTGTATTTCTGAATTAGGTTTTAAAACTTCATTTTGCAGCTACCTGAAGTGGAGACAAAGCCGCCTTTAGGCATCTGAAACTAGTCAGACCTGCTGTAGCAGTTGTACAGTTTGCTTCAAATATGCCCTCCACGCTCCTTTCAACCTCCACCCCAACATATATCCGCATAGTTTACCTCCAATCATGGGCGGTTCTTTCTATAGCACAGCTCGCTCGCCCTCACCGCCTGCCTGGCACGCCAGGAGGTTTTAAAGGACTGAAGTTACAGGCTGCTCTGCAGGGAACCTCAGGGACTGCTGAGGAAGGAGCTGATAATTGTCGTATTTCCATCAGAGGTGAGCGTGGCTCCAGAGGTACGGAGTTTCTGGGGGAGATCAGGGAGTGAGACAACAGCTTTACTCATTGCACATCACCCAAGCCAGCTTTTGGGCCAGTTTATGTCTTCACAACAAGTCAGGGTTCCTCTGAAAAAGGAACTTCTTTCTTCTGCTACTTCCATATACTGCCCAGTTTTAAAAATAGCATGAAAGAAATGAACCCACATTTGCACTTTTTTTTTGGTGCATGTGTGTTCTTAACATAGTGGGACACATTTTTATTCGAAATTCCCTGGAAGCAGAGGCTGTCAGATGAAATCTTACCGGTGTGAAAGCAAGGTAAACGAGCTTTGGCTCCTAATAATCACACAAACTGAAGCTCGTGCCATTCAACACCACTTCAAACTCAATTCCGATGTAAAGTTAATGAGAAATTCCTCATTAAGCCCACCACTTGTCAAGATACCGACTGGGTTGTATAGGTTGGCAACTTCAGATGTCATAGCATCATAGAATGGCTTGAGTTAGAAGGGACCCCAAGGATCATCAAGTTCCAACCTCCCTGCCACAGGCAGGGCCATCAAGCTCCAGATTTGGTACTAGACCAGGTTGCCCAAGGCCCCATCCAACCTGGCCTTGAACACCTCCAGGAACGGAGCACGCACAGCAAATTCATTGAGAGCAGCAATACAGAGGAAGACTCAGGGGTTCTGGTGGTTGAAAAGCACAGTGTCATATGGCAAGACCAGCCATTACGTACCATGCTGGGCAGAGGAGAGAATGTGACCCCTCACTGGGGGATAACAGTTGCAACTCGCCTAACACAGGGCCCCATAATGCACAGCTCCTCTGACATGCTGGGCTGCTGTCTCCCTCGTGCTAGCCAAGCCCTGGCCCCAGTGAAGGGACAAGCGGGAGGCAAAAACTCACTCTTTGGTGGCTCTGTGGCTTCTCTAGGCCTCTCCAGCACCTTGCTCCTCAGCACCACTTCCAGCCACTCCTGCTAGTCATTAGGACTACCCGCACCGTACCATGGTGGAGGCCATCCCAGCTCTCCCTGGGAAATGCCCTCGAAGCAGCTCTTCCCAGGCCGGAGTTCCCCTTTGAGCTGGAGGAATCTCCCAGCCATGGGTCGAGCGCACCTTCACAGCTCCTCCTGTCCTCCTCGTGGTGACAGAGCATCTGACACGCTCATGGCAGCCAATGTCTCTGCATGGTTTCTATTCCATGCAGTGGCAGCAGGGAGGGTGCAGCCCCTGCCGCACGTCTGCTTTCTGCTCCACTCCAGGGCACTCAGCAGCACAGTTAGTGCTGCATTTACAAGGTTTGATTTCCCTACTTGTGTTCAACAGTCAGCTTTGTTGTTTTATTCTTATTTTCTTAGTGTTTGCACTGGTAATGCTGAACAAACCAAAAAAAAAACCCGAAGCCTCCACTACAACAAACACAAGGACTGACTTTGTTTGTAAAAGAATTGAAGAACTACCACGTGCCGGAGGGTCCCTCTCCACGTACAGAAAGCAGGCACTTCTTCAAGGCAGCACAGCCCCGGAGATCGACAGAAATCAAGAGGCAGCCAAAGTGCCCTGCCAGGCCCTGAAGGAAGTCAGCGCTGCTCTCAGCTCGGCCAATTCCACCTGCTCCACGCCGTTCATGAGCAGGGGTTCACCCACGCTGAAGGTCTGTGCCGCCAGCCTGCCTCCATTCAAACTGGACCTTGCTCCCTTCTTCGGTGCACTCCTGATCTTTGGACCTGGGAGCTGGAAGCCGCCTCTCTGGCACTGATTGGTGCGTGTGCGTGCTGAGGAGCTGCTGCTGCAACCGGAGCCGGCTCCTCCTGCGCCGCCTGCGCACAGCCAGCTTGGGAGAAGGTGCATCTCTGCTGCCTCACAAAAAGCAGATCACCAGCAAACCACTTACGTTTCCAAAGCACCGCCTTCTCCCTGCTTGACAGGTTACACTTTAAGATGTTACATAAAAGGAGAAATAGTCACAAGTATTTTGGATCACCTGTCTGGTGCGAGCGCTCGTGGAGAAGAACTGTGCCAGGAGTGTTTTACATCAGTGTGAGAGAAGTCAGAGTTCCTGGATGCAGAGTATCGAATTTGAGGGCTTCTTTGGTAGTAATACGTGGCCTTAAACTCCTCGATGCTCCTCAAGCAGAGGACTGGAGAGCTTAGATTATTTAGGCTATCATTTCCACCAAAATGCTGAGAAATGGTGGCATTATTTCATCTTTCCCATAAAAATATAGCAGGTGTATAAAGGAACACAATTACACTTCTTAATAAGTCAGCACCTACGGACATATTTAATGCTCTTTAAGACTACTTCAGACAAAACCCGAAGTACCTACGGCTAGCAAGTTTCTTGTTTGGTTTTAATCAGCTTCAACCCGACACAAAAAATCAAAGTTGGGCTTTATATGCACAAAACCTGGCTTCATTTGTGAGCAGTCCAACCCAACAGTTCCTGCCCAAAAGGAGTGGGTGGCTTTTACTACCAACTTAAATGGAAGTAGGAGCAGTCACGAAAGGAGGAAGATCTCCAGCTGTTATGTGAGATGCTGCAATACTTGCCTGGACAATGGCAGAACTCCTTGGGACGTGCTCTAATATACCTATCTGGCAGCACAAATTGCTCATCCTCCTCCAATCTGGAACACCACCACGAGCTCATTACGTTAAATCAGATTCAAAAGATACCGGCTTCTTATGCGGAAAGGCGTGCATTTTAACTTCAGGCAGAAAAGGCAACTTCTAACTCACCCTGCCTCATCAGCCGCTTCACTTCTAAGGCGATAGATGGAATAACCAACAGCAGCTTCACAGTTCATTTCTGCTTTGCCGTTGCGAAGGCTTCCCCTGCGCTTAGGTGCGTCTCCAACGCATTTGGAGAGAGTATTTAGGGCAGGTGAGCCCCTACAAGTGAGAATAAAAAGGCAGGAACTGCCTTTTCAACTCACACCGGTAGGAAGCGTTCGCTCGAGACACACAGCAGAAAGCTGATGTTAGGGGGCAGCCGAGCCCTCCACCACCATTGTTCGAGCAACGGCACGTCCTGCAGCGGCCAAATCCGGCACCCGGCGACGGCACAGAGAGCCACCGCGCTGTGCCCGGGCACCGGCTGGAGAAGCCTGCGCTTCCCTGAGCTGGGAGTTTGCACTTGTCTGAGCACGGGCTGCCGAACGGAGCTGTGACACGCCGTGCCCCGCGTCGGGTGAGGGGGCCGGCAGGTGAAACGGGCACGTTCGTTTCACGTTACAGCCGTGTCGCTGCCAGTTAGCCAGCGGGGGGCTCAGAGGACAGCACGCGAATCTCCCCGCAGATTTCCAACAGAAGCGTCCCGGAGTTTTCCAGATGCGCTTGAGGAAACGCAAAAAAAATGACAGCGGGTAACCGCGCTCCTATTTCCGTGCTTAAAGACGCCCTTCCACGCCCGACACACCGACACGAGCGAGGCAGCGGACACCCTGCACGAGAGGGGCACCGCGAGAAAGATTTTGCTCACAGAGCCCCCCCCCCCGCCTCGCCGCCTCCCCGCAGGAAGTCACAACGAACACACCGCTTTCCAAAGCCGAACAACCCCTGTCCACAACCTTCCCCCCCCCACCACCTCCCGCTCCTCCCGGCTGCGCTATCAGGGAGCGTGGGGGGGAAGCCCCGCTAATCCCCCGCCCTAACGCAGCCCAGGAGGGGTGCAGGCATGCCCGGCCATATGTCAGCCTCGCTCCGGCACAGCTGGAGCTCCCACGTCCCCCGGCTCGCCCGCCGCCGCCCCGCGGTGCCCCCCCAGCCCCTCGCTCTCCCCGCTCGCTCCCGGTGAGGCTGCACCCCTCCGGCTGTTAGGACGCGCCGCGGTCGCTCGCAGCGGGATGCGGCGTACTTTTTATCGATTAAAAGTGCAGGGAGCCTCGCGCACCTGCCCCGCGCCCCTCTCCGGCCGGAGAGCGGCTCTCGGCTCGGCACGGCTCGGCACGGCCCCGCTCCGAGGGGGCTGCAGCGGGGACACGCCGCCGGCAGCGCGCAGCCCCGGGGGCCGCCCCACGTCCCCCCACCCGTCCCCCCGCCGCCCCCAGTCCCGCTCGCTCACCACATGCGGCTCCAGCCGGCAACTCGAGCACGCGGGGCGCCGGCTCTCGCCCCTCACAGCAGCTCCATATGGCGCTCCCGCGCTGCGCCGGGGTGCGGAGGAGGAGGAGGAAGAGGAGGAGGAGGATTTAAGCCTCCGCTCGGCGATCACGCAGCATTATACAATGGAGGAGGAGGAGGGAGGAGGCGGGAGCAGCCCCGGCTCCAGCCCTTGCCGCCAGCGCTGACGCCAGGGGCGGCTCCGGCGAGCTCCTCGCCCTCCGGCCCGCGTCACGGCCCCGCCTCACCCCGGCCTTCCTCCCCCGCCTCCCTCCTTCCTCCCCCACGCGTGCCCGTGCCCGACCCGCAGCCCCGGCGGCACCGCGCCTCCAGCGCTCCGCTCCGGCGCTCGGACTCCGCGCCGATAGAGCTGCGAGAGCCGCCGTAAAGGCGAGGCGTACTCCTTACCACGGCTTAGGCAGTAGGCTCTGAAGGTCCCGTAGCGATTTGGGATCAATCGAGCCGAAGGCCAAGCTTGAGACAGAGTTCCATATCCAAGCAGAAGACTGAAAAGAACGGCGCTTGCACAAGAAAAGATCACTTTAACCTGTATTATACAGGTTTAAGAGTATACGCACATATATACCCTTAAAATGACAACTGAAGGGACCCCATACAGCCGGGGTTTAAAGCACCGAGGCTGCTATTTCCTACCACTGACGCCATGAGCGTGGCCCCATCTCACCTCTCCTCGGAGTTGTGCCCCTGGTAAGCGACTCGATCAGCAGGCATTAAAAGCAGGATTTCCCCTGGCTGGATACCTCCCAGCAGA
Organism: Gallus gallus; assembly: GCF_016699485.2. NCBI lineage: Eukaryota > Metazoa > Chordata > Aves > Galliformes > Phasianidae > Gallus > Gallus gallus. The sequence goes on from NC_052534.1 coordinate 10,015,753, forward strand.
GAGGTGCAGAAATTCAACAAGCAAGACTTCCAAAACTATAGGCAGCGTTACCAAAAGTCACTAAATGAAAGGAAAAGCCTCATTTTTTTTTAGGACTCCTCCAGTGGTACCTGCCCAGCAAGCTGCAGCCTTTTCAAAAGCCAGCCAGAACAGTCTGACATGTTCGTCAGTTTGGGGTTTTTTTGAAGCCAAATGTCAGGGTCACATCCTGCGCCCTTCACGCTGCTGAGTGGGGGGAGACAACTGCAGAGATGGCTCTGAGCTCTCCCTGGCATATTTAAGAGCAGAATTAAGCCTTCTGTAGTTACAGTCCTGTAAATCCTGACCCCTTTGCTCACTCATTACAGCGCTACGTGTTTCCCCGCTCCCTTGCGTGCAGCCAGCAGAGGCAGTGAGTTCTGATATGGGCTGTATAGATCTTCCCCCATTTGCTTCGGAGGTTGCTCTGGACGTGTACCACAGGGGGATCTGGCTGCATGTAACCGTGCTGGGGACGCATCCAGCCCAGCAGTGCCTGCCTTCTGGAGCTCAAAGTCCACAGCAGGCTTACGGCCGCCGTGCCTGGGTGTGTGCATGCTATCACCAGGACTATAGGCATAACCACAAACATTCGCTAAATAAGCAGCTGGGCTCCACTCTGACATGCAAGGCCTCAGCCTTGCCGTGTAATACTTGGCAGCAAAAGGCCCAAGCCTTTACCAAAGTGTGAGCTGTGAGCACTTGTGACTTTGCTAGGTTGCTCCAATTTTACGCTAGTCTAAGAGAAAACTCACCGCCCCTTCTGTTTCCTACTGTAACTCCCCTGGGCCTTTCTTGGCAGGAGTTTATAGTCACACTGTAACTCAGATCATTCCTCCGAACACAACGAGCACAACCTGCATCTACGCTCAGAAGCACTCTCAGATGAGCATGGGTCACAACACACATCGATCCGAGCGGAGTTCCTGCCTACGCTTTGCTGCATCCTCCTCCACGATGAGGTAAAACAACACACAGCAAACAATCCTATTGCTGATTGCAACTCCCATGGCCTGCAGTGGGGTTTCAGGAGTCATTTCTGGCTGGGAAGCTCAGCTCTGCAGCAATCTGGCCAGGAGGTGTCTGCAAGGCCCAGCAATTCGCCCAAACATGTCAGTGAGCGTGGAAACAGCCTGTGCCTGAGCCATGAAACACTGGGCAGGGAAGTGAGTTGGCAGAGGCTCCCAGAAACCACAGGAGCTGGGGGAAAAGCGTCCGTGCCTGCAAGGAGCAGGCCATTGAGCTGCTCGCACAAGAGGGTACAAACTACAAGAGAAGGAACCACACTGTGTTTCTCTGTTGGGTTCTGACCTGACATGGGCCACAGGCACAACCCAAACACAGAGCTGTCTGAGAAATGATAGCCAAAGTCTGCCCGGACGAGGCTGGGTCTCCTTTAGATCATTCAAAAGCCATCCTGTATTAAGCATAAATCAATTAACAGACAAATCAAAGATTGGGAGGGGATAACAGACACCAGACTTCCTAGGGCAATTCATTAGAAATATTACAGATGGCCAGGTAATCTCTGGCTATCAACATGAGTGCTAATTAGGAAACGGGCAATCTTTGGTACACTGCAACGTCAGCATCCCTCAAGCTTTAAAAAAAAAAAAAAAAAAAGGAAAGAAAAAAGAAAGACACAGTGAACTGTTTCCTCAGTTTCTAATTGCATCCCTGGCCTTTCTAATTGCAGCACTTATTAATGCTATGAGGGTTTCACCAGGTAATTGTACGAACAAAGCATCTTAACTCCCTCCCTGGATGCTTTGGTATTAGTGCACACGGGGGGTGACAGAGAAGCACCTAACACTGCCCCCCAGCAGACAACTTCTTGCAAAGTAAGACCCTACCAGCACCAATAACTTGGGAAAAGCTAACCTAGGGGCTTGCCTACAGCCAAGGGTGCTTGTCCCGCTGGTGCAGTGCCGTCCACTGTGCAATACAGGTCCCACGGGGAGGAACCACTCAGAGGGTGGTGACGCACTGGAACAGGTTGCCCACGTAGGTTGTGGATGCTCTATCCCCGGAGGCATGCGAGGCCAGGCTGGATGTGGCTCTGGGCAGCCTGGTCTGCTGGTTGGCGACCCTGCACATAGCAGGGGGGTTGAAACTCAATGATCTTTGCGGTCCTTTTCAACCCAGGCCATTGCATGATTCTACGATTCTAAGCCCACAGTGAAGGCGTGAATTAAACATCATTAACCATCACAAAGCCTCAAGACATCCCCCTGAGGCCAGCTCAGGGTCAATCGTGGCCTTCTAGAGGGAGCCATGGCCAGGCAATAACAGCAGCAAGAGCACTGGAGCAGCAGGGAGAGATGCTCAGCAGCAGCACGAGACTGAAGCACTAATGGTTTTCTTAAGCAAGGGCCAGCTGCAAATAAAAGCAATCCTCTCAGAAAATAAAGAAAATAAATTAGAGTGCTGCATTACTGCAGTCACGCATCACCAGGGAGCTGAGCTGCACCTGTGGAAAGCTGTGTGGCTTTGCTTTAGATTTCAGTTGGCTTCTGTTTTTTTTCCTGCTGGTGCAACTCATCCACTGTAACAAGGCTGCCACGCACGTCCCGAGGCACAGAGGAATCAGTTGAAACAGAAGGAAGGAATGCTCCCCCTTCTCACTCCAATTTTAGCTTTTTCTTTTTTATTTCTTCTTAAGATTTTCAGCTTTAGTTTCCTGTTTTTCTCCTCTAATGTTCCCGTGGCAGGAGGAGAAACACCAATCCCTAGAATGCATAATATGCTTAATTATCATTCTCTGTTAGTTCTCTAGGAAAAAAAAACAACCACACAACATCAACTACAGGAGAAATCAGTTTAATTAATGAGTGTGACCAAATGCAGCCTTAGTTCTAATGCAGTATCATATATTACATGTCCAATTGGGCAGTTGGTCTTACTTAGGTAAAATGAACGGAGATGCAAAAACCATGGAGCTCATGAATCAATGTTCTGAGCACAACTAACCTCCCCCGTGTGCTTATTCTAAGACTTGCTGCAGATTTCAATGCCAGTGCCTGTTCCCAAAAACTGCTTGCGGCTGCAAGTGGTGCAGGATTAGGCCCATAGAGTCTGTAATGTACAGCTGGGGCTTGGCAGGACCAAGGGCTGTGCCACAAGGTGAGTTCAGTCAGAAATTAAAGAAAAGCAACAAACAACACCTTAACTGAAGTAGTTATACCTGGTACAAATCCCCAGAGCATTTCAAGGACAAGAGGGGCAAGGGTTAGTCTGAAAGTGAGACTTCACGATTTGAACGCTTTGCAGAAGGGCTGCTACTCTTCATGTATTAAATTATTAAGGAAATATTATGGAACTGGATTATCAGGAAAGGAAAAAAAAAAAAGCAACGTGCATTAGCTGGCTTAGTCAGAGGAGGTTTTGCTGCATTCCTCGTGCACTGAGATGACTCCCTCCCTCTGTAATTCCCTGAGCACTCCCAGTGCTCCGGAGACTGCTGGTGTGCATCATCATCTCTCCAGCTGAAAAGCTCCATCCCCTGACAAAGTGTGCAGTGCCTGCCTACCATCACCGGGTACTCACACATCTTTCTGCCCTCTCACAGACATCCTTGTTCTTTCCCATATTCCGTTCGGGCTGCGTCTCTGGCAAGACGTGCTTCACTGTGGAGCCAGGCCGCGCTGTTCACACCAAAGCTGTACAGCACACGGGATCCTCAGTCAGTCCCTGCTTTGCGCTCACGCTCCTGGAGATGCAGCGGTCTGTGCTTCACATTGTGTTGAGTTTTAAACAATCTGGGGCTGCGAAATGCTGCATTTTTATTTCTCCTTTCAGTGCTCGCTCTGCAGCCTCTCTCCAAGGCACAAGCCATTCTCTTCTGGAACACTTAGTTACTTCTTTGAAGAGAGGCTAGGTCGATACTCTGATACTCATCTAATACTGGGGGCCAGTACATTAAGACAGAAAAAATCCACGGATAGAACTGAAGGCTCTGTTTTACAACCAAGAGGGAATACTTCAAATAAAGGAAAACAACAACAGCACGGAAGCAGGGGGGAAAAATGCAGAGAGATGGCCGGTCTTCGGGCCTAATTAACCACTGATGTAAACAGATGTCACTGAAATCAAGCCAGAAGCCTTAGGCCACCCACTAGTCTCCTGCACAATCCCAACCTGATCCTGGAAACCTGCACAATACAGGGCTGTCAAACACGAGAGCCATACGTGTGCCTCATTAGCACAAAGGGTGCCACCACGTCTGTTACGCTGATGGACGCTCTGCTCCCCGTTCCCCACAGGACAGCAGCTCCTCCAACCTGGCTTAGCACACGGCAGCTCCTTTTCAGAAGCAGAGCTCTGCATGGAGCTGTGCATTTCTGGAGTGCAGACATACCCTGCTGTCTTCTTAAAAACACCTGAAACCTGGAAGAAGTCTGTCTGCATAGGCACGCTGGAATACATCTAGCACTGCACAAGCTTGTTGAAATGCCGAAGGATCGATAGACCAAACGGGGCCACCAGCAGGTGATGGGAGGCTTACAGACGTGGAGGTTCCTGCTCAGATGTGTGGCACTGAAGAACAGTGCAGCAGTATTGGGGTGTCTGAGGCTGCGATGGCACAATCTAAATAGTGCTGTAGCTACGGTGTTGATGTAGGATGATGTAGTGCTGCAAACCTTACATAGCACTTAAAACCACGTCACTGGAGAATAATATGCTCGTGCTCAGATGCATTCCCAAGGGAAAAAAAGAAAAAGAAAAATACATTTCAGCCCTCACCTAAATGAAAACACAAGTTAGTACACTGACTTCCAATCAAATGCATCTATTCTCTAGCAGCTTCTGCTGGCAGGACCGGTACAGCACATTAAGCTCCTACACCACTTGGAAGGCTTGGGCACGTTGTTTCCAATTGGCTTTATAGAACCACTAGATTCAGCAATGTTTACCAAGTGAGACACAGGGATTTTCAGGGTGATCCAAATTTGCAACAAGAAATCCTTCCTCCAACTATCCCTGGTGCAAAATTCTTCACAGACGATTGTAATCTGAACTCCTTTCAGACAGACAGCCTTCTAGGGGTCTAATTTTAGGCAGTGAGTGACCTACACAACTTCTTCTAGAAAAACCCCAGACCCCAATAAAACAGTTGAATCCGCAGAGCCAAATTTAGATGAGAAGAACAAGGAGCCAGCAAAAAAAAATAAACAACCAACCAACCAACAACTATCACAAGAACATCAAATGTAGCATAAACTCCCACTGCCGTTCTGTTCCACTACGAATAAATGAAGACCATCTAGAACTGAACTCATTGAGTCAGTGCAATGAATGCACAAATCTTTCTGTTTTAACCCTTCACAGAATGCATGAATCCATTAATCACGTGCAAAAAAAAAACAGATTTGTAAGAAGAGGGAATGGGCACATTGGATGCTTGTACTGACGATGGCTGTGGAAATGATTCACCTGCTCTCTCTGCATTCCCTCAGTTCCCTTACCAGCACGACTTAAGAGTCAGCAAAAGCCCACGTTGTATGTGCATGTAAACAGACTGTGGGTGAAGCCTGAACTTCTCAGCCTTGCCTAAAACTGTCCCTGTAATGGGCAGGAAGGGATGTTAGCTTATTAAAGAAAAAGAGAACAGTGCAGCTACATTTATGTTCTCTCCAAACTTTTTTTTACGTCCTCACTTTGAAGGAAGCTCTTCATATAGTGACCATTAGCCAAAGGCTAAGTGAGGTTTACACCTACTCTGTATTCGCAAGCAAAAATAGATTAAAGCCTTGCAAACCCCACCCAGTTCTCCTGGTATGTCACCAGGACAAAGAAGAAAGCCAAAGATCCACCATTTATCACTACCTTGTTCATCCTCTCACACCTCCCACTTGCTCTCTCCCTCTTCCCAAAGTGACTTCAGAGAACCAACATCCTCAAAACTGTCTCTGGGAGAGGGGTGAGGCAGCTCTCCTGCCTGGTTAACCCCATCTCTCTCCTCCCACAGCATCTGACAGCATTTGAAAGAAGAAAGAAGCTATGCTGTAGGCAGAATGGCAGAGAGCTGGGAAAGCTGGTGCTGCACGGGCCACACTGCTCGCTGAAGTCCACAACAGCTGAGACAGCCACTTCTTCTCCCAGCCAGCACAAGGGGATGGGCAGAATGCTCCCAAAGTCCTCTCCTTCAGCGAGGTTCCCTTTCCTGCAGAGCCCCGGCTTTTCTAACCAGCTTCCATCAGTTTTATTTGCAGGAGGAAAGATGTGAACTGCTGTTAGGATGCAAGTAGCCATCGCTCCTGTCCCATAACCTGTGTGCAGAAGCAGGAGCAGCCCCTTGTTTCCCTGGAAGGCACCACCCTCCTTGCAAGAGCCAAGCAGAAGTCAAAACCCCAGGAAGAGATCCCCAGCCTGGCCCAGCAGGGGTGACTATCCATCTGCTATCTCATGCCCCAGGGCATTTGCTAACCATCCACACCCAGGGGACATTCCTAGCATGATTCCTGCTAAACAAAAAGCCAGTAACCTCAGCCACTTTGCTTGCGTACTCACATTTATAACCCAGTATTGTTAACCTTTAGGTTAAAACTTCTTTTTCAACCTGTCCTTCTGCTCACTTTCCTTAGCTGAACCTTCAGCCCATGGCATGGGAGCAAAGGAAGAAGTGAAACATATGTCAAATGCTGATAATTCGACTCGACAAATGTACACAAATGGTGTTCCCATGCAGGTCAGCAGCCAAAAACCTCTTCTTTCTAGCAGCACTCAGCAAAGGAAACCCTTTCTCATCAGAGTAGCTGGGAACGTGCAAGTGCTTGCTGCACTCCTGCCCTAACAGCGGGATCCATCAGGAGTGGCCCCTTCAAAATGCTGCTGCGTTACTCTTAGCAGGGAGGAAGGAGACCAGGAGTTCGGTGGCTTTGTTTTGGTTTTCAAACCACAACAAGCCACATTTGTTACTGAAACACCATCTTCCATGAGATGTTCATGGGAAAGCCTTCAGCCCCCCAGCATGTTTTTGTTAGCTGCCGTGGCTGATAATGAGTGGAAAATGCATTTGTTGTTTTGAACTCATATCTAGCAAAGGTCCACCACAAATTAATGCAAGTGAGAAGATGTTGAAATGTGCCTTAGAAAGTTTTAATCATACTTCTCTTTGCGAGCTAGCCATCATTCAGTAGCTAGGTGGTTCTAAATAAAGAACTCTAGTCAACAACAGGAAATAACTCCCACAGAAAAAAAAAAAAAGAAGGGCAGAATACAAACTCTCAGCAACTCTTGTACATAGCACACAACGGCCTTTTGTTCCATGCACATTAAGTCTAAAATCTTTACTCTTCAGAACATGTTTTTGCTCTAAGTAATTAAAACCTTTTTCTTGTTGCAAATATGGATCCCTTCCTCGTCTTTCTCCCAGAGCAGTTGCATCTTGGAGTCAGAAAATCACAGGCTACTCCCATTCTGTTCCATTAGTAAGGCCATTCTAGGAATGCCACATGATGATCAGGATTTTCAAGAGTTACTGATGGTGTTTTTTCTTTCTTTCTCTCTTTCTTTCTTTCTTTCTTTCTTTCTTTCTTTCTTTCTTTCTTTCTTTCTTTCTTTCTTTCTTTCTTTCTTTCTCTCTCTCTCTCTCTCTCTCTCTCTCTCTCTCTCTCTCTCTCTTTCTTTCTTTCTTTCTTTCTTTCTTTCTTTCTTTCTTTCTTTCTTTCTTTCTCTTCTCATTTTCTGTGTTGGTGCAGAGGGAGGTGCAGCGCTGTGTCCTCAGCTGGAGACAGTTTACATGCTTCTTAACGTTCAGAAACCACTGTGTTCAGAAAGTACAGAGCACCTGGTCTGTGGGGAGGGGGATAAAGGAGAAGCCACACATCTCTAGCTGCTTTTTTTAAACTCTTGCTAGTGTCTACAAGCATCAGCTTTTAACCATACAAGATGTCATGGGCCAGTGCCTGCAAACATTACTGGCAAAGACCACCTGCCTTCTTCTGCACACAATCTTCCTAAATCCAGCAGAAGAGCCTGGCACTAGGATCCAAATGTGCCACAAAACAAGTGCCACGGGCAGCAGGCAGCACAGGCTGCGCTTTGCAGAGAAAGCACTTTCAACCATCACCTCAGGATTTCTGGAGTTTCTGCAGCTCACATGAACTCACCTGGGCTGATGGGTTGCTTGGCCTTCAGTGCACACGTCAGACAGACAGGACAACAGCTTTCCCACTGAAAGAATTCCTATCCAGTGGGGATTCAGGCAGAAGGGTGACTAGGAGAAAAAGCCTGGAGGAGATAATGGAAAGTAGGCTGGGGACTAAGCAGCATGGACCAGCCTGGAAGAGAACAAACCTCCAGACAACAAGAAATCTAGCCATACTAGCACTGGGTGGATGAGAAACTAAGGGCACATAAACAGGCAAAGAGGAAAATAATAATAATAATAAACCAACACAAGTTTGTTAAACTTCAGGCTGTGAAGTAGCATCTTTGCTTTCACAGAAGCCTGTCTAGTCTGCAGTGCCCACAGTACCTACACAAATAGCTTTAGACTCTCATAACAGGGTAGTGAGGGAAATCTTTAAAAATCTGTTGGTTTCTGTGTGTTTGTTTGGTGTTTCGTTGTTATTTTTTTAATTCCTTAAAGTTTTCATTAGTGGTCTGGTGCTGTCAGCAACCAAACTCTTCCATTAGGTGTTGCTTGGGGAACGCATCCCCATCTTCCCATAGCTTCCAGCTCACGCTGAGCAAAGATGATCTCAGGCTTCAGGAAAGGGGATAAATTCCCCTTTCCATCGTCAGAGAGAATTGAACTGCAGTGTTTCCTAGGAAGGTAAGATTGCTCCCTTTGTGGAGGAGAGCAACTCCAAAACATGCATAATGCACGCTGCAGACTTGAGCCAGGTTCTCCCACCTGTATGAGTGCTCAGCACCTCAAAGCCAGAAGAAATGAAAGTGTCTGCATACAGAACTGGCAGGATCAGATCAGAGGACAGAAGCACCTGGCAATCTGATCCACAGTCCATGAACGCATTCATTTGCTGTACAGGAGAAGTAAGAGGGAAAGGAAGGACTGCAGGACTAGGCACAACATACAGAAATGCAAAGCCAAAATCTGTGAAGGAATACACTGATTTACTCCGTCTGGCTTTAAAAAAGTGTTTGGGTGCCCAGGTAGGGAATTTTAAGATGATGATTGTTTGCTAGCTGGCACTGATAGGTCCCTGCAGAAGGCATGAATGCATCTTGAGGAACATTGCTATCATTTGTGTTAAGCGTCTGCTGGAGTAAAAACACATAGAGCAGATTTTAGAGGTCAGCTGATCCCAGTAGCTTTCCATCAAATCACCTGCCATAGCTCTTTTCCTATATGGCCTGACTGCAAAACCAATTTCCACTTCAGAGATGAGCCCTTTTCAAGTCACACAGCTGCAAGAGTTGAGATTACAGATCCAGAATGGAGATGTTCCTTTTTTTTTTAAACTGGAATATGGAAAAACAGCTCGATGTGCACATGGGTGTGCCAGTGTGTTTGTGTGCACCATAAAAAGTCTACAGGAAGAGCATATCAAATTTGCTTCCTAATGCAAAATGCACTTTCAGGCTGAAGCAACTCTACATTCAAATCTCACCCCAAAATAAATCTCGGTGGTTGTAGTATAAACTCGAAAGCAGGTACAAATCTGAACTTGCAGTTGTAGCATTTTCTGGTTTAGAGAAACCTTCAGATGCCACTGCTGAGAGGTCCAGACTCCAGAATGTTCAGAAAGGAAGAGAAATCGACGTGGCAACGCATCCTACAGAAGCTGTCCCACCATTTCCCTGATCTCTCCCATTAGATGAAATACTACGACTACTTCAGTGGGACCAGCACACTTTAAAAGATTCAGTCTCTCCCTCTGTCTTTTTCTCCCTCTCGCTGAATGATATTTCTGCCCACATGCACTGACACATACAGTGTCTAACAAGGCTGTGATTCATTTTCAGTTCTAGTCATGCTCACAAGTGATGTAGCACACTTGCTGTGCCTTCAGGATCTGCGTAATTTAGCTTCATTTTCTCTGCCCCCACCCTGCATTAAGTGAAGTTCCAACAAAGCCAAGTCATCACCCACCAACCCACCCTCCCACCTCCTTGGGGGATGTGTACAGCAGGAGTTTGAATAATAATAATAATAACAATAAAAATTTCAAAAAAAATTAAAAAAAGAAGAAGAAAGAGAAGGGGATGGGAGCTTCAGAGATGCCATGAATTGTTAGAAAGCTGCCTAACATCCACAAGGAGTGAATAATAATAGGACGTATGCTACCCAATCACTGCAGAAGCTGTATCAGTCCTGAATCATCTCACCTAACCTGTTAAAAGCAGCGATGTCTCACATCAGGAATATCATGCACATTCATGCTAAAAGGACGACTGACACGTTAAGCCATAATTACTGGCTTGTGAGGCTAGTGCCTCCTCAGCCTGCCCCACAGCCACCTTGTGGTGACCACTCACTCTCCTGTGTCTCCTGCTGCAGCCATCTGAGCACACTGACACGTCGGGGAAGATGCAACGTGTCCCACCTCCATCCTTCAGGAATTACACCGTCTGGTTCTGGGATACAAACCACGAGCTGCTCCTGAGCTAAGCTGCGTGTATTTGAGGCATGAGGCCAAGCCTGAACAAAGTGAAACGTGGGCTTTTTATTTGATAAATCTCCCCGGCATTCAAATTGAATCTCAGACACTGAGATGCAGTAGTTATCTGAAAAGAATAATTCTCTGGTTTCAGCGCTTTAACATGCAGGTTAAAAAGTGTTCTTACCCCACCACGTTAACTTCAGTTCTCACTCATCTCCAACATGGAACTAAGTTCTGGTGGAAAAGAAAACTCAAAAGAAAAACAAGTCAACAGTGCTCCTCCTCCAGCAGAAGTCCCCAGTCAGAAGTGAGTCACTGCAGACTCCTTCTAGCAGATCTCGGTGATCTGCATGACTTCCTTAATCCCTAGGCAATGACACCAAGAAGGAAGAATTAGCAGCAAAAGCTAGAAGGCTCTTCAACATCAGAAATACAACTACTGATAGGGCTGCTGTCACCACAGAGCTCCACAGCGAGCTACAAGGAAATGTCCACCCCCTCTTTGTCACCATGAAATGCCTGAGAGGCTCCCCAGCAGCACTTGGATTGCTGACCCCCTCAGTCGTGACCAGGATGAGCAAGCCAGAGCACAGAGGAAATTCCCTGCCTGCCCTAGGAGGCGGCTTCGTCTCCTCCTTGCTCACCGACTGCTTGCTGGGCCATGCTGAGGAGGAACTGGGTCAACCCTCGGGCTGCTGCTAAGGCTCTGGGTGCTCTGAATGAGGAGGGCAGCTCCTGGGGCTGGAATAACGGTCAGGCAAAGCAAACAATGGACTGTCATCTCAGCAGACAGCACTGCCTCATTTTGCAAATTGAAGAAACGCAGCACAGGGAAACTACCGGATGGCTAGTAGAAGCTTATTGGGGAAATGAAAGTCAAATCCAAGTGTTTTGATTTTCAGAGCACTCAAGACACGTCCAGCCTCCTCCATCCACGAGTCACACTGTCCTCAGGGCAGGGCCTGCACCTCTCATTTGCTTTACGTCTATGGCTTTCAGTCTTTCCTCGTTGTCAGATCCCTTCGTGCTCTCCAATAGGACTGTGCATTTACATGTGCTGACAACAGGCTGGCTTTCCCCAGCTTTCCTGCACATCTTACACGTAGCCTTTGAATCCCAGTGAGCCAAGAACGACAATCTCCTCCCCATAGCCCTCACTACGGACTCCCATGCGTCCTCCTCTTCCCAGCAGAGATGACACAGCATGAAGGTCAGGCACGGGCATTTGCAAAGTAGTTCACACACGTTCTGGTTGCCCTAACCCAAGACAAAGCACAGAGTTGCCCTCGTATTTCAGTATTTCCCATCTCAAGGTATGGGAGCTGTTGATCTCCCACATGAAAATGCATTATGCTGTCAGCCCAGCCTAAGGGCTGTTATTTAATTTACTTGAGGAGGTAAGTGAAAGCCCCTTCATGCAAATGCTTACAATGTGATCTGGAAAACAGCAGGCGTAATTAGATAAAATGGCAGCAAAGCCCACCAGGGAAATAATGTTAATTCATGAGGATTTTCCTCTCCACCTCCCTCCCAGAAAAATTTGAAGCCAAAGCAAGGCGAGGGGGAGGGAATAAAATCAGAGTGCACCTCAAATTATACATCTGCTGGGAAAGTAGAAAAACAGGACAGCAACCAGTGGGGTCATCTAAAAGCTGCCTCAGCATGGCACCTCCGTAGCAGGATTAGCAGTCCATGCTCCTAAGCGATGGAGTGCTGAAAGCAAAAACTGTTCCATCACTGTCATAAGCTATTCCTAGTAGAGACATAATAAGCAGCGTCTCTAAACTTCACACTATCTCCTCACCATGGCCTAACCAGGCAGTGCAGAAGACCCGTCACATGATAAAGTCATGACTGAAACCCCCCCGCCTCCAGTCACAATAAAAAAAACCAGAGCTATTTCACAATGCTCGAGAGCAGGTCTGGCATTTCCAACCCACTCGCAAATTCCTTCCCCCAAATGCATCCAGGAATGGGGTTTGGCCAAACCATGTCACTGCATCACTGGGGCACACATGGGTCACTGCAGGGCTCCTGAGTGGCAGAGATGCTCTTGCAGCGGCCCCAGGAAGCCGTGGCTCTGCATTTCAGCTTCTCCCTCCCACCTAGAAGCCAGCCAGAAAGTCACCTCCTGATTGCTGACCTGCCACTACCAAAATGGATTCCAATTAGCCAACTCACTCCCAGCTATTAGGAAAGAGACATTTTTTGTTGTTGAGTAATTACTCCTCATGAAATGGCTCACATCTCTAGTTGATTAGGTCACAACACACTGTGAACAAACTGATGTAACAGAGATATCTTTAACCTGCTAAATTAAGGCATACTTTCTCAATATAGAAAGCTTAATTGAAGCCATGCATGGGGTGCTTACTGAAGGCATCTAGACACAGAATTGTTACATTCACAAGCAAACTGTGGTCGAGACTGAAAGGCAACCTGTCTGTATTCAGCTTGCATATTAATTGGAAAAGAGCTGTTTTGTCTGCTTACTTGAGGATAGGAAACGACTCAAAGTGATTGCAGCAGCTTGATACCAGCAGTTAAATATGGAATGGCAATGTTTAGATGACACATATGGAAGGAAAGAGGAGAATTTTTTGTTTGCTTGTTCTTTTATGTACTTTCTCCCAGCTAACGGAGGGAAGGCCTCCTCTGGTCAGGAGTACACTGGTTAGAGCTATCAGAAACACCCAAGGCTGGTTTTGGGTGTAACACCAGACCTGACACAGGGAGGACCTCCAGAGGCAGCCCATCGGGCCCCCAGAGACCCTTTAACCACAGTCAGCCTGGCTTATGCTGGAGATCGGTTTGATACCATTTTCTCTTCCTCCTCCTGCATAAATCTCCAGCTGCCTGGAGAGGAGCAGTTCCACCACCGTTTCTATTGAGTTATCCACCCTAATATGCTGATTTATTCAGAAATCAAACCAAATTCCTCAAGTCGGTACATACCAATGGCTTCCTGATTTTGGGGCAAGCCCTTCTATTAAAAAGGAAAGCGTTTGCTTTAGGGACCACGGCCCTAAATCTCTCCAACAGTTACGCCTGTGCATCGCAGGAGCGTGCGAGCGCTTCAATCCAATGTAAGCATTTGTCCAAGCGAGGGCAATATTTCCTGTCGCAGTTAAAAACACATTATACGACTACGATGGAAAAACACGACTGCAACACAAAACCTACCCTTCCCTTCCCATTTTGGCCTTGGGGGGTGTGGGGAGGGGGAAGCACTCGCGGCATAAACGTATGTGTCCAGAGCCTCGATAGAGCGAGCGCCATTAACAGCTTTATACCACGTTGGCTTTTTAAGTCGGGAAGCCGACTGGGTGTCATTTAATCTCCCAGATTAAAATCACTTAGCGAATATTGCATTGTTTCACTGCTCTTGCTGGCGTTTCGGCGTTCGGGGCCTCGCCGGAGCCCTGCTGCTGGCTAACTCACCGCTAATGAAACCTCGCGCGGGAGCAGCTGCCGGAATCTGTGTCAAACTGCATCTGGCACCCATCTATCTTCCAGCCATCTAAATTCACCTCTGAAATCATACAAAAGCAGCCGCAGAGCTCCCTGCAGCCACTCCGACACACCAGTCTTTGTCTCATCAAGCCTGTTAAGCAATTTAAAGCAATTTATTTTTTTTAATTCGCCTCGTATTTTACAGTGGCAGCTTTTTCAAAAGGAGCAAATAAGTTAAGAAAAAACTGGGGGGAGGGGAGAGGGGAAAAAAAGGCACTTTTTTTTTCTCTTTTTTTTATAAGAGCCTGTCAAGCTCACAGTAGACTATCATTAAACCAGTTTTGGCTGAAACTGTGTGTTTAGGGGTTTTCCAATGGAGACACTCTGGTGCCTGCAACACTCAGACAGGGAGGGGAGGCTGCTATACAATTGTTGAATTGTTGTCATGGCTGTTAAATATGCTGTAGCACAAATACCCAACAGGGCTGAAGGTCTGCAGTGCATTGGCTCTGAAGAGGTATCAAAAATACTGCTATTAACTAGCAGATAACTGAGTTATACGAATGCCGAAGAAAAGATTAAGTCAAAAGTTGTAAAAGGTTTATTAATTTCACTCCATCCCCTCCACCCCCCCTTTTCTTTCTTCCCCCTCACACTCTGCTCAGAGCTTAAAGTGCCCTGTAAATTTTAAATATTTGGCATTTACTGGAGTGTTCATTTGAGTGTGTTTCCTCTCCCGTTTGGGGTAGGACTGCCTCTTCTCCCTTTGTGCTTTCTGCAGGACAGGGGTTTTGCTCCCCTGTCTCTCACTGGGCTCATGAGAGGCTGCTGGAGCATGCGGCACGGTACAGCCAGGACTTGCTGACTAAAACAGGTTAATGAAAAAACAGGCTACTGACTGAAATTGAAACTTCTCATTTCTCTCAAGAAAAGGGTGTATTGTCAAAATAGAGCTTAACGTGTCTATTTAGCAGCTTTCAGAGAAGTGCTGCTCAAAACAGTAACACTGCAAGCTTTGCCAAACAAGAGGAAGGGACTCAGCGCCCAGGCTGGCCAGGAGGGATGCAGTCCCTCGCAGAGGGCACTAATTAAGCTGGTGTGTGCAGCGCACGGGCTCAGAACCATCCATCCACATATGGCAGACAGGGCTACACGCGAGTGTGCCGGGCTGAATGTAAGGGCACTGCAGGAGGCGTTTCCTAGACGTACCTTGAATGCTGCAAACTACAGAAGGAGCAAGAGAAACAGGATCTGTCAACCAGCCTAATTAGAGTGCATTTTCCCCACGCAGAACTCGTACACGTCTCTCCAGGCTACAGGGCCCTCATTTCTTGACTCAGCCCAAAAGAAATTGAACGTATTTCACATTTCCATGACAATTTGTTCTTAGCGCTCCTCAGGAAGGAGAAACACAATGTATGCGTCCTAAGAAAACATTCGTATGCTCAGATACCTGTCTCAGCTGTTAAATCCCATGCGCCCATCTCCTTTGCAGGGCATCTGTTTCAGCAGCCAGCCCTGCTTCGCCATGCTCCTTGCTAACCTCATTTTAACAATCTGAAAGCGTGCTCCTCTCCCGCAAGCTTCCCAAAGCAACCACGTAGATGAGAAATTACGTTGAGCAAAGGCTACAAGTCTGGCTGCTGGCGTTGCTGCTCTTCTACCTATTAAATGAAAAACATTTGTTTACGCCTTATGTAGGGTCGCATTGCAAGGATCTCTAAAATAAAATAACCAGTGCCGAGAGGCTGAGTGAACATCCCAGGTGGGCCCCTTCAGCCCCTGGGTGAGCTCTGCAAATGGCCTGACAGCAAGCAGAGCAGTCCTGCTAGTACAGCCACGAGCAAAAGAACCAGAGATCAACAACTCATCTTTTACAGGCCAGCGGGCTGACCTCTGGGCAGCATCGGAACAAGTCAGCATAAAGGTGACACAGCTCCGCACATCATTATAAATCACCCAAAACAACCGGCAGAAAACCCGTGTGCTGATGGAGTTAGCTTATTTTTTCCTCCCCCTTTTGTCTTTATTACCAGAGTTCTCCCCCATCCTCTCCCAGTGCCCATATGGCAGGTATCACGAGGGGTGAGCAGAACGTTCGGTTCCACTAACCGAGCGCATTGCTGGATGTCACGCCGGCAGATGACGCAAGCGCTGCCTGTTGTCCAGGGAGTGGGTGCAGGTGGTGGTGTGTGACCTACTTCTGGGCTACTTCACTTGGGGTTGTGAGGAATGTGCAATCTAGTGATAGAAGGAAGAGAAGGGAATCGTTACCAAAGGCAGGAGTAAATCCTATCTATTGGCTCCGTGTTTTCAAAAAGGAAGTAAGGCCAAAACAACAGCGTAGTGTCTCTGCTTCCAGGTCTTAGGGTGAGGAGTTCACATGGGAAAAGCCTGCAAGTTAGGAATTGAGAAGTTTGGATGAGGCAGAAGGAAACCCAATTGCAACAGAGGGCCAAAGATCAGCTGTGTAAGCTACCAAGAAAGGAGTAGCATAAATTCAAGATGCATAACCTCATAGAACCATAGAATAGCCTGGGTTGAAAAGGACCACAGTGATCATCTAGTTTCATATCCCTGCTATGTGCAGGGTCGCCAGCCACCAGATCAGGCTGCCCAGAACCACATCCAGCCTGGCCTTGAATGCCTCCAGGGATGGGGCATCCACAACCTCCTTGGGCAACCTGTTCCAGTGTGTCACCACCCTCTGTGTGAAAAACTTCCTCCTAATGTCTAACCTAAACCTCCCCTGTCTCAGTTTAAGACCATTCCCCCTTGTCCTATCACTATCCACCCTCATAAACAGCCGTTGCCCCTCCTGTTTATATGCTCCTTTCAGTATTGGAAGGCCACAATGAGGTCTCTCCGGAGCCTTCTCTCCTCTAAGATAAGCAAGCCCAGTTCCCTCAACCTTTCTTCATAGGAGAGGTGCTTCAGCCCTCTGATCATCTTAGTGTGAAAATCCACTACAACAGGGTACAGAGCCACCCTCAAACCAACTCCTCACCATCAGCCTGCAGCGGAAGTAAAGAGAAAACACCCCGCAGTGGAAAATGGAAACCTTTGCTGCTTCTAATGCTCCCCAAATCTGGTTTTCTTAACAGCATAGGACAAACAGGAATTTCCTCATCCCCACTGCCTTCCAACAAGACCATTCACCCCTTTAACAAAAAAATCTGCTTCCCTACCTGACCATTAACAGTCACTGCTGCCAGGTGTCTCAGGTTTTATGCATGTGTAACTGTCCTGTAACTGGGGCAAATGTATCATCTGTTCATTCACCAGGTTGAGTATTTCTTTAATTATTCCTCCTTCACACGATATACGCAACAAAATGAGCTCCGTAGCAACAGGGTAAATTTTCACAGCTGACTCTCCCTCTTGTAGGATTTTCTTTGGCATGGACTGACACATCCTTGGTTTTCTTGTCACTTGAAGATTTGGCCATATTTTACAGTAACTCCTTCATCCCTAGAGGAGACCAGCACTGTCCTACACATACAAATACCTCAAATTTACACCGTTGCCCTCCAGTCAAAATCCAGAGGGATTCCACAGATTGTACAGAAAAGGAAATCAGAAGCGATTGATTTGCATGAGGCATAGCACTCCTTTAGTTAAAGGAGACTCTCAGCTGATCTGCATGTAATTTCTTGACGTCTTTAGGGTCTTCTATCACTCCCACCCTATTGATCTCCTCAGCTACAGGGACGTCTCTGCAGATCCTCGAAGACCTGCTGTTCTGCCACTTAATCTGCACACAAAACCCCTACAGAGCTGCAGCTGGTTTATGCTGTGTGGCATGTACCCACACAGGGTGCCATCCAAAGGGACCTGGACAGACTTGAGATGTGGGGACAACAAGGTCAAGTGCAAAGTGCTTGCAGCTGGATGGAGGCAATCCCAGATATGTGTACAGGTCAGGAGAACTCATTGAGAGCAGCCTGGCCAAGAAGGACCTGGGGGTTCTGGTGAACAAGAAAGCTAAACTTGAGCCAGCAGTGTGTGCTTATGGCCCAGAAGGGCAGGGGACTGGCACACTGCAAATTGTTGCAAGGAAAAGCTTCGAAATGAGGAGGTAGGGATAGAAAGGCAAAGGGAAGAGGGAGATCTAGACCTGACTGTGGGCACAGGAAACTAGTTTTGGACTTTTCAGACTTCCCCTCCCCCCATTCTATCCAAATAAAAATAATTAGGATTGAGGTTTGAGTCCAATGAGTGAAGGATGGGGATGTTTGCTAAACCAGAAGCGAGAGATGATCCACTTTGAGCAAGAGGTTTAAACAGTGGGAAATCAAGAGGAGAGAAGGAAGTGCGGAAACCTGTGTAGAAGAGATAACAGCAGGATTCAGCAACCATAAGGAACGGGAAGAGAGATGAGTAAGGAGAGTGGAGTTGAACCAAGCGTTGCAATCTGTTTCATGGTTCTAAGTTAGCAAAGAAACAGATCCAAATGGATGTAAACAAAGGACTATCCATTAGGGGCCTCATTCCCCACAACTAAGCAAACTATTGTCTAGAAGTTTTAAATCCTTGACACGCGCACGCGCTAAATTACAGAAAACGTGAAACATCAGCTAATCAACAACTTGCCTTAGAAGCGCTGCCCTCAAGCAGTTACTGTGCTCAGTAGGCTCTTCTGACCATCTGTCAATATGCGTGGGAAAATAAATGATAAGGACCCCAACGCAGCAGCTCTGTAAAGGTCTGGAAGTAAAAACCACTCTGCCAACATCGGAACAACACACATTATGTTTGTGAGGCTTAAATTCTGCTCTTGACAGCTCCCATCCATCCGTCTCTCATGTTGAAAGTACGAGGTGGCTGTTTCCTGTGTCCCAACAGATGGTTGCAACACCACCAGGGATCTTTGCATGGTCTCCCAAAGCCATGCCCTACCTGCATTAACACCATCTTGAGCGCTGCTGATCCATCTCCAGAACTCCATATTTTGCTTTCGCATCACCTAATATGCCTGAACCAAAGGGAACAAAAGCTGGACTGCAGAGCCTGCCCTGCTGGGGCTGCTGAAGCCAGGCTCTGGGTTAGGAAAAGCTGCAGTTATTCTTTGGCTGCTGACAGGTGTGCAGGACAGCTGACATTTGCTAAGTAGCTAGGATCAGGCCTTTAGCTTGTAAGCCAGGCAATACTGGTGCAGAAATCAAGAGGCCGTACAGAGGATATTCAATGGTGCTCTTCCCTTTTAGCTGTTAGGAAGCAAACCTCATGCACCTACAGGGTTAATCCGAGCAACATCAGCCAGTCTGCAGTTTATGCACAGCTTTGCTGCTCTCAATGCAGTAAAGGGCAGACAGTAACTAACAGCACAGGTAGATGAGCTCTGCTGAGACTTTTTAGGGTGTTTCAACCCAAATGTCCTCTCTATCTTGCAACAGGAGCCTTCCACACTGACAGAACATGAGTCTCATACCACCCATCTGCCACAGCAGCTGAACCACATTTCAACTACATTTTCAACTGCAGAAGCTGAACATGCCCATTGCCTTCTGATGCCTGCCTTACGCTAACTGGTGGCTCTGTTAGCTGGACAACGTTTGATGTCTGTATTTGCCCATCTGAACTCTGCCTATAAAAGCTCTCTCGTAATAGCCTTCCATAAGCACCAGGGTGCATGGCAGGGCACACCAGTACCACCTGCATGCCCTCCTCTTGTTCTCACTGTTGACCTGGCTCTTCACAGGCTACCATGGCACATGCACTTACCATCCCTGATCCACAGCCCCTTAGAGTAAAGGGTCTTATGCTTCCAAGCAAAGGACTAACAGCTGTGGGAGGCAGTTGTAAGACAAGATGGAAGAAGAGGCAGGAACCTCAGGCTTGCCTTTTCCTCACCTATACGTAGGCACCTGCATAAAGGACCTTTCATAGCTTGTCCTTCCTGTATTCATGGGCAAAGGCTCAAAGGACCTATCTAGTCTGCGGTCCTGTAGAGCTCTGGCTGCACAGCCTCATTTGGTGTCTCTCATGTCTGGCAGGATATGACCTGTCTTTCAGGAATACAGCCAGCCTGTCTGTAGGACTGCAGTGAAAAGCTCCCAACAAGAGGCCGTCTCATGGCATTCCTTCTTTTTGCTCAGCTTCAAAGTTACACAAGTTCAGTGCCTCTGCTCAGTGTTACATCATATCACACCTAGAATTACACAGATACAGAAAAACTTGGACTCCCTTTGAGGATTTCACTCAGCTTCACCAAACTTCGACCCCTTGTGCTGAAGGTGTGGAGGACAGAGGGAACAGATATGTCTTCTTATCCTTAGTTCTGGGCATATGGGTAACAACAAAGCACCTAGTTCTGTTTTGTCTGTTATCCAGAAGTGCTGTGTGTTTCGTTGAGCCCTAGAAGCATACAAGACACACAGCCCACACAGGAAAACAAACAAACAAAAACTGTCCTAAAAGTGGCAGGAAGAGGGGAAGAGCTCGGCAGTTTTAATTTAGTTTGTGTCTTTAATATTGCATGGGTGCTCTTTGTTCATGTTACGCAGCACGCAAATGGCACACAGAACAAATCACTGTCTGCTACACTAGGACAAGCAAAAACAGATACACCAAAAATATGCAGATTCATCTGTGCTTCCCTTGCTCCTTTGAGTATGCTTTTATATATTTGGTTCACGTTTAGGGTTCAAGTAGTTCAGAGAGTATTCCAATATAGCAATCATGCGCCGATAACTATTATGGTTTAGGGACACTTTCACAGCCGCCACATAAGCAGCAGAAAGCAAAAAGGTTGTGTACAACACGATTTTCCCCTTTTGCCTTTCTGAAAAGCTCCCGAGTTGGATGTACAGAGGCCTTTGGGGGCTGTAGGAGCTTCTGCAGCTCTAAGCATTTTCCTTTTAACCTAACCTTCTAATGTGAATGAATGTGAAAGAACAATTCTGCCTCTTTTCATGGTGAAGATAGCCACTAAAACATGAACTGAAGGCTGGGCAGACAAACTGCGGAAGAGCAGAGAGATGGAGTTGTAAGTCACATGTGGTATCCAGCAGATGGAGAACAGTCACACTCAAATAAAGAAATCGAATGTCAGTCCACTGTTACCCTTTCCAAAATGAATCTCTCTGCTGACTCCCAAGAATATCCAGCTTCAAAGCCTGAGTGTCTGCTCGCAGGAACAGGCAGACAGGAGAACATACACACAGGGAAATAGCTTGAGTTTGCTCTCCTCCTCTACCAGAGAAAGTCCTCTCCATCAAGTATATTTCAAAGAACTGTACAGGAGAGGAACAGGAGAGGAAGGAGGAGGCGGGAGGAGGGAAAGGGGAAATACGGCATTTCCCATCCGCTCTGCAGGAGGAAAGGCACGGTGGGAAGCAGCAAAGGAGCTGGGTGCACATCTTCCGCTTGGACAAGTGCAACTCAGGAACAAGTAACTCATGGAGACCAGGGGAAGGAAAACCAGCAAGCAGGAATAAGATGACCAGAATACGTAAGAAAGGAGAAGAGGAGTGATCTAAGCCTACAGGATGAAACACCTTGGGAAGGCTCTGTGTTTTGGTGGAACAAACAGATGTACGTACCAGATGTGGGACAAGCAGCCAGATGTATACACACGAGTTTAAGAATCAAAACGAAAGCATGTAAACACAGAAAATAATAGACTTTGTCTGGGGAAAACCTGTGGAAGTAACGAGAAGGGAGAATACAGCATACAGAAATAGCATACAGCATTTGGGTCTGCTTTTACACATTTTCTCAAGCTCCTGCCCAACCTCAAGAAGGAAATACTCTCAATTTCAGCAGAAGATATCCCAGTTTGAATTTGCCACTCCATAAAGGATATTCTGCCAGCACCTCCAATCAGCCTTCTCTCACAACCGAGGACATGCCAAATATCTGAAGTCGACTCGTTTTGAAAGCTAAAACAGTACCAGCAACAGTAACAATTCCTGGCTGAGTCACATCTTCATTTTAAGCTTCACACATTACCCATTCAAAGCATTTCGTTTGAAAATTGTTATTGTTGAAGCTTCTTTGCCTTTTATTTTTTTCTTTTTTTCAGTAGCTCAGATGAGTAGGAACAAGATTTCCTGCTTTATGGATGAGATGCTTTTTAAAACATTACAGGGTTTTTCCTTCCTCCTTTTCCCAGCCCTCACACACCTCTATTGGTGGGAACTTTCCTTGCAGATGCCGTGCTTCCCAAGGACAGACTTGGAGAAAAGATGAACTATTTCCCTTACATCATTTTAACGTTGGCTCGGAGGCTGATGAAAACGGTTGCATGGGTGTACTGTGTGAGCAGATGAAGCTGCAACCACATGTCTTCACTCTTTCTCTTGTAATCTGATACCTGGCTTTAGTGATCCCTCCAGCTCTTGAATTAGGAATGGAAAATATGAGAGCTCTGTTTCACAGCAAAGGTTTAGAGAGACACACACACACATACAGAGAGAGACATCCCTGGGCTACTTGCAAATGGTATTTGCTTTACATTGGACTTTAACACCTGACAGGAACAGCATGTACAGGCTGTGTACCCATACACGTACCCACTCCTGAGGTGCACAACGCTGCTCAGAGTGGGTGGTCTGAAGCCCAAACCCGAGTCAGGCCTAATTCTTAAAGCCATCTCCGTTACATTGTACCTCACAGCTCCAGCTGCCAAGGGTGCAAATAATGGCATTTGAAAGCAAACAGCTACCGCTAGCTGCAAAAGGAATGAGGCATTAAAAAAGCCAATAGCTGCTTCCTGCATAACTGCCGTTTGTTGCAACAGTGCA
The DNA here is from genome assembly GCF_016699485.2 of Gallus gallus. Taxonomy (NCBI): domain Eukaryota; kingdom Metazoa; phylum Chordata; class Aves; order Galliformes; family Phasianidae; genus Gallus; species Gallus gallus. Next base: position 10,038,542 of record NC_052534.1, read on the forward strand.
ACAGGATGCTGGGCTAAAGGCTCTATAAAAATGTTCTCCCTAATCATCACGCTCATCTTCCAAGTCCTTAGAAAAACATGTCTAAAGCATCTCCCCGGCTATTTATCTTATTACATGCTCTCTGCCACACAACCAGCAAATTCCAAACCCCAAAGCGGAGCGCGAGAAGCCCCCTGCAAACACAGCTCTCGTGGCAGCGTGCAGTGTAAGTGGCATTCCCAGGCTGCCCTCGTGATCCAGTAAGGGCTGCAGCACGTTCACATGCTCACAAGGCAAAGCCTCCTCACTGGGCGCTGCGTCTCAGCCACTTCGGTGACACAGTTACAGCATTTGCCAAGTAGCTTGCATCATGTAACATGCTGCGAGGCTTTTCACAGCAACATGACTCACAATCTTCCCTTCGGGGGCCCTTTCCCAAAAGCCATGCTGCAACTCCTGACACCCGTGAGCTTCCCCACCTCTGTGTGAACAGTAGCAGGAATCCTGGACCTCTTTTGCTCTCTTCTGCAAGCAGCTCTGCCCTGCCAAGCTCCGCATAACTGGCTCTCAGTGTTTACAGGGCAAGAGGACTATCACCTTTCACAACACCGCCGAGACACTTTCCCATTAAGGTTTTGATGCGAATCAGGTAACAAAGTGATGGGGAACCAGCAAAAGTACTGCTGCTCCTCCCTCAGGAATATGAGTGTGTGGTGCTGCTGATTGAGAGAGGCCCCATTTCAGTTAATGTGGGATTAAATTCTGTCATTTGAGCCATCCAATGATATTGGCAGGTAATGGTGAAGATCCACGTGGAAACAAAGCTTAGCTTTGCCTTCTTTCACTATTGTGTAAGAACATTCATTTTTACTGACTGGCAACAAGATTTCTAGAATGATTTGCTATAGCTCTGAAATGGCATGCATCATTAAAGGTGCAGTTTTTGGGGGGAATGGTGAGAAACAAACAAACAGTGCGCAGTGCAAACTAAGCAGTGTAAAAACACACCAAATTAAGCATTACTCTGTCTTAGGCTGCTGGTTCCTGAGCTGAAGTTTGAAGAGATCTGGTGAGCTGCAGGATATTGGCTCTCCATCTTGCTTCCAGCTGCTTCTACAGATGTCCGGGCTCCTCAATGCCAAGAAGAGCTAGGAGGCTAGTGAAAGCAGCTGGAAGAGAAGGAGGTGGACGAGGAGTCAGGCCTGCAGCCTCAGGGGAGGGCACGAAGGGGAGGAGAGGGAACCAGGCACTGCCCACACGTGCTCCACAACTTTGGCTGGAAGGTGCTGACCACCAGGAAAACACATAATGAATGGGGAGAGAGAATGAAGCACTGGGCAGTTTAAGGGGTTCCCCTCCACACTTTTTTTTTTTTTTTAAAGGGAAGAGAGGTAGGAGAGTGAATCGATTCATTAGGCAGCATCTCTACAAGAAGCTGGGAGCAAATAGGGTAGAGGCTCAACAAAGAACCGACAAGGAGGGGGAGGGAGAAAGATAGCAATAAGATGATCAAATACTAGTGGCGTATGCAAGAGCAAGAGACTCACTTAGCAGATGGGAGGAGAGAAGAAGAAATGATTAATAGAGAATGTGAGGCCCTTCCCCCTCCCTCAAGCAGGACTAATCACGTGGAAGACAGCTAAAACGTTACTTCCTAATATTGCTTTGCTGCAGTAGTTGCTGCATGACAGAGGAGAACAAGCTTGTCCCTATGACAGCCTCCCTAGAACATGGAGCCGAACCCCTGCAGCAGTGCAACCACCACCTTTTGACTGCTGGTGCTGAAGGGCTGCCTGTCAGGATGCATCTGTCTCATCTGTCATATCCTGAGAGCTTCTGTGTGCTCCTGCCACCAAGTCCTGCAGCAAGTCGAAAGCGGCGTTCTTGCTCTCACCCTGGTAACCTCCAGAGAAAAATGACTGATCTTCTTGTGCAAGCCAAGTCTGATTGTTAAACTTCCCTGAACTAGGAGCCAAGAATCTCCTCACCTGCTGTCAGAACATACCTCTGACCAAGCATTCGTGCAGCCACACCTGGATACTAATCCCCTGCTTTTCAGCTCTGGCAAGCTCTGCTGCTACACTCGCTGACCAAAGGCACAGGTCAGCTCTGCAGCTGGCCCACTCCCCTGGCTTGCAGGATGAAGCATAGGTCTCCCTTTGCACTGCACCCTTCTCATGCTGGCCTGCTGCAAAATGGAAGAGAAAGAGGGAACATAACCACAGAAATAAATACATTAGCTAAAAAGAGAGACACTCCTGCAGATTTCTGGCGAAAGCTTGTCATCAGGATCGCCATGCACTCGGCTACCATGGACAACAGATAGAGTCCCCTTCCCAAGGAATAAGCTAAACATCTTATTCCCTCCTACATTTTGCAGGTGTGACCATGTCCATCCATCTCCTCAGTTTTCTCTTTTACAGAAGAAACAACCTCAGTGCCTTCATTTTCTCCTCACAATCATGCCTGACAAATCACCAGTCCTTCATGCCATTTCCCTCTAGATTTGTTTTTCTTTTAAAAACAAACAAACCTGGCCTGTGTGAGCTGTTTTGCTGTTTTTGAAGGCTGCAAGCAAAAAAACTGGTTCAAGGCCCCAGGTGAGACCTCACCAAGCTGTGCTGGGTGGAAGGATCTCTGCACCCTCCTCGCTTATAAATCCCAGCTTGTCTTTATCACAGCTGCACAAGCCTGGTGACTTGTGCCAGCCCTGGGGCCACCATCAGCTCCAGCCCCCTTCTGCAGAGCCATCTCCCACGCAGTATCTGGGCTGCCTGTTCTTCTCACTAAGAGTACAACTTCGTGCATGTCCTTTACCAAACTGCCTCTTATTTCCCCCAGGTGGCTTTTCAAAGTTGTCAAGGTTTTGAATCTTAACCCTATTCTCCAGAAAGTTCAGCGCTCTTCTTACATCTGTATCATTTGCAAGTGTAATGAGGTTTCACAGCAGAAATATCCCCACTGTGCACCACTTTTGGGGAGGACCACTGAGGACAGTGTGCTTGTGACACCGGGCCCTCCAACAGCCGATGCCTGGAATTTCCCCTGGAAGGAACCCAAGAGCCACAACGCAGTGTGCAGGATGAGGGCGGTGAGGGTATCGTGCAAACATGCTCTGCTTGCAGTGGGCTGTTGCTTTCTGCCACAGTACAATAACAAAAATAATTCAGATCAGTTGCCTTGCTGCAATTCAACCTAGCATGAGGGAGAAAACACACAGATAAAGTGCAAAAGCCTCAGCAAGACAAAATGAAAAGGTACATTTGCCTGATGATGGGCCTCTAGAAGAACCAATGGTGATGCCTCTTGTCAAAAAACAGGCAGGGTCCCTTCTGCAGGACCCGTATCCTTGAAGCTTTCCACCTCCTCTCACCAGTAAGCATCACTCCTGCAGCAAGAAGCAAAGCTTGCTAAATCCACTCAAGACATCTCCCACCAGATACGTTCTACCCAGAATTCTGAGGCTATGCTACAATGGCGGGTAACCGTAGACAGGTACAAGGTAAGCAAAAATTAAACCATGGCTAAAGGCAAGGAGATAGAAGTAGGCAAAAAGCTGGCTGCATTTCTATCAGACAACTGAGCTGGAAGGACCTGAAAGCATTTCACAGACAAGTTACCCCTTCAGCTTCCTCTCTCCCACGTGAACAAGCACCAAGCATGCCCTGGGCTGCAGCAGCACCTGGTCACCATCCATAGCTCGTGGGCAATATGGCAAAAGGGCTCTTTGATCTCAGGCAGTGTTTCAGGGCAGCAAATTGTAGGTGTCCTACGGGACAACGTCTGTTAAACCTGTAGCACATAGTACTGGGCTATAAATTCCATCAATTGCCCACTGTTATATAGATTAGTTTTCTTAATAAGAGGAGCATGCTGAGACCAGGTACAAACACATTTGACTAAAATCCATCCAATCCCTCTCCTGCTTACGCAGTTGCAAAGACTTTGACTTTATGCTGGGAATACTCAGAATTTGTCGTGTTCTTTTACACCCATCTCCCATGCTTAACAGAGAAGCAAAAGACAAAACCCAGCCTGTGCCTAACTTCTGTGACTCGAAGCAGCAGGCACAGGGACAAAATCAAATGCCAGAGAAATAAGGAAATCCAAGTTCACTGGTTTATTGGGATTTCCAGCAGAAAAGTAGCTGGTCCTAACACCAGAGGGAATCCAGCTTTCTCTTTACGGATAGGAAAGCTGAGAGAGCACGGTGTATGCCAACAAGACTGCCAAGAGATTATCATAATCACCAGGAGCACAAACCTTGCCTTTGCCTTGGACAGTTTCAGCCTCAGAATGACCAGCTCCTACACCTGAAGGCAGCCAGAGTCCAAATAAACATGGTCCATAACATCGGAAGATGACGATGGTAGTCTACAAAAGCAATGTGTTTTATCTGCTTCTTAACATCAGAGCTTTAAAAAAAAAAAGAGTCACTGCAGGAGACTGCAGAAGAGAAATGAAGATTTTTGTTTGTTTCTAAGCACTGCAAAGCTTTGTAGTTTTCCTAACTCTGTATACCATATAAATCCCCCGATCAGCAAGATTTACTGCATTCGGAAGTACTGGGTGGAGTGCTCCAGCAGAACTGGACCACTGCTACAGAAGGATTTAAAATAAAAGTGATGTCAGGAAATGGGTGGGGGCAGGGAAGGGGAGAATAGCAAATGACATAGCCCACAATCAGGAAACTCACTTGGCAAGATTTGTGGAAAACCAGAGGTATACAGGAATAAAGCCCCATAAAGCAGCGCTCTGGCTGCTCCCAACGCTAATCTGTTCCCGTTATCGAAGATCAAAGAAAAGAGGACAGTTGCCAGCTCTGGAGAATTGGGAGCAGTGCCAGCTGACGACACGCTGTGATAGGCAGTCACTTGGGCCTGGGTGAGGCCTGCTATCATGTGATGTGTGCTTGATAGGGAGGGAGCAGGGGAGGGAAACGCCAATTGCAAAAAGCACCTACTGTATGCTTACTCGAGAAAGGTAAGAGGGATGTGGCAGGAAGAAAGAAAAAGCATGCTGCATCCATAAATCAGATCCAGCAGATTGTTGTTAGGGAGGTTTTTGCCTTTTCTGGGCAAAAACCAGGAGGCTTCACAGCAGCAAGCACATTAGGCAATGCCACACTTAGCCAGATGCGGCTGCAGCACTACGCTGCTTTCAGAGGGAAATCTGTCAAGGTAGAACTGAAGTAGCAAAATGTTTTTACATCTGCAGCCAGCAAATCCCCAAAACCTCAATAGAAAGGGGGTGCCAGCTGGATGTCTGTGCTGATACAACTTGCAGAGAAGAGTGGATTTCTTGTTCCTACACTGAGGAGTTACCTAGTGATGATCAGCCTCAAATACAGGAGCTCCCAGGATGGAAGATCGCAGCAGCTCCAGAATGGTGATGCTGACTGCTGTCCTCCCCCTGAGCTGGGAGATTTCTGTGTCCTGCTCCACACATACATCCACATCTGCATGCACAATTCTGTGCTACAAACCACAGAAGTTAAACAGATACATTGGAGGGATAGGGTAAGGAAATACCATCATCAGGAATTCAATAGAGTAAAGGGTATGGCAAATGCTCTACAGCAATGGGAATGTTGAAGGGCTTGGCACTGAACTCGGGTCACCTGAGTCCCACTGCCCCATCCTGCACAGCCTCTGCCCTTCTCTCCTTTATGGCAGCCTGGGAATTAGCAGCTCTTCCAGGCAGATGCCTGCTCTGGAGGATTTTTTTGAAAATTAATCTGCAGAGCACCTATGCTATTGGGTAGTTTAGGTCTTAATGAAAAAGGAATTCCCCTCCAAAGAAACCACCAAATACAAAACAATGCAGGCCAGCTTTGAAAGCCAGAAAATGCATTAGCATAGCGCAGTGACAAATTTGGGGCAGCAGAGAAAAGCTGAAGTACGCAAAACACGGGAGAGATTTAAAGGAAACACATCTGCAAAGATGATAATTCAGAGGGATAAAGCCTCTCACATTACCAATAGCCTCACAACAGTTTGTGGTTGTAAAACATCAGGTACCAAGACAATCAAAATTAGGTGTTTCATTTGAGAGCCTCGGCTTGGAAAGGTATTTCTGTTGGCACTGGTTTTTCGATCCAAGAAGTGAGGGCCCAGTTAGCACTTAGCTGCACACCCTTGTTGATAAGCCTGAGAAGTCTCCCCTTCTGAGCCAGCCGTCCTCGGCAGCCGTCCAGCATGCTCACAGGACAGCCTGTTTCTGCACGCGCGGGGCAGGCAGCGCTGTGTTTTGGCAACCTGATGTCGATTTAACACCACTTATCTGACTTTCCAAGAGACAGAAAATACTTGGATATGCTTCGTAAAAAAATGCGGCTAATGTGGGGAATTGCGTCCTTTTTAAGACTATTTAATTAGGCCATGAGTCACACATGGTACAACCACTCGCAATGTAGTCTGGGGAGAACCAGGCCTGAGACGCGACTGCCAGATACTGGGTTTGGTCCCTTGGCCTAGAGGGACCTGTTTTTCCCACTGATCAAAAGGAGTCAAAATTAGAGGAACAAAAATCAATCAGTTGCGGCTGTCTGAGTGGTGCTAAGAAAGCTACTGCTGGCACTACGACGTAACACTCCCTGTGTACACTCTCTGCTGTATGAAACCAGTAGAGTCACTACCTGAAACTAGAATCACCAGTTTGTTTTAATTTTGCACGTCTAGCTATTGGTAATTCTCTCTCTTTAGGTGTCTGTGCTCCTCCTTAATTATCCCAAGTCTCTGCCTCTGGGCAGTGACAACAGTCACACACCCGTATCTCCAGCAGCATGAAGGAAAACACCTATCGCCCCCCACACACTGAGCCTGAACCCTTTTAAAAGGGTCTGTAAGTGATCTTGACTCCATTACAGCCAGGGAGAGCTGGATTTCCAGGGCCTGAGCTTCACTACAACTGTTCAATTCACTTCCCAAAACATCATCATCTCATTGGAGTAATAATAAGCAGGTTTTAATGGCCAGCGGTTTCATGAGCAGTGCTTGCTTTAGCAGCATCAGAAGTATCAGACTTGCTTTTTGCTTTCCCTCACCATCTGATATGTCTTCAAACCTGAAAGCAAAGCTTGTCTGGTTTTGCTTCATTCACTTTTAAAATCACACCTGGATACTCAACTTGGTGACATTTACGCTTAACTTCTATCCCCAGCACATTTAAACCACTGCTGAAGTTTGCCCGGTTTGCCTTGGGAAACACAAAGGCAATGGAAAAATTCTTGAATAAGGAAACCAGGAGACAAACAGATCTTGACCAGTTTCTGGAACACAAAGTGTTCTTGAGTACTCTTTTCTTATTTTCTTGGTACACACAATCCTACAAAACCAACGCTTCAAGAACACTCACTTCAGCTGGGAACAAATGTCACTACAAATATTTCTGTGCTCATGTCTACTTACACACAAAAGACAACGTTATGCCTTGAATTGCACCCAAAACGTACCCCTACTAAAACCATCAGCATTGTCTGATGACAAATAAGGGAAAAAGTTGACCTGTTATGCAAAACCTAATAAACTAAAAAAACTCAAATGTAAACTCACTGTCAGAGTAGCAGCTCAAGGGATCAGACTGAAATTACATGGAAAAGTAAGAAGTGAAATAACCAATATGTAAAGACATCCTCTGCCCACCCACCTCCAGTCTTGCTAAAAGCATAAAAATCACCATGGCAGGAAAAAAATCAGAGACTGAGCTCCTTGCAGCCCTTCAGAATGAGGCCACCTCAATTTAAGGTTGAATGATACTGTCAGAAAAGCATGAGGGTGTTCTGACAGTGTTCGTGCCCATCCCGAATAAGGAGGTGGCTTTGGAAATTGTTTAACTTTTTGTTTTTACTTTTTGTCTTTGTTCTTTCATAGGGGTTAGCTTTGCAGACGACTCTTAAATATGCTTTACTGATAATAGATGAAAAGAGAAATGCGTGGATGTTTTGGCTTCAACACTCATTAAGAACACAGTGCAGGTACACGCCTTCCTACTCATTGGTAGGATCAGTGTCAGACTTTGCACTTTTCTGTCTACAGACATTCCACCGTTAGCTGTGATCCAGGCAGCTCCTGCAAAGCCAAGCAGGGTCAGGTTGGGTCAATGGGCAAAGGAAAGATCCCCAAGAAAGAATCCAATTGCTGTAGATACCAGAACTGGTGGGGGTGCAGCAGCATTGCCCTCCTCTCCCAAGGCTTGCCTACCCATAGGGAAACCGCTATATGGTCACCCAGCTGCATATATGCAGTACGGTATCTCACAGTCTAACAACTCTCCACACAGATGCCGAAGGAGATACAAGATGCCCTCATGCAACACAGATAACACCACTTTCAAACCAGATTCTGCACTACCATCTAGAAGTGAAGGCACAGCACCTTGTACACCCCCACACCTTTGCTCACGAACTGTCCTACAAGCACATGTGGAATCAGTAGTGTTTAATGAAGGAACAAGCAGGTTTTCATGCTCCAAGAAAACAAACCCAGCCAACATTTTGCAGATCAGTGAAACATCTCAATCAGCCAGCTATTAAAAATCCTGATCAGTTTCCATTTTGGTTACCTTACATTCTCCACAGCTTGGCACTGCATCTCATAGATTCTCACCCTTCCTGACCCAATGCCTCCTGTGCTATCCTGCTGTCAGACAGCTTCTGTGTTCCATCCAGTGCCAGGCTGTGTACCAGGAGAGAGGAACAGTTCCTGCATGCAAGCACACATTGTTTGCAAAGTGCGTTAGGATCTTTTGTGATTAACTCTTAAAAGTAGGACCTGCTGAGTTACTTTTGTTAGTGTTATGAATGTGCTATATTATGAGCGTAGTTCACATCATGGTTAGAAAAAGCTGTCTGAAAAGCACAGAACGCTTCTGCATTTATTTGTAGAGAAGCTCTAAAACCCTCCGGAGAATGTTTACAGGATCCTTTAGAATTGACCAGTAACGTGATTGGGTTTGTATGCCTGTGGAGTACATGCTGCAGTGGTAACTCCTGCCCCCCCTCTAAATTTGCTTCGACTGGAGATGGCATCGACTCTGAGGGATGTGGATCACAACAACTTTGCAGTCACTGCAATGAAGACCATGGAAAGGAAGCCGTGGGAGTCAGGTGAGGAAAATCCCCAGAGCTCTCAGATACCTACTCTGCAGAGTCAAAATGATTTCATAGTCACACTGCTTAAGAGTGGGACTTCCTCAGGGACGCACTATTAAACATCCAGAGGAAGCATTTGAAGACAAACTGTATTAGCGACTTGATTTCTGATCTTTTCACTTTCAGCTACTTAGAAGTACCTAGAGTCAGTCCTAAAAACAGTGCAAAGCAACTGCATTAGGCAGTTCAGATTTTCATTTTTATCGATTGACATTTTTAATTTCTCAGTCCACTGAGGCTTTTGTTTGTTTTAAGAACAGTGCCTGTGACGGCATGCAGTGCAAAAACCAAGGGAATTCACACAAGTCCCAGCGCTCTCCACGGTTTCACTTTCCACTGATTCTGCAATGAGCAGTCCATCAGAAACAGCCTAACAGCCACATATGAAAATGGAGGGGACAGGAAGAGAAAGCAAAAGCAAGCCATGAAAGTCCTTTTCTGCTGCAGCCACACGCAGACTCCTGAATCATCCCTGCACGCACTGCATATTTAGAAGGAAGAAACAACTGCATTATTGTATAGGGCTGATTTGAGTTAAATACGGGATAATATAATTTCAGGCTGTGTCTTGTTGTAGACAGTAGAAAATCTCCAGACAAGCTATTACAAGAGTCTTTAAAAGTTCTCACATCAGGAAATCACACACAAAAGAAAAGGAACTCTCCCCATCTCCCCCCAGAACTGAATCTGCAGCACAGCATTGCTGCCTGTTCTTCCTCTGTATATCACAGGCACTACAGAACCTGAGAGCAAGCACAAAGATCACTACTACAAGTCCAAAATACATTTTACCCTTAGATGCTCACAAGTTTTTACATCGACTTCATGTGTGACTTAACAGAATCTCCACAACTCCCTTCAGTTTGTTGGTTTTCTGTTTTTATTTTTTCATCTGGATGTGGCTCTGGGCAGCCTGGTCTGGTGGATGGTGACCCTGCACATAGCAGGGGGGTTGAAACGAGATGATCTTTGAGGTCCTTTTCAACCCAGGCCATTCTGTGAGTCCGTAAAACGTAACCAACCAACCGGTCTTAAGAGGCAGCTAAGAGACTTACGCCTTACTCTAAAAAAGCAAAGCAAAACACAGTGAATTTTGTTCCTTCCACCCAAAGGGAAGTCTACCCAATTCTGGAGCAGACAAGTGCAGAATAAATAAAGCATGGCCTGCATCAGCTTTCACAGACTCCTCATTTTCTTGTGGTTTTACAGATGCTACGTCCCTCTTAAAATGTATAGGGATATACTTTCCTTCCCAGTTACTGTCACCATCAAGGAAGCCTGATAGGGTAAAGAAAGAAATCACTAGTGACTCACAAAACACTGCTGAAACACAGAGAGGAGTTAGACTGCAAAAGAAAAGTGCTCTCTGTAACATCTGTCACTTATACTAACTTTCTAAGCTAAAGCTAATAGAAAATGTTTTCAGATCCACATGTTGAGCTGCTTATCCCCCCAGGCTGTTTTGTTTAAAATAACATTCATTATTCAAAAAGAGAAAAAAGAAAACACCAACGAGAAGTAAAAAAACCAAAACCACCAGCCCTGCCGTTTGAGAGTTAGGGCCTAAGAAAGTGCCAGGAGATAAGCAGAGCCCTGCCAGTCACATTGAGCCGTGCTGCTGCTATTGCAGCCGCCGTGCTGCTGGAAGCCTTGGTTGGCCAAGCCACACTGGTGCTTGGCACAGCATGCCTGTGGCTCCTGGCTCTGTGCAGCCCTGCCAGAGACCAGTGCTGCTGGAGGAAGCAAGCCCGGGCCAGCAGATGTTACTAACACTTACTCCTGTCACCAGCAGAAAGGACAAGAAAAATCTTGAAGAGGCAGCAACTTGTTTTCTTCATCTGGAACTGGGAGATGGGGCTGGGGGAAGGGAGCGGGATGGCACCCCTCAGAACTGCTCGTTCAAAGCAGTCTTTGTTGCCGTGCCACTGCTCGAGTGTTACTGCTACCAAAAAGAAATAAATTCAGCGTAATTAAAGGAGGTTTTCAGCCACTTTAGCTCAACACGCTATAGTATTGCTGAGAAAGTTGAGTCAGTTTTTTAGCGTTGAAACACACTCGTCAGTTAAAAAAATTTCTTTGTTCACTTTTAACCACACTGTTTTAATCAGGTATAAAAAAAATAAGGTATTCGTAAGGGCAAAGCCAGGGGGCCTCGGCAAGTAGCAGTTCTACCATGCAATTGAACAGAGGGCTTTGCATTTCTCACCAGATTGTCAAAACAGCTCCCAGATCTCCACTTTGCTTTGAACAGGACCATGAGAGCCCACTTCCATGAGTTTACCCAGTCCCTGCTTTGGTTCTCTTGACTTCTCCCTCTCTGTTGAGTTTTCATGGCACTGCCAACAAAGATAGTAAATTTCCTGTGCTTGATGATATCTTTGAAAGGGTGAAACAAGAAGAGCCTTTCCAGGCTGAGAAGAAGACTACAGAGAACTTCAGAGCAAGTCCTCTGTTGAGTGAGACATGAGAAAGGGAGCAGATGCAAAGGCATCACATGCTCCATAAAGCACTGTGCCCACTGGGGAGGAATAATAATAATAAAACCAAGGAAGGAGTAGGCTATGGTAGTTATCTCTATACTGTGAAACAGATGGGAGCACTATGGCTTCCTTCCCTCTTTGCTCTTGCTGATTTCCTCCGGCTGGGGGCCCACCTTTGTGCCGAAAGCTGTGAGGACCCAGCCAAGGTGAAAAACCAGACCTGGGGAGTGCGTTTGGGTTTTTGAGTTTGGATGGAGCCCATCAGAGATGCTGCGTTGTTATTCTGCTCCTTCACTTTGCAGGAGCATCTTAGAACGAACAAGAAGTCCCCAGCAGCTACTGGGGACTGTCCTCCACCTCATTCATCTTGGTAATGTTCACGCTCTAACAGACACAGAACAGGCCAAGGAGCAGCGCTTACCTTCTAAAGCAGCAAAGCTCCCAAGGCAAACACCAGTTAAGAAACACTCCCTCCAGCATTCAGGCTTGCCCAGAGATGCTTGAGCACTCTGCTCCCATCTAACACCGCTATCAAGCATGGAAGAGACCATCCTTACGATGGTGCTTTACTGTTCAGTAAAGTTGTAACTCTTTTAGAAGGATGCGATGGTGGGAGCATGCAGTGTTACCACATACTGCAACTATACCAAAATTCAGACAGGATCTGAAGTGGCTTTTTGGTGGGTACTTGAGCCAAATGATTAAATGAGAACTTCAGTTTCACTCCTTTGGTTTCGTTTCATAGAAATCTTGAAAATATCAATGAGCATGGATGCAAAAATAATGAGAGTGCAAAAAGAAGTATCCAGCATCAGTTCTTAAGTAGCCTTACCACATCGCTTTGAATGGGCTGACCACAGGATTTTTCTGAATCCTTGAGGAAGGATAATTCTTTTTAAGACTCATGATTGAACTGTACCAAAATTACAGCTTGATAACAGATCAACTTATCTCCATAAAACTAAAGCTTTTTTTTTTGCTTTTTTTTTTGCTTTTTTTTTAGCTTTTGATTTTTAGCCAGTTAAGATTCCATATTATTGCATCTCCGGCCACATTAAAGCTAGATTTAAAACACCGCCCAACACAAAGTGAACCATAGCCTCCACAGACACCCAGGAAGCTTTATTACATGCAGAACAGAGCAGAGGAGGGCTGACTACACAAAAGGCCATTCAGTAGGTTCCTAGCAAGAGAAAACATGCTCCAGTGCCTCTCTGACCTGTGGTTTAGGAGAAGGTTAGCATGAGCAGCTCTGGCTAACTCTTAAGATGGGCAACAAATGCAAGTCACCCACTGGGAGGAGGAGGCAAAACACACAGTCCTTTCCCAGCAGCTCATCTCCTTCTTTGAGCAGCAGCAGGCTGGGTGGACAAGATGAGAGACAGTACAGGATGGAGAAGAAAAAAAAAAAAAAAAACAAGAACAGAAAAACACTACCGTAATTTTCCTACTGCATGTCTCCTCCCCCTCATGGCACAACAGATCTCCAGTGAGGCTGCAGCTTAGAGATTAACTGTCTTTGCTAGCTGCCTGTATAGTTTTTATAAGGGGAAGTTCTGCTGGGGGTTGTGACAAGCCTCACACATAATGCTACTGAATGACCTGGCATTGCCTGGCAGGAGCAATCCAGGAGCTCTGCCTTTTTCCTGCACGCTGACAAGGTGAGGCTTGCATGGGGCAATCCTCATGCTTTGCAAGCACTCAAGCACCAGCTGGCTGAAGGCTGGCTGCTGGTGTCCTCTACAACTGCTGTGGGCTTTTCTCAGAAGTGACAAATGGCCAGGCCCTGCCACATGCCAGCCCCTCTGGGAGCAGGATGTCAAGCAGCCACACCAGACTTCCAGGACAGTCGGACTCACTGCACATCAGGACCTTCCTGGTTTTGAAAGTGCTGCTATTCACCCTTTCCTTCCCTTCTGCAAGATCAGCAGTCCTACTTGGATCACTCTCTTCTGGCGAGATGTGCAGATCTGTTCCATGCTTGCTTCAGCTCTCTGTGAGTTTGCTGAGAATTAAGGGCCCACATAAATCCCTATCTTTTTGCCTAGTTCCACAGAAATTGAAAATGATCACATTTGGTCAAAAGCTATTAATGGGACAAACACCAGACTGGAAAAAATGCATTTTTCTTTCCTCTCCTTGTTCTTGTCCCTCCTTACTTTGAGACCTTCTGCTATTAACCCAGTTTAAATACACCCTGAAAGCAAGTATAAAGTTTGTACACTAGCAAGTGTTAATATTGGCAGCTATTCGCATTCCCTTCCAAGATTTCACAAAGTCTGTAAACCCCTCACGACAGGGCCTGGATGGAACATGAACTTCCTGCCATCTTTGCAGCACTACAAGAAGCAAAGCAGAATCTGATGCGCTGTTCTTTATATTTTTGAAATATTTGCTTAGAAGTGTCATTAATTCAAGAATAACCCATCAAGTAGTTGTTCTGGTAGGGTTATCAAATTCATCACTGTAATACTCCAATTTTCTGTCACACAACACAGTGATTTTCATGTTTGTTTTGTCCTGTTACCAGAGCAAACCATTCATTTTTAACTGTTGGTTTTGGCATAGGAATACTGTAAGTTCATAATGGAAACGTGTTTTCAGTGGGAGTGCTGAACAATAGAGAAGTCTCTTTCAACTGTCGGGTTACGAGGAGAACCATCTGTTATTAAATTTAAGTCACAGCCACCCTGCTTCAGAAATGCCATGGAAGCTTTGCTAACTTTGCCATCGACACAGTTGGAGCACTACAGGAAAACTGCTGCTTTCCTAGAGATGTTCTCTGAACCCAGCACCACCAAAGGGTGCCTTTATTCCAGCCTAATTTGATAATGAAGAATAATGAAACACCGTTCAAGTAAACATTTCCTGGGTGTTGTGGACAAGCTTTGGGGCATCAACAGTTTATGTGCTTATATCCCATTAATATAAATGGAATATACAGAACCAAGTGAAAAGCTTGGTATCACACCTGGCTGTTCTTTGAGCTGTATCTACACCGTATAAAGCAAACATTAGGAATGAAAATCATGATGAAAGTGCATTATTCAGCACAATAGAAAAGTCAAATTTCATCATCTGCTTGACTGACTGTTATACAGCACTTTAAGTGTTCTCCAACTTCCAATACGGTGCTAACGTGAATGCTATCAAGTAGCCAGGATTTCAGAACCTGGAAATAACAACGGGGAGAATGACTGCAGCTGCCAAGATGGGAATCCAAATATCCTTCAGCGTGAGCCCTAAAAACCACCTCTCCACTTCTGCAAAGTTATCAGGAATTGCTCTATTATTTCTGTCATTAACCAGCCGTTCCTGCCCCCACCTTTGCAGTGATTCCTCTCAAGTGCAGCCAGAGATTATCAAACCCACTGATAGCCTTTCAACAGCCTGGCCAGCCGAAAAATCTCTCAAGTTATACTGCTATCACCACTGCGTGAGCTGACGTCAGGCCGTTGTTTGCTGGAGATGGGCTGGTGCCAATTTCCACTGAGCTGAAGACAGCAGTGTCCGGCCTCTTTTGGCTGTACTCAAGCAAGAACAAACTCCTTGTGTGCCTGCCTGCATGTGCACATGTGGGAGATTGAGTACGTGTGTCTATTTGTGGGCACATGCAGATGTGAGACAGGATACTTACTTTTATTTTCCACTCTGATACCAGAAGTAAAACAGCAAGAAAAAAGGAACACTTGCCTCCATGAAACAGCAAAGCAAAAAGAAAGTACTCTCTGCTTTGTAAAAACCACCACTGTGTAGAGAAAAATGGCAGGAAAACACAATAGAGTAAAAGAATGATTGGGATATCAATAAAATCCCTTAAAAAAAAAAAAAAAGCTTACAGAATTAGAAAAATACCTGTGAATTAAAGGGCTGAGGTGAAAATTGGAACACTTGACACAATAGATGAAATAGCTACGTTTTACTCTCTATAAGCTTTCAAAGTAACCACGTTACCTTCCCCTTCTCAGACTCAGCCTCAGGTCAGTGTTAGGTAAAACACCTCAAGTTTGCTGCATGGAAATATGCTAAAGTATATTATCAACCCATGAAGGAAAAAATAAATCCAATGAGGTCTGACTTTTTCTTTAATAACACTTGTACTTCTATGTCATTCCCTGTAAGGGGACAAACTGATTGTGAGTAAGTGTGCAAAGATGGGAAGAGACAGAAGGTGCGAGACAGTATTGAGTTCCATTTTCAAGCACAACTTTCATCCATTACAAATAATAGTCTCAACAAGTGTAAAGATGCATTTGGATTCAAATTACCCTGCCAATTCTGCTGGGAAAAAAGGACTACATGTTTGAATTTGAGGAACACAGAATTCAATTATTTGCACTTCAAGTGAAGCTTCTAGTATTCAGATCCACACACAGATCACCATCACCTGAGTGAAGAAGTTGGTGCACGGAAGACTTTTGGTTCCACTTGGGCATTTCACCCCCTCGTCACCAAAGTACACACTCCTCTGCCTTCTTCCCATGAGTGCATCACAAAAGCATCTTCATATGCACACCAACTGGTTCCCCTGACAATTGTAACTCCACCTCATCCCATCTCCTCACAGAACTCCTCTTTCTCAAGTTCCTATTGAGCCAACGGTATGACGAGGTTCTAGAGACCATTAATGCTGCTCTGTAAGTTAACCACAAACAATGATTGCTTTCCTTCTTGTTTAGGGAACTACTGAGTTTGAGACCTCCCTTCCCCCACAGCATGCACAAAATATGCAAAACTGGGCAAATTTGGTTTGAACTAGTGAAGTTAGTGAATTTAACTTCTCTTCTCCTTGGGTCCAATGCTCTAGCTATATTTAAGCTCTTCAAGATATCTGGGGAAAAAAAAAAAAACAAAGCTGGGAACCAGCAAATGCATCCCAGAGCCCGGTATAGCCAAAACATGGAAAAAGCAAAAACATTTAATCCTTAACAAAGTGCTGAAGCACATCAGCTGCAGCATGCAAGTTAGTGAAGACCTTTCAGACTGCTTTCACAAGGCTTCCCATTCCTGCGGAAAGTGGTACAAAATTGATACTTTATCAGACAATAAAATATATAACAGCTTCCTAACCTGCAACAATTTTTAAGGGTTGGTGATAATTTTCCATATGAATATTTGAGATCTCGTACTGTGAAATGATGCATGGCATCTCCTTATGCTACTGGCTGTTTCTCTCTTTCAGTCAATTATTTCTCCTCCATATTGGCACAAAGATACCAGACAGGATATAACTACCAAAATTGAGAATTGGCATTTTGAAGTCTAGACATGATTTCCTCTTTTGGAAGTCTTCTCATCTCTGTACCTTCTTCATGTAACCACACTGTGGTAAAGAGTTCTCAAGGTGGCCTCATTTAGACCTTCTGTATAAAGACTATTATTCAAAATAGCATTTATTTCTTCACAGCAGCAGCTACATCCTCATCATTTGGTTGACAGCTTCATTGATTCAGCAACACTTCTTTTTAATGCTTTCACATTTGGTTCATGTCTCGGGGACAAGGGGGACACAGTACAGATCATACTCACAGCTGCTGATGCAAGCCTCGCACACCATCTTGTATAACTTCCTTAAACCTCCTTGTATGCACTGAGCATGGATTTTAAAGAATACATCTGTAAAACTGCATTAGCAGAGTATTTCCAAACAGGCTCTTGACACTTTGCTCCACACCAAAGCTGTACTACGCAGCTTCACACAGACACACCAACATGAGCTTTGCTATATGGGCTGACCTTGGGCCCAGCAAGAGAATCTGAGGGGGACTAGCCTTTGCTTGGGTAAGGCTGGCGCCAATCCTTTCTGCATCCGTGTGCTGGAAATCTCACTGCACCTAGCCTGAACACCTTAGTTAGAAATTCACTTTCTGTGAATTTGCTTGCCAGCGTGTTGCAGAGCTTTAAAGAGTTGCTGTAAACAAAGCGACTCCTAAGGAACACCATTTCTATGGTGATCTTGGTATTCTGTTTTCCCAGCTACAGCTTTTTGAACCTGGGTGCATTCTGTGCTTTGCAATTTGTTCTGATGACAGGCTTTCAGAATGTATCACTGCATACTTACATCCATTTTATTTATTTCTCTCTCTATATATGCATGCATCTATTATCTATGCATGACAATACTCCATGGGCTGGCCCACCTTCATTTTATACTGCACTGGCCTCTATATATTTTAAGTAAGCTTAGCCTCTATCTACATTCTGTCTACACAGTATGACCTTTGTTTAGCTGTGCTCTTTAGCTCTTTTACTGCTTCTTCATTAGGGAATCGTTTTCACTCACTCTGCACTTACACAGCTCTATTTCTCACCCTGAATGACTTCCAGTTTTATCTGTTATAGATGCCAGGAAGTTTTTGGTCTGAATAATTGTTTCAAGAGTATGCTCAGCACTGCTTTGAATACGGGAGCTCAACAGTTGTAATTACACCTCCATCACATAGGAGAGATTCTAGCTGCCAGTGAGCAGCAGAGAACAAGCACTCCCTTTCCCTCTGCAGGTGAATCCACCCCATGCTACGTTCAGCAAACTGTGATTTTTCATGTTTCAGTTAAAGCCAACCCCCATTTTTGGTTCAGCCACAAAATTAAAAGCACCACAGTTAATCACAATTCTAACTGCTTATATCACCACTGCCAGGTTTGCTAACTATTCAAAAATGAAAACCTCATGACTGAGTTTTACACTTCTATGTAACGCCGTATCAAATGGTCTCAGCTGATCTCCTGATCCTTCTAATGGAGGAATATCCTCTTCCCAAGCAGTATTCCTCACATGAGTACATGCAGCATTCTGAATGTCTTCTGAGACTTTTCAGTCCTCTCCACTTCTCCCACTGGATCCTCTGGTAAAACTCTGTTACCAAATCTGTCAGACTCAGAACCAACAGTGGATTTCAGCCTCTTCAGC
This sequence comes from Gallus gallus, assembly GCF_016699485.2. Classification (NCBI taxonomy): domain Eukaryota; kingdom Metazoa; phylum Chordata; class Aves; order Galliformes; family Phasianidae; genus Gallus; species Gallus gallus. The sequence goes on from NC_052534.1 coordinate 10,057,062, forward strand.
TCCCCAGCTCAGCATTGCTCACTTGGTCCAGGAAGACGTGCAGTGCTGCAGCCAGCCTCTCGCCTGCCAGGCTCCATTCCACACACTAAACTACTTCAGCAGCTTCATCTTTTTTTTTCCCCTGGTCTAAGATGTGGCTTACTCCCAACTCTAGGCACTGAACATCAGTCACTGAAATGCATGAGTGTTTCCTGCCTCGTCATCTGGTGCTATTCCCTCCTCTTTGTGCACGCACAAAACTGAAAAGAAATCTAGGAGCAAGCAAAAAACACTTCAGTACAACATGTGGATGTTACAGCAGCTCAGAGCCAATTACTGCAAGAGTAATCATAAGCTCAAGCCGATTTGGTTACAGGTTTTCAGCATATCCTTTTTTGTCTTATTCCAATGAAGCCAACTTGCATTTTTTTACTTTGAAAAAATATTCGTCTTGTCAGAGGTAGGCAAACTTCAGTGCAAGAAAAGAAATCCAGCCCCTGTTCCCCAGAGTCTTGGAAGACATGGATTCCTGTGATCTTTGTGTCAGAGGGCCTAGAGGCTGCCAGAGATACTATTTCCCTACTCAGGCTTCTTCACAAGTTCTTGAGACTCAGAGGTTTCTTTTCATTTAGTCTGACAGAACATACTTGACAATGGCTTCTGGCAATACCAGTAAGACAAAAGAAACCCTTTTGGAGAGTGAGCATACCAGCTGTATCTACCGATACGCAGTCAGCATACAAAAGCACGGGGCCCTTACCAATAGGTGAGAACACAGCACAAAGTCTATACTAATGCCCCAAGTGGAGAAGGAAAAACTGGTAGTGAAGAGAACCAGAGAAGACAATCCTTAAATCTCAGCTATGGACCTCTGATTTCAGCCAGCTCTGATGAAGGACTGGAGTCTACCTTGATGTCAGGGAAATCTCTTTTGAAAGCATGAGGGAAAGCCCACTGCCATGCTGCACCCTCCAGCCTGTACACAGCCTCGGTGGCTTTTCAGTTCAAGAAAGTTTAGGTTTTGCTCGTTTGTTTGTTTTTTGACAGTCAGCAACATAAGCCAGAAAAAGACTCCTACTGGCAACTTCTTTCCACAGGCATCAAAACATCAATGTGACCCTGTGGACTTGTTGACTGTTTAGCCAGAAGCCTGTCAGGACTTCCAGAAACAGGGAAGGACACGAAGGGGCTTTGCACCTGCAGTGGCTCTTGGTTAAGTCAGAAACACATGTCACAAGCTCACCATAGGGGAGTTATAAAATCAAATTAAATGCTGCACTGAGTATCCAGTCTCCTGGTACCACACCCCGCTCTCAAACACATAGGGTAAGAAAACTCCATTCAACTTGTCCCAGGAATCCCTCAGGTGTTTGGTACTCTGTCAAGAAGGAAAAGCTTTCTTCCCACTACTCCCTGGTATCTACTCAAGATTATCGCAGGCATCGAGGCCTCAAGCCAGAAGAGAGCAGCACGGCTTCCAACGGGCCAGTCTACTTTGTGCTCTGTGGTCACCTCAGAAGAAGGCACAGCAAGAGCATGGCTGTCGTCAGTGTATTTGGCACACACACGATGCTGGCCTCACGCACAGCCTCTGCTGTCTATGCTTGTAAAGGTGCCAGGGCTGGATACAGTTAGATACCGCAGGGCGAGGGAAAAGCCCCAGTGAATTTCAAGCCGCAGCTGCTACACCATGTGTATGGTGTAGAAAAGCCATAGTGAGTAGAGAAGCACAGAAGGAGCTGGCAAAGGCTTGAAAGCTTTTCCTTTCCTAAGCAGTGGCAGATGATTTCACTGTGGAGTCTCAGGTGTTCTGAACAATAGTAGTAGAGCCAGTCACTGTTTTGGTGGTAGAGAAGAAACTGAGCTTTCTGGGAAGAGACAGAGACGAGTCAAGCCAGTTCTAGATCATCATTTTCCCTACTGGCTCATTCTGCCCAAATCACAAGCTAGAAAAACTGGAAAGGTAAGCAGTCCAAAGTAATGGGGACATCAAGTGAACTGGTTTGTGTATTGGTTTAACTCGAACAAGGAACAGAATCCCATCTTTGGGCACTGGCTTTGTAGACATTCCCTCCATTTGCATTCTATCTGAGAAAGCCATGTGCTGGCCTGAATTGTTCTTGTTTTTCCTTCCAACACATCCCAGTCCTCCACAGCTTCATGCTTGCATGACACCCCTGACCACAGCTCTTATTCACCAGCTGGCAATACTCATATCCTACCAGCTCATTCCTCCAACTTCATGTAATTAAGAAGAAGAAAAACAACAAATCAGAAACACCACAGAACAGGAAGCTGTTTTTCCCCCTCACTGCTCCTCTTGCATTATTGCTTCACCTTACTCATAGAACGACATCTGCTTACTGAGCTGACACTTTTCACGTAGAGGTAGAAAAAGCAGAGGTTTTTTGTTTGGTTGGTTGTTAATTAAACAATGAGTCCCGAAACTAGTAGGAAATAATCAGTTTAAGGCTAATGATCAAAAAATCCTTCTTGCGCAGCTTAAAGTCAACATCTGCCAAATACAGCTCCATTGTCCACTGCTGCCTTCTAATGAAGAGTGCCACTCCTCATAAAGCTGTCCAATAATAAGGCACTCATTTCCCTTCCAGGACTAGAAATCAGGTATCATTGCTTACCTGGTATCATATCCCACAGCTACGTGGCTCATGCAGCAATCAAAGTCTCAGACACCCCCTGCACACAGAAATCTGCTCAGCATACTAAAAATTTCCACTCAAGATTTCTGGCTTTTCCAATTACATTTATAGACCAAAAAAAAAAAAAAAAAAAAAAAAAAAAAAAAAAAAAAAGCCTTTTTTCTTTTAATGACATTGCTATTTATTGCAACGCTATGATGAGTCCTTATCTCATTGCAGTGCCCCATGATAACTCAGACACTGAACTTCACTTTTTGATGTGCAAGGAACGGCAACATACATTTAATAGCTCCATTTAATCTGGCCCTATAGATGAAACAAATTCCATAAGTGGCACTGCATCATGGGCAGAACTCCTCAAAAGCTTTGGATATAACATTCTTCAGTAGGCACAAAGCTTAATATCTTCAAACAAATTACTTGAGCTGATGCATCTCTCATTATCATCAAGCCCAAGTTCTTCCAAATGGGGAGAGGATGGTAATCAGAGATTACCAGGGCACACATAGAGAGAAATCAGACTCTTAATGTCCATAAACAAGCCCCCAAAGGCTCAGTTCCTCCACAGACAAGTGCATTAGGAACACGGCAAAGCACCTTCAGAGCTCAAGCATCAACACCTGATGCAACTGCTGCTGAAAGGTAACAAAGCATTACCCAGTTCTGCCAGATTGCAACATAAGTCCCAAACTTTAAAGGAAGGAGGAAAACAAACAAACAAACCCAAAAAAAGCAAAAAAGCAAGCAAGCAAACAAACAAACAAATAGCTTCCAACATGCTTATAGCATGCTGACATCACAGGAGAGGAGGAGCCAGATTACACACTCTAAATTGCATGCACGTCCCTGTATCTTTTATTTCCTTCCAGCGGACTCCTGGCCTTCAAGCACAGAGCCTAAGGAGGAATTCAGGCCATGAGATTCTGCTTTTCAGTCTCTCAAGCAAGTGGCAGTACACACAGCTGACTCAGGCTGGAAGACACTGAGCACATTACAGAGGAAAAATGCACTTGCTCAGCATACTGAGAGCAAGGACACAGGCAAACCCAGTTCTTTTGCCTTGGGAATCCCCAGCTTTTGAGCCCAGCACCAGATCTGCATACATTCAGCATGCTGCAACTGGACACACACTGCAGGTGAAGTGCGCAATGAGAGCAGCCTTTACCTTCTGACTCTGCTCTGCATGATCTGGAAGCCAGTCTTTAAAGAAAGACAATGTAGTTTACCCTCTTATCCTTATTACCCCCATACTGTTTGTCCAACTCTACCAAAGCTACTGTAATGTTTTCAAGAGCACAGGGAGTGTTATTGCCTTTCCATAGCCCTCATGTATCAGGAAAAGTCTTACCTCTGTCTGAGATACTATCTGCTTAGGAAAGACAGAGTTAATGTATCCAAATCTTTTTCACACTCAAGTACCCACCCTGAAACAAGCCAGAAATGCTAACTGTGTTTATTACACTCTAGCATAAACAGCAATCACGAAGCTAAAGAAAGGAACAAAGTATCTCTGCCTGAAGGGTCTTCAGTGGGATATAATGTATCAGGGGAAAGATAAAAGCGGATGCTTGGGACGCAGTAAGAGAAAAGCCCTCCAAAGATACCAAGTACAAAACAGTGCTAGTGTGCAGCAGTGCTTCCTTCTAGAAGGCTGGGATTTCCAGGACACCATTCCACACCCCAACTCCACAGCGTTCTACCTGAAGTCCTTTGGGAGGAAGCAGACAGATGAAGTCCCTCTTCAGCAGGACAGACACTGACTTCAGTGTGTCACTGTCTAGAGTCAGCTAAGAGACACTGGGAGCAGGGCTGTGCCTTACATCCATCCACCACAAAGAAGCAGAAAGGAGGTATTAAGAAGAGACACGGGTTCATCATGCAGAAAGGAGGAGCAAACACTGCCTAAAATGCAGAGCAGGGAATGTGCACAGAAGGGCTCCTCCTGTACATACAGCTCCCAGGGAGAAAAAGGCACCAACCTCAGCACTGCAAACTGGTCCAAACAGCAACTCATTCAAAGCACTCGAGGCCCCAAGGGAGAGAGTATCCTGGACTCTCTTCTATCTCATCTCCAACCTTCCTTCAAAAGAAGGAAGACATGAATACATATCCAATCCCATGGAAATGCATCTGATTTATTTCAGGAGGGCCTCAAGGAGCTTCAGCAAGAAGACATCCAGCTTCCATGTGAAGGTTTGAAAGGCACATCAGAGCTGGGCACTACTGGAAGATGAGCACAGTTCCTGTCTAAACTCAGCAGCAGAAAAAGATAACAATTTAGGAGATCTCCTTTCTACTGCTTATTCTGACACCATGTTATAAACCTATCTACAAAAAAGTGGGTGATATAATCTTGGCATCACAGGAACACTTGAAACTAAGTTAATTGAGCCAGGGCCTTGGTCTTCTTGCAAATCAAGTGGAGGACAGAATATACACAGTGCAGTCAGCTTACATGAACAAAATCTACAGTATTTATAAAATCAAAAAAACAAGTGCACTCCATACTTCTAAGTTCTGCCTTGTCCTTCACAAGGCATACAAGGTTAGAAACAAAACAAGCTCTCCTGCCACACTTGATGCTTCACTGCCTGTGCTAGACACCTTGCTGCTCATCTTCCCACACCAGAGGACACTCCACAAGTACCCCACTGTTCTCATCCACTTCACGTTGCACTCTACTGAAGAAAAACAGTCCACTGCATTCAGTCCCACTTCCCATTCTCGTGCCACTAAGGAGGCACCACAAACAAAAGCAGACGACATGCAACTGCTCCGTTACACATCCCGGGGACTGGCTTTGCACAGCAGCGCCTGAAGAACAAGCAAGCACACTGCAAAGCATTATGTTTCCAGTGGCAAGATGGATGGGAAGAGTGCCAGCCACTAGCTGTAACCCTTTTGTCATGCCAATTGCTGGCTGCTACCAGGTTTTGCATTAGATACCTCCTCAGAAAAGAGCTCTGCATCCCATCTTTCCAGATGGAGTAGGAACGATTTACGATCACATAAGCAATGCCAGAATAACTGAAGAGAAAACATTTTCTTTTTGTTTTCTGTTTTGTGTAGCAGACATGTTCAGGGGCCTTAACAGCAGCAAAAACTGAATTTCGGATAACAAACACTTCCTGCCCAAAAGAATACATGCACAAAACCCCCAAAAGACTTCTTGCTGGCCTTGTCTAGTCTCACTTTGTACATTTACCTCACGTACCTCAACCCACTGCTTGCTCATTTTCACAGCATTTCTCCATGCAGAAGATGACCAAGGAACTCCACTCCATCATATCATCTGTTGACAAATGCAGGAGAAAGCGTCCAAGGGACGGATCAGATGTCAGAAGCTCTGAACTGATCAGGGATTGACTTGTGATGCAGAAGCAAAGCAAAGGATCTCTTTTCTTTCCAGACACACCAGGGAGCAAAATGCACTAATTTACTAGGCCTAGCTGGCTGATAAAGGCAGACTGGACTGAAAGCTCAGCAGTCAGAACACTCAGTTGCATGGTGCCCACTTCTTTCATGGAGCCCCTTGAATGTATCCTTCTCACTCCATCTGCACGTATTTGCCACTCACTCATATTCCTCTCAAGGGCCCTGGCTCCTTTCAATCTTGTTCTGTATCTCAGCAATCTGAGAATTCCCACCTATGTACCTTCTTCTGGCCTGCCTCTGACTTGTGGAATACTGGAAGTAGAGATTATCCATCTGCATCTGGGAAGTGCCTGGAATATCCTGAGTCCTGCTCAAAGTAAACAGTAAGGCATAAGCACGCAATGTGTATTTAGGCAAGCACATAGCAGTCATCTCTGGCAGCATACCTGAGGACAGTACTAACTTCCTACAGAAAGCAAAAATGAAATCTATGTTTTAGGGTACGTTCACTGAACAGGAAAAAAAAAAAATCTATCTATCTATATCAGATTTGGCCTCCCTGCCTCCAATTCCCCCCTTCCCCTATCATAATATCTATTCCTGAAATCCATACCGCCTTTTTATTATAAATTATTCTAATCAGTACTGTGGCATGGCAGAAATCCAGCATAACCATCAAAAATACACATGCACACGCAAGGTATAGAAACATCTTCATTTCACAGGAGCCTCTGGTGACAGATCTGGCAGCTTTTCTTAACAGCACTCCTGCGGTGGTGACCCTTTCCTAAAGGTACATTCACCTATACTACTTCCTCTTCATAAACAAAATACTTTCCCCTAATACCTCATTAAAGCAAAGAAAAAGTGTTCAAGCAGGATTTTTTCCTCTGGTTGAAGAAATTTGATCTGATGATAGCCAAAGGGGCTAGAGAGAATATTTCTAGTTCAATGCAGACCTCTCCCCAGTCCCCAGATGGAAAGATGTAAAATAGGCTGGGTGGTTGTTCCAGGCCCCTTAGCATTGGAGTACAGGTGGGGAAGAAGAGAAGAAAAGGGAATGAAAACAGAACAAAACCAAAAACAAGAGATTAAAAAAAAGCAGAAAAAGATTCTTAACTTTTCTTGGATAAGGAGCGCGGGCTACTTTTACAGCTGCTGAAAGAAGACCTGCACGCTTTGCTCATTCATACTGCAACAGCTCTAGGAAGAAACCAGCTCTGTGGCTTTCCCATAAAACAAATGGGGAGGTCTGAATCCTGATCTGGGGAAAGAAGGAAAAAAAAAAAAAAAAAAGGAAAAAAGCAACAAGCAATTTAAACTCAGAACACTATTCTTTTGTTAAATTACATGTTAAGAGCTCATCTGCAAGTCTGCCTTGGCCAATGAGGGGCATAACTCAGGAAGATACAGTAATACACGCTAGCATGCAATTAGTCACTGTTGTAAGCACTTCAGTTTGGATTTCTTGGATTATAAGATTTCAAACACTGCTGTTTTATAGGAGTGATATGATAGCTGTCCAAGCAACACAATCAAATTATGCTACCAGGACATTTGGGCAATGTATTATCACAGCAAAGGAAATGAATTATCACAGTTCTTATTCTGAACAAGGGAAGATTATGTCATTTTGAATGCGGGGGGAGAAAGAAGTGGAATATACCCAAGAGATATATTTTTTTTTCTTTCGAACTTCCCAAGGTAGGAAAGGCACAGAAATTTGCAAGTCTGAAAAGACAAACTGCCTTTCCCTACAATTTGCTCTGAAATATCAGAAAATAGGTAAAATAAATCAAAATATTCAAAAACCAGAGGCAGTTGGGGAGCCTTCTAGTTCTGGCAGAATGCTGGAAGGATGCTCCACAACGGAGCACTTTCCCATTGTGTATCTAGCTGTGACCTCTCAGTTTGGCTCTTGATATCAGACAACCACCACCACCAGGCTTAGAGATTCAGCTCTGACCACAAACTTCACTAACGGGTACAGTCCCTCTCATAGGGACCTTTTACCTCTACATCACAGGAAACCTACCTTGCTTTATAGCTTAGTTCTTGTATTGCATCACAAGCCAACTATTACCTTTTTTAACTTCACTAATCTTGTTTGTTTGTTCTTAAAGGGTACTTGGCTACCTTCAACACATACGTTATTTTTTGGTGTGTGATACTCAAGGGGCCATGATTCTGACCTCAACTTCTTTGGCAAGGGCCAGATATTTCAGCATGAGGTAAGGGAAAACCCAGCAATGCTTAATAACATCCCTGGCATGCAGTCTAGGAGGTATATCTAGGAGGTGTATCTACTATATATAATGTATTAGGGATGAAAAAAGGACTACAACAGAGAAGACAGCCAAATAAATACAAGCAGAACTACGGGAAAAAAAATAGCAAGCTCTGTAAAGGCAAAAAAACCTGCTTTGGTACAGCACAGGACACGTGTCTGAAGGTGATGATGCCTGGGTATTATTCCTGGCTCTCTCCCTGACTCTTGGATAACTGCAGCAAGTCGTGTCACACCTCCAACAGGCTCTCTCTTCACGTTTTTCTTTTGGACTAAGTGTCAGCAGTGGCCAACCTCTTTCTTGCCCAGTGTAGAGCACACCGGTGTCCCACACCTCAACATGCACATAACGCTGCATGACAGCGGTGCAACCGCCCTCCACACCAAAACATGAAATGAGGGCCATGAAAAACAGGAGCTGCATACCAGTCCCCCACATTTCACATTCCCACTGCAAGCTTCTTAAGGAAGGGACCACTGCTGTTTATTACTAGTCTGCACAGAGCAGTGTTATTCAGTCACTACTGCGATGCTATATGCAAACAGCAGTTCTGATAGTGAAGACTAGAAAGAATAACTGGAAGAAAATGGCTACAAAGAGGCAGAGAGAATCAGAAACACTTGGAAAGGAATTCAGCAGGAGAAAGAAGGAAAGCAGCTGAGGGAAAGATACTTAAAAGAAATGAAACAAACTAAAAAAAGATAACCAGAGGTGAAGAATAACTCCGGATATTCGCGTTGATGTCAAGTCAACAGAAAACGATGTGCATGTTTGTAATGAGAACGTCAAACCTGGATAACCCAACAACCTGTTACATTTTTCCCTTGCAGCAATTGTATGAATCTAGAAAGCTAATTTTTAAAGAGGAAGAATCCCAGATCTCAACACCTTTGTTCTCGGGACTAATGCTTCAACCACATTACTAACAGCTTTCATAAGGACAGCACAGTAACTGTATTTCCTTCTCTATCTTGAAGCCACTCCGTTGGTGCCACTGTTACTACTGCAGTTTTATGGTTACAAAAAAGCAGTGCCTTTGGTGTTCCTTGGAATCCCTATTTCACATAGTAGGAGCCGGGAAAGTTCTGTTCAGGTTTACATGAGACCTCTTCTTCCCTGTTTTATTCATTTCTGTGTTCCTCAGCTGCCCTTAACTGGACACCCACAGAAATGCCAAAGATAGGAAATGCTGTAGAACACAACTCAGGCAAATACTTTTCCTGTTTATAGTCATTAGAAAGCCGAATGCCATTTCTGAACCACAGCTGAGCACTGGGAGCACCATGCCGGCCCTCACCAGCTCTATTTTACTAGCGATGAGCAGGAACAATGAAGCACAGGGAGATCTGCTATAAACATAATTTTGCCAGTTTGTCTGTAAAAAGGTTCGGATGAGCGAAGAGATAAGGAGAAGGCTGTCTATTTTATCTGTACAGCCGGACTCACCAGTTTGCATTTGCTGGAACCACAGCCCCATCAGAATTCCCTCTGAAATGTCAGTATGATGCATAGTACTAATTTTTCAAGTTGCTGACCTTTACTGTTGCCTGAATCATACATCTGTCATTTTGAATGGTATCTGTTCATACAAGAACATGCTTTGTACACCTCGCCATGCCTGAGCTCCATACATACACCACTCACATGCCACAAGAAGGATTCTCACTGTGTGAACCATCTGAGGTCCATGAAGCCCATGGTCATCAATGCCCATGCTATCCCAGGTTTCCCAGGCTCCCTCAGAGCCCTCAGTGTATTAAAAATAAAGCACCATAAAGCCCTTGAATTAGTGCTGTTCCTCCCAATTAAGATGTTTCATACAGATCATCAGAACTACATGCATCATACATGTTACATAGTGCTCAGCATGAGAGTGCCAATTTGTCATTTCTCTCAGTGCTCAGTGTGATGAATGATCGGGTTGCTTGTCCTCCTAGTATAAAAACAGGAGAAGCTTTGAGACAAAGAAATAAAAGCCAATGCACATTACAGATCTTACAGTGATTAATATCAGTCCTTCTGACTCACATCTCTGACAACAGCTAAGGTCGCTATTTCTCTTTTATTTCTGCTGTGGGTTACAGTGCTTTTCACCAGAACCCTCCAAACCCTCGAGTTAATTTAATTTAAAGCAGAAACAGGAATGTAAGGAACGTGTAGTATTTGAGCTACAACAAACACTGTCACACTAGCATGTCATAATAAGTGACCTTCACTCTCGCTTCTGCTGGCAAACAGACACACTTGAAGGTTCTTGCAGGCCAGGATGTTAGTGTGATTTCTAGAAGATCGTCCAATGAAACAAAATTTAAAGGAGATGTTTAAAATAAATAGATATGTGCAACTTAACCCCTGACCCAAAAAAAAACCTGTCTTTCCAAGTCAACTACTGTTTGGCAAGCCAACATAAGAAGCAGACAAACAAACAGCATCCTTCCCTTCTAGCGTGGAATCTGCAATAAGAAAGAGAAACCAGCATTTTATTGATTTCCAGAATACCATCTCTACGGCTTAAACTCACTCAGCTGCTAATGCTAATTCACTGATGCTAGGGAGCCCTCCCATATAATTATACACCCTTGACTTCGCTGAGCCGCAGGGCTCTGTTTCTAACTTTCCAGAGGACCACTGCACCAAAAGGAGAAACAGAAAAAAACCTTTTCGTTACCCAAAGCAAACTGCAAACCCAATTTTGCTATTTAAATGGGAAATTAGAGAGACTTCATTTTTAAGGCAGGGAATAATCTGCCAGCCCGCCTATGTTTTCAGATTTGATGTCGTGATGACAAGTTCTCATTTAAACTCTTCTCCCCACCCCACATTCTTTTTTTTCCTCCCTGAGAGTATACAACAACATAACATATAAATATTGCAACTATTATGATTTCTAGGGAGAGATTTCGCTCAGGAGGGTTTCAATGGGGTGATTCAGAATCAGACAAAGATTCTTGTGAGTATCACTATAATTAACACATGAAAATGTATTTTAAAGTGTTACCTCTGCTATGGGGAATATTTTATAAGTAAATATTAGTCACCCTTTTTTAAAGCAGGTTTTTCTTTAAAAAAAAAAACTCAATCACTTTTAAAATCCAAATAAATTAAAGAAGATACCCAAGCCTAAAATCCAAAACGTCCTAAGCAATTAATGAAGAAAGCTCTGCTGCTTTCGTCTATTTCTTGAACCAATTCAGCAGCCCACAGCCAAGCAGGCATCTCCAGTACGCTTTGGAGAGAGTTTTGCTCAATTAGGAGCTGCAGAATCTGGCCCAATTAATCCAGTACTGTCTATTAGGAGTGAACACAGTGGAGGTTGCAGGGTGAACACCCTCCCAGATGGCTGCACTGAGTCCCCTTTCCTACTACCCCTGTTCAGCCTGCCTTGGTATTTCAGATCCAAGTATATTCACCACCTCTATCAGGATTTAACGCGTTTTAGTTAAAGGAGCTTAATTTTGCAGTGGTTTTGTGTATATTCATTTGGATCCGATCGATCTATTTCCTCTGAGAAGGGTGAAAACGTGTGGATTTTTGTTTAACAGACAAACAAGTTGACAGTATCAATACAGAGTTGGAGAGCCTCGAAAAACAATCTAGTTTGCATAATTAATGTTAATTACAATAACATCTCAATCAGTGACACAATAGCTCAGCAATGAACACAGTCATACAAGGAACTGAGAACACGAAATCAACACGAAAGAACTGCGCCTCACTCAGAGTATAAACTGTTCTTTCAAGAGATACATAAACAAGAACGTAAAAGCAAAAGGCAGTTCTGCTTTGTTAGACATTTTCTCTTTGCAGACAGTGTAGTGTGGAGCTTCCTTCTGAGATTGTACTGAGACAGTGGACGCGAGCTGTGGACGCTCCAGATAATATTATCTCCCTGTAACATCACATCCAAGCCACTACCAACCGCCTTGAAGGAAAACAACCGAGGTCCTGATCCTGCTGGCAATGACTTCGACAGCAAACACTCGAACGAGGTGGTGTGAATTTTGGGGGCTTTTTGGAGAGGGGGGGAAAAAAAGCAGGAACAAAACCGGACAGCTTGAAGACCTCGTGTAGGTATGGATTCCCTCAGGCACAGAGGAATTTCAGGACAAGATAACGACTTTTGCAACAACCACCTTTTTCTTTTTTTGCTTTCCATAGCAACGAGGGAAAGCTGAGCACACAGAAAACTTACTCGCTTGTTTCATCGGTAGCACAGAGGTCTTCAATGGTTATTTTTGGTACAGTCAGTTAACAGAGCAGCGTTACACGAAATCCTCAGAAATTTTCTTCACAACCCAAGAGAAAGAGTTATCCAATACAGCCTTTTTTTTTCCTTTTTTTTTCTTCAGGGGAAGGAAAAAAAGCTAATAATAAACAACCCACAACAACAACCCGGCTGCCACTCCACTCACCGGGTTGGTGCGCAGCACACAAGTGGTCACACCAGTGTGACAGGGAGGACTTGTGCAGTGACGTACCACGCAGCCTGAGTATAGCTGGCACAGCCGGGACTGAGGAGAGGAGGAATAGGAGCGAGGAGCTCTGATGGAGGGGCTCACTGAACACATAGGTTTCCTGATTACTTCTCACATTAATGCTAACCCTCTCCATGAAAGTTAATGGTGCCGAAGCAGTGCCAGAGGAGCAGCAGGCCTGCTGCATGCAGACGTAAGGACCAGACACGACAGAAAGTGTAGGAGCTATGGGCAGGGTGCTGCCTGGCACCTGAGCTTGGGCCGGCTTCCCATGCAGCGCTCCTACCGCCTCAGAGGGGATTTCTGTTTGTTCCCCTCTTTATAGACACAAGCAAGCCAAGATCTGCTTCAAACTTCATTTTCTCTACGAAATTACCGACCTGTCACTCCAAAAGCTGCTGACCGAAGCCGAGCTTTGCTTCCCCTGTACTCTGACACAGGCTTCCCCGGTACGCTCACACGAGCTCTCGCCTTCAAACAGCAAAGCAACTTCACGCGCAGGACCCTCGGAGCGATGCCGGCCCCTCTTCTCACACGAGTTCCGTGGACGTTCCCGTATCCTCCGGCCCCCCGAGGCGTGCGGAGCGCTCAGCTCAGCGCCCGCTCCCGCTGTGCCACCGACAGCCGAGCCGCGGCAGGCAGGGACGCAACGCGGAGCGCCCGCCGGGGCGTCCCACCTCTCCCTTTTATCCCAGCGACCACAAGGCGCACCGCGTTCACCTTTCTAAAAATACCCCCGGAACGATCGATAGCGGCGACGGTGATTTTTATCGCTTGGGCTTCGCGCCCGGAGGAAAGTCAGCCCGAGAGCAGCCCCGCGGGGCGGCGCGGGAAGGAGAGCGCCCGACTCGCACACCGCCCCCCGCCCCCGCCCCGCACTCACCCGCTCCGGGGGCTCCGCCGCGAGGGCCGCTGAGGAGCGCTGTGGGGCGGCGCGGCGGGGCGAGGGGCGCCCGCTCGGCACGGAGGGCTTTTCCAGATGGGAGACGAGAGGGGCTCGGGGGGTGACGATCGCGCTTAGAAATCAGCGCGCGGCGGCCGAGGAGGCTTCGCTCTATCCCATGCCGCTGCGGGGGCCCGAGCGGCGGAGCTGGGGGGAAGTTGCGGCCGCAGCCGGCGGGGAGGATGTGACACGGTGACAGGCGCGGCCCGCCGGCCGCGTACCGCGGGAGGGGATCGGGGCGGCTCGGGGAGCGACGGAGGCAGCGCCGCCCGTCCGCACACGGCATTTAACGGCGCTGACGGGCCGCGCGCCGTGACTCACACACGGGAGTTAGTCACAGGGCGGGGGCCGCCCCGCCCCGCCCCCGCCCCGCCCCGGCCGCCAATGGGGCGCCACAACCGGGCGGATCGACGCGGCGGCCGCCCAATGGGAGCGCGGCTCGGCCCCCGCTCCGGAGCGGCCCCTTCGGCCCAATGAGTCTTCTGAGGACACTGCCGCGAAGTGCCGGGGAGGGTTGGAGGGAGCCTCGCGGGGGCGGGCGCTGCGGCTCGGCCTGTCTTCTCGACCAATCAGCGCCGAGAGCCGCTTTTACGGACGGCCCGGCGCGGTCCAATCGGATGGGTGCGGAGGAGCTGGTCACGCAGGGCGGGGGAGGGAGCATGACTAGAGGCGGCGGGCGGGAGTCACCTCGCTGGCAGGGCGGGGGCGCTGAGCTGCGCTACGCTGCGGTGCCGCTCGGGCCGAGGTCGCCTCCTGCGGGGGGGGCGCGGAGGAGGAGGAGGAATAGGAAGAAGAGGCCGGGGCGGGGGCAGCCCGGCTGGCAGCGGGCTGTGAGCTGCGGGGGGCCGGCAGGTGTCACGACTCTGGGGCCGGTGTTCCTCCTTCCTCCCCCCGCTCCGTGCGGAGCCGGCGGGTGGCGGCGGTGCCGCGCTTTATGTGAGGGGAATTTGTTTTGGAAGCGGTGCCCGCTCGGAGTTACCGGCAAATCCTGGAGCCCGTTTAATCCCGGTGAAGGAAACGAGATATCCAAACGGGTTTCCCCCCCTTCCTCTCGCCATGCGAGCTCCTCAGCCGAGGTCTGGCTTCTTGCGGCTGATAGCATCAAGTGGCTGATGGACTTCGGGGAGATAACGGGATATCAGAGCGGAGAGCCGGGCTCTCGCACCACACCGGCAGATCCATCTCGGCTAATCGTGGCAATTGATAGCAGAGAACCAAAGATCCGCCTATTGTTTCTCTCTGTGGCGTACGGAGAGGTTAAAACAGTCGCCAGGTTGTGCAGTTTTCAGCAGCGCTTCCGTAGTGCTGCATGCTGAGTGACTTCTTCGTTCGCGTTCTAACGGCGCTGAGGCAGAAGCTGAGCTCGTGGTGCGATGGCTTCCAGAGGGTACAGGTCTATAAGCAGTCATCCTGCTTTGCAAGTGTGCTTCCGGAGAGAGCAGCCGAGGTAACGCTGCCTATCATCGCAGTGCTGCAGCTTTCCCGGCGTGCTGCCATCTTTCCTCAGGGCCGGCGCTAACCAGGAGGCGCTTAGACGAAGATCTCAGCTCTTCCTCTTCAAATCACGCATCTTACAGCCAGAACTTTGAATGCGGAGCTTTACCGGGTCGCACCTTGCTGCCGAAGGTATTTCTGTTGGAGGTGCTTTGGCTGTTGGCGTTGTGGAGGGCCCATTGTTTAAGAGCAGACTCGCTTCGGCTCGCTGAGCCAACAGAGTTGCAGTAGGTTAGCTGGTATACCCACGTCGTGTCCTCTGAGGCCGTTGGGTAGACAGATAGCTTCGTGCAAAGACCACGGTGCCCAGTGCTCCTACAGCTGCTTACAAAATGAGTTGATTTACTCACCACTGACCCCAGGGGATACCTTTAAAAACCTGCAAATACTCACTTATATGTGAATAAAAGCAGTGAATTTCCTTCAGCTGTGTTTGCTTTTTTGAAAGCATTCCAGCCTGTTAGATTAGTGGCTAGAAATGTTTATGGAAAGAATTTTAAGCCCATTTTAAGGGTGTATTCGTGGAAGGCAAAATTTTATCTCGTGAACGCAGTCATCTTACCAGGTGTTAATTTATGTTCATTGACTCAGGGGACGTAAAGCAGCATTCTGTGAGTGATCTGTTCAGGCTGTGTATCTCCTGTTTCTCGTCTCCTTGGCTGCCATGCTGCTTCCTATTCCTCCGCTGTGCCAGGGATGGAAAATTTCTCATTTTATTTGTTCACTTTGCACCTTCTGCGTTTCCCTCTGAACAGAGAGCTCCTTTCTTGAGCAGCAGTGGAAGTAAACCGCTATCACAAAGCGGACCTGGGGCCCTGGAATATAAAACCACTCCCTGCAATATCTAAATTCCTTTGGAAGCCATCCTCTGCCATATGTCTATAAGCACTGCCCAGCTGCAGCAAGATTGTAGATTCTCAGAGGCCATCTGAATTTAGTGAAGAAATAACAATGCCATGGACTGAGGTGGTGTCAACTGCCAGCTTGTGCGTTTTGCTGCACATTTCAAGTACTTTTTTCCTTCTCTGTAGGTTGTTAGAAGTGGTGGTAGAGGTATAGCGGTGTAATATACTTGCTTCTCTTAAATGAGGCTTTATTGCAGGGCATACAGTGTAATTGTGTTGTTTGAGAGGCAGGGATTTAAGGTTAACATCATTACTGCTGTCATAGAAAGAGGCTAATGTGAGCATTCAAGAGTGTAACATCGCATCCAAACCTCTTCATTTAGCAAATGACCGAGGGAGAAGCACCAGAGCTCTCCTGGCATGAAAGCAGACCCTCCTGCAGACTGTCCTTCCCCCTCAATGGAAAAACATCTGCAAGTTTTTATCCCTAGCCGATGCCATTCATTTGTAAGCTGCACTTCTTCCTAACGCCCCGTACAGTGCTACCAAGCACCACTTCCCCAAGAAATGTGAAAACTCGGCTGTCTTCATTAATAGGAGTACTTCTCCAACACCTCATTCCCTGTTTTACAAGCGTTCCTGGACTGGTTAGCCAGCTGTCACCCAACCACAGCCACATCTTTTCCTGCTTAGGAGGGGAGCAGCAGAGCTGGGATGCCAGCAGAGATGGGATAAATAGCAACAAGGAACACAACACATCTCCGTTGGATGCCATGCATTTAATACTCCTAGCAGTGATGCTTTGCTGTGGTCCATGAGGACAAGATGGAGTTTCAGGAGATAACAAATGAAAAGATCTCATGCACAGAAGTTCAAGAGAGCTGCAAGCTGCACATGGACAAGCATGCTAAATTCAAGAGTGACTCATATGCTGTGCGATGTTCGTTGGACTCAAGCTGCAGGTCCCTCAAAATCAGGGTTTTGTTGCGTGGAAATGAGCAGGCTTTTATTGTGAGCTGCGACCACCAATTCCTTCCACGTTAGTGCTGGCAGAAAGCGGGTTGCAAATGAAAGGAACAATTTTTAGACATATGGCGATCTGGCAAAGCGCTCTGAAATTTTAATTATGCTGCGAAAAGGTCAGGGCTGGATCTGTGCTGGTGGAGGGATAATTTGCTTTTGTAGTTTACGAATGTGCCTCTCCAAAATGGAAGGACCGAGAGCTGAAAAATAAAGCGAACTTCTCCTGTGCAGGCAGTTGATTCTGATCTGCTTTTAGAACAGCTTTGCTGAGGCATCTTAGAACTTCACCAGCCTGCCCCAGATTTCAGGGGTGAATGCTCAGTTCTGAGGGCAGGGCCATCTCCAGGGTGAGACGAGTAAGAAATCTCCTTCCCCAACCCTGTTTTGAGATGGGTGAGCTTGTTAAGGGAGGGTAACACTCCTTTATTTAAAGGGCAAATATTAATCAACATCCCTAAATTCAGATGCAGCTCTTGAAATACCCTCATCCTTTTTCAATAAGCTGTTTGTTCACTGAGCGCAGTGGTGCTTGGTGCTGCACGTACCCCGGCAGTGGGACGCAACCCCGGAGCCTACAAGGATGAGGCAGGCCCAGAAACAGAGAGGTGAAGTGGTTTACTTAAAGATAAGGCTCATCTCTCCCACCACCCCCTCCCCCCCCCCCCCCCCCCCCCCAAGCTAGAACCAGCTCCTTGATTGCTTTATCCCTGCGCACTTCCAGTGACCTTGATTTTTCACATCGCTGGAGGGATTCCAAATGGCTTTGCTTTGCCAGGGGCAGGGCTCCTTTTTGCCTGGCTACCCACCTACATGTACCCGCTGCAGCAGCGATGGGAAAGGAATCAGAGGATCACTGAAGAAACATGGGATGGGTGCAGGGGCTGCATGTGGACCAGCACTGATGGCCTGGGGCCTGGAGGGATGTGTGCACGAAACGGGTGATGGATCAGGTGGGATGTAGGGCTATAGGCTGGCCTTGTGGCTATAAGGAGGTCAGAAACTGTAAAGGATGAGCAAAATAGGGGACTGGGAGTTGAAGGAGATAGGGAAGGGCTTAGCAGGAGCTGGGGAAATTGGGCCTGCTCAACAGTGAGGTCCTCCATGCCAGGAACTGGGAAGTGAAACCATGCAAAGACTGGGGCCGGGGGTGGGGAGGAGGAAAGAAGCAAAAAGAGAAAGAAAACTGAGCTAGAAAGAAGAAGAAGAGGAAAAAAGCTGGAGAAAAGAACACTAGGCCAAAAAGGCAGCGTGCTGAAATTAATTTGTTGGGACAGAATCTGCCGGCTGATTTCAATAGCGGAGGGGCAGAAATCCCGCTGTGCTCGGGAGTGCCACGCTTGGGCACACCGCTGCTTTCCAGCCCTTCCCCTGCTCTTCCCCCCCCAGCTAAAGCCAGGCAGGGAGAGGGAGGGAGGGAGGAACAGCGAGTCCGAGAGCTCCCTGCGGTCGACAGGGCCTATAAATAGCCGCTGAAGTCTTGTAATGCCGACGGGGTGCGTCACAACCGCCCTCCCCACTCCCACCCCGCTGCCGGCCCCGAAGCGCCCGCAGCCCCGGGGATGGGGATGTGGGGGCTCACCCCAACCTTGGGGCGAGCTTGTCTGCTGGTTGGCTCACCCCAACCCGGGAGGCTCGTCACTTTGCCCAGGCGTTTCTCCATGTATTGCCACACTTCTGAGTGTGGTGACCCGGTTTTATTTCTCTGCTCTTGCCCCAGTGCCTCGTTCTGTTAGGAGCTGCTTCCACCAATCCATCAGATGCAAGCAGGGGAACCCGCTGCCGAGTTCATCCTGCCTGCACCTGCTCATTCAAAACTTGACCTGTCGCGGGAAGAAACGCCAGGCTGCCATGTGGGCTGTGCTCCTTTTCTAGGAACGTGGTAAATAAATGAGTTTATTTTACTTTCTGCTGTGCCAGAGTGCTCGCAACAAGGGGGAAATTGCCACCACCAGCAGTAGTAGGCATCTTTCTCTCTTTGTCTTTGCAGCACCCAAGAGCACGGACACACGCATAAAGGGAGGGACAAATGCATGTCTTTTTCTCCCCTAACAGCAACGGCCATCCTGGCAGCAGGTTGATACAAGCCAGGGTCTACTTTTCCGAGCTGAAACCACGAGGATTACTCACATCTTTAAAAATAAGCCCACGTTGCAAATCCCCCATTGGATTAAGGCCTAAACCCTGCAATTGTCACTTTTCCCACCAGAGGAAAGTGCCAGTGGCTTAACTAAATACACTGTCCCCAGAGCCCCAGGAAGCTTCCAGCTTGTTTCTCTTTCCCCTTTACTGGAACTCCTCCATGGTTCTGCAAGTTTGTTTTACTTTACGGCTGGTTTGCTTTTTTTTACCACTTCATCATCCATCCCTTCTCCTGAGCTCAATGTGATCTTTTGTCTTGTCTTTGCCATTTCTTCCCCATCCTTCTCTGTCCATTTGCCACAAGTAGACTGCCTCCCGTTCCCTCAAATTTGGGAGAAACTACCTAACATGACAAAATAATATGTGTTTCTGTTATCGGTGGAAAAAACAAAGCCAGATTCATCCTGGATTTGTGTTCCATGTCCAACAGTGTGCAAGAGCTGATAGAAGTTTTTTCCATCACATGGGCTGGTAGGGATTCTCTGCTGTCTCGTGGAACTTGTGCTGATGTGTGGTATGTCCAGGTGGTGTTCCTTGTCTTTGAGATGAGTTTGATCTTAAGAGAGGACTTACGGTTTTGTCACTTACAAATAAAAAATTAAGACCAAGACCCAGGGAAAAGCAAGTATTTCATGTGAGTTCATTATTTTGCTTTGAAACAATAAAATGTTCACAGCTTTTTAAGCATTCTGGCTCCTGTTTGTTCACCTGGTTTTGCATCTCTCTCCTACAACTTTCATTGCTGAAGAAGAGAAGAGAAGAGAAGAGAAGAGAAGAGAAGAGAAGAGAAGAGAAGAGAAGAGAAGAGAAGAGAAGAGAAGAGAAGAGAAGAGAAGAGAAGAGAAGAGAAGAGAAGAGAAGAGAAGAAGGAAAAACAGTTCCTTTTTAGAAAAGCTGCACAGAAAACCAAAATATCTCCATTCAACCAAAACCATGGTACGGCCAAGAACCTCTGTCTCCACTGGCTGATTTAGATGCTATTTCCAGGCACAAGATGAGTAGGGCTATATGAGAATTAGATCCATTCCCATTGGGTCATGGTGTTAATCCCAAGAGATCTCCCCTCTCTGTCATTTATTTGGCCAAGATGGAGAGGTGACAACTGTGCCTGGGCGATTCCCCAAGAACCTGTGCTATCAGCTCCAACTATTAGCTTTATACAAAGCAGGTCTTTGTCTTAATAACCCTTGTGGTTTTTACAGATCAGTTGGTATTTTGGAAGCTTTAGCCAGCACTGTTGCTTACACGCTTTGATAACTGGGTAAATGTGATGCTCCTGCTGACAAACTAAGGTTGGCCCCCGTGCCACCTTTCTGAAGGTCTCCTCCTTCAGCCCACATGGAAAGGACTCCACTTTTCTGTTTTCCCAGTCCAACCAAACACAGCAGCCACAAACAACGTCACTTTACGCAGTTGAATCACTAATCCACCCTGAGATAAAAGCCCTACTGGATGCCCTGAGTTTAATGCATGTGAGATATTTATCCATATACAATGAGGATGCTAACTGGTTTTAGGTTGGAATGGCCTTTACACAACACAGAGGGATGTTAAGAGAAGCTCTGCTGTTGTTGTTAGCCTGTTGTGTGGTTGGGTTTATCCTGCCTCCAAAAAGGAACTCCTCTCTGTTTCCACAGAGTTGGCCATGAACTGGATAGTTCCTTATGGTGCCAAGGAAGCCAGACTTGATCCTTCCCAAAAGAGGAGGTGTTGGAGATTGGACACCAACCCAAGGAAAATCACACAACTTCTCTTCTCGCTGATCCAATGGTGTTTTGATCATCCCTGATGCTGCCAGTCCAGGGCAGCCAATTTACCAGTTTCATTCCCAGACTGTAGAAATCAGGACACAATGCCCTCATTTATAGCCCCTCGTCAGATCCTACTGTCTGTGTTTACAACGTGCCAGGAGTAAACCATTTTGCCTCTCAGAGCTGCTTTTTGTCCTCTGGCCCCCACCCCACCCACTGCACTGATCAGCGCCTCAAAGAAGTCTTAACTTGAGCAGTTTCCTAATGTGTCCCATAGCACAACGTGTGCAAGATTAAGCTTTTCGAGAATTGTCAGGTACAAAAGAAATGTATTTCACAATGAGGAGAATGAGTGCCATTAGCAATATCAAAGCGTTATGATACCCACTTTGTAGTTGCATTCCAAAGGACACTTTTATTCAAATTCCCTCTTTTCAGGAGCTTCCGCTTCTGAAATTTCTCTCTGTTGTTAAGTAGCCCAAAGGGAGACTTTGTGTGTGTGTGTGTGTGTGTGTGTGTGTGTTTGTGTGCACGGTGAGTTTGGCATAATTCATTCAGGATATTGCAGTAATGGGGTTATTCTAAGCATGAAACAAGACAATTTTCACGCCTTATGGAAGCCATTCTCCCATTCACGTAAATTTGGATTGTTTCCCTTTTGGTGAGCTCCTCCTGCCCAGGGTTCTTTGGGAATGATGGCATGCAGCTCAGTGCTATGAGTTAGTAGGACCTCACCAACCACGCTCCCAGGAAGGAAAGCAAAGGTGTGTGCCCAACATACCTTCATATCGCAGCTGAGCAGGTGGCTGAGGTCCTCAAGACAGCCAAAATATTTGTTTGAAACACGAATTAATTGATAAAACTACTACTTGGTGGGAAACTTGTGTTTCCCTGCCACGCAAATGCCAGCATGCAAGAAAGGAGCACGTCCCGCTGCTGAAGTGTACAGCATAAAATAGCAGAAGCATCCACTGAAATTTTAACGATGACCAGAAGAAAGGTTTTTGTCTCCCTGCCCTTTTTCTTGAACCGAACAGTGCCTAACTGTTTAACTTGTGGTTAAGGATTATTTATGTAGGGCTCTTGTGTAGGTAAAGCGCCATGTCCTTGGCCCTCTGCCCGTGTAACGCAGCGCAGGAGCTCTGGTTACAAATTGCAGCTGTATAACATAACAGGAAACGTGGGGCTTTAAGTTATTCCACTGGAAAGATTAATTATTTGGAAAATAGTTATGCAGCAGCTTTGTGTATTTTTGGAGCAAAGGTGACCAGCACCATCTTAAATTTAAAGAAACAAAGAATTAAAAACGGGCGCTTTAGAAAGTGGGAGTGGGGTGGGACAATTTTTTTAACTGTATTTTAATGCTGTTGGAGTTGTCTCCTCTCCTGGAAGCTGTGGAAGCGTGGTGCTCAGCCCCAGTGGGGTGATGGTGGGAGAAGAGCTGGAAGCCTCTGGGAGCTGCTGGGCTCAGAGGGATCTTCCAGTCCAAAATCCCATCCACCTGCTGGAGAGGAAGGCAGATCCCAGGAGAGCAAGGCCTGTGCGTACACTCAGGAATGTGCCCAGTGTTATGTCCATCTGTGTTGCTGACTTGTTGGCAGAGGCAGGAGTGGATTCAGGTGCAATGCACAGGCAAGGGAAAGGCTGAGCCTTCCGATCAGCTCAGCAACCAGAGTGAAACATCTCACTGGTTGGGATTCCTCTTAGCATCCAAATGTGCTTAAATACCGAAGCCCTCTGGAGGGATGTGGTTTGGATGAAGAAGAGGTGGTTATTTTTAGGCAGCACAATGCACCTCTTAGTAAAGTTTTTCCAGTCTGACACGTAACCCGCGGCCATTTCGTGAGAGCAGCTCTTCCGCACCTAGCTTTGTGCTAACTGGCTCTCTGAAGGCTTCTGCCTATGGATGCCAGGGGGATGGGGTGATGGTCACTCTGTTTTTGAGCCAGAGCTGCCAGAAAGAAAGCCCCGGTGGAGAAATTCTCATGCATGAACATCTCACTGGGATGTGGGTGATCCATGAAGGGGCTTGTTCCCCTAAACATACCTAAGTGCTTCTACTAGTGTCTTCTGTGTAGTTAAAACCTGCTCAGAACAGACGGTTCTAGTTGAGGGGGGTCAGGGGAAGGCTGTGCCCCAGAGGATGGTGGACATGGCACAGGCTGCCCAGTGGGCACGGCCCCAGCATTGGAGCTCAGGGAGCACTGAGACAGCGCTCTCAGCCATAGGGGTTGGGTTTGGGTGGTGCTGTGTGGAGCCTAGGTTTGGGGCTGGTGATCCTTGTGAGTCTCTTCCAACTTGGGATATTCCATGATTCTATGACCCTATAGTTCTATGAATGAGTGGAGACTATGGCATCTATATTCCTCTTTCCCTCTGCAGGTAAAGGCAGAAGGCAGAGTAACTCATGAGGGACCCATCCAGCCATGACCAGCTTCCTTCCTTCCATCAAGGCTCAAGGGGTGCCTGTTGTCAGAGCAGTGTGGTTTTCCTCGTCCACTACTGTTAAAAGATGCCTGTGGAGTGGTGTACTGCAAAACTCCCCTGAAGGATTAACAGGAGAAGAAATTCTAGGGTCTGTGTGATAGTGGTGGCTGGAGAACCTCTTTCTTCCTCCCTTCAGGACTTGGCTTTGCCGTGGGTTTGTGGATGGGTTGTTAAGGCCTAACTCTTTACCCCTGCGCTGTGTCATTTTCTTAATGTTGTGAGAATGATAGGAAGTATTAATAGCAAGAGGGAAACTACAAGAATACCTAATCCCACCCCTAGTGGACCCTGGTTCCAAAGGCTGTGAAGAAAACACGGGGGAGAATTCAGAGAAATGGAGGGACAGGGAATTTGAACAGTGGGCATCACTGTCCAGCAGATTCACAGGCACTCAAGGTGCCAGTGTCTCACAACTGATAGCATTAAGTGCAGGGCAGTCCATTATTTTATTTTTCACATTCCAGTTCCTGGCAAAGGACGATATCAGGTTAAGAGAGGAGGGATAAAGGAAGATTCTGAAGGAACTGAGAATGCTTCCTACCTAAGTGACAAACTGAGCAGAGAGAGCAGCCTCTTAACATTCCAACTTCTTTATTTCTGCCTCATTTGCTCCTACCTCAGACTAACCAAAACTCCATGTTTGTCTAATATAGAACAACTATTTTCACAATACACTTCAAGCCACAGCAGTTTAGTCTTACCACAATAATTCATCACTCCACTGTAGCAAATGTTAATATATGAAAAAAAGTATGACTGTGTATTAAAGAAAAAAAAAGAAGAAAATTGTTTAATTTAAAGCCCCTGTATTTCAATGCATTTGGGCAGATTTAGGTAAAGCATTTCTGGTGTTGTCACAGTGATGATGACACTAAACTGGCCAAGATGGGGCTGTGGGCACATGAGGTTCCATCTACACTCAGCAGAGAGACCCCGTAGAGGACAGTCCTACCCAGCTGCAACTCCTGCTGGGAGTTCTCCCCCATCTGCTGGGCCATTGGCTGCAGGGAGGACCAAGCACCTAATTTAGGTTGTTCAGAGAACCGCTTTAATTGGGCTGAGACAAACACAAAGCAGAGTATTGGAGAAAAGGCCTTCAAGTCTCGGCGTAGCACAGAACAGAGACTTCTTATAAAGAAAAAAGGCTGCTCTAAGTATCAGAAGAGCAGTTAGGTCTGAGGCCAGCAGAAGGCTCATCTGAGAAATGAGGACAGCATCTGTAAGGTGAGAAGCTGTGGAGGAACCAGGTGTTCCGGGTAAAGCAACAAATCCTCTACATTTAAAAGTCACCTGAAGACAGACGGTGCCTGGAGGAGTGAGATCTTACTGCCAGCTCACGAGCAGCCTCACTGTACAACCAGCAGTGGCCCCGGAGCAGTCCTTCAGCACGGTGGGCTTGCCAGCCTGCCAAAGAGCCAGATGTTCCTGGCCATGGGGGAATTACCTCCTGCACCTTGGCATCTGGTTCCTGTGGCTGCCAGTGAAAGAATGGGATGGGTACAGAGTGGCAGGTGGCACTTCACAGAGGCTTTTTCCAATGGTTATGAAGGAAAAAGTATTGCAACAACTTTGGCTGAAGCGTTACGGATAAATGCTGTGATCAAGCTCTGTGAGTGCAGCTCTGGGAATCACTGAAATTAGCGTTTATCACTTGATATTTCAGAGTGCTGGGGAAGAGGATTTCAAGGATGAAGGATTATTTGGCAATAAAGCTGTCTTCCCAGCGCTACTGGCCTCAGCAAGTAGACCACAAGGAGAGCAGACAGGCAGGCAGGACGCAAGGCGCCGTGTGCCTGTTCACACCTACTTGTACCCCAAGGGATGGACACCAAACCCCTGCTGACCCTCCTGCAAGGTGGTAGACTCTGGAGGTGAGTGTAAGCACAAAGGGCTTGGAGAATACGACAGGAAACCAGCAATTCTATGTGCTCCATTCAAGGAATGAAAAAGGAGGGCGTTTTCCTGCTGGGAAAAGCAATATGATGGGTGAGTATAGAAGCAGCAGCTCCAGAAGCAAATCCTTTGCTCACGGGAGAGATCGATCTGCTGTGGATCCTCATGGTGCAGAAGGTCTGGCAGCCCTGAAGCCAGTGGCCTCCAGCCTTTCCCCAGTCTCACAGTGACCTTTGTCAATCTCTCTGAGACTAAATGAAAGTAATGAGAAGGTCTTCAGTCTGGAAAATTCGGGAACACTTCATAAAACCCTGGCTGCTGTGACACCCATCTGCTCAGAGCAGACATTAGCGGGTTGTTTCTTCTAAATTAAAAGCTGTGATAAACTCAGCTGCTCTCAGATCTGTCACCATCTTCCCCCTTCAGAGTTAATTTGCTGAGATGAAAGGGGCTATTCCCACCTCTCAGATAACCACTGGCCTCAGGCAGCGTGCTGTGTCCCACCTGTCTTTTCCTTGGAAATTCTGTCTTTCCCCCAGCTGCCAGCAGAGCAGGAATGAGCTGAGGAGCCCTATGGAAAGGAGTGCCACCCAGCCACCAACAGCAGCCATTAAGTGCAATTAGCTATGTGGGGTTGGGTGAGTCATGAAGAAGCACAGCCATGCAATGAGTGCAGGCATCCAGAGGTGAGCACAAAGCTGAGTAGAGAAATGCAAAGTCAACTTTTGCTTTTTGAGTTATCATCCATCCATCCATCCATCCATCCATCCATCCATCCATCCATCCATCCTTTCGTCTATCTATCTATCTATCTATCTATCTATCTATCTATCTATCTATCAGCTTATCTGTTTGTCTGTCTTCTTACAAACCATATTCTACAGAGCCAAGCCTTAAGGATGTTGTGTTTTTGACAGAAAACCAATTGGGGCAGATGAGGGACAGCTGAAGCGATGCTGAAAGCACGTGGCAGGGAGGTGGCTGCCCAAAGGGGTGCTGAAGGTGGACCCTGCAAAGTGGGAGCTGCTGGCATCATGGCTTATAAATATGGAGGCTGTTCAGTGTGTTGGGATTACCTGCTGCAGAACCTGCCCCCAAATGGGTTTGGAGTGAGGCTGGGCAGGAAAGATAAAACAATGCCCAAGATAACAGTGCTGGGGAGAACAAAGGGCCAGATGTTTATTGGGGAGTAGCTGCTGGCCGGCTCCAGCCAGTCGGAGAACAGTTTACTCTTCTCAAGGCTAAATCTGAGATCAAAAGGAGGATCTCAAACACGACAGGACCTCAGGGCCGAGCAAAGGTCTGGGGAGGAGAAGGCTGAGAGGCTCTGGAGACTTTTCTCTGGAGAAGTTTGAGAAGGAGCTGCTCTCCTCAGTGGTGTGAGAGCCCAGCAGGCCTCTTACTTGTAGAAGGTCAACATGTACAGGAGACAGCAGCCTGGAGATATGACCCTGCAAACAAACCCCATGTTTCTGTCCTTGTGATGAGCGCATGCCCTGGGAAATAGCAGAGATGTATGTATTTGGTGGATTTGTCCATCAGAAAAGTCCCAACGTGTTATTGGGCGGAATAGGATGGGCTGCAGTGTGAGATGGAAGTAACACCTCTCTTTTTTTTTCTCCCTTGGTGAGCTCTGTTGGGACATGCTCTGTCCTAGGAGAATGGCTGCTCAGAGTACCATGGCCTTTGGCTGAGCACACATGGAGACCAGCAACAGGCTGACCTGCGTAGACTGGCAGCATGCAACACCTCCAAGAGGTGCTCACATATCCCCTGTGTACAGGAGCTCCTGAAAGGAAAACAGCAAAGAATTGCCAGGAAAGAAAAATGAGGAACAAAAAGCCTTGCTGAATATTTTCTTGGGTTAAGGAGCTTTGAGAGGTGTCAGGCAAGGTTTCTCAGAAGGGACTCAGAACTTGGGGTTTCCAGACAAGGGTGGGGGAGATTCCCCTCTCTGAATTTGTTCCCTGTTAGAATCCTTAGGCATGGTGAGAGAAGGTGGCTTTCAACCCACTGATGTGTTTGCTCAATCCAGCTGCAGTGGCAAAGTATGCAGAAAAGGACAAAAATGACAGACAACGAGGAGTCCTGAGTTTGTGCCAAAGTCTCCTGAAGCCGTCAGGGCATGGCTTTGAATTCAGCCCCATGGGAACCGAGCTGGACATACCTTATATCCCCTCCAATTTAAGGCACGGGCTCCTCGGGACAGCAGGGTTTTTACATTCCGAGCAGACGACTTGGTGAGAGGCCTTGAGGTGGGAATGGCAGCCCTTTATTTGTCTGAGCATCCAAGAAATGCAGCAAGGCTGCGGGGAATGTTAATATATTTTATTGGACAAAATGCTAGAGCTGGAATCAGCTCGTCAGCTGCTGGGCACACGAAGGCTTCCAGGATAAAAGCAAAAACCTTAACAGCTTTCAAAAAGGACCCAGAAATACCTCATTCGTGCCAACGAATCCTTAAATAAACCATCAGAAGTGGCCAGACACAAACTAGAAATATCCCTGTAGAACAAAGAAGTTTGGTACGTGTGGACCAGCTTTGGGCAAAGTATTGCTGCTTGGCTTGAAAGGCAACATTTTTCCCTACAGATATTTTCCTAGAGAGTATCCTCAATCATCTTCTGTCCTTTTTCTATCAGCATTAGAGAACTTAAGGAAAAGCTTGAGTGAAAATTAGCTTTGACCCGCGTAGATTCCTGCTCCAAGCAGTTTTTCTTTGTTTCAGATTTCTGTAGTTTTCTGAAAACAGCACTACAAGAAATCCCAGTGGATGGCAGGGTGTTCTGCTGGCTGGGAGGACATGAGCAACCCAGGCTGCTCATGGCAGCAGGAATATGGGTATTGTGAATGAACCCGAACTGGGGAGTTCCAGCTCTGGAACCTCACCCTATTCCATCTCTGATCCCATTCGGAGTCCAGGACTAGGCAGACCAAATTCAGATTTCTGCCAGTTTTACTTTGAAATACAAGACTAAAGTCAAGACAAAATAGGATACTTCTCATTCTCCACATTCCTGTGTGTTTCTTCCTTTCTTCCTTCCCTTCTTTAATGATAGGAGCCACAGGGAAGATGAGAAGATTTGAGGTGGACCTGCACAGCTGAAGAGTTATTTTATCACTTAGTAGCCAGGGACTTCCTACATGCTTTCTCTGTCTAGAAAGTATTTTATAACTTTTTAGACATTTCTGCTTACCTGAGAGCCTGGATATTGCTTTTACATCACCTATTCATATTTGGAATTTGCTTTGCATCATGCTGGACTGAGCCATGGAGTGTCTCGTTGCGTGCCCTCTCAGAGCACTTCTCCACCTCTCCAACTTCTTGAGGTTGGGTATTAGGGAACATTTATTCTCTGAAAGAGCAGTGATGCAGTGGCACAGGCTGCCCAGGGACGTGGTGGAGTCACTGTCTCTGGAGGTGTTCAAGAACCGTGGGGATGTGGCACTGAGGGATGTGGTTGGTGGGAAATATTGGTGGTAGGTGGGCGGCTGGACTGGATGATCTTAGAGGTCTTGGTGATTCTGTGATTCTATGATTCCATCCAAAGGACAAGGAGAATGTTCCCAGCGAAGTCCACAGGGCCACCACTTCTTCTTTTTGGTTGGACTAAATGATCTCAGGGCTCTTTTCCAACCTGAATGATTCTATGATTCTATTGCTATGCAAAAGCCATTTCAAGTGGGGCTGACATCAAAGCGGCGCCGTCAGCACTGAGCACAATGAGCGCCGAGGAAGGGCTGCCACAATCCATACATCAGGGCAGGCACAGAGGCTGCAGAGCAGCGTTTCCCTCTCTCCTTGGTCTCCTTATTGTGGGGAGGTCCTTGTCGGAGGCACAAAACCCAGCCCCTCGGAATATCAGACATTTGTCTCAGTCATGGTGGCTGCCAGCAGATAATAGCCGTCAGTGTAAAATTACAAATCATTCTGCATAATGCTGCACTGATTACCGTGAAAGCAGTGGCAGTATTTGAATTTTACTCCTTTTTTTTTTTTTTTTTTCCTTCCCCTTCCTCCCTGCCTGCCTTTGTTGCTGAGCTGAAGAGCAGCTCTTTGTAAGGAGCCTCACCAACGTTTCTCTGTGCTACGGGCCGTGAGAGTCTGCTGTGGGGAGCCAACTGTGTTAGGAGAGTAATGAAAGCAGATGTAGGGACCACGTGTGATGAGGAGGATAATTACGGAGCAAGGAGCGGAGTGAGGGCTGACCTCAGCAGTGGGAGGCTGGGTAGGACAGCTGGGGGCAGCCCCAGGCTCTGCTGGTGGCACCTGGTCCTGTGGGGCATCTTTGCACACGTTTGGAAAGAGCTGGTCCCTCTCTACCTGCCTGCAGCTGAACCCACTCTCAGCTCTCAGTCCCAGGAATTCACTGGAAATCAGGCTGTCCATCTTAGAATCACAGAATCATTATGGTTGGAAAAGACCTCTAAGATCACCAAGTACAACCACCAACCCGTCCCCACCACGTCCCTCGTGGGGTGCCACATCTCCACGTTCCTTCAACCCCTCTGTGGACGGTGACTCCACCACCAACCTGGGTAGTTCTATGTTTGAACCCATGGCTAACTCTGTTTCCCCTCCTCCTGGCACCACAAGCTCGCCATGGGGCTGCTGCAGGGAGCAGAGCCTCTGCTCAACACCCCCAGCTCTGCCTGGGTCGGGACGTGCTCAGTGCCATTTTCTGGTGATTCACACACCGAAAAAAGATTCTGGATGTTTGAGAAGAGAGATGCATGAAGCCTTCAGTCACTGTGAGTCACTTCTCTGCCAAGTGCTAATTTTGCATCAGAAGCATGTTTTACTTGTACTTGAAGAAGAGCCTTTTTTTTTCCTAGCTCAGTCATTTGAGGACACACCTTCCCTGAGCTGAGCACCCCAAACCAAGCAAACCTTGGGGGTGACAGGGCCTCTTATGTGGGATTTGGGACCAGATCTTCCTGGAGTGTGCATCAGTGCAGACCTCCTCTTTTAAGGGAGGAACTTAATCCAGTTTGTCATCAGTAGGGAGGTCTCAGCAGGATGTTCAGAGGGGACTGGGAAGGTGGAGGCTCACGCAGGGTGCTGCCTCCAGGAAGGAGGGTTGCTTGGGGGGGTGGCGAGTGGAAGCACATCACTCTTTCCTCCTTTGGTCTACATGCTGCCCTCTATCACTCTGCTTGAATATACCTTCTTCCCCAGTGGCAGCTATGAGGAAGTCTGGTAGATTTTATGGAGTTTTCAGGACTTTCTTCCCCCTTTGGTGATCTGTACATTCGATCACTTTCTTCCCCTTTTCTTTATCAAGATGAGCCATGTGTTGATCAGCTGCTGTGTTTAATACCTGACAATGATCTGGACCGAGAGGAAATAGAGCAGTTGGTATCACTGCCAGCCCCAGGGGAGGTGGAAAGAAAGAAGAGATCCAGGCTACATCCCTTGTCCAGGAGACAGGGGGACGTCATCGGGGACGGGGAAACCTGGTGTGTGTCTTGTGTGAGAGATGCCCAAGCAGCATCCTCAGGTTCAGCTTTGAAGGCAGGCTGCTGCGTGCAGCGGGTCTCATCATTTATTTACGTCTGCGACCGTCTCTGCTTGCTGCTCGCCTATCTGTGCTTTGGAGCTCGCTGCTCAGAGGCAGGAAAGCCCTGTTCGATCATTAAGCCTCTCCCCTGAAGCGCAGGCCACGTGCTCTCCATCTGATAGGAGCCGATAGTGCCGTTTATCTCTGTCAGGAGCGCTGCGAACACTTAGCGGCTGTCTCTTGATCTCATTGTTTCCTTAAAATACCGTGTCCTTGTGCTCTGCTGTTATTAAGCGCAAGTGGAAATACGGAGGGGAAATTGTGCCCCCCCAGCCCGACCGCCTTCTGCAAGGAGATGAGTGAATGGGGAACGGTGGAGGTGGTTTGCCTTGGCATTGGTTTACCTTGGCTTTTGACTCTGTAACGTTCTCATAGGCAAGCTGGCAAAACACAGTTGGATAAACGAGTGGTGAGATGGGCTGAAAGCCATCTGAACGGCTGGGTCCAGAAGGCTCAGTGGCACAAAGCCCACCTGGGGGCAAGCGGTGCGCAGGTGGAGTGCATCTACAGTGAATTTGCAGGCAATGCAGAGGGAGGAGTGGTTGATACTCCAAATGGTTGTGCTGCCATCCAGAGGGAACTGAGGAGACCGGAGAGTTGAGCTCTCATGAGGCTTAGCGTGGAGAAATACAACGTCCCACCCTCGGTGGGGAACAGCTGCGGGCACCCAGACCTGCTGGGGGCCAACCTGCGGAGAGGGACCCAGAGGTCCTGGTGGACACCAAGCTGAACAAGAGCCAGCAGTTGCACAGAAGCCCAGAAACCTCATGGCCTACGTCTGGAGAAGTGCTGCCAGCAGGTGGAGGCAGGGGATCCTTCTCTTCTCCTCAGCACCTGGTCCAGATTTGGGCAAGATAGACCTGGGCACTCTGGAGAGAGTCCTGCAAAGGGCCATCAAGATGCCGAATGGCCTGGCACATGTCTTCTGTGGGGAGAGGATGAGAGCTGGGGCTGTGCAGCCTGGAGGAGGCCCATCAGTGTGTATACACCCCTGAGCCAAGGCTGTGAAGAAGCCAGAGCCGGGCTCTGTTCAGTGGTGCACAATGAGAGGATAAGAACACAAGCTGGAACACATCAGGCTCCCCCGACCACCATGCTTTACAGGTGATCGAGTACTGGCACAGGGACCCCAAGACTGTGGGGTCTCATCTTTGGAGATCTTCAGCAGCCACCTGGACACGGCCCTGGGCACCCTGCTCCGGGTGGTCCATATGGAGCAGGGCTGGGCCTGATGGACCCAGAGGTGACTTCTCACCTCTACCATCTTCTGACTCTCCAATACCCTTTCAGAATTCTTTTTCAGCTGAGGAAGCCCTCGGTGCCTCACACTGCCTGTATTTCATCCAGGTGCTGTTTTTAGCCTGCTGTTTCCATGCGCGGAGCTGGCACCATCAGCCAAGATTTTCAGCACAGAGAAACAGAATCCCATACCCCGGGCTTCAAAGACATCCAGCAACATGCGCTGCCTTTCTGCAGGTATTTCACTGCTCCTTCCCAAAGGAACAATACCATGTCAGAATGTTCAGTGGGTATAACCAACAGTGGGATTTTTTTAATCCAGTAAACCAGGGCTGTGTTATAGCACCTGATATTAGCAGGATCTTCCTGTCTTAGGTCTTGCCTGTAAGCTGTATGTCATTAGGGGAGACCATTTGCACCCTGCCATCTCCTGAACTTGCCAAACATCCACAATCCTATTGCTAATCTGCTCTCTCTAATGAGAGCATCAATTCTTAGAGGTGATAGTTGTCATTAAATCAATCAGACATGCAACCTGCTCTCCTGGTGTGTCACACGAGCGCTTGAGCAGCTCGTTAACAAGATCTGCAAGCGCAGAGATCCCACAGCTCAGATGTTTCCCACCACTCAGGTGCATGGAGGCACTTGGCTTGGGTGGAGGCAGTGGGCACTGGGTGAGCCGCAGAGCAGAGGTCACACAGCATTTTCTTTGGTTTGCTCAGCCATATATTTCCCCCTAGGCACCCCTATGGGCTTGCCCTCTTTCCTATTCACTGTGATCAACCCTTATCTATTTATTTATTCATTCATTTGTTCATCTATTTATTTATTATCGCTTGAAAGCAACAAAGTTGTCATTTACAGTCTCCCTAATGTTCTTTTGGCTAAACAAAACCCAGTGCCTGGAAATCTGGAGGCTGGCTGGTGTTTTAAGGCTGAAGAGATGCCCTCATGGCCCACAGCTTTGCCTCCAGGATATCCCTTGCTGTTAAGCTGCAGCTGATATGGCTTTTCTCTCCAGCAGCCTGTGACTGCAAAGGGGAAAAATCTTTGGGTTGCTGGAGTCTGAGCCACGTTCCCAGAAGACTGTCATCCTTTCTCCCTGTGTGTGTGTTGACATGGCAGGATGGAGGGCTGCAGCTTGCCTGCTGCAAATAGGAGGATAATTCCTCTGGCCCACTGACTCGTGGGCTGTAATAAGTTTATGTCTGCAAAGCACGGCAACAGCGAGGTGGTCCATGTGTGTCTGCTTATAGAGACAAAGGCAGAGGTAAGGAGGTTGGTGATGCCAGAGGAAGAAGAGAAGAAATGTAAAAGGATGTTGAAGAGGAAGGCCAGAGGTGCTGGAGGCAGCAGAAGTAAAGCTGACAGCGGGGAAGAGGAGACTGTGCTTCAAAAGAGCAAAGAGGGGAGCACTACTGAGAGGCGAAAAGAGCAGCAATGACAGGGAGACGGATTGAATGGGCAAGCCACAGAGTGAAGGTGAAGGCACAAAAGGGCAAGGACGGATGCAGGCAGCTTTGCAATTAGCAGCTGTGATTTATGTTTGCTCCTTTGTCGCATCATCCTTCCCTGGCAGATGTCCCACAAGCAGCATCAGATGGGTGTCTGGGGAGGGGATGGAAAGAACCTTGAGTGGTCTTCAGACCCCACCCAGGGACTTTTCATTACGCGTGCACTCCTAGTTAAGTGAGAACTGGCTCCTGTTGTCACTTGCATTCCCCCTCCTTCTTCTGGGACAGGAATAAACCTCCCTGTGGCTTTGCTGTCAGAGGAGGGAGCTCAGGTGGAGGCCAAAGGACAAGAATCACCACTCGGTTTGTTTTTTACTAGCCCAGGAAAACCAGCATCACCTGTTCCCTGTCCTCCTGTGGGTGCAACACGCTCCCTAATGTGACATCCCTGTGACACTCCAGCATGTCTGTGACAGCTCAATGTGCTGTCCTTGTGCCTTGCCCTTATCAATGGAAGCATGAAGAAAAGCTCCCGGGGTCCTTATTAATGAGAGCATTGGTAACAACAATGGACAGAGACATACATAAGGGCTTTTCCTTATATCATGGCCACTTTTTTGGTCTTCCCCCAGGGCCACAGCAGCATCCCAGCTGCTGGGGTTGGTGAGCTCAGGAAGTTTTGCATGCAAAATTTGGGTTTGCCACAAAATGGGGCACATTCATGGTAGTAAAGTGTTAATTTCCTTTGGCATTGCGTGTAAGAGCTGCAAACTCCCTCTGGTCGAGGAAAAGCTCTACACCAGGCATCCCTGGTTATCCTCTATGTGACTCTGCAAGCAGTGATGGAGAACAACCAAGCCAGGTAAGATGAGTTGGTCCCCATTTCCACCAGCGGCTTCTAAGTGAGTCTGTGTGTCCTAAAAGGGCTGGGAACAGCTGCAGAGGGAGCTCAGCCTCCTCTCCTGCAGTCAGAAAGGGCCTTTCCTCCCTGTGTTCTCCTGCTTCCTCCCTGTGTTCTCCTGCTTCCTGGAACCAGCAGCCTGCAGCAGGAACCAGCATGAGATGCCTTGTTCAGTCAATGGGAATACAGAAAATAGAGCTGGGGTGGAGAGAGTCTCGGTGGATATCCACGTCAATAGCCAGTGCTGCACTGCATAAAGGAGAAACAAAATGGTTGGATATATGGTCACACTTCCAAAAGCACGCTGAAGAGAAAGTGCATACACTGTTTAAAGGAAAACATTCAATAAATCATGTTTTTCCTACCAAAGAAACCAAAGACTTAAAGCAGAAAGAAAAGGTAAGGTGTCAAGTGGGATGAAGTGGAAAAACACCCAACGGCTCTCCCAGGAGCAACAAGGAGCAGCAGTGATCGTGCTTGTGCAGCACGGGCCCTTTTGGCCCTCCAAAGCCTCAGAAACAAATACCCTGCAGGTTCCAAGAGACCCACAATACCTCCGAGGATGTTTCCATGATCAGAGAAGGGATTTTCTCAGTGTTTGGGTTGCTGCAGGTTCAGTGGCTCGCGGAGGACTTCGAGGATTTTTATTTGCTAATCCTACGCGACGTAATCCGGGCTCCTTGAATGAATCTCACCGAGTTTTGTTCGTAGACAGAACATGAACTGGGTTAAGCGGGGATTAAGGAGATGCACCACATGCCCACTTCGCCCCATGCGAGCACGGCTGTTTGCCTCGGAGCCGAGAAGAAAATTGTTCGGGTCATAAAACTGAACGGGTTTTCCAAATGGTGCTGGAGTAACCCTAAAAAGGAACCTCGAAGGGTTGGGAAGGCTTTCTCAAAACAGCAGCGTTGTGATGCTGGAAGGTCTGCAGGAAAATCTATTGGGGACAGAGCTGGCATCTGTGGGGCTTGATGGCCGTACATGGGGTCATGGACAAGCATTGATGAGCAAAGGGTAACGGTGAGCAGATGGTTTTCGACCCAAAAGATGGTGAGGGTTCGGTGCTGGTTGAAGCACCGCATTGGCAGGTGTTGGGTGTTGGTGGCCCTGCAAATTGCCCTTGCCAGCCCCACGGTGCCGGAGCCGGGCTTGCTGCCGCTGTTCTGGCTTTTCTATTTTAAGCTGCTTCCGTCAGAGGTGCGGAGTAGGAAGTTGCCATGCCGACAGGGAAATTTCAGGCCCTAAAATAGTCAAAACTCGCTCCTGTGGTGTGTGAGCGTGCGTGTGCTTCTGCTAGGGTGGCAAAGAGCGCGCTGGTGGGACACATCTGCTGACATCCTTTCTTGGAAGCACCTCCGGGATCTGCTTCCCTGCAGGCATCTGGGCAAAGAGATGGAGAAAAGGCAACAGAAAGCAGCAGCAATGGGAGGATCCTAATAATCACGCTGAGGCATTAAAGAGACCCTTGTTAATCTTGGTTTTGTTATTATTGTCTTGCGCTGTGCTTGGGAGGCAATGCTGGTCCATGGTGATGGAAAGGTTTGCAACTATGTGCTGGGATACCCAAGGACATGGCATAGTCCAGAGCATGGCTTGAGACTGTGGGTCAGTTTTTCTGTCGGATAGCTCCCTCCAGACTGGCATGCACAGGCAGCTGATAACTAAAGCACATATTAAATCCAAACAGCAAATTAAGTGCCTTCATTGTGAAAACATACACTCGGGCCCATGTGTTCCTTTATCTCTGTATCTCCATCCCTCTGCCACAGTCCCCTCACCTGCCCTGTCTAAGTCTTCAGAGCACCGAGAGGGGTTGGCACACAAGTGATGCATCTTCAGGGCCATTTGCCCAGAGGTTTCCCACCGTGAGTATGTTGGGTTTCTGTTCCCCCATCCAGAACTGAGCTATGTGGGAGCATAAAGACACACACCTCCAGCGGGACAACACAACCACTTTTCCCATCAGAAGACACAGAGCTACGCGTGTATCTCTCACTCACCGCCTTCAAGGTACCTTAGCTGCCCTAGACATCTGATTGCAGAGTAATATAGACATCTTATCTGTCTCAGGCAGCTGGTATCTGGGCCGTACGCCCTCGCTTGGTCTCAGCTCTCCCGGCAGCAAAGCTGCTGTCTGTCCCTCCGGCAGCGGGTGGCACTGTATCTCCAGAATAGCGTCGCTCCGGCTCTGTTCCGCTCCGCTTCCCATCTCGAAAGCGGGGTTAATGGGAGGGGATCGGTGCAGCGAGTGCCGGGCTGCCCGGAGGATGCTTTTCTAGGAAAATCAGGAGCGGTGAAGTTACTCTGAAAGCTGAGCCTGCTTTGAGTTGTGCTCTCCGTGACTTTGTTTGTTTCAAGGAAAGGTGGATTATAGAAAGCTGGGATGGCTCGTAGGTTGCTGTCCTTCTGTCTGGTAAAACACTGGGAGTCAGTGTCACTCCACTTTCAGGATCATACTGATTTGTGACACCTTCCCTCCCAGAATAACGGAGCTGCTGGCAGGGCAGGCCGTGGGGCGCTTGCTAACAGGAGGTGGGGAACTGGATTGGCATCTGCTGCCTTCATTTCCCCCTGTGTTTCTGCTGTGAGAGTGATGCTTGGGTCTGCCTTTCATCTGCTTTCTCACAGGTGGACTCTTCCTGATTAGCTCCCATTGCAAAACTTGTGCTGATGTGAACTGATGGTGAGTGAATAAGAGCACATAATCTCCCAGCACCTCGAAGCGTCATTGTGTTTCAGAGCAGCCTATGCACCACAGCAGAAATACACCACACTGGGGCCATCACAAAGCAGTTTCCCAGCTCTGGTGAATCCTTTCCAAGTGGTGTGTTACTCTGGGAGGTGTCTGTGTCTCTGCTTCATGCATCTGCTCCACGTGCACTTGCAAGAGGCTGAGGGTAGGGGCTGCTCAGGCTTGGCAGGTGACCCTGGTTAGACTTGCACCAGTGCTCAGTTAGGTGGGAAGTTGTCTGTGCTTTCAGGAATGGGACCAACTTCTAAAAGTGGCACATTTCATGGAGCAAACCACGAGTATATAGAGGTGAGGAGGTGATTTGCAACTCACATTTGCTTCTTCAAACCGGGCAAGGTTCCATCGGTTAGTGCCAGTCTTGTTTTTGTCCTAAACAAAACAGATTGGGGTGACCCTAGGAGCAAAACGCTGCGTGCTCACACATTACTTGGGCAGGCTAAATAATGTGGTACCCTGCTGCTGAAGGCAGGGTGATGGAGGGGCTGTAAAGCAACAACATGTTCTCTCCCTAGAGGGGTTTTATCTGAAGGTCCTCTGCTCTCTGATGCCTTGACCAACTCAGGTTCCCTGAGGCACATGAAGACCCAGGTGGGGAAGTGGGGGCAAAGCCAGATGTGCTGTGTGTCCCATGGCTGCAGTAAGGTAGGTGTGGTTATGGGGACAGGCCATACTCAGCCTAGTGTGCTGGCTGTGGGGACACGGCCATCAGTGAGAATATAAGTCATGCCTAGGAAATGAAAAGCAAAAAAAGGCCAGGCTGTGAGCTGGAAATGCTCATTGTCACTTGATGGGCTCAGGAGTAGTGTGGGCAGCCAAGGCTTGTGGTGGCCCTGCCTGCAGTGGTGATGTGGGACCTAGCTTCCCTCTGTGGGGACAGCATCCCCAGGAGCACATGGACTTGTGGTTTACCTTGGAGTGATGCAGGGACCAGTTCTTTGCTCCACTAAAAGATATTTGGAAGAAGTTTATGGGGGAAGGACTAAAGGACATGGCCATGCATGGGTTTACTCTTCTTTTAAATACATTGACTCAATGGATTTTATGCCAACTCTTTATATTCTCTAACCTGCATAAATCAGCCCAGATTCAGAGACCGGTGGGTTTGCATTTGCTCACACTGGCTAGGGGCTGGCTCAGCCTGCTTGCTGCCACAGTGCCAGATGTCTCAGCATAGCTCCATCAAGGTTCATCTGACTGGGACCAGATGGGACAACAAGGGGCTCTGGTCTCAGGGAAGGTTTCTGGGTGTGAGCAAACACCAGTTTCCCCAAGACACGCCGCTTCTGTGCCCTTAGCAACATCAGTCTCCACGATGCCTTCTGTGGAGATCCTGGGGCAGGGGGCTGTGAGCCACATGACCAGACCTTCACCACCTCTATACAGCCTTGGCCTGAAGGATTCACCATCAATGCCCTTCGTGGAATGTTTTCTCCCAGGGTTATTTAATGCGAAGCGCTTTGCCTGGGCTGCGTGGGACATGTTTTGTCTTGGTGGGATGCCCTGCTGCCTTTTCTCAAATTAGGCTGCTTCTGACTCACCAGCCTGGGTCCTGCTTTCAGATGAGGGAGGAAGATAGAAAGAAGGTGGGTAAGGAAAGCAGTCAGGTGCAGGTTTCAACCCCAAGCTCTGTAAATTGCTCTAGTTAATTGGAGACGTTAGTGCCCTTCTGCCACACAGCTCTTGTATGCTCTTCACTTAAACCTTCCTTGGGAGCAGAAAATGAGAGGATTTCATTTCCTGCGTCTTGACTACCTCCCTGCTTTAGAGCTGGAGCTGCATTCCCTATGTGTGTGTATTCTCATATGAACCAACACATCCTGTTGTGTCTCTGGTTCAGCCTCTCGTGAAATGCTCCTACCAGATTCTGTGTATTTTCAGCCCAATTGCCCTGAATGCAGTTATCCGATCTTGCTAAAACTGTTTAAATGCGATTAGCCAATGTAATTACCCAATAATAGAGCTGGTCCAAAAATGAAATGTAGCAGAAAGAAGAAGAGGAGGCAAAAAAAAGAAAAAAGAAAAAAGAAAGAAAAGCATTCGCAACAGATTTTTTTTTTTTAATTAGTTTTCTTATTTGATTATGGAGAAAACAAACCACCTCTGAAGCTAGAAAAAGCTATTTCTATATGCAGACGAACAAACAAAATGGCCCACCCCCAAACCAAAACACTTTTGCTTTGTCATCAGAATTAACTTCTTCAAAACATCCCATGGTCACTGCCTCGGTTTGCACTGAGAGGACGTCTCAGCCCCATGCTCTGAGCTGGGTTCTCCACCAATTGAGAGGAATACTCAGCCTCAGAGGCATCAAAGCAACACAGCTCTCCCAGCTCAGTAAAGGAGGTTATAAGCCAGCTGAACAAGTCAAGGCTTACTGCTGTGCATTCACTATTCATTATTCATCTGACTAATTAAGCAAGAAACTTGGGTCGTAAATTAATATGATTAAAACGAATGAAGCGTAGAGTCCACCATTAACCGTGAAGACCATAGGTCGGCCCATCTGGACTTGTTTGCTTAGCCCATTCTGGACAAAGTCCTAGCAGATTTTGAGCGACATTGTCGACTCTTCATGTTTTATGGTTCACTGCCTGCTCCCAATGGCGCAGGCCCTGTGCTGCACTTTGGATTGAGCAAAAGCAGGAGGTGTTTTCCTGTGGAGGAATTTCCTGCCCTGCAAGACCCATGTTACCGACTCCCTGTCCCCATCGGCTTTGTGTCTGTAGCTCAGGCT
Source organism: Gallus gallus (assembly GCF_016699485.2). NCBI lineage: Eukaryota > Metazoa > Chordata > Aves > Galliformes > Phasianidae > Gallus > Gallus gallus. Next base: position 10,097,058 of record NC_052534.1, read on the forward strand.
GGCTTCTGCAATTTGCCTTGAACCTTGCAATTTGCTCAGCTCTGGGAAAGAGGCAGCTGGTTTCCGTGCAGAGGGCCTGCAGCATGCATGGCCCTATGGTGGTGAACTAATAAGCCAAATGGCTTAATTCTGGGGAGGAAAAGCAAGGAGAACGAAGGGACCTGCATTCCCATCCCCAACACACACATATCCAACACACACATATCCCCATCCAGTCTGGTTTGCACCACGAGGTTGAATGCAGGCAGATCTCAACACCCTCATTAGCTGGGCCTGGCTCCCACCCCCTGTCCAGCCTCATTCGGAGCCCTGTTCCCTGCACAGGTGAGTCAGGAGTTGGGTAGATGCAGGGAAGGGCAACCTTCCAAACACCAGCATTTCTGTGTGCCCCGAGGGTGTGGGTGAGCCCGCGCGTCTGCTGCCTTGAGGTAGATATTGTTTCTGGAATTTGGGATTCCTGCCGGATTAAGCATCATGCAGCTCTCACAAGGCTCCACTTAGTTGGCATGTCTGAGCTCTGCCTGAAAATCTGATTTCTTGTTCAGTGCTTCTAAAGTGGCGTTTGCCTCTCCTTTCTTTTTCAGTTCTTTTCATCCTGGCCGGTTGTAACATGCACATCCCTTTTATGTTCTTCAGATCTACTGCTCTGTTTTTACTTGTACTAAATATTTCAATGTGCTCTTTTCTCTCCTTTTCCCAGTATTGGCCCTTTCCCCAAATCGCTGGCACAGGCAGTTTGTTTTCTATGGTTTTGCTTCAATGGAGTTTGGATATTGAACTTACTTTCTGCTTCCCAGAGAGATTCTCGATCCAGACCCTTGGTTGTTTTTCCAGCACAGTAAGATTCCATGTCTTTCATGTCCCCCACTTTGAGATCTCATTTTACCCTTCCAAAAAGTCACAGTAATCTTTGATATCTCTACTTCTAGGCTATTTGTAAGGACTTGAGGTGCATTAAGTGGTGCTGTGTGTGGATATATACGTGTCTTTCTCTCTACCTGTTGCTTGCTTCTTAGCTTGAAGCCATTGACCAAACCCAATGAAGATGGACAGTGGATCGGAGGACTCTGAGATTTCAGGTTCTGAGAATATGTAGATAAGTGAGGGGGCAGACAAGGAAGATGCTCTCTGGTCTCTAACTAAAGAGCAGGAATGACACATTTTTAGGTTGTTGGGGGAAAAGCTCAAAAATGCGGCCTAAGGGCTGTCTGCGAATCCCAATGAAGGACATGCTCTTGGTTTTCCTTTAAATCCCAAGCTTTCCAACCATAAAGCCTCTTGTTTTGGGATGGACGAGACTCATGCCTTTGAAACCCTTGGGAAGGAAAGCAGTGGTGCTGGAGTCTCCTGGCAACCATCAGTCAGCCAGCCATCACCACACATAAGGGACCTCCCCACCTCTTTTATATCCCATTGCCTCCCAGCACACGATATGGCCCCAGGGGGAGGACAGCATGGCGCAGAGCAGATCAGAGAGCTGTGTGTGCTGGCTAACCTTGGGCAAGTTGTTTTACCTCCCTATGACTCCACTTCTTACCCTGCAGAAATTCCTGAAGGCAGGACTTTTCTCCGCTGTGTTTATAGGGCACCTACCATGAGGGTTCCCACGAGGTTGTGCCTTGATTTTGTAATAGTTATGGGCCCAGCAATCTCATTCAAGGGCCAAGTCACTCCCTGTGACATGCAAAAGGGGAGCTTCTTCAGGATGTGCAGAGCTCTCCTTCCCAACCAAATCTGGCTTTGCCAGGATTGTTTTACCAACAGTTCCCACACAAGAAGGAACCTTTGCTGTAACCCAGCTTCTCCCTCCCCACAGACAGCTATTTACAGGATTTCAATGGGAAGGCCTGAAGCAACTCCATGTCCAGAATCACTGCTGCCAAAGGAAGGAGACGGGGGTCTTTGCAAAGGGCTTAATAATTCCTGTTGCTCTGGCTGGCAGCTTTCGGCACGGGTCCCACATTCTTCAGTAGCCCTTTCCTTAGCAATGAATGGGCTTTTAGTGCTCTCTCATAATGGCTGCTTTTCCTGGGGCACTCGGGAAACACTAGCTGCAGCCCCTGCTGCCTCTCCGTGTTCACCAGCAAGATGCTGAGGCTCTGCCTGGACATCCTCGGATGCTAACTCAGCTGTGCTTTCACCTCTGAAAAGAGTGGCACATGAACGAGAGGTGAAGGGTGGCTTTGCTTTGGTTTGTTTTTCTTAAAGATCCATTGCAAGCTTGGGTTATAAGGCTGAGTGAGGACCTCCACCCCCCGAGAAGCACAACTCTACAATGTGCCGTGAGCAGCTCTGATGCCGCCGCGGCTCTGCAGGGTTTGCTCAGCATGGGTTTGCTGTTGGCTTTTTTCCCTCTGGATTTGCTAATGCTGCTGATTAACTAGGTAGACCTACTTGCTTTAGTGTGGGTTAGTGAGAGCCTTTTGTTATCCCAGCAGCTATCTCAGATGCCTACATTAGCAGGCAGCCTTGGCAGCTTTGAAAATTGAATGAGGGATGGTATAAGCTCAGATTCTCAAAAGCTTTCAGATCAGTGAGAACTGCAGCCCACACTAGGTGCCCACGTGTGTCTGGATGTGAATTACTTCTGAGGCAGTGGCCTTTGGGATCAAAACCTCATGTCCCATACTGGGAGGATAGGGAGAGTGGTAATGCAACACGTGGCTATGACTTCTCAAGCTTTTGAGGTTATTTTGGCACTAACCTGTTGTCATTTTACACAAGTTGTTGCATTTCCCCTTTCTCCTACATTTGGTGTTTTGATTGTGCTGCCCAGGAGATCAGCATGTGTTTGCCACTTATCCTATTCATGTGTCGCTCCTCCACATTTCCCCTTATTTGCTGTGTACCTCTTCAGGATAGAAGAGAAAATGTACATCATCCATTTCTCCACTATTAGCACAACCTCTCTGTGATTCATATTCAAGTAATCCAAAGACTCACAGGTTCTCCTGTCATGATGAAGGGAAAAAGTTGCAGGTACAGCTTCTCTCTTTCTAGACCATAGAAAACCCACCCAGAAGATAAACATCCGTAGAAAGCCAGTTGCTTTGTTAGTCCTGCTCCCCTTCTGGAGAACACAGGGCTGAACTTCCCTGCTCGCAGGCAGCTGAGGGGTGCACAAGATCTTCAGCTGAACCCTGGGACCCTCACGGGGAGGCAAAAGTGGGTTTTCAACCTGTACATAGAATCAGTGAATCATTAATGTCGGAAAAGGCTGCTAAGATCATCTAGCCCAGTCATCAATCCATCCCCCCATGCCCAACTGACCATGCCCCTCAGTGCCACATCTCCACAGCTCCTGAACGCCCCCAGGGACAGTGAGTCCATCCCTTCCCTGTGCAACCTGTGCCAGTACCTCACCGCTCTGAGAAGAAATGTTTCCTAATATCCATTCTGAACCTCCCCTGTGGCTACAGTCTTCTGCTGATATGTGGACACCAGGGCCCCCCGCTCAGGGACAGGCAGCTGGGAGGTGGGGATGTCACACCTGAAGGGCACTGCAAGCAGTTCAAGACAGAACACATACAGGCCAGGTGCCATCTTCTGCAGTAGATGAGCTGCAGTCCCGATAGCTACCCATCTCTCATCCTTCGGTCCAACAGAGGTTTATACTGTCCTGGGAGCTTGCCATAATGGCTGATGAATTCTCTTCCACAGTTTCTGCTTCTTCTACTGACCAGGTGTATACTTGATACTTCAGAGAGGAGAAGGCACCTCTACACCAACCACTGACATAAGTGCCGTTTCGGATGCCCACCATGAAGAGATGTAGTTGTTATTAGCAATGTCACATCTGACAATCTCAGGCAGAGCGGTGCTGGGCTATAGCAGTGGCCTGAAAAATGGAAGTGTTTGCCCTCTCCTTGGCACTTTTCCTCCTGCTACAGCATCACAGCAACACAAACACCCACCAAGAAATTGCTCTTTGCTCCGGCTTCTTACTTTCCTGCATAGCCATCAGGGGCCTTGTAGTAACAGCTGGCAGTGCTGAAGCCAGCAGCCACTGGCTTGGCAGCAGCCTGCTCACACAAAGCACTTACTGCACAAGTGCAGCTGGGAATGGGGAAACAACATTGTGGTTAATGGGCTGCCCTCATTAGCTCCTGCCCTGGTAACCCGATGGAAGAGAGGAGCTTTCACTGATCATAAATCGATGCTGAGCTCTGGTGCACTACTCTCACAGAGTACAGGAGAGCAGTGAAGGTGTACAGGGTGACAAGAGCATACAGAGAGCTCCGCAGGGCTCTTCAGTACAGAAAAGAGGCAACCTGGGGATTAAATAAACCCTGGTGGATGAATTCACTGGAGAAAAATGCATGGAAGGCTTTTAAATCCAAAGGGCTCCACATCCAGCGTGGAAAACACACAAGCTGCAGGTTGCTGGACGTTTGGAAAGTGTTCTCAGAAGATACAGCATGGTCTTGCCTTGCTTTTGCATTCCTCTTTTCCAGTTTGACTGTCCTTAGGATATTTTGCATAGCCCCAGGCATCTCTAAGGCTGCATTACTTCTCAGAGACCTGCCTGAACCTTGCTCTTGCTCATGCATCCTTTTAGTGTGACAGCAAGCTGGGTGCAATGGGAGATGTTCTGCAGTGGGCAAAGGGCAGCTGCATAGCGCTCAGTCCCTTGTGCCAGCAGCACTGCTCCCGCTCACCACCATCCCAGTGCACTGCCACCCATAATCAGGGATATAGGATTCACTGTCACGCCAGTCAGGGAGAAAATGCGTAAGAATGGATACTCCCTGTGCTGCTTTGAGTCACTGAATCACATTCAGAATTTACTCATGCCCTTTTCTTCCTGTAATGCAGCTTTTTATAGCGTATTCCTTACAGCTAATGTAAATCAAGGCATGCTCTGCTCGTGCATTAATGCTGCACGCTGGGCAAAGCCCCAGCTGTCCAACCTCGCAGCCTCCTGCCTGCAACTGCAGGAGAGAGCAGCAGCACTTCTGCTTTCACCACTCACAATTTCTTCATTCAGTCGTGTTTTCCCTTGCTGAATGGGTACTGCTGTTATTTTCCCTTTCTTCTCCAGTAGCAAGTCTTCCCCCTGAGAGGAAGTCGGCCAGCTTGTTTTCAGATCGGCCCCACTTGTTTTGAAAATCCTGACCCTGCTTTTCCCCATCAGCTGGAGGCAATGTCTCCTGCTATGACAGGATATCACAAGGCCAAGGCCTGAGCATCTGCGCTTGTTCTTCTCTTTTTCTCCCTGCTCTTCTCCTTCTTTACCTCCAAAGAACAGCCTGATGGAGACCCTATGGTTGTTATGATGAGTTGGGGTCCTTCTTTTTCAGCACGTATAGATTTGTTTTTTCTTCATGTTCATAGACCGTGTGACACTATATTTGGCCTTCACACCATTCTGATATTGAAAAAGTGAGCCGCACACCCAGTTTTGAGTTTACTCCTGGTTCAATATTGCTTTATTTCCAGACCATTCAAAGGAGCCCTGTAATAAACAAGGTAATGTGCATGTGAGGGTCTTATTCTATATTTTTCATCTTGTTGGCAAAGCTGCATGTGCCTTTGGAAAATAAAGTTAAATATTTACCCTGGCTCAATCACCCCTATCTGCAGAGTTTATGTTTTGTTGGAGTTTGGGCAAGCAAGCGGTGTGTGCAGAATTCCCTGCCTGCCTCTGCTATTGTAAAGTGGACTCACAAAAGCCTGTTTTTTTCACGCAGAGTATTTTCTATCAGGCCTGATATCCAACCGAGCCTGGGAAGACGGTGAATCCATATGTGATGCTGTAATAGGCTTACATCTGGGACTGGGTTACCTCAGTTGGTGGGCAGCAACCTATACGCAGAGGGATCTGAGGAGCAGTCTCAGGACCTGGCATAACCAAGAGGCAGACGATAAATTGCTCAGCAGCCCTGGCTTAACAAAGTCTCCTTGCCAAGCTAAAGTCTGCATACCAAGGCAGTGCTGAAAGCCTTCCTGCCTCGGAAGGCTGGCCGTAACAGCTCTGCTGAGGACTCGTGGACAACATGCTCTCTCCCACATGCTTTTCATGCATGCTTCTCAGAAAAAGGCTGCTCTGTTACATGGCCCCTTGGGACACTGTGAGCTGCCCAGAACATCTCAGCTGAGATGTTTTGGGGCTCCTATGTTCAAGCTTCAATCAAAAAGCAAAAATATACCAGCAACCCCTTCCTGCCCTCTTCCCTTTCATCTCACTCCCTCCTCCGCCCACCATGACTTTGAGGCATTGGTCTTCAAACTGCTTCAAATCAAAGCAGTCACAGGCATTGGATTGATGATACAGTTCTAATCCCACAGAGACATGTTTCTGTTAGGTCTCGGAAAGTCAGAGGCTAAACAGCAGCCACATCTGTGCAGCTGAAGATTTCTCCCACCCAGGAAAGCTCTGAGGGCTGCCAACAATCTTGCTGGCCATACACAGAGGGCCTGCCTGCAGGAGGAAAGAAGGAAGCGGAGGTGGCACAATTAGTGCTCGTTGCACGCAACTGGCACACAGCTTTGTAGGAAACATGGCCCAAGGGTGGCCATGGGGTGCCAACAAGGCATGTAGCAACCATGAGACTCAAGGTGCTGCAAACAACTCTTCCTCCTCTTTCATTTGCTTCCTCCTCTAGCAAAGAAAATTCTTTCAGACTTTCTGTCAGCCTTCCTCAGGTGCAGAGAAGTTTCTCCTCCGTGAAACTTTCTCCTTGGTTTCTAGCAGGCTTCTCCACCCTCTAAAACCAATGCCACTGGATAACGACTTTGAATATATTGATGTTACCCTGTGAGATGGAAGAAGTGTCCACCAGGCCTTTTATCACCATCCCAGAACACGAAGCCCTGAGGGTCTAGCAATCACTTCTTCATTTTGTGTACTTTTCTCTCTCAAACGGATCTGTCACCTGTGGTGCAGTATGTGCATGCTTTGCAGTAGCATATAATAACACCTAACATATGCGAGACAGATAGATACTATATAGTAAATCCATGGAAGTACAGAGCAGAATCCGGCTTTAAGACCTTCATTTCTGGCTGAGATGAGCAGCACTGTGAAGTTCACAGTCAAATGTGACTTTCTGCAGACATCACAGCCCTTCAGAGGTTTGATCTTTTACAGGGGCCACCACGAAGCTCAGAGTTCGCTCCAGATGTGGGTGTCCCCAGAGTCAAAGTACACTTATATTTTAGAGGACAGGACAGAAAGAAGGTAGGATATAATTCCGGTGCCATCTTACATCTGTTCTGAGAGCAGAAAGCTCATCTTGATTGTGTAAGGAGGGATGAATGTACAGAGGGGAGGAAAACAATTTCTACAGTATTGATGTGAGTTGTGAGGGGTTGGCATGACAGAAAATATCAGAAATCTAGGTATCCTAAGCTAATCTTCTAGGTCTTGCCTGTACTCAGTGGAGCGTGGTAGACACCTCCATGGGAACTGTATCTCATCTGCCTCTTTCAGAAGGGAGTGTGAACAATGGAAAAAGCAAGTTTTGCCTGGTGTAGGAATTAAACTTCTAGATTACATAAATCCCACCCTAGGTGTCCATCCCACTGATGTGCAGCAAGACTGCGGTGAACATTAATACTGAGAGTGGATGAACAGGAGGAAAAAGGAACTGGAAATCTTTCATCAGGGAGTTTCTGAATCAACTTCTCTAAACAAGGGAGGACTTTTGGTGGTTTTTTTTTTCCTGGTTCAAAATAAAATGGTTCAAAATAAACCCTGGTTCAAAATAAACCCTGTACCCTGCTTGCTTAGAGCTAAAAACTGGAGGAGAAGGAGTTGATTCTACTTCAGCTGCTGGGTTTTTGTTTGTTCCCTCCAGTGAGACTGGAATTGGAAATAATCATCAAAAAATGATATCAGGCAGAAATTGACTAAAAAACAGCAGGACTTCTTCATTCCTGGGCCAGTGTTGAAAACTATGTTGGCTCTCCTCAACCAAAGCAAAGGAAATTTGGTCTTGTTTAGAATGAACTGCTTGTTTGCCTGTTTGTTTTTGCCTACTTATGATCCCTCTGATGTTTGCAGGAAGAAGGGCTCTGGCCTCGTGCAGGTGAAAGCTCTCTAAGACCAAAAAAATACTTCCAGTCCCAGTAGGGGAAGTCAGAAATCCTAACTTAGAAGTGCCAGGGAGGGTGGACACTGGAAACATGCGACCTCATTCACTGGAATGCTACCAATACCTACAAGTGCTGAAATGAAAACATGACACAACAGATCAGTCAGCACTTACTACTGAATAAATCAGCAGGCTTCAATGTTAATCGCTGCAGCCATCCATGAGCTCTCACAGAGTGCAGAAACACTGTTAGTTCTGCCTAGAGCTTTTCTGGATTGTTTTCTCTTGGGGGGAGGGATGATGTTCATTCATATGGTGGGAGGATCACATGCTGTATTGTTTTCCGCCTGGTGAAAGTCTCGTCACCTGAAGAAATGCAAAGAGAAGAAGCATAATTGTTCAGAAGGCTGTTGGAATAAGAAAATGAAGTGGAAAAAAAGGGAGAAGATATTGAGAATATGAACTCTCGTAACGTCAGGAGCAGGAAGATTAATACATGCATCCCTAGGGTGAGCTGTTCTTCCCAAAGGTCAGCTGTGACCTACAAGCCATAGCATAGGTTAAAAAGCATGTAGTAGGACCTAAGATTTCGGGGTGAGTATATGCTTACATGTACATGTTGTCTGATGGTTCCCCCAGTACTGCTCTGAGCAGAGCCAACACCACAAGATCACAAAAACACCCTCTAGGAGAGCAGGATCCTGCTATGGATTCACAATGTAGAAAAGGCCCTGTTCTAACTCTTGTACTTGTCTCATACAGTGTGCTGCTACAGATGGATTTTCCCATTTCATATGTTCTTCTTGCTCACACTTCCCTGAATTTCTCCTCCATCTTTTCAGTTTGCATATGGGAACACTAATAAAAATGAGTATTATTAAAATAATCCATGAATATTAGTAATTAAAGTAAGTAACGAGTGTTGATAATGAGTACTATGAAAGCCAATAGAATATTCTTTTTGCCTCAAGCTAAAGGCAAAGAGGAGCACCATGTTGTTTTTCCCCATCGGGCTTTACAATGCAAAAGGGAGCAGGCACATGAGGACAACGTTCAGTGGTCTTTTGGGTACAGAAGTCACAGTGGGCTTTGAATGCAGTGAAGGAAATCAAACAGTGCTTTGGTGGGCACAGCTGCTTGGTGTGGTGCTGGACGCAGCTGCAGTGTCAGATCCCAGCCACCGGGTAAGGATCTTCAGGTCTGCCCACGAGGCTGGAAACCAGAAAAGACGCTCATTAAATAGGGATTATGGCTCTGTCAGCCCGTTTAATTAATCTGGTCTACTTGAAAAGCAGTTGAGTGGCCGGTTATTTTCACAGCGTGTTTTCTGCTAGGCTGTGTTTTGCTGGTGTTGAGGAAATTCACTGAAACGAAGTCTTCACTATGGGTAGGCACAGAGGGACCACTGTGAGCCCTGGGACACTGGGGGGACATGTGAGAGCTGTGGGGACATGTAGGGCCATGGAGAGCTGGGTACACTGGGGAGACATGTGGGAGCTATGGAGACACCGTGGGGGACACTGAAGGGGACACTGAAGAGACATGTGAGGGCCATGGGGACACAGATGGGACATATGAGAGCTAGGTACACTGAGAGGCACACCAAGGGGATGCTGAGGGGACACCTAAGAGCCTTGAAGACACCAAGGGGGACACTGAGGGGGACCTTGAGGAGATATGTGAGAACTGTGGGGACACAGAGGGGGCATGTGAGAGCAATGGAGACACTGAGGGGGACAACGAGGGTGGCACTGAGGGGACATGTGAGAGCTGGGTACACTGAGGGGCACGCAAAGGGGGATGCTGGCAGGACATACAGGAGCTGTACAGACAGCAGGGGGTGAGCTGAAGGGACATGTGAGAGCCGTGGGGACATGGAGGGGGGGCTCTAAGGGGGTCTTCAACAGCAACACAGAGGGGTTATGTGTGAGCTCTAGAGACACCGAGGGGCGCACGTGAAAGCTACGTAGACACCAAAGGGAATACTGAGGGAACTTGTGAGAGCCGTGGGAACACTGAGGGGGCTTTTAAGAGAGCCCCGGGAGGCTGAGGCGACATGCTCGCGTCACTGGGGGGCGCGAAGGGGACGCGCGCGGCCGGGGGCAGCCACGGCGCTGAGGAGAGCGGCGGCGGGAGAGCGGCGCTGCCGGTGTGTGGCGGCACATCGGCCTCGCAGCCCTCAGCCCGCCGCCCGCCCCACCGCGCCGCACCGCCCACCGCCCGAGCACCGCCCTCCGAGGCCGGGCCTGGCCGCGCGCGGGCAGGTGGGGCCCGGCAGTAGGGGGCGGGCGGCTAGCGGGACGCCCGCAGCCGGAGCGAGCCGGGCAGCATGGAGACGGCGGACAGCGTGGAGAAGGGGGACGGCGGGGAGAAGGCGGGCAACGGCCACGCGGAGGGCGCGGCGGCGAGCGGCGGCGGGCGGATGCGGGGCTGCCGGGGCTTCCTGCGGCGCAACGCGCTGGTGCTGCTCACCGTGTCGGGAGTGGTGGCCGGCGTGGCGTTGGGGGCCGCGGTGCGCGGCGCGGCGCTGGGCCCGGCGCAGGTGGCCTACCTGGCCTTCCCCGGGGAGCTGCTGCTGCGCATGCTGCGCATGGTCATCCTGCCGCTGGTGGTCTGCAGCCTGGTGTCCGGGGCCGCCAGCCTGGACACGCGCTCGCTCGGCCGCCTGGGCGGCATCGCCATCGCCTACTTCCTAGGCACCACGCTGCTGGCCTCCGGCCTCGCCGTCGCTCTCGGCTTCATCATCCGACCCGGAGCCGGCGCCTCCGCCCTCAACGCGCCCGCCCTGGGGCTGCCGGGCGCCGTGCCGGCCACCAGCAAGAAGACGGTGGACTCCTTCCTCGACCTCGTCAGGTAGGGCCGCCCGGCTGCCTCCCGCGCTGGGAGGATGATGACAGAGCCGGCGGTGTTGCACGCTGCCGCGGGGGATCCCCCCTCCTTCCTGCTGCTGCTCCTCCCTCGCCGGCCGCGGTGCTCAGTCCTCGTGCTGGGGGTTCCTGTGGTTCGGGGGCTGCGATGGAGTCGGGGGTGCGGTGGACGTGTGGGGAGATGAACGGCTTTGGAGGTGGCGGTGTTATCGAGGTGTGAACGGCAGTGCGAGGCTGTCTGAGCTGTGCCAGCCGGGCGGGCAGGGTTGCGCTCAGCAGGGAGCCAAGCTGAGTCGGGGGGTTTGCTTTGTAGCTTTGCTCTTTCGACTGAGAGACTTACTGGTGCGTCTGGGTAAACTGATGTGACAACGAGGGTAGAAAGTCTTGCTAAAGAAGAAAAAAGTCTGTAGTCAGAAATCTAAGTTTATGCCCTTTTCACCCCATAGGGAAATAAGATCCACGGACCCATCCAGTCGCCCGCTGGCAACCCTGTATTTCATATCCATAATCTACCTCTCTTGCAGCTGAGCCTGACGATTCTTGACAGACCACACTGAGAAGTGATAGTAGGACCATGCAAGTAGGTGGCCTGGCTGTGAAGGTGACGTGGAGCAGATAAACAGTGTAGGCAGGTGAAAGAAAATGGCAAATGGAGGAGTCAGAACAACGGTGACAGCTGGGAAGAAGGTGACTGTTGTGGTGGCTGTCCTCAGTGTATCCTAATGCAGCTGGTGTAACTGGTGGCTCATTTGCATGCTGCCATCCTGCACAGAGTAGGGTGAGAAATGGGACAGGGATGCTCCAGTGGCCCTCTGGGCATTGTGAGTTTGCTTCTTGCTCTGGTCTGTAAATGCGGATGGAGAGTTGAGAAGCATTCTGCTGGTGGTGGGGTTGAGCTGCAGAGGAATGCTCAAGGCAATGAGAGTTGGGCACAGTGTTCAGGTTGCTGAATGACCTCCTCTGGAAAGCGCAGGGCCAAGGGCCCTTCCCCAGCACATGCACGGTGACCTTTTGAATTCAGCTTTCTCTTGGAGCTTTATGGACAGAGAGCCATCACTGTGCCATCAGCTCTAAAGCTCCTGTATTAACACAGTTCCATCCACCTGGGGATGGAACGAGGTGTGTGTCTTCTGGAAATAATACCTTTACCCTTCCCTTTAAATTTCTCTTCTCTTCACACTGATCTCGGTTCTTGCATCCTTGCCTTCAGTTAAGGAGGCCTCAGCTCTGCAGGGCAGAAATGTTGCCTTCAGCACATGTGGATCTCGCAGCATCCTGCTCTTTGCTTTTCTGTTTTACTTTTGTTCCTCAATTTTTCTCTGAGACATGAGGAAACTCTGTTTTCAGTTGTGTCAGAGGTTCCCTGTGTCCTTTGAGCCTTCACTGCTTGGTTCCTTTCAGATAAAAGACGGAAGGAAGGCACAGGTGGGCAATCTGAGTCCCACAGCCACACTGAAAACACACTAAGCTGAACTAAGTCACAGCTGTGAGTCAGATAGTTACCTTGGCTTCTGTAGAGGTGACACAGGTTGTCCTTTCCCAGATGTTGATCCTTTCTGCTTTTGGAAAGTATATTAATGGACGACCAAAGCCATTGCTTTCCACTGTCGCAACGATGTCTGGAGGTCATTTGGATACTTGGCTGCTGCTGAGGTGTTGGGGAGGGCACAATGCCCGTCACCAGCTAACACATTGCACTTTATCAGAGGGCTGTGGAACGAGCAAGAGCAAATATTTTGCAAGGATCTCTATTGATTTGTCCACACTTCTGATGGGTGCTTGTCAAGACTACGTGTTTAAATAAGGGTCATAGTTTTGCTTTGGCTTCAGTTTTTATTTGCTGATTCAATGAAATCGAACAGTTTTGCAGGAACTTCTGATTCTATCAGAATTTCCAACAGCAGATGAGCCTGGCATTTCATCTTAGTGAGATCACTGTTTTGATCTAACTTTACATGAAAGACTTAAGTAGAAAGCCTCGCTCATCAAAAAGGAACGTTTCAACAGACTGTTTTACAATAGTTTTAATGGAAGAAAAGGTCACAGACGGTGCCGTTCTTTGCCTTATTTTGGGATGAAAATGTGTTTTGAATGGCTTTGGGTTGGGAATTCTGTTTTTTGTTTTTAATCCGACCCTAGCAGTAACACCGTGAGTGGGATGGGTGTAGCATCACTTGCTTTTTATAGGAAAGGTACACAGAGGTCCAGATGTGTGCCTCCTGCAGTAATGTCAGGGTTTCTCGGGATGACAGACGAGTCTGCAGCACTTGCATTTTATTACTCCTTTTATTGCTCCTTCCTGCCCTTTCTGTCTCCCTGCCAGAGGTTACCAGCTGGGCTGCCAAAGGGAGTACCCGCAACGCTGTGAGCAAGCCCATGGATTACCTCCTAGCGCCCTCAGAGCCAGAGGGAAGGCACGCAGGAGCTTGAGCACAAGGAAAAGCAGTGTCTGTGTTCTGCTGGCTGGGCTACAGAGCTGAGGGCCGGGATGGACCACAGGGAAGGTGGGCTCTTGTTCGGACGCCAGTCACCCCAGTAGCACTTGCTGCTTCAAATCCTGGTTTTCCAGTGGCTCACCCAAAGCAGCATCCACAAAGGCAGTCTCAGAGTATGCTCTGAAGTCCTGCTCTGGAAACAGGGCGAAACTGTACTGTTAGGAAAGGTGGGAGGGGAAATGTCACCTTCACCTTCATGGTGATAACTAGAATTTAGAAGTGGCTGGGAGCAGCTGCAGTTACACAGAGACACACAAACCATAGTTCTGGAGTTGGATGGCTGAAACTCAGGGGTGCTCTCAGAAAAAGGAGAAGTAGTGAATGTTACTGCCTGCCTTTGCTTCTGTCGTTTTCTGAGCCTGGATCCTCACTGCATGAAATGTAGGGATTGCTGACTCAGTTCTGTATGTAGTAAGCATTTGGCTTTTTTGTTTGTGTGCCTACACTGTGTATTTTTCTAGTATTATTTGTAGAAAGCTTCTGATCTTCTCTACTCCTTTCTTTTGTTCTTTGGTGGTTGCCTTTTACTACTGACTTGTCCCAGTCATGCTTTATCTCCCAGGCAAAGTAGTTACAGACTGGACCCTTAGGGCAGAAAAGTATCAAATACCTGCTGTAAGTGAGTAACATTCTCAAGTTTCTTTGAGTTAAATCAGAGGTATGTGCTCAAAAATAATGCCTATGTCCAGGACAAGCATAGGACATCCACAAAGGTATGAGTAAAGCAGATGAGGAAAAAAAAGTTGTGTGGTAGTGAATGAAAATCCTGAGAAAGAAGGAGAAAGAAAGCCACTTAGTAGAGCAGTCCAAGCTGTGATGTGTTCTGGCAGACTTTCAGATGGCAGTAAAGTTGCTGTCTGTGGGCTCTTACGATTGAAAAGACTTCATTGAAAAACAGGAGATAAAGCAGCACGGAATATTTTCCTAATATTCACCTCATTTAGTCCAGACTTCCTCAGAAAAATGTTTTCCAGCAGAAGACTTTTTGGCCTTAAAAGTGGAACCTTTGTGTAAGAAGCAATAGAAGAGGAATGCATGTTATTTTAGGGTTTTGTTCTGCTTGCCTGGATTTCCCTTCATGGTTTTGCTGCCAGAGTGAAGCTGTTTGCAGAGCTCTAGCAAAAAAAAACATTTAGAAACAGTGATTAATAATAATCCCTTCTACATGCAACAAAGGAGTTCCTGTGCCAGCTTTATTCCACAAGGTAAGGAAGAGTGGAATTTGATTGTGACATCAAAATTGATAAGGATGGAAGCTACAGCCTCCAAAGTGAAGCTGCACTTGCACGTTTGGGATATACTGTGCTTTGTTACAGAACAGTAACCCCATTTCCCCTCTGGAAGAGCTCTGGCATGGCAAAATATATCTGACTTTAGCATTTATATATGCTATTCTTTACAGTAATCAAATATGCAAATCCTGAAACTTCTGCAGCTGGTACTGTGGCCGTATGTGGTTCCTATTTTAAGTGGATTTGAGATGGTGTTTTCCTGCACTGTGCAGTGTGCAGGTACGTGGAGATCTCGTTGCTCAGCCCAGCTGCTGCTTCAGCCCCAGGACACAGCTGTTATGTACGACAGCTGTCTGGTGGTCTGTCTCTCTTTTTGGTTGTCTGCAGCTCGGAGAGGGGTGCACAGTCTCTCTATATTGTGTACTTCAGCATTAGGCAACAAAGGCTGCTGGGTGTCTGTGTAGGTGATGCGTAGAGCAGTGGGGCAGCCGAGGTGCACGTTGCCATGATGTCAAGCCTTGCTGCATTGCATCATTCTGCTGCACTCTTTGTGTCACAGCCCTGGGCTGCCTGATCCCAGACCCCGTGCAAGGTTCCTTATCACACAGACTCAGGGTCTCTGTGGACGTGCTCTTGCAGTATCACAAGACTGCTTTGGAGAGCTGACCATGTCCTTTAGCGTGGGGCACGGTGGTGGCAGGGCCACGAGAAACAAGCAGCAGTAGTCAGCAGTGCTGTGATAGAACCATGCTGATTTCCTTAAGCTCCACATCCACATCGAGAAACCTGAAGACTTGGCGTGTGCAAGAGCACCGACTGGCAGACACCCGCATTTAATTTGCATGTCCACTTACCCCTTCTGCTTGCTGGTTCACCTGGCCAGGAGGATGTTTGCACTTCCCTGTGCGACTCCTCAGCTCACCTGGGGCTGCTGACTGTAGGCACAGAGGTCTGGTTTCCTGCGGTCCGTGAGCTTTGCTTGGTTGCACACGCCGGGTGAAGCCTGCGGGCGCAGATGAGCCCAGGCAGGTCAGCAGCCAGCTTTTGGCTCTCCCTGAAGCCTGCGGCATCCTGGCCCCTGTTTTTAGGCACTGGGGTGGTGTTCTTGAACAAACCCATCTTGGGCAATGAAGCTGAAAACCTGCGGTCTGACTCACCTGTAATTAAGGCTTAATTTAATTTGCACACTAAATGATCTTAGTGAGTGACGAGCGCAGTCTGTGCAGGACTTGTGCCTCTGTGATATATTTGTTGATTGCTTTTTATGACCTGGAGCACATTTTGTTAAACCTCAGGGTTTGAAACAAAGAGGAGCAAACTGCTTTTTTTTTTTTTACATGTCGTTATGAATTAGTAGTCGGGTGTGCTTAAAAGCTGGGCTGGACAGAACACACAATGCAAGGGAATCTTTGGGTCCTCCTGGGCTTCTGAACCAAAATCTGAGTTTACAATTTGATCAATTGTCACAAATGCTTGTTTCAGTTCTCAGAAGGAAGTGCAGTGAGCAGTGCTGCAGGGATAAAGCAGAGTGACAGCGATACGCCCGTGTTTGTATAGCATCCTGTGCTGCTCAGCATTGGAAGCAAGAACCTGCCCCTTGCCTTTGTGTAGCAGGGCTGCTGGCATCACTCAGTATGTGCCATAAGTATATGCTTGCTGTTCAGTCAGTGTTTAATTACTGGGGCCCATGCCTGACGTACTGTGTAAATTATGGGCTTTTTGGTTCCTCAGCCACATGGAAGCACTGGAGAACCATATTGTTTAGGCTTTGGGGTTGCTTCGTGTGGTTTCGTTTTGTCGGGATGGAAATGCTGATTTTTAAAAAAAGTAATTTGATTTCTGCTCTTTTTTCCATCTCTTTTTTTTTTTTTGGTCATCTTTGCTCCTTCAAAACCCGGACTGTTCTCAAAGAGAAGTAACCACCCTGATTTTGAGAAGCTGAAAGGAAGGAAGTGTTCTGATTTCTTTGTCTTTTCTTTTTTTCTCTCAACAATATATTTTCCTTTCACTTTTTTTTGATCTTGGGGGCATTGGCAGGAGAGAAATAGAAGGGAACTCAAGCTTTCTTGGAGGCTGCTCTTATGCAGTGCGTGGAGCAAAGGATGAGAAGCTTCCCCAGTTCTTTTTGCCAAAGGTGATAGGCTGTAGGTAAGCTCTACTGTTTTCTTACCAGGAGAATTCACGTGCCTCCTTATTGCGCTCAGCTGGCACCGTTCTCAGTTCCTACCCCCAGAATTCCTGCCCTTTCCACCTAGGGTTTCATTGTCTGCCCAGACAGAGGTGAGCTGCTTCCCTTCCCCTTTTGCTTTCTGACACAGCAAAACGAGATGCTATTTGGCCAGGGAAACACATGCTCTTTACCCACTGCAGGGGGAGAAAGGAAGTGTAGCAGTGAAAAGAACTGGTGAACTATAAAATACAAGAAGCCAGCAACTTTCTCCTTATGTGCCCCAGTTAATCATTTTTTTCCTGTCCACATTGCACCCAGTCTAAGCGTTTGTCAGGTTGCACACTGTCCTCTCTGCACAGACCTGATGCTCCATTTGTGTTTGTATGAAGGTACTGCTGAATTCAGATGTTGCAGCTTTCCATCCAAGCTGCCACTTCTTCCATCCGTGCCATTTAACAGCTTCAGTGCTCTCAGACAGCTCCGGCCCCTGGCATTGTTCTGTTTTGGCTTGGTGTTCAGGGAAACCGGCCTTGTTGTGTTGAGGGCTTAAGCTGTTCTCTTAGTTGAATTGTGCTGATTGGATTGTCCTTTGTGGTCATGCTGTGGGCAAATAACAATCATGCAAGTAACGTTAAAAATCTGCCTGACCCTGGAGGCCGTAAGCTGTTGCTGCAGCTGGTGTGGCTAAGCAAGGTTGGGTAGCCACTGGTTGATGTGTTTAAATAGCATGGTGTCTGATTGATTTCCAACCTAAATGGAGGTGTGGAGGCAAGTAGGGGCTTCTTGTATGAGCAAGAGGAGATGTGGAGATCTCACGCTGCTGGAGAAACAGCGAGACATCTGCTCCGTGCTGCCAGACTGTCTCCTGCAGTCCGTACCTCACTAATGCCAGCGTGCTTCTCTTTGCAAAAGGAGGTCTTCTGAGAGTAGAACGCCTCAAGGAATGCATTTGAGAAGCTCTACAAAAGCATTTCATTCTCTTGTTTGTGTTTTACAGAAACCTGTTTCCGGCAAATCTTGTTGCTGCTGCTTTCCGAACGGTAAGAAATGTGTGTGAATTTTGGATGCGAGGTACACTGCAGGCAGACCAGGTGACTTTTGCTATTAAGAAAACAAACCAAACGAAAAACACATAGAGATGGTGTAGAAAATATCAGAAGTCATACTACCTCCGGTAGGTGGGACTGTTAGAAGCACCTGACGTGGTAATACATAGGAATTCCACGGCAAGTGGGGTGATTTTTTTTGAACAGTGCTCCTCAAAAAAAGGCATATTCATGGCCAGAGTTTTGTAGCTCCACCAGAAATGATCTGTAGGCTGCTCCACTTTGAGCACTGCTTGGGACAGTGATGGCAACTCTCTGCTTTGTGCCTGGTAGCTTACACTGTGCTGTGGCTAGCTGGCAGAGCCATACGTGGCTGTGCTTTTAACATCTCTCTTGCCATTTCTAATAGTGAAATAGTGCAAGCACCACTTGCCTTCCCCAGGAGGCAGTACAGCAGCATGATGCATGAGCAAGAGCAGGGTAGAGGAAAAGGGAATCCCTTGGCTGCTGCCCAAACCTGGGAGATCAGTGGTCACAGGGCACTTCTCTGTCCCTACATGGTGAAGGAGCTTTGTATACTATCACTCTCTTTTCTTATACAAGGCAGGCTCATTTTTTAAACAGTGTCATCTCCAGCAGAAGTTCCTGACAGTAACCTCCTTTCTGTGAAACACTAGGTGATGCAGTCATACTGATAATCTGATCAACAAACACTGAGGTGTTGTTTTTGTTCTTTTTCTTGCAGTATGCGACAGATTATAAGATAGTGCTCAGAAACACTACCTCTGGAAATGTCACGTTGGAAAAGGTAAGGTCACTTCTTAGTGGTTTTTAGCAGTAACAATTTACTACCTCACAGTCTTAGCAAATCCTTTTACTTGCCTGGAACTGAGACACACACACAAGTCAGGTGAGTTACCTGCAGTCACACAGGAAAGCAGTGATGGATAAGAGAGTTGGACTTGACTGAACTGGTACTCAATACCTGATTTTTAGGCCATACATTCTTAGACTCAGCCCTGCTTCATCTCAGTATTGATTAGTCCCTGTGCCTAGAATTTCCTAATAACTTTCTGTAGCCTTGAAATTAAGTAGTGATTAGGCTGACTGAATGTGTCCTTCAGACCTTCTCCTCCCTTAACAATTTGCAGAAAATGACCTTTTTTCTTTAAAGAAAAGGTAAGTTGAGAATTTTCTCTTGGTGCAGAAACGTGTGTGTGATTTTTAATTATTAACAAGTGGTCTGAAGGGATACAAGTTTTAGACTGAACATCAGAAGTAGGCTGCTATTGCAGTGTGGTGAAAGTTAAACCTAATGGGCAGGTGTTGCTGAGGCAGTGAGGATTGTGTTCAATCCTGTATGCAGCTCATAGGACTTGCAGTGGTGCTCTGTGGTCTGTTAGTGGAATCTCTCCTGCAGCACAGGGCCAGCAAACATCTCCGTTATTGACTGGAGCCAATACATTATAGATCCAGTAATAATTACATTCACCTTATAGACAGAATGCTACAAAACTGACCCAGCATGTTGCCTGCAGTGTTTCACCTCACTCCAAACGGGCTTATGTGGGGTTTTGGGGAGACAGAACTGCGATGGGAAATGGCTTTTAAGGCTATTTTATATCTCTCAGATTCACTCTGACTGTCTGAGACACCAGATATACTGCTTTATTTTTATTATGACTTATAGGTCTCTAGGGCATGTCCTCTGTAGTGTTTGTATTTGTCATGTAGGGGTTTAGATGGGACTTGCCCTTTGGTTCCACCGGTCTACATCAAAGGCAGTTTGTGCACATCCAGAGGGACTCTGGAGCCAATCCCTTAGTGCAGGAGGTGCTGGCCTCGTTACCTTCTCCTCTCTATGCATGGTGTGTGAGCAGGCAGTGCAGAGCAGTGTGTTTCCAAACTCTGCTTTCAGCTCATGGGCTGAACTTCTCCCAGTTCTGCAGCCAGGGTGGTAGGTGGCTTTGATGACACAAGAGCTGTGCAGGGGAAAATCAATCCTTGCCTAGAAGCCTGCTATCACACAGTGAGCAGCCTCACTGGGGAAAAAGGCAGCTGCATCTGCCCGGCCTCTGCCCATGCCTGTAAGATCACATTAGCCCAGATCTGCACGCACCCCCTCTGCCATGGGTGTGTGGGAATGACTGTAGAGCAGCCATGTGACCCCAGAAGTGCACTTTCTCTTTTCATGCCATTAACCCCTTAGGCAGTACATGCCCATGCAGCCTCGTGCTGCTAAAACCAATTTCGACATGAAAGTCTGTAACAGCACGCACTCAGGCAAAGTGTGGTTGCTTACAGAGTGTAGTTATTGTTTGTTTAAGCAGGAGCAAGAGAGAGGTGAATAAGACTGCTGTTCATCTTCAGTGTCAACTGAAGATTAGGCAGAAGTTGTGCCCTTGCCAACAGAGCACAGACTGGTGCCAACCGTATCCATTGGGCACAGGCTCAGATGTTGAGCACTTGTTAAATGCTTTGAAAAGTTGTAGTTTTTTCTCAAGAGATAAGAATGTATTTGTTGGCAATTTAAGATGCAGGAATTTTTTTTTCAGTTTCTTTCATTTTTTCTTTTACTTGACTAGTTTGATGCAATACCACAAACAGTGACTTTGCCACAGGTGTGTGCCTGTGGTTATGGTGTAAATGTTATTTCCCCTATTACTTTTCCGAAACTTTTTTCTGTTCTCAGAGTGGAACCAGATCTGAACTTTAATTCCAGAAGGTGCCCTCCTGTCTCCAAGGAAGAGTGCACTGAAAAAAAAAGAAGCTTCAACTCAGTTCTGTTAGCTTCAGTACTGCTCTGACTATGTTATTTCTGGATAGATGAGAATTAAGTTTGAAAGGAAAGAGTATGGCTTTTGGGTAACACGTAGTTTAACTATCATAGCCATAGAATTTGTGTTGTAGAGAAGCAAGATGGTCTTCCTATCTAATGTTTTCTTTCATCAGCAGAGTGTTTGATTGAAGAGGGGAAATATTTACCCTTTTCCATATCAACAATACATAACAAAGTTTTCTATTGATTTTTCTTTTTTTTTTTTTTCCTGCTGTCTAATAGGCACTGCCTTCTGTTGCTGATGATATGAGTAGAGGGGCACGTAGATGTCTGCTAAGCCACATTCTTTTTGTTGTTTCACATGCTCCCTCATGTTTACCTAGCTTTTATGGCCACATCCTCTCACCGGGAGGCCATGAGAGACACTGAGTTCCTCCTGTGGCAGTAGTAAAAATACACAAACTGCTGGTTGCTCTTCTTCCTCACATCACGTGGCTGCATTATCTTTTCAGCCACGTATTCCTGAGTTAGCTCAATGTCAGCAGTTGTTTCCTTAGTATGCATTTTGTTTTAAGAGCTAAAAAACAATAGGATCTTCAGAGGGAGTCGAGGACCAGAAATGGTCTGTGAATCTTTCTACCAGGACACATAATTTCAAGCAAACAATAATGTGTTCTATAGTTTACCCAGCAACAAAGCTCTCATTAAAGCTGTTTCTGTTTGATGTCCACGATGCTGCTTGGTTTGGCAGCTCCTTTGGGGTGATGGACTCTTCTATTAGAGTACAAAAAGGCTGTTCAGCATCTGCCAGTTTTAGAAGCTGGGATTGAGAGGATCTTCCGCTCAGGATTTACTGCTGGATTTCTTCCACGTTTTGCTGCAAGGAGGTGAAATTCCCTGAATGTGGTAGATTGCTCCTGAAGATTCCAGGGCTCAGCTTCTGCCTAAATTTGCAGATGTGGCAGGTGATGGGGAATACTGTGTGTTTTAAAGAAATGGGCTCAAGGGGAAGAAAAGGAGAGCATGACCTGAAGGTAGCTCGGACACAATGACAGCAAATAAAGTGAACCACCGAAGAAGTTTTTGGTGGCTGGACACAGAGTCCTTTCTCTTGTCACCAAGAACTCCTTGGTCCCCAGATTGCAAGACATTAGCTTAAAGGGCTTATAAGCTTGAGTGCCTGGAGAAGAGCAGCAGCAAAGATGGCAGTGCTGCGTGGAGAAGAGATCTCTGAGGACAAGAGAGGACTAAACTCTGTGTTCTTGTTTTGGAGAGTGATGAGGTGAGGGAGTTTGAGATGGATTGGCTGGTTTTATGCACAGTAGGCCACTGTGAATGGTTAGAATGTGAGAAACCACGTGTCCTGGCTGTATCTAACTGGAGGTTCTACTGTTCCTTGCCCTCCTCTAGCTTCCCAAGGCAAAATTTGGCAAGCTTTTGGCTCTGAGGAAGGCAGAGTGACTGATGCTTGTGGGAACTGAATGAGCCAGAAGAACTCTGAACTGCTCTAATCAGGGAAATGGTGTTCCAAACTGAGCACAAGGAACTCTAGCTGAGTTCTGCTCTGTGTCCCTATATGCCCTATACAGCTGGTGGGAAGCTTTCTGATCCTCTTGCAGATTCAGTTGCTGTTTAGCCTTGTTCCTAAGACCAGACCTTTGAGAAGCCCAAATGGTAGTGGGTTGCTAGGCTCCAGGCTCATGCTGCTGCATTTAATGAGCTGAGAAGAGCACTTCTCCAGCAGAAGGAGTTTAAAGGGCAGAGATGCTTTGCAAAACATTGGTCTAAGTAGTGTCATGAAATTCCCCACTCTGGTAACATCCAGGTCAGGATGCCTGGCACTTTCAGCAGCTTGAACATTGTGTTTGTGTTCCGTAGCAGGGCTGGATGCTGATTATTATTTTTTTTTAACTTCTCAGTGAGAACCAAAATAAAAAGGCCATTCAGTGGTAAATGTAAAAATGTAAAGATATTTTTTGAGGTGGAAAAAATTTGGACCCATTATGGTGACATTTTACTCCAGGCTGGGGTTTCCGTATTAGCCTTATATCGAGTGAACCTGATACTGAACCATTAAGGTTGCAAAAGACCACTAAGATCATCACATATGACCCTAACCCATCTCCATCATGCCCGCTCAGCATCAGTTTATCCCTGATACTGGTATGTTTTTGTGTGTAATTTGTTTTATTCCCTTCTGTGCAGTTCCTTGTTTCCACCTGTCACTTAGAGACATTCGAGTTCAGCAGTATATTTCCAGTGAAAGAACCATCTTAGGCTTGTTACTTTTACCTATAGCAGATCAGTATCCTGAGTTCTTTACTCAGTATTCATTTTAAGCTTTTAGCTGCGAATGTAGTCTTTCCTAGTGCTGAGTTAGTGTCTGTTTTAACCAAAGCTTGTCCATAAGCCTGATCTGTTTTAGGAGCTCTTCCAAATATAACAAAATATTGACAGGTAGAGTTTGTACTGCCAAGCTGGGGAGAAGGAGTGTTTGTCAAAGCAATTGTATTTTTATGAAGCCACGAGAACACTCACTCAGTTCACAAGATTCTGCTTTGCCAAACGAGTCCCAGTCGTTCTTGAGAAGCAAGCTGTGAAGGAGCAGTGGAGCAGACTTGAGTAGGCTAAATGTTGTGGATAGGTGGATCCTCTTTTTTTATTCCCTTGCTTGTACCATACAGCTGCGTGATTTTAGAGAAGGAGAACTGTATTTCTTCTGTTCTGTGCGTCTCTGTGGCTGACATGGATAGAAGAATGGGCAGCTTTCCACAGTTTCCTACCTTTCTCTGCCTTTTTTTTTCTCCTTTTCAATTCTTAATGTTGACTGTTTTCTTATGGTTTTCATATATTTCATGCATATGGCACTAAAGTAGTGGAGCCAGCAGTTTCTGAAAGCAGATTCCTCTCAGATATGTCAGGGAAATAATAGGGCATTTGGAGCCAGACCGCTGAAAGCAGCTCTCAGGTATGATTTGTTCATGCAGTAGCATATCATAGTGCCTACAGCAAATGACACCTGGAATAAGCAGAGCTAGGAAGTCAGCACAGCCGATATCTGCCACCTGCACCCACAGTATCTCACAGACCCATCTTCATAGGGAAACTGAAGAAAGTTTGAGTCTTCTAACCACTGCCCCACTTTTACCCTCTGTGTGCTTGACTGGTGCCTGTATTGTTTCACATCTGCAGTGGAACTTGTCCTGAGCAAGCTGTGAGGTTTCCTATTCAGCTCGCTGAGAACACATGCATTGTATTACAGAGTGTAAGGGGAGGTGGTGGCAGGCCCTTTCCCTCTTCAGTGAACCCATGCCAGTTGGAACCAGGGAAGTTTGTACTAGGGCTAAGTCCAGATCTTGTTTGGTTCCCTTCAACTGTGTAATGTATTTCCATTCTGCAGTGCAGAGCTGTCTTGGGTAAAATGCTGTCCTTCCCAAAATAGGTCCTGCATGTTGATTTTGGGTCAGCTAACAGAAACAAAATAAAGTGGCCCTTTTGCTGGGGTTTGTGCCAGTCTCACACCTAACAAGCCTTCTTATTTTGCCTCTACAGATCCCTGTTGGTACTGAGATTGAAGGGATGAATATCTTGGGACTGGTGCTCTTTGCTCTGGTTTTAGGAGTGGCACTGAAAAAGCTTGGCCGGGAAGGAGAAGATCTCATTCGCTTCTTTAATTCATTCAATGAGGCAACTATGGTCTTGGTTACCTGGATTATGTGGTAAGTGTGAGACTGCGTGTACATGTGCAATAGAATATTATGCTTTATTCAGGAATCTCACAGTTTATCCATCTCTCCAGCTTTTTCATATCAGACCCCTCACTACCACAAAAGCAAAGGTTGTGCTGTTACTCTGTAGGGTATTTTCTCCTTGTTTCTGACCTGTAATTAGATAATCATGCCCAGCTAAGATATCAGATAGCTACTAAAAATTCTGTCCTGAACTCCATTTTTATTAATTAGAGTAAAGAGGACGTTTTGTTTCAAAACAACATAAGCCTGTGGCTAGCTGCCATTGTGTGCCTAAAGGCATGGGGTTTTGGTGAATAAATGAGGTGTGAGCAAGGGAGGAACGTAGGTATGTGAAAGCCAGGGATGTGTGTGGTTGGAGTGCATCTGCAGATGTGGTGCAAAACGTGGTGCCAAACTGTACTTGTAGGTTCATGCCTTTAATTTTTCTGTTGGTCAGATGGTTTCTTGTACTGACCTGAAACATACCCAGTGAGATCAGAAGATAGCCCCACTCACTGTTAAATAGTTTGAAAAGAACTCTGCCAAATGCAACAGTACAGAGTGCCATGTGTCCACTTGGATCACTGAGAACTGTGACTGAGAACCTAAGTCCCTTTACACAGAAGAGGAAGCAGCCTCAGGTTGGTCTCCATCCTGCTGAAACAGTAGAGCTGGATATCGAGTGTCCATCATCGTTACCTGCAGATCTTTAAGTCTCTGTTCCTGTTCTAAAACTTTGTTTGCTTTTCTGGGTGAAGCAGGGACAAGAGATACTAGCAACCAACTGCTTGTTTCTTGCTTGTGCTTCTCTCTTTCTCACTTCCAAGGGCAAGTCTTTCCTAAGACTGTTTATTTTGTCTCTTGCCTGTGAATGAGCAAATCTATTATTTCACTCTCCTGAAAGCCAGACACGTTTATGTTGTGAACGTTGCTCTGTCAGATCTCAGTTCTTGTCATCCAGCAAAAGCTTGTATGTTAGAACAAGGGAGCACTGAATTTTCTCACTAGCCAAGAAATCAGCGAGCTCAAACCATGTGAGCTCTGGAGCAGGACCACCAGCCTCCTGTTCAGGTTTTGTCTGTCAGGTAGGATGAGTCCAGGCCTCAGAGCAGTAGTGTGGTTGTTCTTGAGCAGGTGGGAGGTTCTAGATTCCTCTTGTGCAACCAATGGTACGAATACATCACATGCAAAAGTATAAATGTTTGTGAGAACAGTCAGCGAACAAATTAATGATAGGGTATTTATTTCCTCCCTTTAAGAAAGAAGCTGAAATGATTGGGGGGGGGGGGGGGGGGGGGAAGCCTGATTTTGCACAGGCAGATCTGTGTTATTTGCTGTCCTAAGAGTCTGAGAAATTTGAAGTCTGAAAGTAGCTTATGTCTCTTAGTCTTAAATGTAATTCCTTGGACACTGAATACTGATAAGAGGCAGTTCTTGTATTCAGCTGATTACAGTGCTAACACTTCAAGCCAATCAGTTGGTATGTAATCCTTTGCTTCGTGGATTATTGGGGCCAAGGCTGCCTCTCAACACTGTAGTGCACCATAGCCCTTGCTGCTTCTCTTTCCTTCCTTAAGGCTCTTGTGTTTTCCTGATATTGATCCAAAATATGTCAAGCTGCATGTACTTCCTGAAGCATACTTTGGTACTGGTAAAATTGTACCACCAAGAGGCAAGGCTGATTGTGCTCTTTTGTAGTCCCATTCAACAGCCTTTCTTGTCCTTAGCAGTACTATGGTCTTAACTTCCATCTCCTTCTTCTCCAGCCTCCCTCTTCAAAGGGAAGGCTCTAGCCAGAGGTCCAAGTTCAGTGTTCATGTTTGCAGAGCTTGTGCAGCACTGGGGCTCAGACAGACCTGGCAGGGGCTGAGTGGGTAAAGTCTGACAAGTCCTTCCAGAGATCCAGCCAGTGCAGGCCAGAGCGAGGATGCTCACATTGATCTGGGACACAGTGACGTGCAGAACGGAAGAGTTACAGACCTGCTGAGGTAGAGGCAGTCTAGGAAGGAAGTGGTTGATCTCAGCAGCCTTAAGGTTTGCATGTTTCCAAACCTTTAAGTGCTTAACCAAACCTTTTGTTTATTCTGACTCCACAGATCAGTCTTGCTGAATGTAGACATTGTATTGTAGGAGAGAGTGGGATAAAAGCATTCATTCCTGAGATGTGCAAGTGACTCTTTTGCAGCTGTGTTTCTAGGGCAGGCTGTTGGAGAGCTAGCTGACCTTTTAGTGTTTCTTAGTCTTAGATGCAGGAATAGGTAGAGGTGCTCAGACATAGACTTTCCGGGTATGGCTTTGAAGGAAGTGAGGTTGGACCTGGAGTGATTTCCATAGTTTGCTTAGTAGCTGTTGTGCTGCATATGCAAGAGCAGTTCCCAGCTGCTCTGCTGGGCGAGAGGTGTGGCTGTGGCAACTGTGTCCCTTCCTCCTGGAGCAGTTCCAAGCGTTTCTGACAAAGGAAATGTCAAACAAATGCTGACGTCCTAAGGCGTTTCTAGATAGGAGAGGTGGAAAGGTGCATACGTGGCTGTTGACTTGACAGAGGCACTGGAAACCTGGTCATTCGACTTGGTTTTGCCAATAGCCAAGTTACTTGCTTTCTTTGTCAAGTGCTTCAGCAGCCTTTGGCTGAGCTCTGTAGTATGGCTCACTAGTATAGGCATAGCTTTTTCTTTCGTGCACAAAATGTGTTGGCACCCAGTATGCCCACCATTTTAAAGACCCAACTTCATACTTCTGCTGGTGGTCACAGACTGCGTAATACCCCACTCTTCCACTCCTTTTTTTGCTCCAGTCACATGCTTCTTTTCTAACATCTGCGTTCCCTTCAATAGTGACCTTAATTTTGGGTGTTTGCCTGCCTTCCTCCCCAGTGCACTAAAAGACCACCTGAGTGTCTTGTTCCAGTAGTTTCAGCCAGCACTTCTACTACTTGCCTGGATTGCTTTCTTCATTTTCCTAGGTATCTCTGGGAGATTTTTTTTTTCAGTTTGACTGTTTGCCTTCCACCAAGCAAATGTGTAAAAGAGGACTTCCAAACTTGTATAATCTGAGCGTGTGGTAAGGTGCTGACCCTCAGTAGGAGTGGCATATTCTTTAGAGGGGTGTTATCTCTAGAAGGGAGAACGTGTTTTTCAAGGTTTTTCGTCTTTATACTTAATGACAGACCATATTTGTTTATGCAGGTATGTACCTATTGGTATTATGTTCCTTGTTGGGAGCAAGATTGTGGAAATGGAAGATATTGTGCTTCTGGTGACCAGTCTGGGAAAATACATCTTCGCCTCTATTCTGGGCCACTTCATCCATGGAGGGATCATTCTGCCACTCATTTATTTTGCATCCACACGTCAAAATCCGTATCGCTTTCTCTTAGGACTTATCACACCATTTGCCACTGCTTTTGCCACTTGCTCCAGGTGGGTTTCTGTGCTTCTTTGGGGAATATACGTGTTTGGGAATAGGCATTGTAATTGTCATTGTAAACTGCTTATATCTTAATGCCAGAACGTGTTTAGTTTTAGGTGAAAATAATATTCCTGAAATTGCAAAAAGAGGCTACTGAGCACAGGGAGTCTCACTGCTCCCAGCAGCCCAGTACATGGGAAACACTTATAATTAGGCATTGAAAACAATTCCTCAAGATATTGGTAATGTGTAGCATGATGCTAAGTTGGAAATTTGGGGAGGAAAAGTTGGAAGCATTTGTCTTAAGGAGATCTTGCCAGCTTTCAATTTTAAGTAAAGCAAGGTGTCAATAGTTAGGGACTTTGTCCTGAGAAGTTTAGTTATCCATGTTCAGCAGAATATGGAACAACTTTAGCCTGATTTTGTGGGAGCAAAGCAGGTTTATTAGCTAGTGTAAAGTGACTTAGCATTCTTGATTTCATAGATCTGGCCTTATCAGCTTTTATTTGTTGTAAACAAAGATTGCCAAATTATCAAGCATGTCATTCAACCTTTTCCCAAGAGGCTAACTGTGAACCAAAGATCACGAATATATATATGAATACATAAAAACATTTTGAGTCATTTCCACAAGGAGCAGATGCACGACTGTCCCAGGAGCTGAGTTAAACATGAAGTAGGAGAGGGTTTGTGAAGGAAGCCATACAATTTCTAATGCAATAAATAAATCCAGCAGTGGTTGTTTCACTTGCCTGTCTATTTGAGAAGGTAGTAGTACAAAACCAAGAGATTACTGTTGCAACAGCTGTATTTATATTTGCACGTATTGCTCTGTTTTTTGTGTTTTGAGACCTTATCATTCCACAGCTGTGTTTCACTGCATACTGTTAGGTCATGAGTTCTTGCATCTTGGAGATTAGAGTTCTTTCTAGCTATTTCTGTTTGGAAGGAGATTGTTGAATACTGCTGCTCAAGACTAACAGGGAGGGACATAGCTATCATGAGAGAGAGGGACTACAAAGTGGCATCACCATCTTGACACGCACGTTAGAAGCACGACAGTCATGAGACAGCAACTTGCCATTCAGCACCCCTGGTGCTTTGTGTTTGACTTCTTCCTTGCTTTCTTTTTCCAGCTCAGCCACTCTCCCATCAATGATGAAGTGTATTGAGGAAAACAATGGAGTCGACAACAGGATCAGCAGGTTTATCCTTCCTATCGGTGCAACTGTGAACATGGATGGAGCTGCTATTTTCCAGTGCATGGCAGCCGTGTTTATTGCTCAGCTGAATAACGTTGACCTCAACGCTGGGCAAATCTTCACCATTCTGTAAGTTGTTTGTTATTGTAACCACATCCTTCTGGCCCCCAGATGCATTAAAGCCTGTGGTCTCCCTGTTAATAGCTAGGAGTTTGCATTCCACGTCTCTGACTTAAAGCTTGCAAACTGCTATGAAGCATAATTATAGGGTGATTAAAGAATGGAGTCTTTCAAGCTTTATAAGGTTGACCAGAATCTCTATTTAATAAAAGGTGGAACCTGGGAGGAGTAACTAAATTATGAAACAGACTTTGAACTGTTTAAAGCTGCTCCTCACATCAAATTCCTCTCCTTACTTAAGGATCTCCTCCCACTCCACTTGCCATTAAGCTGGGTAATTGTGGCATGGTGCACTACCCAGAAAGCTGCCCTTGCATGTCCTAGAAAATCCTCCTGCCAGCTCCCCAGTTCCTTTTGTATTGATTTCATACTCAAGACTCTGTTCCTGCATACCTCTCTGCCCCTACTACCACTTCATCACTGTTTCCCAGGTTAGACCCATGGCCATCCCCCTTCTGATCATTATGCTTTTCCCCATTATACCCTACACCACCTTAGTCCTGCTGCTTTCTCTAGGACTCTTTCCTCTCTATGCCTGGAGCATCCTTCCAGGTCCATTGTCCCATGAAGTGTCATCTTCTTTGATTCCCTGTCAAATCCAATAAATGAGGACCTTGCAAGGAGTTTTAACCCTTCCCTGTGCCAAGAAGTCATGGGCTCTATCCGCCATGTACCTTCTCATGTTTTCTACCTTCCTCACCCAGGTTTTATTTCCTTCTTTACTGCATTTTTCAGTATATTGTTTGTCTATTTAAGGCAGGGCTGGAACATTATTTTCTTTGCAGATGGCCAGGTTAGCTTTTTATGTACTCATAGCGAATCAAGTGTTAACACAAGCCTGAGAATTATCCAGTGATAGCCCAAGGAAAAAAAAAAGAGCTGCAGACATCTTCACACAAAAAGCTGTGTGATTCATGCCCATTGCATGTGTGCTGCTTAAGGGTCTGTTTGAATGCAGGTGAGACACAATGAAGGGACAGTGCTATTAGTATGCATCTATGGACAACATACTTGGACTTTTGAGACTAGATCTTTAAGCACATCAGTCCTGCTCAGCACACAGGTTTTCATGCCTTGGGCAGAGCTTTAACATAGTCCTAGCTTGGCAGTGGGGTTGTGCTTCTCCCTGTTGTGAAGCTAGTCTGGGGTACTCTATCCTCTGTGCATGGCACGGTTCACCTTCGTACATTTGGGGAGTGAAGAAAACATGTATTCAGCATCTTTGAACCAGTGCATGACTTGGAAATGGATGTGGTATTAATGTAGTGAGAAATAATTTGGGTTTTTTTGTTTTTCTTTTCCTGTTCTGAAAGGGCAATCGTTATTAAAGACAGCTGTTACCTTGGTAGCTGCTGTGGATGCCTGCTGAGCAACTGTACTCTATATCCACTACTGTGCCTCAGCAGGCAGGAAAGGATTTGCCTGGGAAGCAAATGATCTGTGTGTCCTTTGCTGTAGAGTTTGTTTACAATTCCCGAAGTGGGGAAATGTGTGACGTAAATGTAGAAGAGGAGTGCTGCGGGGCTCGTACTGATCAGAAACAAAATTGATTTGCAGTGTCACAGCAACAGCATCCAGTGTGGGTGCAGCTGGGGTTCCAGCTGGAGGAGTCCTCACCATCGCTATTATCTTGGAGGCCATTGGACTTCCGACCAACGATCTCTCCTTGATATTAGCAGTGGACTGGATTGTGTAAGTACTTTAAACCACATGTATATGCTGTTACATGACATGTTGAGCTGGAAATGTGGTTCAGGGTAGTCAAAGTGTGGTATAAAATAAAACCCTACTAGATGTGGCTCTCTGCAGGATGGGAAACTCACAACAGGTGATGGAGAATGATGAATAAGGTGGTCCCTACTCAATTAAGCAGTTAGTGTGCTAAAATCCCTGTTCAGTATTTTTTTACTGAGCCTTTATTGAAACATTTCTTTCTGGTTTCAATTCCCTCCAGAGGATTGTTAGGTTTGTTCAAAATATTGCTGGAAATCAGTTGGATACGAAGAAGGAAGGGAGAAAAGGAAAACTGAGCCTGAATAGTGATGGAAAACAGATGTGTGAAGCAACTTTCATCAGAAGCAGTTGCCAGCTGTTGTTTGAACTATAACAGCAAGAGACTGGTCACAGCACCAGCACAAGTGTCAGAGCAGGGCAGGTACGCAGAGGGCTTGCAGAATTCATCACAACTGTTTGGTGTCCTGGCTGGAAGATGTTTCTGGGATCACGAATTTAGTACCCAGTATTACCACATTTCCTTTCCATCTTCTTGAAAAGGTCTAGGAAGTTAGACCTTTGCTCAGCTCCTCCTCTCCTTCCTGAGAACCATTTTCCTCCTTGAAACATGAGAGATTATCTCCTTGCCTGGCTCTGTTTGGAAGAGCTTATCTCACCACTCATTTTAGTTACGTCCTCATTAAAGCCTAAATTTACCTTCTATACCACCTAAATCAGATGAAGGAAAGCCTAGAAAATTTGCTCTAAGTACTGGGAACTCAGCCACTGGTACATGATGAGAGTAAACGCAACGTGCAGATGATTTCTTATTGCTTAAATGAGCTCTGTAGAAAAGAGGCTTGTTTGAGAAGAACCAGGAGTCCATCTGTCTGTAGTCTCTGGAAATACCAGGAGATGGAAAGTTTGTAGAATACTGGAAAAAATCAAACTGGAAGGGCTTCTCCGAGCACTCAACATGCCTGCACTTCAAATACTGGTGAACTGAGCTTGATGTGATAATTTAAAAGCATACACTGCTTTCAGGCCATCTGGTTGGGTAGTGGGCTGGAAGTGCTGATTGGTAAACAGTCAGACAGTCTGAATCCCTCTCGAGATTTTTTTCACTTAGGAAGTGCCCCCAAAACTGCTGATTTAGATATACATAATCTACCTCTCTCTGTAAGGATGGCCTACTCCCACAGAAGATGTGGAAATTAGGATGTGTGAGGGCAGTCTTGAGTTTTCAAGGGTGGGTTGGAGGGCAGCTCTGTTACCTCCATAATTCTTTCTTGCTGTCGCCACCTGGGGATCAGCTACCTCCCAAGCCACCTCAGAAGAGATAGGCAAAGCAGTGGCTATCCCTTCGTGTCCCATTTTCCTGAGGGATTACAGTGCTAGTTGTGCTTTCCATAAGCTGTATGTACTCGAAAGTGCCTCGTTGCATGAGTGGAGTTTGCTGTTTGTTTCTCTCTGGATTGCTCTTAGACTGTGTCACACTGGTTGCCTTCTTTTAGAAGTATGTAGTATCTCTTTGTGGCCAACAGTGTTGTTCTAGTTCAGGAATTCAGCCTTGTGATAACAAAAATGGGGAGGAGGGACAGAAGAGTCCTGTGTCTTGTTTTAAAGCCAGACGTTTAATTACCAAAGAGGACCACAGTTACAAATTAAGCACGTGCTGAAGTTACACTGAAGAAGGACTAGCAGGAATCTCAAGAGGCACATGAAGAAATTGTTCTTTGAGTCATAACCCTCCTCTGTTCAAACCTGAAGCACACTAGTATTGCACTGTAGGACTAAAGATAGGAACAGATGCTCGTAGTGAGAAGCCCAGGGAACACAGTCATTCTCTGCTTTTGGAAGGACACCTTAAATAGATAAGATGCTAGTTTTTCTACAGTTTAAAAAAATATATATATGAATTGGTATGAATTATCTTCTGGATAAGCCTAAATGAAGTTCCAGCTCTGAACTTGCACTTGAAACAGGCTGGCCTGGAGAAGGGGAAGAAAGTGGGCTGGGAAAAGAAGGATGTCTGAGAAAGAGTAGTAACATTGCAGCAACCTGCCAAGAGACCAGATCCGGCTGATAGCAAGAATTGGGATGGCTTGAACCAATTCAAGCCAGTGCACCAACTCAAGTTCCAGTGCACAATCTTAGTTCTGAAATGGGAATAATATTTCTGTAGAAAATACCTATGGGTAACAACATCTTCCTTCTCTAGGTCCCTTAGTATTAGTGGATCTGCAGGGAAGAATTTGGCCCCACTTATTGTGTTGTAACTCTCTTAAACTAAAAGGCCACTTTGTTTTTTTTTGTTTTTAACTTTAACCAGGGACCGAACTACCACGGTTGTGAATGTGGAAGGGGATGCCCTCGGAGCAGGTATCCTCAATTACCTGAATGAAAAAGAAAAGAGAGAAAAAGAGCAGGAGCTAAAAGAAGTCAACGTAGAAGCAGTTGCTAACAGCAAGTCTGAAGAGGAAACGTCGCCTTTGGTAACCCACAAAAAACAAGTCTCCAACACAACCAGTACAGCAGACCCTGAATCCAAGGAATCAGTATTGTGAACTAGAAGCTGTTGGTCAAACACACTCTTAGAGGTGGACCAGGGACTTGTTAATGCACCTAGACGTTTGCAGTGCTAGCAAGGGCTGGGCAGCTCTTGAAAATTTTCAGTTCCAGTCTGTTTTGAAATTTGCTGGTGTGGGGAAGGGAGGGAGGTGGGCTGGGAGGAAAAGGGGTGGTGAGAAAGAACACACACTTTGTAATAGTATTTTGAGAATTCATATGTATACGTGTATATATGTGTTGCGCGTACACACATATACATGTAGGTGAAAACAATGCCAATTGAAACTTCTGGTTTTACAAGAGATCTATTAGTAAAGGCTTATATGGGTTGGATATGGAGAAGCAGCCAACCCAGTAAGTGCTTACGGTAGGGAGAAATTAGTAAGCTTATTGTGCTGCTGTTTGAATGGAGATACAGTTCAGAAACTCCACAGTGGGTGAGAATGCTTCTTAAATTTAGTTTCTGTCCTGGAAACTCTTACTGATAATTACACATGCAATATGAAGCAACACTTTTCTCCCACTCCCCTTCCTCTCCTGTTCTCTGATCACTTAAAAACATCAAATATAACCTGGGAAGTACGGTGTGGGGTTTTCTTTTTTTTTTTTTTTTTAGTGTCATATGTGAATAAGTCACAGGGAGGTCCAAATCTTGTTCCATTCCCCTGCTACGTTGCAGCTTTCTTGCCTTTTGGTGAGTAATTCCCAAACTCTGGGACCAGACAAAGGAGATATTTGTGCAGATCAAGAGCTGGCTTTCTCCTCCCCTCTTAGCAAGCTGTTGAGAAAAAAAAAATCCAGAGGAAACACAAATTTTGTTAAAGTGATCCCTCTGGGGCTAAAAAAAAATGTGGAGTCTGTTCCAGTATAAATATCTCTAAAAGAAGCTTGTCTGTGACAACATCAAAAAGTCAGTTCCCTTCATGAAAACACACATGCATGTTTGCTAGCACGCCATGTCCTGCTTATGTTTGTATAATGGGTCAGTCCAAACAAATTAAGTCATATCCCTTTTCCAGCAAAATTGTACAGGGAGGAAAAAAATGTGAACACACACGTGGGAACTGACAAGAGGCAAGTCTGATCGTTAGCTTGAAAGGGGAAAAAAGGAGGTCAGTTTCTAACCTGATGTAGTTCGGTGATCTCTGAGCATTGGGACAGCTGTGTACCCATTCTTGCTAGGAATTTGGTCCTGCTATAAACGTCCTTTTGGCAGCAGTTTACATTTAATTTTAGGTGGTGCTGGGCCAGGGTAATGCTTAATGGCAGATGGTAACCTTTGCTTGGGGCTGATCCAGATGCTTCTGGATTCTGACTCCACCTTTTTCCTCTACCACGCTTCCTAAATTTGCACCCCCAAACTTGATTGAAGTCCAGCAAACGTTGCAAAACTCCTGTTGATTTCTCCTGGCATTTTGGTCAGCAGGTAGTTACAAAATGATGGCTGTGCATATATGCTAAGATTTGCCCTGGCCTTGTGGCACTTTCCTTTGGCTACTTTAACAAGGTCAGCGCATATGGTCAGTCCTCCACACTGTTAACTCAGCAACATATATTTACACTTTGCTTTGGTATACAGTAATGATAAGTCTCCCCTTGTTTTTCTCCCCTGTAGCTTCAGAGGGAGCTATCTTGAAAGGATATCCGGTTGCTGATGTTTATGGTCATGGCACTAGGAAGAGGCAGCTCCAGTTTTATAGCAGCAGCAGCAGCCTTCATTTGCAAAGCATCTTTCCTGGTAAAGGGATTCGATGAATTTTGCTAAAAGATGCTCAGAACGAAATGTGGCCACCTCTGAGGGAGAACACAGTGAGTGTGTCATTACTGGCTGTTTAATTGTGTGCAGCAGCCCTGTGCAGACGGAGTAGGCGAGGGTTAGTCAGCCCACTGCAAAACTGCAGGTGGAGTTTCTTTTTAACCAGTTGATTCATAATCACGTCCACAAAATTTCATCAGTCCTCGTCTTGTTTTAAAAATGGAAGGAGGCAGACATTGTTCCCTAGGGCTGTCTTCTGCCCAGTATTTAGTGTTTCATTTAGAGAAATACTCCCGTTAGAGTCATCCCTACTCCTTTCAACTCAGGAAACCAGAAGCAGGCTTTGTAGCTGGCAATGAGAGTCCTCAGATTAAAGGTATTTTGAAAAATGTTGGAGGTTTAAAAAAAAAAGAAAGAAATCAGGATTCTCATCAACCCTATTTTTTCCACAGAACACTAAATATCTGTTTTTAAACTCTGCACCAGAATGCCAGATACTGTGGTTTTAAAACGGTACATGGATATTTCAGCGGAACTGAAAATCACAAGTGTTCCCTGCGGGCTGGGTTCTGTAGTTGGATTATTATCTCCCATCAGACATTTAGCTCTTTTGATGCTCTCCCTCACCGTGACACGTGCAGTTCAGTTGAGGACGTGAAAGCAGGCAACGCCCAAGAGAAGAGTCACGGCAAGATTTGAGAACAGAATGTTTCTCAGTTTTGATTTTTCACCCCAAAAGCTGGGCTTCCTCACAGGCACCACCTAGCCACTGCTCTGCTGGTACTCTTTCCCTGTGGTGCTGCCACTTGATTCTACCTTGTCCCTCTAGCAGCATGCTGTAGGCCGTGGGATGTTCTTTCTGACAGTAGATCCCAGAAAATGATTAAATTAAAGGCAGTTATCTTAGACTTGACTTAAGATTTTTCACTAGCAGTGCAGAAAGTAAACATCTTTGCTGAAGAATGCCTCTCCCAGTCCCCATTAGTGGATTGCCATGTCTTGCATCGGTGTGAGCGTCTAGTCCCATGTAAGGCTTGTTAGAGCATTTGTGCTTAAGGCCAAGCATTCCCATAGCTGGAATTTCACAAAGGAATTTTAACACTCCTCCTGGAAACAGGTGCCATAGGGTCTATATGAGCCACTGAGTATTCAGGTCTAGTCTTTTTAACCTGCCACAAATCTGTGAGGATACAAAAGCTCTGCTTTAGACTTACAAAGCTGCCGGTTCTTTTGTTGTTTGCACACAGTGAGAGAGATCCCACAGTTTTCCATGGAAGCACAAATGCTGGGTAGTGACTGCTTTGCACAATGTCTTATTGGTCTTGTTTGTGTCGTCTGTGTCAGAAATTACATCTCTTATTTTTCTGTGATGTTACCGTTGCATATGATGGCCATGCCATGTCTTCTAGGGCTCTCTGCTTGACTTCACATTATTTTTTCATAAGGTACAAATGTAAAAGATCTACTATTGCACTCTCTTGGACTGTAGGGGAAAAAAAAAAAAGGGACACATTCCAACAGCTGCCCTTGTAACAGTGTGAATCCTGACTGGTAAGCCCAGTGAGACAGAAAACTTACCATTTGCTTCCAGTGGTCAAGGTCTTCAGGTAAGGTCACTGGGAGAAAAACAGAAGGGCTGTTGAAGGTTGTGCATTCTTCTGTGCTATTTGGATGCAGTCCTCGACCTGCAGCGTTGCCCTGGGAGCTTTCTATTTCAGGTCCCCATGCAGCCTCATACCAAGAAGGTGCTGAGCAGCAGTACAGGTGCAGCTAGTAACACCTGCTCTGCGCTTACCCAGCTATTCCATGTACCTGGTGCCAGTACGGTACTGAACTCCAATGCCTGTTGTCGAGGCGTATGTTTGAGTTCTCCCAACTTGACTGTAAAATGGAAGTTTTTAGTCAGTTGCTTTTGAATTCAGGAGGAAATAAATTCAATCTGGGTAATGCTGGTTTTCTTTTTTGGCTTTAGTCTTTCTTTTAGAAAATACAAATCCTTTTAATCCCTTCTGGTATTTTCCTTAAGGTATCCACATCCCCTGGAGATAATGGGCTGCCATTGCTTTTCCTGCTGCAATTTGCAGTCATTTCACTTTTAGGTTTCTGTTGGGCATATGGCTCCAGGTGTTACTTTTCCTTCTTAATAGCTGTTTCTCATAAGAGTGGCTCCTGTCACATCCTTTCAATGCAAGGGGACTACTGGAGGCATCTCCTTCTGTATAAAGTTGGTTACCATCATGGAGGCCTTTGTGCTGTACTGGTGAAATGGGACTGGGGAAGAAAATTCTGGTGTTATTAGTCAGAAAGGGCGGATATGCATACACAGCAAGCTGTGGTCAGAAAAGCCTTTTTGTTTTAGGAAAGTAGGCTACAAACAGCTTGTGTCCTATCCTCTAACACTGTGATTGCATTCTGGGAGAAAATGGAAAGGAAGGGTTTTGTAAGCCTTGGGCATACCCAATCCCATTTCATCTCAGACCTTCTTTCTTTTTCTACCTTCTGTATTTCAGGCAAGTGTCTTTGACTGTTTGGGACCATCTCTTCTTTCTTCTCTGGGACTGAATTTCCTCTCTGTAATTTATCGGTCACCGACTCATCTCCTTGCGTTGCCTGCCGTGCCCTAAGCTGTTTTCATGTCTTGATGGATCAGTGGACATCGTTTTGAGTTGGACCAGCTGAAGCTGGTCCTCACAAATGTATTTTGCCCTTACCTCACCAAGGATTCGTGAGACCCAGTAACTTAGAGAGTTGATTTGAGTGTGCTGAGCAGCATCTGTCATCCTGAGAACGGTGCTTGCTCTGTGTTGTCGGACGTGGCTGTCAAGGCCTGAGCAGCTCTAGTGAGCAATGGAGGGTGCCAGCACATGGCTACTGTTAGTATATTTTCAGTAGGCCCGTTATTCCCAGGAACAGAGCTTTAGCTGAGTGCCTGCTGGCACACTGGTAGTTGGACTGCAAGATTCAGTCATTGCAAAGGGCTTTAAACCTCTCTTGGGATTCTCTTGCAAACTACAAACCAGGGTCAATCACAGGGCTTCTCCTGCAGTGACATGACAATCAGAGCTGTGTCCTTTTGGCATAACAGAAACGGGGAGCCAGCCAGAGTACAGGAGCAGCTGGTAGGACAACTTCTGCTTTGTCTTTGCTGGGCAACCGTGTTACTACCGAAGAGGCCATGCCCTGAGCTGCAGGCAGTGGGAGTTTGTCAGGAGAGGTTTTGTATGTGCTTTCCTGTTCCCATACTCTTCCCTGCTCATTTACTGTGGCTGGGGCAAGAGATGGGCATGATGCAGTGGTGACCATTCTTAGCTTACTTCTCTTGTGTGTGAAAACAGACATTTAGGCAGTTTGTTGAAAAGAGACTTTCTGCTTTTAGCCAAGTGAGAGGCCCTGGTATCTTTGTGACTGCCCACTCTGCATATGTTGCAGGTTGCTTCCTTGAGGGCTTACCTAATGTACAGAACCACTGCTTCTTTCTGCAGAGATCTGTAGCTCTGATCAACACTCCAGGCTGAATCTTCAGTCCCGTCTTCTGAGAGCATTGTGCGTTTCTTCAGCCCCTTGAAAGCATCCTTCTGTTGGAAATCATTTTTTTCCTTGACTCTCCCACAGGTCATGAGCAATATGTTTCAGACAGAAAGTCAAAGGATCAACATTCAAACTCTCACCAAAGAGAAATGTCACGTTTTTGTGGATTTAAACTGGGCAGCTTAAAGTACTTGCAGACTTGCCTGTAATGACTGCTCCTGCGACTGATGAACAACGCAGAATTAGGCAGGTCACACAAATCCCCTGCTTGTACTTCATTTTCTGTAAGTAAGTTTTACAGGTACCACTGTCTCACAGCCAATAATGCGGAGGTTGGCGAGTCACAGTGTTTGTAAAGCACTCTTAAGACACAGGGCACTAAATTTGGATAATAACGAACTTATCAAAAACTCTGAAAGGAATCAAGTAATTGAAGTATGCATCATTAAGTCAGAGTTGCATTGTGCTAGCATGGGTAACTGGATGACCAGAGACCCGGTGCATGCATTTGCAGGGAGAAGAGTGGGAGCTGGTGTCAGTGAGTTGCTCTGCTTTGTCTGCCTCCTTCCATCCTTCTGGGATACCACGAAAGTCCAGGCTTAGATAAAATAACAGACATCATTGTGGATTCAGCACCTAAACAGGGAGCCTTGTTAGCTTAGTTTCTGCTTAGTTTCAGCGCAGGAGCTTTTCAACTAGCAAAACAAGTCATCTTGGTGGCTGTATGGGGGAAAAGTGGAGAAAAATGAGAATGGCAGGCAGATCAGACAGGATAGGGTAATTACATGGATAAAGCAGCCAAGGCTTTGAAGGAAGCATGTTTCCCTTGGTGTTTTGGTATGGATATCATCAAAAAGACTGCAGGCACTTGTCCTGCATGGATTAGAGACGATGCAAATCCCCACCTGCTTACTGGCCAGGTGTTACAGGCAGAGGCAGAGATCAAGTGCCGGTGTTGCTGAAGTGCACTGTCACTGAGCAACAAGTAAGCATCAGCATGGGGCTCTGATAAGCTGCTCTTGGCTGCTGGCCATGAACACAGAGAAATAAGCAGTACAGCTCTGGATCAGGATTTGACCCACATTCCTCCTTGCAGTGTAGTTCAGTGTATGCTCCTCAGATAGCCATTATTCTACGAGGACAAAGAAGACCTTGTTATCTAGATGGGCACATCAGCAAAAGCCACGTTCACTTGCTGCTTCAGTTTCAGAGAGCAGGAAAAAGGACAAAGCAAATGGTCTTAAACTTTTTCCAAACATTGGGCAATACACCGTGACAGTTGCCACTAAATATTAAGTCAGATGAAAAGTGATTAAGAGCCTTATTTGGATTTCATAGCTCCCTGAGCATCTCATCTGAGCGCTGTCTTGGGAAGTTAATGTTAACAGAGTGCTTATTCTCTTCCTTACATTTTTGTCTTACATTTTTGACTAGCAGGCACTATTTCACAGTTCCAGCAGTGAGTGTAGGCAGAAAAAGGAAAAGAATACTTCCTTGAGTCATCAGGCAGTCTAGGAGCAAGACTGAAGCCAAGGCCATTGTTAGCTAACAGCCATCTACCCTATAAAGGTAAACATTTAGAGGTTTATAAATGCATTTGGGTATTGATATCATAGTATTAATAGCATGTTAGTGCAGGATGGAGAGTCATCTTTTTGGCAGAATGGAAGAAGAGAATTGAACGAGAGTTATCTTCTCTTTAGGATGATTTTTTCTTTTTTAGTAGAAAAGGAGAAAGAAAAATCCTTTTCCATTCAAGAGCTCATGGTATGGTTACTTCTCAAAGAGCCTCAGCGCCGGCAGGTACGTCATCCTCAACACCTATGGAATTTGATTTGGATTTGAGCACTGATCTCAAAGGCAACAGCAGATGATAGCTCTGAACATTTCAGCAGGCCAGCTGCTCTTTCTCAAAGTCCTGCTCAAGAGACATTTATACTTGTCTTCCCCCAGGCCACAAGTTCCCCAAAAGCAAGGCAAACAGGCATACTGACAGGAACCACTGCAAGGAAATGAATTTTGAGCCAGCCCTGTTGTAATGCGGACTTAATGGTGTGGTTTTAAGACGTGGAGAGCACAGAGGAACTCAGTCTGAGATGTTCCTTAAGGTAGTTCTCACTTGGTCCTTCTGCTGAAAGCACTGATGCAATACACTTCTTTGCAGGTGTGTATTTAATAACTGAAGTTAAACTGCATAGGCTATGTCGGTACAGCTTGATTTCTGTTACACATTGCAGAAAGGAGTCTTTTCTGAAGGAAACTTTTTCCACGTGCCTGAATCCCCCGGTGCTCCCACAGAAATAATTGTACTTAACCATAAAAGTACCCCAAGTATTAGCTGGTATGCATTGTAGCTTTTTAAGAACCCAAAGGAATGCCACAAAATGGACGAGCCAAGGCCTTTGCTGGTGTGCATTAATGTGATTTCATGAAGCTTTCCATGGCCTTGTGGACTTCTGGTGGAGGTGGCACTTCCCTGGCAGCATAGAGCTTTGAGTTGGTCCTCTTTTAAAAAGGTAATGTTCTTGAGAACGCCCAGTAAGTTGAAACTTGTTGGCTATGGCTAGAGGTGTTTTATGTGCTCACGGTGTTCTCATGAATTAGTGCCTCCCACAAGAAAGATGTGTTTTCTAGATGGCCACGTTGATGTAGAAGCAAGGCTTCCTGATGCTTGGATCAGTTTTCTTTCTCTGTATCCCTCTTGCATGTTCTGCTGTGGTCCCTGGAATCTGCTGAGGCTGCAGCA
The DNA here is from genome assembly GCF_016699485.2 of Gallus gallus. Classification (NCBI taxonomy): domain Eukaryota; kingdom Metazoa; phylum Chordata; class Aves; order Galliformes; family Phasianidae; genus Gallus; species Gallus gallus. The sequence goes on from NC_052534.1 coordinate 10,138,518, forward strand.
GGACCGGGCTTCTAGAGTACTTGTGCTAAACTTAAAGATATCCTGGCCTCCTCTGAGGGCACAGACCATCTCACCTCCTTTTATGGGGGGGCTGAAGACAGTTTTAACTTTGGAGGAAGAGCTGGGCTGAAAATAAACCTACTTCAAGGCAATACCTTAAGGGCATCTTATATCTAATCAGTCCAATAGCTGTGACCAAGCTAGCCTTGACTACCTCCCTGGTCTGCCCCGCAGTAGATTCACTGTTGGCATTACTTCCCCGAGGACCAATGTGGAAGTGACGTGTTCCCCATCCCTGAACGTTCCTGTCTTTTAAGAACACAGTCTTATTAGACTTTGTCTGTTACTATCCTGGCTGCACTTCCGTAAGGTCACGCACAAAGCTCGCGCTGTGCAGGATGGAGGCTGTGCGTAGCACTGCAGAGAGCTGAGTGTACCTCTGCTAACAGGAGGTGGGTCTTTATGGCAGACTGAGGCCGACTCAGTCGCTCTTAGTGAGGGTGACAATTGTGATGAGCCCTCTGGATTCCGGGCCAGCAGGACCACCCCTAAGACCCAAGGCGTTTCCTGTTGCAGAGATGCATGATCTGCCTTACTACCCTTAAAGGTGCCTTGTTTGGCTTCTCAATATAACTATGCACCAAAGGCAAGAGACTCCGTTATCCCTGCAGACAGGAGGGAGAGCAAGGATGACCTGGTGTGAAACAGGGAAAGTGAGTTTCTTTTCTTTATCCTCCAAGTTTTCTGTCAACAATCCTGCCTCTGATGCTCCTACATGTATGTGCTTTTGTTTCTACCAGAGCATAAATCACTCTGATTAGGAGGGAGGATTCTTGTATTTTTATATGCTGAGCCATTTGGTTGGTTAATTTAATAAAG